>NC_086101.1:104726275-105326275 GCF_963921235.1 Mobula hypostoma | reverse complement strand
CTTATGAGAACAAGTTGAGTGTCCTGGGCTTTGCTGTCAGGAGCGAAGGAGGATGAGAAGTAACTCAATGGAGGTATACAAGATAAGAGAAATAAATCATTTGGATATCTAGAGACTTTTAACGTGTTTGGAGGAAAGTATAGGGGGGATGGCAGAGGTAGGTTTTTTGCGCAGAGAACGTGCTGCCAGGGGCAGTGGTAGAGGCAAATACATTAGGCTTATTTATGAGACTCTTAGCTAGGCACATGGATGAAAGAAAAATGGAGGACTATGTAGGAGGGAAGGGCTAGATTAATTTAGAGTAGGTTAATATGGTGCCACAACTTGAGGTCTGAAAGATTTGTACTGTGCTGAGTGTTCTATGTTCACCGAGCTGGCCGGGCTGTAAGATTGGAAGGAAGACAAGGTTAACGTCTGTCTCTTCCCACAGATACTGTCCGACTTGTTGAGCGTGTCCAGCATTTTACTTCAGTTTCTTAGCGTTTGTTGTTTTAATACCTTCTCTCTGTCCAAGGTCAGGGTCAAGTGCCCTCTGAAGATATTAGTAACAGCACCTCTCATCTCCTGATTGAACATAAGGTTTTGGTATTTTCTCCCCCACAGGACAGTTGGTGGCCATCACAACTGGAACGGGTAGATCCTTGGTTACTGAGCAAACCAGGCATGCGGGGATCAGCACGGGAAATGGTCATGACCATGACAAAAATGGGCAGTGATTATGTTGAAAGGCGGAGGAGGTTGCAGCACCCTATGGCTTTCTCTGTTATTGTGTCCTTGGGGAGGCCAATCAGTCCTCTGGAAAATTGTGCATACCAGATATACCTTGCATTTAATACTTCAGAGCTGTGTTCTGTGTATTAAGCTCTCTGCCTGTCTGTACTTTAGAAGTGATTTATACTTGTTCCCTGTCCCAGGACACACTGTCCAACAATAATGGCACTTGTGACCCTCAGCAACTTCTAGATGGTGGCTAATGAAACAAGGAAAACAACTAAATACTTTGTTAACCACACTTTTTCTGGAAAATGATCGTTACATGTGATGGTCTGTAGCTTCCCTTTGGACTTGGAGGCAATTTGATGTGGCAGGACCGAGGCAGCGGACCTGTCGCTGAGAGCGTGGAAGGTCGGGCCCAGGCCCCAGAGTATGTTGATGTTTGGATGGAGATTTACAGGTGAAGTCTGGAGTTTCCAAATGGCAGAACCTGTTGTTCAGATGGAGATTTGAGTGCCAGGCCAGATTGAAAAAGTCAGGGCGTCGAGGCCTGAGACGTGGTATGGGCCGGTACAGATCACTGTGCCGTAGCGTTTACTCAGCTCTGTCCTGAATTATAGGACTTTCTTGGGGACTTCAGTTCAGAAACACTATCTGCTTGTGGTTACTGTTTGCATGATTTTTGTTCATTGCACATTCGACGGTTTTTTTTATGGGTTATTTTATTTTATTTATGAGTTCTTTTTTAATGGGCATGATGTGGTTTTTATTCTCTGCACATTAAGTGTTAGAAAATCTTTTTAAAAATATATGTTTGGGTTCTTTGGTTGCCTGTTGGACAGATCTTAAGGTTGTATAATGTATATATACTTCGATAATAAATGTACTTTGAACTTTGAACTCTGTGCATTGGACTGTGTTTGTAGGTGGGTGGGTGGAAGAAATGGGTCTTATTTTGCTTTTGTTGCTGTGTTTGATTCATTCTGTTCTGTGTTGTTCTGCTGAAGATGGTCATTATGTTGGCACTGGAATGTATGGCGACACTTGTGGACTGCCCCCAGCACATCCCTAGGTCCTGTTGGTTGTAAACAAAAGCGACTATTTCAGTGTGTTTCAGTGTACACGTAGTAAATGAATCTGAATCTGAACTATGATCTCAAACTTGAAAACTCAGACTGACCAACCTTAACTGCTATTTGAGGGGGAAATACAGGAGGAACTCAACAGTAAGGCGCATCTATTAAGGGAAATATACAGTCAGTATTTTGATTTTGGGGAGGGGAAAAGTTTCGGATACCCTTCAGTTCTTGAGTGAAGCACAGTCTCTTGACATCACCTAATTGACCAAGCTCGGAATTTAAAGCCCTGTTACCTTGTTGTGGACTCCCTTGTGTCCCTAAGAGAGAAAAGTGTTTCCATCCACACTGAACTGTCACATAATATTTTAAAAACCTGGAAGAGATCAACTGTTGTTTTTGTTATATTGTATTCTTTCTATTTATTTAGAGGGTAACACAGTAGTGTAGCAGTTACTGTAACGCTTTACAGTGCCTGCAATCAGGGTTCAATTTCTGTTGCTGTTTGTAAGAAGTTTGTTTATTCTCCCTGTGACCGCGTGGGATTCCTCCTGGTACTCCAGTTTCCTCCCACATTCCAAAGACACACAATTAGGGTTAATGAATTATAGGCATGATGAAAGCATGACAACACTTGTGGGCTGGCTCCAGCACATCTTTGGACTGTGGTCATGGACACACAAGTTTCTATGTTTCAAAGTACATGTGACAAATAAATCTAATCCAATCTAGAGCATGGTAACAGGAACTTCCAGCCCAATAAGCTGTGCTGCCCATTTACGCCCATATGACCAATTAACCTACCAACCTGTACAAACGTGGGAGGAAGTCAGAGCACCTGGAGGAACCCACACGGTAACGGAGAGAATGTACAGACAGCATCGGGAATTGAACCCAGGTGGCTGGTGCTGTAACAGTGTTATGCTAATCGTTATGCTATCATGCTGCCCCTTGTACTTACAGGGAATATATATACAAAGTTTGCACAATCCGTACTGATAATTTAACCTCCTCATCTCCTTTGTCATTCTGCTATATCTCCACTGACGCAGATCCCTACTCCCTGCAGTGCTGAACCCCGATCTGATGCAGTTTCTTCAGATGTCTGACCAAGGCATGAGGCACCTGAAGCATCTCTCCTTCCCCTTTGTATTCCAGCCTCCTGGAGAGAAAGACCAGTGTTCAATTATTCTTTGTAATTACCTTCTAAGAGGAGATTATACTTGACTGTGATGCTTAATAAAGTGAAGCTGCTAATTACAGTGGGTGGGAGGGGCTGAAACAGTGCCCAGTTTTTATAACACAGCCATTTGCTTTAACTTCTGAGAAGGTCAAGCGGCCCATTGTTTAATGAGAATGCAGCTGATGGTGACCTAACCTCTTATTAACATCCTTAGTTCTAAATAATTTATTAATGCAAACTATAATATTAACAATAGACTTGGTTTTGAGGGAGAGTGAAGGAATGCGACTGATGAGAAAGCTCTTGAGGGCCAGACTTGATGGATTGAATGGCTGCCTCCTGAGTTGTAAGGAAGTATAAGAACATAAGATATAGGAGCAGAATTAGGCCATTTGGCCCATCAAGTCTGCTCTGCCTTTTCATAATGGCAGATCCATTTCCTTCTCAGCCCTATTCTCCTGCCTTCTCCCCATATCCCTTCATGCCTTGACCATTCAAGAATCTGTCAACCTCTGCCTTAAGTATACTCAATTACTTGGCCTCCTCAGCCACTTGAGGCAACGAATTCCACCGATTCACCACTCTGGCTAAAAAAATTCCTCCTTATCTCCATTCTCAATGGACCTACTTCTGTTTTGAGGCTGTGTCCTCTGGCCTTAGACTCCCCATTCATAGGAAACTTCTTCTCCGCATTCACTCTATTGAGGCCTTTCAGCATTCAATAGGTTTCATTGAAATCACTGCCTTCCATTCTTCTGAACGAACACACCTCATACATTAGCCCTTGCATTCCTGGAATCATTCTCAGGAACCTCCTCTGAACCCTCTCCAATGTCAGTACATCAGGTTGACTGTGTGCGCTAAAGTGTGTCGGACTGACCGCACACTGTCTGTACACTGTCCTTAACCCAAGCTTTGTTGCAACTTCCACACGAGAAGAAGTTATATTGAATAATTACACTTTTTTCCTTGGGGTGCATCATAGAGTGGAGAGTGAGAGGATTTGGGAATATCCGTGGATCTCCAGACTGTGCATTGTTAATCATTCTCCCTGTGTCTCTTACAGTCCATGGTACCCTCCACCCTGTTGCCCTTTGGTCAGTGATGGTCGTCTCTTTGCCTCGCAGGCCTCCCAGGTAAGTGAGTATGTGTCGTTATTGTGAGGAGGTCCTCTCCTTTAGAACAAGATTTTAGGCAGCACCACAGCTTAGTCAGCTGAGATCTGTACAGGAAAGAAAATGTCTTTTCCTGCTGAAATTTTCAAATATAAACAATATGAGAGTTAAGAGTAGGGTTAGATTCCTCAGCCCCGTGAGCCTCTCCTTCATTTAATACGTTGATGGTGGGTCTGGTAATAACCTTGACTCCGCATTCCTGTTGTTAGAGCTTAATGCTTTGCGAGGCAAAGTTTCTTTGGAAGTCAAGAATGGGGCATAAAACTTATTGCTTTCAGCCGTTTTATTCAGTGTTGCAAGAACAAAGAATGATCAAAGAAAGAGCTGAGAGAACACAGAAAGTTGAAGGGATAAAACAGCTGTGGTCGTCTTGTACTTAGATGAGAGATAAACAAAATCCTGGTGATAATGATTAACCTATAAAATATTCAAGTGGCGTGACACCCGCTACGGAAATCTAAGAAGCTTCTAGAAAAATACAGAAACAACTGTATCATATTATATGTATATACTGTAGGTCAGTTGTCCCCAACCTCCGAACCGCGGACTGATACATTACTGCAAAGAATGTAGCGGTACAGTGGTTGCCGGAATGCACCCAGCACATCTTTAAGAAAAAAGCCAAAATAAACAAGCTAATTAATTAGGTGCCGCCTGGCACGTAAATGTCGGCCCAGATCAGAGGCGACGCAATTTGAAATCACCTTTGATCTGGGCCGACATTTACGTGCCGGGCGGCACCTGATTAATTAGCTTGTTTATTTCGGCTTTTTTCTTAAAGATGTGCTGGGTGCGTTCCGGCCACCGCTGCACCCCTGCATGCTTCGCGGCAGTGTATTGGTCTGCGGCCCAGAGGTTGGGGACCACTGCTGTAGGTTATTATATAAAAATGCAAGCAAGCATAGGAATGTTAAACTAAGGAAAATACAAGATAAATAATCCTATACCCCAACCCAACACTGTCTACCCAGTACCTGTCAAGAATACTGCAATAAGATGGTCCTGGTGAACCATGGTGATTTGTTGTGGGCAGTTTACAAAACTTCTAAATATACTTCGTAACTACTCCCACTGTAATCTGCGGCATTTAACTTCCCTTTTAACTAACATAATTTTGAACCGACTTAACGAACTAGTGATTTCATGATCTTCTGAAGGACTCGCTGGACTTAACTCTCAAGCATGCAGGTATAGCACCTTTAAGCGGACCAAGGTACACCATGGCTGGAAGAAAGGGGTGAGGGGAAAACTCCAAGCCAGACTGAAATGCCGAGAAATGAAACTCCCTCTACCCAGCATCTTGTTTACAAATGTACAGTTGCTGGAGAACAAGATTAAGGACCTACCAGTAAGATTGCAGTATTGGAGAGAAATGAGGAATTGCTGCATTCTCTGTTTCATGGAGACTACTCTTTCTGGACACGCCAAATGCCTTGGTAAGGCCTGAGGGCTTCTCAGTACACTAGACTGCTAATTCATGGAAGGCAAAAGGTAGACGGCTGTGTTTCAAGATAAACCCTTTGTGGTGTTCTGATGCAGCAGTCTTGTCTGGTTCCCCAACCTGGAACATCTAATGATTAAGTGCTAACTGTTCGACTTACCAAGAGAGTTCTCTCCCATGATCCTAACCATAGTTTGCATACCACCTGAGGCTGACATTAAGCAGGTATTCGATGTATTGAGTACCACCATCACCAAGCAAGAAACAGCCTACCCTAATGCCTTTCAAATCATTGTTGGGGCTTCAATCTGGCTTGTTTGAAGAAATCTCTGTCCAATTATCATCAATATATCACCTGCAGCACCAGGGGTCCCAGTACACTCAACCACTGCAATACTGCAATTAAAAATGCCTACTGATCCATACCTAGACTGCATTTCAGAAAATTTGATCACTTGGATATCCTCCTACCTACATACTGGTGGAAGCTAAAGAGTAAGGCTCCAGAGATGAGGGCAACAGAGAGCTTGTTGTGGGAGGCAGAAGAGCTGTTGCAGGTTTGCTGTAAGTTAGCCCATGTTCAAAGACTCATCAGAGGATCTGAACAAATGCACTATGGGTTGTCACAGACTTTATAAAAACAATCAGATGAGTATGACCCCACAAAATCATTCAAAGTCATTGCTCAATCAGAAGCCCTGGATGAACCATGAGATCTGCAATCTGTTGTGGGCCAGATTAGTGGCATTCAGGTTTGGCAACCAAGTAAGATGCAAGAGGTCCAGGTACGATCTCAGGAAAGCCATTTCACGTGTGAAGTGGCAATTGTGACCAAACTTGAATCACTGTAGGATACTCAACAGCTGGGGCAGGGATTGAATGCTATTACTTCTTATAAGTGAAACCAAGCGGCACAGGTGACAGCAAGGCTTTGTTCCCAGATGAGCTCAATAACTTCTATGCTTGCTTTGACCATCAAAATATGGAGGAACATTCACAAACTCCCACAGCACCTGATGACCCTGTGATTTCAATCTTTGTGGCTGGCATGAGAGCATCCTTTAGGAGAGTGAACTCATGGAAAGACCTGTGCTGGTCAACGGGCTGGAATGTTCATCAATATCTTTAACCTCTCACACTGGCAGTCTGAAGTACCCACCTGTTTTAAGCAGGATTCAATTTTACTATTGCCTAAGAACATGGTAACCGGCCTCTGACTATCATCCAGTAGCACTTAAGTCCACCGTGATGAAGTGCTTTAAGAAGCTGATGATGAAATACGTCGAATCTTGCCTGAAAAGTGACTTGGATCTAGTCCAGTTTGCCTACGGTCACGACAGGTTTATAACAGATGCCATTTCATTGACTCTTTATTCAAATGTGGAACATCTGCACTGCAAAGAGGCATACATCAGAATACTCCTTATTGACTACAGCAATAGTAACATCCCTTAATCAATAAGCTTAAAGACCTTAGCTTCAATACCTCCTTGTGCAACTGAATCTTCAATTTCCTCACTTGCAGACCCCAGTCAATTTGGATTGGCAACAACATCTCCTTCAGAACTTCTGTCAGCACAGATACTCCACAAGGCTGTGTGCTTTGCTCCCTGCTCTACTCGCTTTACACTTATGACTGTGTGGCTAAGCACAACTCCAATGCTGTACTTAAGTTTGCTGATGAAACTACTGTCATTGGATGAATCAGCATATAGGAGGGAGATTGATCATCTGGCTGAGTGGTGCCACAATAATGACCTCTCACTCAATATCAGCAAGACCAAGGAGCTAATTATTGACTTCAGGAGGAAGAGTTCTTTTTTTACTTATTATCAAAGCATGTATCCATATACAACTGTGAAATTTATCTTCTCCAGATAACCACAAAACAAAGAACATGGAGGTTGTTCTGATAGTAACAGCAAATGTGCCACACACACACACACCTATCCTGATCATCAACCCCCAAAACTCCCTTCCCCCTGCACAAAACAGAATAGGAACATTGACCCTTTCCCCCCCAAAAAAGACCCCTCCTCCTCACAACAAAACTAACAGAACATCGATCCCCAAGCACCCTCCCCTCGCACAACAAAACAGAAAAAGAACTGGTGATAAAAAAAACACTGAATATAAAAACCATAAGTATGAAAGGGTCCACAGTCCATCTTCCTCATCGGGGGATCAGAGGTGGAGAGGTTCAGCAACTTTAGATTCCTCAGTGTTATCATTTCAGAGAATATGTCCTGGCTGTAGCACTTAAGTGCCATTACAAAGAAGGCACTACAGCCTCTCTACTTCCTTAGAAGTTTTCGAAAATTCAGCATGACATCCAAAACTTTGACAAACCATGTGTGGTGAAGAGTATATTGACTAGTTGCATCACGGCCTGTTATGGAAACACCAATGCCCTTGAATAGAAATTCTTACAAAAAGTAGTGGATACAGGCCAGTACATCACGGGTAAAGCCCTCCCCATCACTGAGCATATCTATATAGAAAGTTGTTGGAGGAAATCAGCATCCATCATCAGGGACATCCAGCCCATGCTCTCTTCCTGGTGCTGCCATCTGGAGAAGGTGCCACAGAACCCACACCGCCGGGTTCAGGAACAGTTATTACCCCTCAACCATCAGGCTCTTGAACCAGAAGGGAAATAACCTCATTCAACTTCACTCACCCCAACACTGAGCTGTTCCCACAGCCTACTAACTCACTTTTAAGGACTCTTCATCTGAAGTTCTTGATATTTATTGCTCATTTATTTTCATTTTATTTCTTTTTTTCATTTTGTAATGCATTTTATTGTCTTTTGCACATTGGATATGGCTGTCATTCTTTGATTTCCTTGTGTTTCTTGTATGTATTATGAATGCCTGCAAGAAAATGAATCTCGGGATTGTATAAGGTGACAAATATGTACTTTGATAATAAATTTTCTTTGAACTTTGAATCAGTCTAACTTTCCTACAAATTATTCATATCCCATTTCTACAATCCTTTGAGGAGTTTCAAAGACTCTCAACCCTTTGAGAGGAAAATTTTGACTTCATCTTTGAATTAAATAGGTGAACCCATATCTTAAAAACAGTGACCATAGTTCTAGATTCTCTCAGAAGGGGAAACATACTCTCTACATCCAACCTGTTGAGACTCTCAGGGTCTCATTTATTTCTGACACCAGTGGATGGAAGCCCAGCTGTCCAGCCTTCCCTCATAAGAACAACCCACCATTCCAGGTATCTGTCTAATAAATTCTCTCTGAACTGCTTCCAGTGCACTAACATCTTGCCAACAAGAGAAAGGTTCTTTCACTGTTGGCCGGTCAACATTTTATACATGTTACCTGCTTATATCATGGCTCCACAATAACATGAAGAAAAGTGTGTAGGACCAGGCCATTCAATGATCCCTTGCTTCTGTTTATATGGCACCTACTTAATAGTTGTGAAATGTTCCAAAGCACTTTACACCATTGTTACCTGTGGATGGAGGACTGCGTTTGCGCAGAGGTGGGAAGGAGGAACAGGTCTTGCTTTCCTGCTGTTGTTTAGTTGCTTGCTGTGTTCTGCATTGTTCTGCTGAGTATTGTGGGCATGCTATGATGGTGCCAGAATGTGTGGCAACATTTGCGGGCTGTCCCTAGCACAGCCTTGAGTGTGTGGGTTGTTAATGCAAATGATGTGTTTCACAGAGGCAAGTGATTCTGCAGATGCTGGAAATCTTGATCAACACACACAAGATGGTGGAGGAATTCAGCAGGTCAGGCAGCATCTATGGAGAGGTTTACACTCAATATTTCAGGCTGAAACAAAGATAAGTAAATCTGAATCATGGGAAGTATAACACTGGGACATAATCTAATGCTTGGTCAAAGAGAATCTAAAGCACGAAAGAGAGACTGAGATTTAGGGAGGTAGTCCTGAACTTGGGATTCACAACCAACAATAGTGAATTGTTAGAGAGTAGTCCAGTTTACAATGGCGCTGATGAAGCACGGCGATGACCTATTGGCAGCAAAAACAACTATTAACTAGTTTATTAATCACACTTTTTCTGGACAACGATTTCTGTAATCAATAGCCTGTAACTTCCCTTTTGGAGTCGTGTTTTTGAACTGCATGTATGGCTTGACATTTTGTCAGTGTGGACTGAATTCTCAAAGGTGCAAGACAGTTGCAGCATGACATTTACGCGCTGAATCGAGGCGGTAGACCCCAGGTCCAAGCGCAGGGAATGAGCTAATGTTTGGCTGCTGCAGTAGTCTTGAAGGCAATTCAAAGTGGCAGAACTGAGGCAAGGCAGAGTTAAGGCGGTGAGGCCTGGGCCCGAGTGTGAGGCACAAGCCAAGGTTTGACCATTTTAAATGCTGGGCCAAATTGAAAAGGTCAGTTATGGGCAGAATTGAAGCAGTAGGTCCTGGGCTCGAGAGCGTACTGGAGCAGCAGGGCCCAGGTCCAAGAGCGAGGAACAACCCACTGTTTTGCTGACTTAAGCACCGAGCCAGATTGAAAAGGTCAGGGTGTTGGGGCTGTAGGTGAGGGATGGGCTGGTGTTCAGATTGCTTCTCCGTGAGGTTTGCTCAACTCTGTGCTGAACTGAAGCTGTGGCCTGCAGTTAATGGGCTCCTGGATCGATTGTAACTGGCGTAGTTGATCTGGACTCACTTTCCTGAACTTCAATTCCGAATGTTATTTGCATAATTTATTGTTTGTACAATTTGTTTTCTGTACATTGGGTGTTTAACAGTCTTTCTTTAATGGGTTCTTTTGGGTTTCCTTGTTTTATAGTTGCCTATAATGAGACCAATCTCGATGTTATATATAGTGTTAATATTTGATAATAAATGTACTTTGAACTTTGGTCCGGTTGCCAGAGCTGGATAAACACGTGTTGGGGAGCTGTATTTCGGGTGGGTTACCGAAATAGGGAAGTGGTCAAAAAGGAAAGGGAGGGTGGAGAGGCTCAGAAGTGTAAAAGCAACAGGCAGGATCATAGGAAATGGGGGAGGTGATGGGGGGTTGAAGAAGAACAAGGGATGGTGGAGAGAACATGGAGAGGGACAGCTGGAGGAGGGAGGGAAAGCAGGCTGGAGGAGGATGCAGAGGGCAGCAGGGAGAAGGGGGAGGGAGGTCAGGGGATGCAGTGGCATGGAGGGAGGGAGAGAAAGCTGGAGGAGGGTGTGGAGGAAGGGAGAGAGGAGCATTCAGAGGGAGAAAGGAGAGGGTCTGAAGAGAGAGAGGGATGGCTAGAGGAGAGAGGAGGAGGGTGCAAATAGAGGGAGGACTGGAGGAGGAAGATGATGTGTAGATAATAGCAAGAGAAATTCTGTAGATGCTGGAAATCCAAGCAGCACACAAAATGCTGGAGGAACTCAGCACACCAGGCAGGATCTATGGAAATGAATAAACTATCGATATTTCAGGGTGATTCCTGGTGAAAGGTCTCAGTCCAAAACATTGTCTGTTTATTCATTTCTGTAAGTGCTGCCTGACCTGTTGAGTTCTTCCAGCAATTTATGTGCGTTGCTTTAGATAATAAGCAGGTTTTTTTGCTCTGTGGGTTGCTAATTGAATACAAGGTAGTTTAGGAGGTGCTTGTAGATGGAAGGTTGGTTTCAGCTTTATGCTGACTTGCTGTGACCAAAAGATTCTGCTGTGAGTGTGGGTTACAGTGGGGTTGTCAGTCAGCTTGTACTAGTGCCTCTGCTTTGTTGTAGTTGGTGATTGTGTAAGTTTTTGGGTGAGAGGTCACAGCTTGCCAGAGCTGCACTTTGCACTGAATCGTGGAGCTAGAATGTAGGGCAGAGGTTACACCAGCTGTACCTTGAACAAGGGAGGATTGGGGACCGGGTGGTGGATGGGGAGGAGGAGAGATGGGTGGAGAAGTGTGGAGACGGCATTGAACAGGAAGGAATGGACAGGGTGATGGTTGGGGAGAGTACTGCAAGAAAGGCAAAGGAGAATTAGGAAAGAGGGGTGAATGGAAAGGGGGAGGGGGGAAATGAAGAATGGAGAGAGGAAAGACTGAGGAAGAGGTGGGGTGGAGGGGAGGAACTATAATTATAAGGTGATTGCAGGAAAGTATGGGGGATGTTAGAGGTTTTTTTTTAAACAGAGTGATGGGTGCATGGCATGCCCTGCTAAGGGTGGTGGCAGAGGCAAATACATGGGTATTTAAGAGATTCTTAAGACAGGCACATGGATGAAGGGAAAATAGAGGGCTATGTGGGAAGGAATGGTTAGATTGATCTTGGAGTAGGTTTAAAAGGCTAGCACAATTTTGTGGGCTGAAGGTCTGTACTGTGTTATATTCTATCAGACCTGATCACTCAGTCAATCATGTGGGAGCAGTTCAATGCTTGAAAGCATGCAGACATGCTCAAGAAGTTGTTGTTTTTCTGAGCAAACATCAGAATGAGGAAGAAATGTGATCTAAGTGACCTTGACCATGGAATGATTATCGGTGTCAGACAGCGTGATTTGAGTACCTCAGAAACTGCTGATCTCCTGGGATTTTCACACACAACAGTCTCAAGGGTTCACAGAGATTGGTGCGAAAAGCAAAAAAAAAAAATCCAGTAAACTGCAGTTCTATGGGCAAAAACACCATTTTAAAGAAAGAGGTCATAGGAAGTTGGCCAGACTCCTTCAAGCTGACAGAAAGGCGACTAACTCAAATAACTATACATTACAACAGTGGTATGCATAAGGATATTTCTGAACGGACGACACATTAAACCATGAATTGGATGGGCTGCAGCAGAGGAAGACCTACAGAAATACACTCAGTGGCCTCTGTATGAGGTACCTCCCGTCCTGGCAGTTCTGGACAATGTTTCTCAACCTCTGCATGCCACCTTGGCTGAACAGTGGAGTACTTCTAGTAATAGACTAAGACAACTGCACTGCTCCAAAAAGCACTGTATGAGGTCATTTTTACCCTTGGCCATTAGGCTCTATAATGAGTCAAACTATAGCTGGAGTCTTGTTAGACTGTTTGAGGTACCTTATTTTTTTATTCTTTCTCTTTTAATATTTGTATATCTGCACTTGTAAGGCTACTGCGACGCTGTAATTTTCTTTGTGATCAATAAAATATCTATCTACCTATATTCTAAGGTTTTTTATATTTCTACCCCGGGGAAAAAGACTGATCATTTACCCTATTTTTGATACGTTTTATCTGAGATACAGCAGAGTAATAGGCCTTCCAAGTCCAACAAGATTGTGCTGCCCAATTTTACCCGTGTGACTAATTGATCTACTCACCTACATGTCTTTGGGATGTGGGAAGAATTTTACCCATGTGACTAATTGATCTACTGACCTGCATGTCTTTAGGATGTGGGAAGAAACGGGAGTACCCAGAAGAAATCCCCACGGTCATGGGGAGGAACTACAAACCGTTACAGACACTGGCGGAATTGAACCCGGGTCACAGGCGCTGTAATCAAAGTTCAAATTAAATTTATTATCAAAATGCATATAGGTCAACATATACAACCCTGAAATTCTTTTTCTTGCAAGCATACACAGTATGTCCAAGAAACATAACAGAATCAATGAAATACCACACCCAACAGGACAGACAATCAACAAATGTGTAAAAGATAAGAAATTGTGCAAATACAAAAATAAAAAAAAAAGTAAGCAAGCAATAAATATCAAGAACATGAGATGAAGAGGGGAGAAGCCAGAGAGTGGTAATAAGTAGGTGGATGCTTCTCTGACTGGAGGCCTGTGACTAGTGGAGTGCCGCAGCGATCAGTGCTGGATCCGTTGTTGTTTGTCATCTAGATCAATGACCTGGATGATAATGTGATTAACTGGATCAGCAAATTTGCAGATCACACCAATACTGGTGTAGTAGACACCACTATTATGGCTTGCAGCTGGAAAAATGGGCTGAAAAATGACAGATGGAATTTAATGGGGACAAGTGCGAGGTGTTGCACATCGATAAGACCAACTGAGTAGCTCTTAGTGAATAGTAGGACATTGAGGAGTGCAGGAGAGCAAAGGGATCTGGGAATATAGATCCATAATTCATTCAAAGTGGCATCACAGTGGATAGGGTTGTACAGAAAGCTTTTGGCACATTGGCCTTCATAAATCAAAGTATTGAGTACAGGAGATGGGATTTTATGTCGCAGTTGTATAAGATATTGGTGAGGCCTAGTTTAGAGTTTTGAGTGCAGTTTTGGTTACCTACCTATAGGAAAGATGTAAATAAGGTTGAAAGAGAACAGAGAACATTTACAAGAATGTTGCTGGGTCTGGACGACCTGAGTTATAGGGAAAGATTGAATAGGTTAGGACTTTATTCCTTGGGACATAAAGATTGTGTGGAGATTTAAAAATTACAAAATCATGAGGGGTATAGATAGGGTAAATGCAAGCAGGTTTTTTCCACTGAGGTTGGGTGAGACTACAACTGGAGGTCATGGGTTAAGGGTGAAAGGTGGAAAGTTTAAGGGGAATATGAGTGGAAACTTCTTCACTCAGAAGATCATGAGCGTGGAATGAACTGCCAGCGCAAGTGGTGCATGTGAGCTCAATCTCAACGTGAATAAGAAATTTGGATAGATACTGTATATGGATGATAGGGGTATTGAGGGCTTTAGTCCAGTTGCAGGTTAATGGGAGTAGACTGTATAATGGTTCGTCATGTACTAGATGGATCGTGAGGCCACCTACTCTCTCCATTCCCCACCCCCCGGCTAGGTCACCTGCTTCATTGTGTTTCACTTTTTGTTTTTACTTCAGGCTGTCCTGGAGAAATCAGCCACTGCTTCCACAGCAACCACATCTACAGTGGACAAGAGGATGGTAGCCATGGTATGTCAGCTGATGTTGTCTGTATGCAGCTGGTGAAACAGCCAGATGTAGCTCTGTATTTAAATGGTTGGAAATTGTGAGGGTGGTAAAGATTAGACAAAGATCAGCTTTATTTGTCACCTATACTGTACATTGAAATGTACAGTGAAATGCATTGTTTGTGTCAATGACCAACACAGTCTGAAAATTTGCTGAGGGCATCTTGCAAGTCACACTGTGCTTCCAATGCTAACATAGCATGCCCACAACTTACTGACCCTAAACCAAATATCTTTGGAATATGGGAGGGAACTGGAGCACCCAGAGGAAACCTGCGTAGTTACAGGGTGAATGTTTAAACTCCAGATTGCATAGGGAATTGAGCCCGGTGGGTATTTAACTGCTGTGCTGCCCCCAGTGGTAGACTGGGACTACTGCTGGAAAGGTGCCTGTGTTCTGTGCTGAGGGCTCCTCCTCTGTGCATGTGTTCTAGTCCACAGGCATTGGCCATAACTGGTCATTGTTGCCTGAGACTGCCACAGCATAACTGTGTCAGAGAGTCAGAAAGAGAGACAGACACTTCAAGGAAGAAGGCCTTTTGACCCACTACTCACACCAACACCAACTTCACTAATTCCTTTTTTTATCTCCCCATCTTCCCAACAACCCCACTTCCACACCCTCAGCCCAGAATCTACCATTCTCAAGTGCACTGGAGTAATTTACTGACACCAATTAATGTACCAACCCTTTTTTAACTTTATAACACAAAAAGATGTCATTTGGCCTATTGGATCTGTACTTGAACAGTACAGTCCAATAACATAAACCTCCCCCCACCCAACCAAATTTCACTGCGCAGTTATACTGCAGCAAGCACAATTACTTTACAGCATCAGCAATCACCGACTGGGGTTCAGTTCCTGCTGCTGTCTGAAAGGAGCTGGTAGTTCTCCCAGTAACTGGCACCGGAAATGTGGCGGCACTTGTTGCTGCCCCCAGCACATGTTTGATTTAGTGCAAATGATACATTTTACTATATTTTGATGCATGTGTGATAAATAAATCTGATCATTATCTTTAAATTTCCCTGTCTACCTGCCATTTCTTCTTCCACGCCTGTCTACTTCCCTCCGTAGGTTAAAGGCCCTCAACAGGCAGAGTTGAAATGTGAATCAAAATACTCTGTCTGATCTTGAAGGAGCTGTAGAAGAGAGAGTGCATTAAATTGTAGTACTGTCACAGGGAGAGTGAGGGGAGCCCTGCACAGTCAGAGGAGTGGTGCTGAGGTGACAGGGGTATGGGGGTACAGTAGTCCAGAGAGCACTTGCTGCACTGTAGGAAGTGTGGTATCAAGAGAAAACCATATTTAGAACATAGAACATCGAACACTGCAGTACAGTACAAGTCCTTTGGCCCACAACGTGTCCCAACCTTTTAACCAAGATCAGTTTAAACTTTCCCTCTCTTGTAGCTCTTCATTTGTTTAGTTAATCATTCATGTGCCTGTCTCTTAAATGTCCCTAATGTATCTGTCTCTACCGTCATCACAGATAGGGAGTTCCATGCACTCACCATTCTCTGTGTTTGAAAAAAAGTACTTCTGACAATCCCCTCCATTCTTTCCTTCAATCCCCATGGGAAGTCTCTGGCTTCTACTCTATTTTATGCCTCATATGATCTTGTATATCTCTGTCTAGTCACCTCTCATCCTCATTCGCTCCAGAGAGGACAACCTTTCTAGCTCTGTCAACCTTTCCTCATGAGATATGCCCTCTCATCCAGGCAGCTAATTCCTCAGCATTTGGGCAGAGTGGATGTTGACTGTAAGGGTGGCTTTTTCAGGCCTTGGATTCTGGAGCCAAGGGGTAAATATGACTTAATTTCCTGTGTGTGTGTGTGTGTCTGTCTGTCTGTGTAGAGTTGTCCTCAGTAAAACATCATTCACTAAAAAGTAGATTATCTGTCTATAGTCATCATGCTGTTTGTGGGATCTTTCTGTGCATGGGCAGCACTACATTTTTATCTGCATCATAGCAACCGACACTGCAAACGAGGACCTTATGAGTTGTGAAGTGCTGAGGAGCTGGTACAAAAGGCAGCACAGATATGGAAGCGTCTGCTTCTCTGCAATTTTCAGTGGCCATTTTTGTGAGACATAGGAGTGGAATTCGACAATTTGGCCCATTGAGTCTGTTTCACCATTCATCCATGGTTTATGCTGTCCTGCTGGAAGTGTTTATTGAGCAGCTGATACTTCTTACAGTGAACCAATCTCCCGATACATATCATCGTGACTCTGACCCAGAGTCTGTCTGCCCAACCAATAGGCCTGAAAGTTTGCCTTGCACATATGGAACCAGATGATATAGCTGGAGTTAGGGGAGTGGTGGGGACAAGCCTTGCCAAGGCAGGGGGGGTGTAGGTGACATGACGCAGAAAGATTTCTGGAACGACTCCAGGGATCAGAGATGAGGGATTGCAGATACAAGTTTAGACTGGTGTTACACCCAATCTAACCATATAGCTGGGGCAGCATGGCAGTGCTGGCTGTGAGATCAGCGTTCGATTCCCACCTCTGTCTGTAATGAGTTGGTGCATTCATGTAGGAATCCTATGGGTGCTTCGTCGTCTTTGCATATTCCTAAAATGGATAGGTTAGTTGTGGGCATGCTATGTTGGCACCAAAAGCATGATGACACTTGTGAGCTGCCCCCAGCACACCCCAAGACTGCGTTGGTCATTCATGTAATTGAAGCATTTCACTGTATGTTTTGAATGTACATGTAACAATTTAAAGCTAATCTTTTCTACACGTGTTGAGAGGTCGGGGTGGTGTGATAGTAATAGTTTTTTTTCCCTTCACAGGAATCCAAGTCATTCGCTGTGAACATGTTCCGAGGTTTGATCCAAACGGAGCAAGTTTTCCCCTTCCCCTCAGGTATTCATACAGTTTCCTTTGACTGTGGGGTGTTGCCTGCGCTTCTAGGATCTGTTTGTAACCAAAAAATGTGAGCAAAAGTCATCTGCTGATCACTGAACTATGAACATCCTCCATTTCCACCAGAGGATATCAATCAAACATAAAACTCTACAACACAGTACAGACCCTCTGGCCCACAATGTTGTGCCTACTTTATAACCTACTCTAAGATGAATCTAATCCTTCCCTCCTACACTACCCTCCAATTCTCTGTTGTCCATGTGCCTATCTAAGAGTTTCTTAAATGTCCCAATGTATCTACTTCTACCTCCACCCCTGGCAGGGAGTTTCATGCATGCACCACTCTCTGTGTTTATAAAAAAACACTACCTGTGACATCCCTCCTATACTGTCCCTCGTATAAAACATCTCCACCCTGGGGGGAAAAAGTCTCTGGCTATCTACTTAATCTGTGCCTCTTATTATGTAGGCCTTTATCAAGACACTTCTCATCCTCCTTCATTCCAGAGAGAAAAGGCCTAGTACACTCAGTCTTTCCAGGTAGCGTCCTGGTAAATCTCTGCACCCTCTCTAAAGCCTCCACATCCTTCCTATAATGAGGCAACCAGAACTGAGCACAATACTTCAAGTGTTGTCTAACCAGTGTTTCATAGAGCTGCAACATTACCTCATGGCTCTTGAACTCTTGATTACTTAAAGCCAACACACCATGCATCTTCCTAACCACCTAAGAATGAATGCGGCAACTTTGTGGGATCTATGGATATGGACCCCAACATACATTGTCAACAGCTCCCTGAACACCTGGAGCCAAATTGCTTTAGGGAGTTTCCCACAAGAAGGGACTTTCTCAGATTAAGAACACCAGGATGTTGCAGAGTGCTGTAGGTCATGATCATGGTAATGGCAAAGAGTGAGAATGGGAAGAGATTCAGGAAAGGATTTTTATTATAGAGGTAGTAGAGCAAAATAATAACAGTCGTCCGTTTCGGAGGTTCATGACCAGTGATGTTCCACAGGGATTGGTGCTGGGACGTCTATTATTTCTGATAAACTGTACATACAAATGACTTAGTCAAAAATGTAGGGTAGCCAGCAGGCCTCATACTCCAGTAAATTTACAGATGACGCAATAATTGATGGAGCGGTGGGCATTTAAGAAGGTCATCAGTGGTAGGTTATCCGTCATTTCTGATGATAACAGCTTTATGCTGTACTTTGAGAACTGCACAAAGAAATACGTGCAGTAGAGTTTTTCAAGTGGAAATCCACTGCACTGGGGCAGTTCCACTCTCTCAACATCAGTGGTTTGGGTCCAGTGGTATGAATAGTTGTCACAACTGGGGTCTTCCGTGGTTGCAGTGGATGACTTCTTCCGTGCTTTGTCATGCCCTTTTTTCTCCATGAAGCATTGCAGAACTGCCTTCCTGGCCTTTGGATCTCATCACCCAGGTGGCTGGAACTGACTTTGTATGCTCAGACAGGCATGTCCATGTCTCACTGGGGTATGAGACCCGCTGGCTACCCTCACCTGGTTTAGGCCACCTGTCAAAGCTGTGTACCAGGATATGGCTGCTGTCACATGCAAACCTCTACTTGGAGCCAGAGTGAGAACTGAAGGTCTGGTGGGGACCATAGGTAAGTGGGTTGCCCCAGAATGGACAGGGTAAGCCCCCTCAGGTGCTACTCCTCCCTGAACACCCCATACATGCCAGTTGAAGGTACAATAATACAGTAAAATAATAACAGTCTGCAACCAGTGGTGTTTCATAGGGATCGGTGCTGGTCCTCTGTTATTGATGATGTACACTCAGAGGCCACTTTATTAGGTACACCTGTACACCTCATTAATGTAAATATCTAATCAGCCAATTATGAAGCAGCAACTCACTGCATAAAAGCATACAGACATGTTGTAGTTCGGACCAAACATCAGAATTGGGAATATGTGATGTAAGTGACTTTGACCGTGGAATGATTTTTGGTGTCATACAGGGTGGTTTGAGTATCTCAGAAATTGCTGATCTCCTGGGATTTTCACAATCAACAGTCTCTAGAGTTTGCAGAGCATGGTGTGGAAAAACAAAAAAAAAATCCAGTGAGTGGCAGTTCTGTGAGGGAAAACACATTGTTTATGAGAGAGGTCAGACTGACTTAAGCTGCTGGGAAGGCGGCAGTAACTCACATAACCACACATTACAACAGTGATGTGGAGAAGAGCATCTCTGAATGTACAACGTAATTGAACCTTGAAGTGGATGGGCTACAGCAGCAGATGATCACACCAGCTTCCACTGCTGTACCTCATAAAGTGGCCATAGAGTTGGTTGGTCAGTAAATTTGCAGACAACACAGTAATTGGTGGAGAGGCAGACAGTGAAGATGGTCATCAGAGGATTTTGCAGGGAAATGTTAGATGGACTCTCATCAGGGTAAGTGTGGAGTGTTGTACTCTTAAGAGATCAAATGTATGGGGAAAATACATAGTTATTGGCAGGACTCTGAGCATCAGGGTGACAATGAAAGTGGCAATGGGAATAGATAGAGTGATAAAGTTGTGTGGTATGCTTGCCTTCATTGCTGAAGGCACAATATATAAGAATCAGAAAGTCACGTTACAGCTATATGTAATGCCCTGGTAAAAAATTTACTGCTAATGCTGTAGGGTATCTCATGTACTGGTTTTCTATAGAAGCAGTGTGTTCTGCTGGGAGTGTTTAGGTTACTGTTACAGATAAGGGATGCGTAGGAATGTTGTGTCATCCAATCGGGATAGTGGAATTGGGAGAAGGTTCTATAGAATGCTGGGGGAGAAGTTTTGTGAAGGACACTGTGGAGGGTCAAGGTCTTTTTTTCCGGCAGGAGATGGAGAGAGAAGAAGCTTGAAGGAACTGGCTTGTAGGATTTGATCCATGGGAGTGCGTGATCCGAGGGGGAGTTCTGCTGGTGATCAGTGAATATGGAGCTGGCGCCATGAGTACATCAGACACATTGGCTTTTGGAAGATTTGAGCTCCCCCAACCTGTACTCATTTATCTTCTTTAATTATGATGGGCTATTTAGCTTTTTTTCTTTTCTTTAATAACTGTTTGGTTAAGTTAACATTTATAAATGTACTTTATATCTGTATACATTGTACGGTCTGCTATTCTTTGCTGATTGACAAATGCATAGAGGCAGAATATACACAGTATTCACATGGATCGGAGTTCAGGTGGGTGAGATATCCCAACCTCCCAGGTTTGGTGGGACCCAAGTTATTCCTACACTGCTGAGTCCTGTACCTGTTAGCGAGGGTCTAATGAGCTGATCTCTGGAGATGCCTAGTCAGAAAGGGTTTTGTTGTGGGAGCTCATCTGGAATTGAATTCGTTGAATATGTGCTCTAAGAATTAAGTGGTTTTGTATTAAGCCTGTGGTAAACTATTGTCTGGGAAAGTGATTGAGATACATGGTTACGGACGACACAGGGATTAAGTGTTGGTGGGATTCAAAGAGATTCCCGTAACGAATGCTTGTGTTCTGAGCGGTGTGGATATCCGCAGCACAGATGTATTGTTGATTAGGGTTTTAAGTACTGTTAAAGTATCAGGGAAAGTTACAATCATGGAACGGCAGTTTGATCAAATGGCGGGGAAAGATGTCGTTTTAGTTCAGACTAGCAATGACATGAGAGGAGTGGATCTGCCTGGTACCATTGGGGTCCCGGGAGAGGTGGGGCTGTGAGCCATCCATACTCTCAGAGAAGAGGAGAAGTGTAGGTAAGGGTGCTGAATTGGAAACCAAGTTTCCCGTAGCTGAGAGTAGAGACTTTAAAGACAAGTTGCTCTTGTTTCTGCGGAGCGAGGGAAGGGAGTGGTCTGACGTGAAAGGTCTAATGAGTCCTGTAGCGAGGGATGAAAATTCTGAGTTGGTATCAGCAATTATGTTCCTGGCGGATAAATGGCAAAGTGCACCAGCAGGGAGTGAAAGATATTGTAGGCTGAGAATGTTCTCGGGAGTGAAGCCCACCACCAAGTAGGAGGAGGAATATGAGACTTGGGCAGAGTAGACATCGCAGGTGCTGGATGAGTGCTCTGATAATGTGAATAGACATCGACTGGTGGAGAGTCTAAAAGCTCCGGCTGGTCCTTGAGGGCAGAGAACCAGTTTGCTACTTCTGTAGGCTATATGGAAGCATTAGAAAACGTTTTCAGCATGATGGGAAGCCCAGTGGAGTTTATGACAGGGTTTAGGAGCATGTTCAGGAGAAAGGGGAGAAACTTTCTGCCTACATTTTTCAGCTAGAGAGACAGCTGCTCTGCTTGCGGCATAAAGGAGCCATTCTACTGGCTGATGTGAATCATTTAAGGATGGACCAAGTGGTGACGGGCGAACAGTCCATGATGTGATTGCTCTAAGCCTCTGAATGTCTCGTAAGTCGCATTCTCCTCCCTCATTTGTTGAACTGATCAGAGAGGCAAGAGAGGAGGAAAACACGATGGAGGAGCAAGAGACCTCCATCAGCAGGGCACAGTCCTCGGTAGTAGCCCCTGTGGCTGAGGTGACCCCTGATGTCCCACAGATGGGGGTTTTACAGGATTTCGTGAGCTGGGGTATCTCAGTTGATATCAGCTGGTGCTGCCAGCAAGCATGAGAAATCCGATAGGGAGCCGGACCCACTAATGGGACATACTAAGCAGTGGGCTGCCATTGAACGGGGTCCTTTGAAAAGGGGAGCAACCAGCATTGTCTGTTATAACTGTGGTGAGGATGGGCATTTTAAGCGAGAGTGTGAGGGACGGAAAAATTTTTGGAAAGTGAACCAACTGTTACTTAAACAGGGTAAGTCAGGAAATCTCGGGGAGACCCAATGAGGGAACAGCCTGATGTCTCGGGGGAACATATTCCCACGGATGTATCAAGGAAAACACTACAGCGCAAAACGCTATTCCTGAAGGCTTAACAGGGCTAAGTTCCAGTGTATCCCTGCAGGGTATTTATGCTAGAGTCATATGTAACATGGGTTCTCAGGTTACTCTGCTGTTTGGATCCTTCTACAACCGGCATTTGATGCACTTACCGTTGATGCCACTCAGTGCCCTAGAGCTCTGGTATTGATGACTACCCGTATAATGGTTACTTGTTGTTGAAGCTGGAGTTTTCAGAGGCAGATGTGGGAGTAGCTGAAGCCCTTGATACTTCAGTTTTGGTCTGTCCGGACCCAATCGAGAAAGGTAAAGCTTCAATTCTTGTTTGAACAAATACTCCTGTGGTGAGGAGGCTAGTGGAAGCCTGCAACAAGAAAATTGGAGTGAGCTTTCTGAAAGCCTTGTCCATTTGCTGGATGTTCAGAGCTGTTTTTGGGAAAGTGCAAGCCCATCCTGGCTGGATGTGAACACAAATGAGGAACTGTGTGATACACCTAGTCTAAACCTGTCTTGTTACAGCCTGGGGAAGTAGATTGAGTGACGGGAAACCCTAATTTTCCGGAATGCCTGATGCCGAGGCCCTCCTGGTGTATACTCCAGAAGACCACAAAGAGGAGTCATGCTTACCTGCTGGAGTATTGCTGAGGCTCGAACTGCATCGGTTGTATAGATAAACAGGATGACAGTGTTTGTCAGGAGCACCTCGGAGAGGGAGGTCACCCTTAGGTGGGGAATGCCGATGGCACATCCTTTTCCGGTGACTGTAATGTCTGATTTTCCTGCGAGAAAAGAAGGACAGAGGTCATCTCCTGAATCAGGAAAGGAATTTGGGACTACTAGGGAAGTATAAGTTGGCTGACCACTGGGTGGCTATACCTTGCACAGTGGAGAGTTGGATGCAGACGGGTGAAGATGGGAATGGGCCTATCAAAATTCTCTATCGGAACCACCGTTTACCTCTAGGACAAGAAGTACGTGTTGACCCAGAGCCTGACATGGACCCTACAGCTAATAAGAAGATTCTTCACCCAAGTGGGAGATCACAAAGACAATCAGTGGAGAGACCTGAAGGGGACCTAACCACAGAATGTTCTATGGATTCGGAGGATGAGGATATGGGGA
Source organism: Mobula hypostoma (assembly GCF_963921235.1). Lineage (NCBI taxonomy): Eukaryota > Metazoa > Chordata > Chondrichthyes > Myliobatiformes > Myliobatidae > Mobula > Mobula hypostoma. The sequence goes on along the minus strand of NC_086101.1, from coordinate 105,302,892 downwards.
TGTGGTATATGTTACCTCATGCAAACTCCTCAATAATTGATGAAGAGATCCCCGAACCTCCCCACGCTGATGCGGATGGTGTGGTGGTGGGGGGAGGGGGGGCTAGTAGTGGACAGGCAGGCTTGCAGCTGGACAATGAAAGGAAACTGGGCTCCAAAGTAACTGGAAGAAGCTGAGCTCAGTCAAATGATAGGGGGACCTGAGATGCCGGAAGGCATGAGTACTGGACAGAAGGAGGCCTCTCCAAGTGGACCCGAAAGCTCCCAAGGAGTGTCTGAGAATGAAGAAGTAGATGATGGGATAAGGCGGTCTCAAAGAGCCAGGAAACCCCCCGACAAGCTGGCCTATGACACACCTAGGGAACAGAGTGTTGTACCTGTCCCCCTTGTGAGAAATGTCACTGCCATTTACAAATGGATTGGAGATTCTGACATCATGAAATTCCTTTGAGAACTGTGTTATTAACGAAGGGTTGATAAATTTCACAGCCATGAGGACATGACTATTTTTGGTGTGGAGGGGTAAGTTAGTGTAACACCCTGGTAAAGATTTTACTGCTAATGTTGTACGGTATTTCATGTAATGGTTGTTTTGTAGAAGCAGTGTGTTCTGCTGGTAGTGTTTGGGTTACCGTTAAAGATGAGGGGTTGTGGTGATCGTGCTTCAGAATATCGTGTCATCCAATCAGGATGGTGGAACTGGGAGAAGGTTCTAGAGAATGCTGGGGGAAGAGGACAGACACTGAGGTGGGTTGAGGTCCATTTTTCAGTGGGAGATGGAGAGAGAAGAAGCTTGAGAGAACCGGCTATAAGATTTGATCCATGGGAATGTGTGATTCGATGGAGCCAGAGGGGGAATTCTACCGGTGGTTGGTGAACTGCCTTGAGTACATCAGACACGTCGGATTTTGGATGTGCACATTTGACTGTTTTAATTATGAGGGGTCCTTTTGTTTTTTTTTCTTTCTTTTCTTTAATAACTGGTTAAGTTAACATTCATAAATATACTTTCTTTATAATTATATGCAGTGTACAGTCTGTTATTCCTTGCTGATGGGCGATTGCTTGGAGGCAGAATTTGCACAGTATTCACACAGATCAGGGTTTAGGTGGGTGAGATATCCCAACCCTGGTTTGGTGGGTCTCAAGTAATATCTGCCTTGGACATACGGAGTCTGAGACGAGTGGTTTTCTCACCGCTGAGTCCGGTGGCTGTTAGCAAGGGGTTAACGAGCCACGTCTCTAGACACGCCAGTAAAAACAGGTTTCATATGTAAAACTCTAGACAGGTTGCACTTGAAGTATTGTATGCATTTCTGGCTGCCCCATTACAGGAAGGGTGTGGAGACTTTGGAGAGGATTTAAAAGAGATTCACCAGGAAGTGGCCTGGATAAGATGGTATTAGTTATGAGAAGAGGTTAGACAAACTTGCTATTGGAGGTTGAGGATCGAGGTTTGTAAAACTGTGAGGCAGGGATAGGATGGACAGCATCTTTGCCAGGGTAGAAGTGTTGAAAACTAGAAGGAATGGCTTTAAAGTGAGAGGAGAGAAATTTTAAAGGGAATGTGTGGGGCAATTTGTTTTTACACAGCTGGGTGCCTGGAACAGGCTGCCAAGGCTGGTGGTGGAGGCTGATATGATAGAGATGTTTACGAGGTGGAAATGAGCATGCAGGAAAGATTTGTTTACATTGGCATTATGTTGAGGGCAGAAGGGTCTGTTCACTGTTTTATATGCTTCCTATTGGCTCTAATCCTGTCAAATTCAAGGTAAATCTGAAGCATCTAATGTCAATATCAGAAACACTTAACATTGAGTAGCATTGCTTGTTTGGGAAAATGTTACAGCAGTGCACAGGCAGGACAGATTAGAGGGCTTGTTTACTGAGTCCTTATGGGTGGAGCTGAGAAACAGGAAAGGTATGGCCACATCAGTGGGATTGTATTACAGACCACCCAATAGTCAACGAGAATTGGAAAAGCAAATCTGCAGAGAGATAGCAGGCAACTGCAGGAAACATAAAGTTGTGGTGGTAGGGGATTTTAATTTTCCATATATTGATTGGGACTCCCATACTGTTAGGGGTCTAGATGGTTTAGAGTTTGTAAAATGTGTTCAGGAAAGTTTTCTAAATCAATATATAGAGGGACCAACTAGAGGGGATGCAATATTGGATCTCCTGTTAGGAAACGAGTTAGGACAAGTGACAGAAGTCTGTGTAGGTGAGCAGTTTGGTTCCAGTGATCGTAACACCATTAGTTTCAATTTGATCATGGACAAGGATAGATCTGGTCCTAGAGTTGAGGTTCTGAACTGGAAGAAGGCCAAATTTGGAGAAATGAGAAAGGATCTAAAAAGCGTGGATTGGGACAGGTTGTTCTCTGGCAAGGATGTGATCGGTAGGTGGGAAGCCTTCAAAGGAGAAATTTTGAGAGTGCAGAATTTGTATGTTCCTGTCAGGATTAAAGGCAAAGTGAATAGGTTCTCAAGGGATATTGCAACTCTGATAAAGAAGAAGAGGGAGTTGTATGACATGTATAGGAAGCAGGGAGTAAATAAGGTGCTTGAGGAGTATAAGAAGTGCAAGAAAATATTTAAGAAAGAAATCAGGAGGGCTAAAAGAAGACATGAGGTTGCCTTGGCAGTCAAAGTGAAGGATAATCCAAAGAGCTTTTACAGGTATATTAAGAGCAAAAGGATTGTAAGGGATAAAATTGGTCCTCTTGAAGGTCAGAGTGGTCGGCTATGTGCCGAACCAAAGGAAATGGGGGAGATCTTAAATAGGTTTTTTGCGTCTGTATTTACTAAGGAAACAGCATGAAATCTATGGAATTGAGGGAATCAAGTAGTGAGACCATGGAAACTGTACAGATTGAAAAGGAGGTGGTGCTTGCTGTCTTGAGGAAAATTAAAGTGGATAAATCCCCGGGACCTGACAGGGTGTTCCCTCGGACCTTGGAGGAGACTAGTGTTGAAATTGCAGGGGCCCTGGCAGAAATATTTAAAATGTCGCTGTCTACAGGTGAGGTGCCAGAGGATTGGAGAGTGGCTCATGATGTTCCGTTGTTTAAAAAAGGATCGAAAAGTAATCCGGGAAATTATAGGCCAGTAAGTTTCACGTCGGTAGTAGATAAGTTATTGGAGGGAGTACTAAGAGACAGAATCTACAAGCATTTGGATAGACAGGGACTTATTAGGGAGAGTCAACATGGCTTTGTACGTGGTAGGTCATGTTTGACCAATCTTATTGGAGTTTTTCGAGGAGGTTACCAGGAAAGTGGATGAAGGGAGGGCAGTGGATATTGTCTACATGGACTTCAGTAAGGCCTTTGACAAGGTCCCGCATGGGAGGTTAGTTAGGAAAATTCAGTCGCTAGGTATACATGGAGAGGTGGTAAATTGGATTAGACATTGGCTCAATGGAAGAAGCTAAAGAGTGATAGTAGAGAATTGCTTCTCCGAGTGGAGGCCTGTGACTAGTGGTGTGCCACAGGGATCAGTGCTGGGTCCATTGTTATTTGTCATCTATATCAATGATCTGGATGATAATGTGGTAAATTAGATCAGCAAATTTGCTGATGATACAGAGATTGGAGGTGTAGTAGACAGTGAGGAAGGTTTTCAGAGCCTGCAGAGGGACTTGGACCAGCTGGAAAAATGGGCTGAAAAATGGCAGATGGAGTTTAATACAGACAAGTGTGAGGTATTGCACGTTGGAAGGACAAACCAAGGTAGAACATACAGGGTTAACGGTAAGGCACTGAGGAGTGCAGTGGAACAGAGGGATCTGGGAATACAGATACAAAATTCCCTAAAAGTGTCGTCACAGGTAGATAGGGTTGTAAAGAGAGCTTTTGGTACATTGGCCTTTATTAATCAAAGTATTGAGTATAAGAGCTGGAATGTTATGATGAGGTTGTATAAGGCATTGGTGAGGCTGAATCTGGAGTATTGTGTTCAGTTTTGGTCACCAAATTACAGGAAGGATATTAATAAGGTTGAAAGAGTGCAGAGAAGGTTTACAAGGATGTTGCCGGGACTTGAGAAACTCAGTTACAGAGAAAGGTTGAATAGGTTAGGACTTCATTCCCTGGAGCGTAGAAGAATGAGGGGAGATTTGATAGAGGTATATAAAATTATGATGGGTATAGATAGAGTGAATGCAAGCAGGCTTTTTCCACTGAAGCAAGGGGAGAAAAAAACCAGAGGACATGGGTTAAGGGTGAGGAGGGAAAAGTTTAAAGGGAACATTAGGGGGGGCTTCTTCACACCGAGTGGTGGGAGTATGGAATGAGCTGGCAGACGAGGTGGTAAATGCGGGTTCTTTTTTAACATTTAAGAATAAATTGGACAGATACATGGATGGGAGGTGTATGGAGGGATATGGTCCGTGTGCAGGTCAGTGGGACTAGGCAGAAAAGGGTTTGGCACAGCCAAGAAGGGCCAAAAGGCCTGTTTCTGTGCTGTAGTTTCTATGGTTTCAGTGCCAGCTCTCTCTGATACTGGTCTTGATATTGAGAAGCACATTTTCATGACCAAGTATGTACTTAAGGTCTTCTGAATAATGAAACAGTCCTTGTGACAACTGTCCTGGGCATGCAAATAGAGTGTGCTGGATTGCAGTCAGTTCTAGGTACCAAAAGGAGCTGGTAGCACAGGAAAGGTAGAGGGAGGGGTGAGAGGGAGAGAGGGAGGGAGGGAGAGAGAGAGAGAGAAAGAGGAGAACAGATGAGAAGAGATAGAGGAGAAAGAGATGGGAACAGAGTGTGGAGGAGGGGAGAGAGATAGAGGAAGGAGAGGGAGTGAGTGAGAGAGGAAGAGGAGAGGGAGTGAGTGAAGGGAAGGGAGTGAGTGAGGAAGGGGAGAGGAAGAGGAAAGGGAATGATTGAGAGTGGAAGAGGAGAGGGAATGAGAGAGAGAGGAAGGAGGGAGTGAATGATAGGAAGAGGAGAGGGAATGGGTGAGAGGAAGGAGGGAGTGAGAAAGGAAGAGGAGAGGGAATGAGTGAGAGAGGAAGGGGAGAGGGAGTGGGAGAGAAAGGAGAGAGGGAGTGAGAGAGAGGAAGGGGAGAGGGAGTGAGAGAGGAAGGAGTGAGTGAGAGAGAGGAAGGAGTGAGTGAGAGGAAGGAGGGAGTGAGAGAGGAAGGGGAGAGGAACAAGGAGTGAGAGAGGAAGGGGAGAGGAACAAGGAGTGAGAGAGAGTAGGAAAAAGGAGTTAGAGAGGGAGGGAGAGGGAGAAAACAAAAATGTCAAGTTCTAAGCAAAGAGTTTTCTAACATTTCCCCTTCAATGTGTGTTTGTCCAGTTCTCAATGATGAACAGGCTCAGTTTCTCCAAGAACTGACGGGGCCAGTAAGCAAGTTTTTTGAGGTATGTTACTTAACCTCACCATTTCTTTCATCCCTTTCATTTCCTCCCTGCCCCTCATAGCTTTCTATTCTCAGGGGAATTGTTGGAACATGCTGTCCCTCTGCTAATCAGAATAGTGAGGTAGTGTTCTTAGACCCCTCCTCCTTGATGGTAGCAATGAGAAGGTGGTACGTTCCAGATGGTGGGGGTCCTTCATGATCTTCACCATCTTTTGAAGATGTCCTCGACAGTAGGGAGCCTAGCATCCATGATGGAGCTGGCAGAGTCTGCACCCCAGTGCAGCTTTTTCCAATCATGTGCATTGTATCATTGGTAAATTAATGATTCCTTTGGTCCCTCCATCCATCTCATTACATTGTAAAAAGTTAAGTCGCCAGCAGCAATCCCATTTACTCACCTTTCATTTTTCTTACCAGACAGAAAAAAATCATTTATATCTCCATTCTGGTTCCTGTTAGTCAGCAACCTCTATCCAGGCCAGTGTGTTGACCCCCCCCACGCCACCCCTCCCGTCAGATTGTTTTCCATATTCATTTTTGCTGTGATATCTGTTGAATGCCTCCCAGAGATCTTGGTACACCCACCACTTCCCCATTATTCACAGCTTGTGTTACTTTCTCATAGAACTACAAAGCCAGCCAAGCGTACTGGAGATCTCAAGCTGCAGACACACACACACACACACACACACACACACACACACAGCGCCCCGCCCCCGGAGGAACTCAGCACATCTGACAGCATCTGTAGAGTTCCTCAGAATTTGTGTGTGTATTGTTCTAGATTTAGGTAGGTGACCAGAACTGTATATATTCTTAATCCCTAACCATTCCTCTGACACCTACACCCCTCCCCACCTCTGTGAGCCCCTCGATCCTACACCCCTTTCCGTCTCTGTCAACCCCTATGGCCCTTGCGCCCTTCCCCATCTCTGTAGCCCCCCACCTCCCCGTCATTCCTCACCATCCCTGTAACCCCCTCTAGCCCAGCATCCTCCCCAATCCCCCGAGTTGTGTAACCCACCGCGTTGAGAAGTTGGAGGAAACAGGGACAGCAGATGATGGTTGTAGCTGAGAGCTCTGATGGGTCTTCATCTCTTCCTTCTGCAGGAGGTCAACAACCCAGCAGTTAATGACTCCCTGGAGATGGTGGAGGAAAGTACAATGCAAGGCCTGAAGGAGATGGGGGCTTTCGGTCTCCAGGTGCCCTCTGAGCTCGGGGGACTTGGACTTACCAACACACAGGTAAAACAGGATGAGGTCTGACCATGTTGCCAGCCAGCACTCCTGGAATTACCTCACCATTCCATGTTTAAACTCCTGCCTACTATGACCTATGCTGGTATGTGAGAATGTATGAAATGGGTAGGAGTGGGCACCCAGTCCCATCTTCTTCCCTAGTTTCTGTATTTTTTATTCCTCTAAAGGTGAAAGACTCTCAATCTCAATCTTGAATGAAGATTAGCTTTATTTGTCACATGAACTTTGAAATGTGTCATTTGTGTCAACAAGCAACACAGTCTAAGGATGTACTGGGGGTAAGTGTAGCCATAATTCTGGAGGCAGCATGTCACGCCCACAACTCACTAACCCTAACCCATATGTATTAGAATATGGGAGGAAACCAGAGCAGATGGAGGAAACCCACACGGTTGTGGGGAAAACTCCTTATAGACAGTGGCATAAATTGAACCCCGATCGCTGGTGCTGTAAAGCATCACGCTAAAGGTTATGCTATCGTGCTGTGCTCGATCAAGGTTCTACTTGTAAAAGCAAAGCTGGGTGGCACAGGAGCAAGAAAGCTGAAAAAGGATTTACTGATAGGGAGATAAAAAGGTGAATGGGACTTTGAGTCACTGGATCCTTGTTACACTAAGGTTATATGCATTTATCCAAGAAAGGACATAGAGGCAGAAGGGATTGCACATGCTGGAATCTACAGCAAAAAGCAAACTACAGGAAGAACTCAATAGATCAGGCAGCATCTGTGTAGGAAAATGGACAGCTGATGTAGGTCCTCAACCTAAAATGTTGACAATCTACCTCCCTCCACAGATGTAGGCTGGCTACCTAAAATGTGAAAATATTTCTCATGGAGTGAGTGCAGGAAAGATTAACCAGACTCATTTGTATCAAGAGAGATTGGTGAATACAGGCTTTGTCAATCCAGAGTTTGGCAGAAGAACAGGAGGTTTAAGACCATAAGACATAGGTGCAGAAATAAGGCATTCATCTCATCAAGTCTGCTCCACTATTCCATCATGGCCAAGTTATTATCCCTTTCAGCCCCATTCTCTTGCCTTCTCTCGCTAACTTTTGCCCTTGCCAATCAAGAACCTGTCAACCTCCACTTTATATGTACCCAATGACTTGGCCTCCACATCTGTCTGTGGTAATGAATTCCACAAGTTGAGCACCCTCTGGCTAAAGAAATTCCTCCTCATCTCTGTTCTAAATTGATGTCCCTCTATTCTGAGGCTGTGCCCTCGGGCCTCGACTCACCCCACTATTTAACGGAAATGTACAACATTCTGACAGGGCTGGACAGAGTGGATGCAGGGAGGATGTGTATCCTGGCTGGGTATGGAGTAGGGCAGGCATTCACAGAAACGAGCTCACAGTCTCAGGACCAATACACACAATATTCTGGAGGAACAAGTCAGGTAGCATCTATGGAAGGAAAAAAACAGTCTGTGTTTTGGGCTGACACCCTTCATTAGGATTGGAAAGGAAGGGGGCAGAAGCCAGAATAAGGTTGAGGGGGGGGGATAGCAAGTGATAAGTAACACCAGGTGAGAAAGAAAGTGAGAAGGGGAGAGCGGGGTGAAGAAGTAATAAGTTGGTGTAGGATAGGTGGAGGGGGTAATTCATCCCTCACTCCCTCATCTCTCTTTTTCCATTCCCTATTCTGGTTCTACTTTCACCCCGTCTAATCACTAGTTTGTCACTTCCCTCTAGTTCCTATCCTTCCTTTTCCTCCATGGCCACTCTCTTCTCCTATCAGATACCACATTCTTCAGTCACTGACCTCTGGTCAGATCAGCCCTCGATCCCCTGCAGTTTGCCTACCAGGAGCATAGTGGAGTGTTATTTTGATTTTGTGAGTGCCTTCAATACCAAACATCCCTCATTTCTGGGTGAAAAGTTCCATTCAATAAAGCTTGGCACTTCCATTGTATCCTGGATTATGGACTACCTGACTGGTTTGTGCAGCTTCAGAGCTGTGTGTCAGACATGGCTATAAGTGGCATGGGGCCCCACAAGAGACTGTACTGGCTCCCTTCTTGTTTACTCTGTATACCTCACACTTTAGATACAATACTGAGTCATGTCATCTGCAGAAATTCTGTAATGACTCAGCAGTAGTCGGATGCACAAAGGGAGGACAGGAGGATGAATAAAGGACTTTATCAGAAAGTGGAGGACTTTGTCAAATGGTGCAAGCTGAATCATCCGCAGCTCAACATAAGTAAAACAAAGGAGATGGTGATGGACTTCAGGAAGACCACGCCTGCACTGCTCCCTGTTGCTATTGATGGTGAGAACGTGGATGTGGTGAGAATCTACAAGTATCTGGAGGTGCACCTGGATGACAAACAGAGGCTGTGTACAAGAAGGGCAAGTGTCACCTCTACTTCCTGAGGAGACTGAGGTCCTTTGGAGTGTGCAGCCCTCTCCTTCACATGTTCTACCAGTCTGTTGTCACCAGTACAGTCTTCAATGTGGCAGTGTGCTTGGGCAATGGCATCAACTTGGATGATGCCAGTAGGCTTAATAAACTGATTAGAAAGGCTAGCTGTGTTATAGGATTCAAACTGGACACACTGGAGGCTGTGGTAGAACAAAGGACTCCTAGGAAAATCCTGGCAATTCTGGACAATGATCCTCCCCCTCTGCATAAGGTGGATGAATTGAAAGTGCAGATTGTTATTAATGATTATGATATAGTTGGGATCACAGAGACATGGCTCCAGGGTGACCAGGGATGGGAGCTCAACGTTCAGGGATATTCAATATTCAGGAGGGATAGACACGAAGGAAGGGGAGGTGGGGTGGCGTTGCTGGTTAAAAAAGAGATTAACGCAATAGAAAGGAAGGACATAAGCCGGGAAGATGTGGAATCGATATGGGTAGAGCTGCGTAACACTAAGGGGCAGAAGACGCTGGTGGGAGTTGTGTACAGGCCACCTAACAGTAGTAGTGAGGTCGGAGATGGTATTAAACAGGAAATTAGAAATGTGTGCAATAAAGGAACAGCAGTTATAATGGGTGACTTCAATCTACATGTAGACTGGGTGAACCAAATTGGTAAAGGTGCTGAGGAAGAGGATTTCTTGGAATGTATGCGGGATGGTTTTTTGAACCAACATGTCGAGGAACCGACTAGAGAGCAGGCTATTCTGGACTGGGTTTTGAGCAATGAGGAAGGGTTAATTAGCGATCTTGTCGTGAGAGGCCCCTTGGGTAAGAGTGACCATAATATGGTGGAATTCTTCATTAACATGGAGAGTGACGTAGTTAATTCAGAAACAAAGGTTCTGAACTTAAAGAGGGGTAACTTTGAAGGTATGAGACATGAATTAGCTAAGATAGACTGGCAAATGACACTTCAAGGATTGACGGTGGATATGCAATGGCAGGCATTTAAAGGTTGCATGGATGAACTACAACAATTGTTCATCCCAGTTTGGCAAAAGAATAAATCAAGGAAGGTAGTGCACCCGTGGCTGACAAGAGAAATTAGGGATAGTATCAATTCCAAAGAAGTAGCATACAAATTAGCCAGAGAAAGTGGCTCACCTGAGGACTGGGAGAAATTCAGAGTTCAGCAGAGGAGGACAAAGGGCTTAATTAGGAAGGGGAAAAAAGATTATGAGAGAAAACTGGCAGAGAACATAAAAACGGACTGTAAAAGCTTTTATAGATATGTAAAAAGGAAAAGACTGATAAAGACAAATGTAGGTCCCCTGCAAACAGAAACAGGTGAATTGATTATGGGGAGCAAGGACATGGCAGACCAATTGAATAATTACTTTGGTTCTGTCTTCACTAAGGAGGACATAAATAATCTTCCAGAAATAGTAAGGGACAGAGGGTCCAGTGAGATGGAGGAACTGAGCGAAATACATGTTAGTAGGGAAGTGGTGTTAGGTAAATTGAAGGGATTGAAGGCAGATAAATCCCCAGGGCCAGATGGTCTGCATCCCAGAGTGCTTAAGGAAGTGGCCCAAGAAATAGTGGATGCATTAGTGATAATTTTTCAAAACTCGTTAGATTCTGGACTAGTTCCTGAGGATTGGAGGGTGGCTAATGTAACCCCACTTTTTAAAAAAGGAGGGAGAGAGAAACCGGGGAATTATAGGCCGGTTAGCCTAACGTCGGTGGTGGGGAAACTGCTGGAGTCAGTTATCAAGGATGTGATAACAGCACATTTGGAAAGCGGTGAAATGATCGGACAAAGTCAGCATGGATTTGTGAAAGGAAAATCATGTCTGACGAATCTCATAGAATTTTTTGAGGATGTAACTAGTAGAGTGGATAGGGGAGAACCAGTGGATGTGGTATATTTGGATTTTCAAAAGGCTTTTGACAAGGTCCCACATAGGAGATTAGTGTGCAAACTTAAAGCACACGGTATTGGGGGTAAGGTATTGGTGTGGGTGGAGAATTGGTTAGCAGACAGGAAGCAAAGAGTGGGAATAAACGGGACCTTTTCAGAATGGCAGGCGGTGACTAGTGGGGTACCGCAAGGCTCAGTGCTGGGACCCCAGTTGTTTACAATATATATTAATGACTTGGATGAGGGAATTAAATGCAGCATCTCCAAGTTTGCGGATGACACGAAGCTGGGTGGCAGTGTTAGCAGTGAGGAGGATGCTAAGAGGATGCAGGGTGACTTGGATAGGTTGGGTGAGTGGGCAAACTCATGGCAGATGCAATTTAATGTGGATAAATGTGAAGTTATCCACTTTGGTGGCAAAAATAGGAAAACAGATTATTATCTGAATGGTGGCCGATTAGGAAAAGGGGAGGTGCAACGAGACCTGGGTGTCATTATACACCAGTCATTGAAAGTGGGCATGCAGGTACAGCAGGCGGTGAAAAAGGCAAACGGTATGCTGGCATTTATAGCGAGAGGATTCGAGTACAGGAGCAGGGAGGTACTACTGCAGTTGTACAAGGCCTTGGTGAGACCACACCTGGAGTATTGTGTGCAGTTTTGGTCCCCTAATCTGAGGAAAGACATCTTTGCCATAGAGGGAGTACAAAGAAGGTTCACCAGATTGATTCCTGGGATGGCAGGTCTTTCATATGAAGAAAGACTGGATGAACTGGGCTTGTACTCGTTGGAATTTAGAAGATTGAGGGGGGATCTGATTGAAACGTATAAGATCCTAAAGGGATTGGACAGGCTAGATGCAGGAAGATTGTTCCCGATGTTGGGGAGGTCTAGAACGAGGGGTCACAGTTTGAGGATAGAGGGGAAGCCTTTTAGGACCGAGGTTAGGAAAAACTTCTTCACACAGAGAGTGGTGAATCTGTGGAATTCTCTGCCACAGCAAACTGTTGAGGCCAGTTCATTAGCTATGTTTAAAAGGAAGTTAGATATGGCCCTTGTGGCTACAGGGGTCAGGGGGTATGGAGGGAAGGCTGGGTTCTGAGTTGGATGATCAGCCATGATCATAATAAATGGCGGTGCAGGCTCGAAGGGCCGAATGGCCTACTCCTGCACCTATTTTCTATGTTTCTATGTTTCTATGCCACCTTGGCTGAACAGAGGAGCATTTTTGGTAATAGACTAAGACAACTGCGCTGCTCCAAAGAGCACTATATGAGGTCATTCCTACCTTCGGCCATTAGGCTCTATAATGAGTTAACCTATTTCTGGGGAAGTGATGACCCCCTCCTGTTAGACTGTTTGAGCTAACTTATTTTTTATTCTTTCTTACTTCTCTTAAAATAATTGTATTTCTGTGTTCTTGTAATGCTACCGTGACACTGTAATTTCCTTTGGGGTCAATGAAGTATCTATCTTATTCCTTACACTTATTACTTCCCCCTCCCCCACCCACCCACCTCCCTACCTCCCTCCTCACTTCCTTCCTTGTCTCATTTATCACTTGCCAGCTTGAACTCCTTCCCTTCCTCCTTATTCTGGCTTCTGCCCCCTTCCATTCAGTCCTAATGAAGGGTTTCAGCCCAAAACATTGACTGTTTATTCCCCTCCATAGATGCTGCCTGACTTGTTGAGTTCCTCCAGCATTTTGTATGTTTGTTGCTCAGGCTTTCCAGCATCGCTTGTGTTTATCTCAGTCGCAGGATACTTGAACTTGACGAGAAAGAGCCCCTGGAGCAAACCCACTGACTGTAATTGTTGACACAATAGGCCTGAGAGAGGAGAGCAGGAATATGGCATTGATCAACCTTGCTTACGTGGAATAAAAAGAGAAAAGGATGGAAGGGCCGAGTAGCCTCTGCTGTCCTGTTACTTGATGTTGCCTAACGATGGGATTCATCGGGTTTTCCAGGTCAGTCCCACAATCAGCTATGGCGGCTGAGGTCGGGCAGAGCCCAGATAGGGCTGTAGGTTGCAGAGAGAGCCAGGGGTAAAGTCTTCCTGCACCTCAGCACTAATGTTGTTATATTACAGTATGCTCGGCTGGTTGAGATCGTTGGCATGCATGACCTGGGTGTGGGTATCACACTTGGTGCTCACCAATCCATCGGCTTCAAGGGAATCCTCTTGTTTGGAAATGACGCCCAGAAGAAGAAATACCTTCCGAAGCTGGCTACAGGTGTGTGACATTGAGCAGTGGAACAGGGCAGGGGTGAGTAGAGGGTCAGGGTGGAGTGACTGTGCAGTGGTGGGTGGGCACAGGAGTGAACCGAGTTTATTTCAAAGGGTTTCACATCCACCGTCTGCTGGGTATCGAAATTGATCCCTACGTGGGTGGCAAATTGTGGTATGGCAGTTCCTCAAACATTCACTCCCTTCCTATCAAGTATTTACCTATCTCCACTTTAAATACACTCCAACTCCCATGAGCAGTTGGGGCAGAGAATTTCATCCACCCTCTGTTTGTAGGAATTCCTACACACTTCAGTTTTAAAGTACTTTCTCCTTACCTTGTCATTATGTCCTGTTGTTCCTCTCTCCAGTGAAAACATCCCAACATCTACGCCTTGGGATCTCATATGTTTGCATGGTCACTCTTCATACTTCTGAACACTAAGGAAGACGTCCAAATTATTTAGCCTGTCTTGGTAGGACAGCCCCCTCATCCTAGGAATTACCCTGTTGACTCCCTCCAGTGTTGGTCTTTTTTTACGTACAGGGACCAAAACTGTGCCCAGTACTGCAAATGTAGCCTCACCAACATGATGTACAACTGGAATAAAATCACCCTATTTCCAAACTCCCATCTCTTTATAACAAAAGTACCAAAATGCCCTTTGTTTTAACTATTTGTTGGACCTGGCTGTTAAATTTTATGATTCACATACTAGTACACCTATAACCCTTCAACTTCACTCACGTTCAGTCACTCTCCACTTCGACAGTAATCTGCCTTTTACTTCTCATATCAAAGTGCATGACCTGCCAGTTGCCCACATTAAATGATGAGGCCACACTCGGACTGGAGGAGAATCGGCTCGTATTCCATCCTGGTAGCCTCCAATCTGATGGCATGAATATAGATTTCTCAGACTTCCAGTAATTGTTCCTCACCTTCACCATTCTCCATTCCCATTTCCTTTTCTCACCTTATCTACTTACCTGCCCATCACCTCCCTCTGGTGCTCGTCCTCCTTCCCTTTTTTCCCCATGATTTTCTGTCCTTTCCTGTCAGATTTCCCCCTTCTTCAGCCCTTTATCTCTTTCACCAATCAACTTCCCAGATCTTTACTTCACCCCTCCCCTTCTCCCAGTTTCTCCTATTGCCTGCCATTTTGTATTTCTTCCTCTCCTCCCCTCCGCCACATTCTTATTCTGACTTCTCCTCTTCCTTTCCAGTCATGCTGAAGGGTCTTGGCCTCAACTATATACTCTTCCTGGCCCACTGAGTTCCTCCAGCATTTTCTGTGTGTTCCCCTCTATCAAACCTCCCTGTTACATCCTCAAAGAACTTGAGCAAGTTTGTGAAAGGTGATTCCATAAAACTATGTTGACTGGGTATAATTATGTTCACCTGTCTTAAATGATTAGCCATTTCCTCTTTAATTATTAACATGGGGATCTTGCCAAGAATAGCCATTAAACTACATGACCTGTCGTTCTCTGCCTTTTTCCTTTTTGAACAGAGGAGTTACATTGGCTGTTGTCAATCCATGCCTTCCTGGCATTTTGCAGATTATAAAAAATTTAAAACAATGGTCTGTTGTCCCTGCAACAACTTTCTCTAAAATCCTAATATGCAGTCCGTCAGCTCCTGATGACTTGTCCACCTTTATGCATTACTTATTAGTCATTTTATATTTCTCATTGTATCTTTTAGCAACTTTTTTATGTATTGCATTGTACTGCTGTCGCAGAACAACAAATTTCATGTCAGTCATAATAAATGTAATTCTGAACCCCCTGAGTTGCTCTAATACTTTATCCTTCCTAATTGAGGTTTTGTATGTTCTCAAAGGTTCATTTATTATCTAAGTATGTATGCCATGTACAACTCTGAGATTTGTCTTCTCCAGATAGCCATGAAACAAAGAAAAACATGTGAGTCTGTACAAAGAGAAACAGCAAATCCACCCCCACAACAGAAAGGAACACAAGATTATCAACCCCACACATCCCTCCCCCACACAAAATGCAACTAAAACATTGACCCCAAACCCTACATAAAAAAAAAGAAAGAACAGGCAAAAACACAGAATATAAAAACTGTAAGACTGAAAAAGTCCGTAGTCCAAATCCACAAACATAGATACAGCGATAAAACACAGGCTGCTACTCTGGCAGATCAAAAGGCAGTTGGTGCTGTGTCCATGTTCTACCATGTTATTTGAAATTACCCTGTCTGATATTGTAGAGATTTTAATTAGTAATATATTCTGCTGTTGAAAAGTATTTATTCAACATATTTACTGTTATTAATTCACCAGCCTCATTCACAGGAGGTCCTATTTGCCTTTGCTACCTTGTTGCTATTTGTATATCCATAGTCTTTTACTGTTCGTTTTTGTACTATATGCTAGTTTTCTCTCAAAATTTATCTTCTCACTTCTTTCCAATTTAACATTAGCCTTGACCTCTTCTGTTAACTATAAATTGTGCCTCTTTCTCGTGAAATCCCTTCATCTGATGGGGATAAACTCTTTCTGAGTATTGTAGGCTACCTGCTGTGTGAACATCTGCCACTATGCCTCTACTGATCTGACCCTTGGTTCGTTTACGCAGCCCACCTTGGACAGCTCCTCCCTCAATGCATTAAATTTTGTCCCCTTTTAAGCTGAAACCACTGGTTATGGATGTATGGTGTTCACCCTCAAAATCCACTTGGAATTCTATCATAAAATGCTTACTTCTCCCTTAAACCTCAAGATTCCTCATTAATACTTCTTAATTATACAGGACCAAATCTAAAAAGCCCACTCCTACATAGGCTGGGCAATGAACTTGCCTAAAAAGAGATTCCTGATGCATTCCTTAAATTCTTCTATGATAACCTTGCTAAGAAATTAAAATTTCTTGTGATAGTTGCAGTTTCTATCAAGCAAGCCCTTGCTATTTCCCCATTGACACTCTTACCGATTGAAGAGCTACTTAGACCCCTCCCACCCTTGTTTTCCTTTCCCTGATATTCATGATATTAATCCAACAGTCAAAAGAGGATATGCTTGTGTTCATCCAAAAACATCTAGGGTTGGATGTGAATCAGGGTCCAGGTATAAGGAATTTTGCTATATCCAACCCATACTGTCCTTGCCCTGAAATGTGTGATGCAACAGTGTAGAGAGAGCTTCACTCTGTGTCTGACCCCAGGTGTGTGTGATGGGACGTTATCTGTCCCTGCCCTGGGAAAGTTCGCCCTCTACAGGACTGTACTCGGGGAATGCTGCATGGTTGGATGTGCTGTCTTTTGAATGCACTGTTAAACCAAGGCCCTTTCTGCCTAATGGGATGGTGTTATAAAAATTCCAAGATTATTTTTTTCAAGAGTAACAGGATTATATTTTTTCTGCTGTGCTAGAGTCAGCATTTAGCACTGAGCCAGTGTCACCAACATTCTCGTGATGTTAATTCTGGGACCTGACTATGCACAGATTGCCTGTATGATTTCCTACATTGCTCCAAAGAGTGTCTGTTAGCAGTGAAATATTTTGGGACATCATGCAGTAATGCAAGGTGTTATATAAATGCAAGTAATTTGTGTCCAGGTGAAACTATTGCTGCCTTCTGTCTTACGGAACCAGCGAGTGGGTCCGACGCAGCGTCCATCAAGACCACTGCTATCAAAAGTGATTGTGGAAAGTACTACACCCTGAATGGGGGCAAAATCTGGATCAGGTACTGGGGTCTGGCCGGTGGTGGGTGTGGCACTCTCTATGCGTGGGTGTGTGTATGGGGTTGAGTAGGATCCGGGATCAGCCATGATGAAACAGTGAAGCAGACTCAATGGGCTGAATGGCCTAATTCTGCTCCTATGTCTTATGGGTGGAAGAGGCAGGCTCTGTCTCACAAACAGCAGTTCCATTTCATGTCTGGATTCACTGCTCAGGCTTTCCAGTGTCTTAAAAGATATGGTAGGAAGTGCAACACACAAAAAATTCTGGAAGAACTCAGCAAGCCAGGCAGCATCTGTGGAGGGGAAAAGTACGGTCGACGTTTCAGGCTGCTGAAGGGTGTTGCTCAGATTTCCAGCATTTTCTTTTGTTTGTGATGGGAAGTGCAAATGAGATTAAGGTACATGTTTCCAGTGCAACATCATGAGGGGTGTTGATTGTCTGTCATTTCCCACGATAGTGTTTGTCTGTGCAGCTCATCAATTGTGCATTGTGAGGTGGTTCTGCAGTCAGATTCTGTAAAGGCATGAATGTTGACAGTAAGGACAGGTAAACCATCCAGCATGGTTGGAGCTACTGATGTGGCCATTTTTCTCCTCTTTCGAGCAGCGACTAGATCTGCATGGCGACTATTCTTGGAGTTGTTGGAGGCTATTATTACCAGGACATGCCATCCATTCCCGAGCACTCCACTCGAGCTGCTCAGGTGCAATGTCAGCATGTGCAAGGTTGGCATTTACTCAGTCCTGTAACCTCTTACGAAGTCACCCCTTGTCTTTTCTTCCTTGCGACAGGTTGCCAGATAGCAATTGTTTGAGTACTCTGAAGTCCTCCATGCACCTAAGCTACACTGTCCAGCAAAGCTGAGCTTGCAGGATCATTGCTTCTATGCTTGTGCTCTCTGCTCTTTCAAGGACTTCTAGGTTGGTGACACGGTCCTGCCAACGGATCCCCAAGATTGATCACAGGCTACGTGTATGGAAGGGTTCCAGCATTTTAAGGTTCCTTCTGTATATGGTCCAGGTTGCACAGTCGTATAATGGACTGCCAAGGATGACTGTACACCTTGAGTTTCGTGGCTTTTCAGATGTTATGTTGGTTCATCACACATGAACGTAAGCACCTGGGGGCTTGGCTGGCCTCACAAATCCTGGCACTGATTTCTTTATCTAGGGAGCCATCACTAGAAAAAACACTTCTGAAGTATTTGAATTCCTCCACTGTTCTGAGTACCTTCGATACATATGGATGGGGCAGGGGCAGTAGACATTGGACTGGGTTGGGACAGGACTTCAGTCCTTTGTAAGCTGATGGTGAAGCTGAACAGACTAGTGGCTTCTGCAAATCTATTGACACGCAGCTAAAGATAGGCTTCTGTGTAGGCCATAAGGGTACAATCATCAGCATATAGGGCTTCTCGAATGAGATTACTGATTGTTTTTGAATGGGCCCTCAAGCGACCCAAGTCAAAAAGTGATCAGTCCATCCCATACTCCATGTATGTCCCACATTATACACTGCTAAATGTGTGGTATAGTACGAACATGAGGAACAGATTAAACAGTACTGGCGCCAGTACGCATCCTTGCTTCACACCATTCGAAATACTGAATGACATCGAAGTCTCCCCATTTGACAGAGCAAGTCGACTCATTTCATGGTGGAAGAAGTAGGTGAGATTGATGAAACTGCATGGGCACCCAAATCTTGACAGCACTTGCCACAGGAACTCCCCATCGACCATATCAAAGGCTTTGGTTAGATCCACAAAGACGGCAAGTAGTTGCAAATTCTGTTCAGTACGCTCTTCTTGAATCTGATGAATGGTGAAAACCATGTCAATAGTACTATGACCTGGTTGAAAGCCACATTGTGCCTCAGGGAGGTTTGCCTCTGATATGTTGGCGATCAAGCAGTTGAGGATAATGCAAGTTAAGGTTCTCCCCGCCAGACAGGAGAGAGATGCCCTGGAAGTTGCCGCAGTGAGCCCTTGAACAGTGGAACAATTATGGCATCCCTAAAGTCCTCAGGCATATCTTGAGGGGTACAGATTGAGTAAACGCAAGCAGGTCTTTGCCACTGAGGTTGGTTGAGACTAGAATTAGAGATCATGGGTTAAGGATGAAAGGTGAAATGTTTAAGGAGAACTTGAGGGGGAACTTCTTCACTCAAATGGTGGTGAGAATGTGGAACAAGATGCCAGTGGAAGTGGTGGATGTGGGTTTGATTTCAACACTTAAGAGAAGTTTGGGTAGGTACATGGATGGGAGGGGTATGGAGGGCAATGGTCCAGGTGCAGGTTGATAGGACTAAACAGAATATCAGTTCCACATGGACTAGATGGGCCAAAGGGCCTGTTTCTCTGCTGCAGTGTTTTATGATTCTGTGACCCTGCACAGCAAGGAAGGCTCGAGGTGCTGTGAGGTAGATAGATAGATATACTTTATTGATCCCGAGGGAAATTGGGTTTCTGGTGAACAGTATTTCCTCTATTTAGTGAATCAGTGGGTAGAGTGGACGCTGCAGTTGTGAGGTGAGAGAGCAACATTGGCACCAGGGTGGTATCTTGCAGCTTGTCCTCATAGTTATAACTATGTGTTATATGAGTCCTAGGGTGGTACTGCACAGAAATGGCCCGTTAAGTCCATCGCATCATGCCAATTATTTTGCCCATCTGCTTTAATTTCATTTACTCATTTTCACACTCTCACCACCCTCTGAGTGAAGAAGTTCCCCCACAGGTTCCCCTTAAAAGTTTCACCTTTCACCCTTAACCCATGACATTTAGTTCTAATCAGTGGAAAAAAGCCTACTTAGATTTACTCTATATACCCCATACCTGCATCAAATCTCTCCTGATTCTCCTACGCTCCAGGGAATAAAGTCCTAAACTATTCAAACTTTCCCAATAACTTGGGTCCTCAAGAATCAGCAACATCCTTGTAAATTTTTTCTGTACTCTTTCAATCTCATTGATATCTTTCCTGTAGGTGGGTGACCAGATGTGCACAATATACTCCAAATTTAACCTCACCAAAGTTCATACAACTTCAACATAACATCTGAACATCGAAACACAAGAGATTCAACAGACACAGGAAGTTGAGATCAATGCACAAAAAATGCTGGAAGAAATCAGCAGGTCAGGCAAAATCCATGAAGGGAAGTAAACAGTCAACATTTCAACCAAGACCCTTCATCAGGACAGGTCTCAATACTCTGATTTGTGAAGGCCAATGTGCCAAAGGTTACCTGTCTATCTGTGATGCCACTTTCAAGGAATTATGGATCTGTATTCCCAGAAGCCTGTGTACCACCATACTCCTCGGTACCCTACTGTTCACTTGTGTCAGTGTATTATACACAGCCTCCACAGTTCAGTCCATTGACCAACCACTGTGGAATGAGCTCCAGAGGACAACACATAGCAATGACTATACAGCACACTTGAGGGGATTGAGGAAGCAGAGGCCTTCAAAGTTCAAAGTAAATTTATTATCAAAGTATGTCTATACGACCTTGAGATTCATTTTCTTGCAGATATTCATAGTAGAACAAAGAAATACAATAGAGTCAATGAAAAGTTACTAGCAAACAGCCAATATGCAAAAAAAGACTAACTCTGGAAAATAGATAAATACGTGCATACATAAATACTACTACTGAGAGCGTTAGTTATAGAGTTCATGAAAGTGAGTCCATAGGTTGTGGAACCTGTTCAGAATTGAGGTGAGTGAAGTTATCCACACTGGTTCAGGAGCCTGATGGTTGAAGGGCTCAACCACTGCATGATGGGGAAGGGAAATTGGTGGATTACAGTCAAGTGGGAAAGAAGGAGAAACGGGAAACCTGGATTGAAGGGGGAGAAAAAAACAAAATGTATGAAAATAATGGTATTTGCATTTAAATTCTGTGAAGAAATTTCTCAGCAGAATGTAGAGCCTGTAGGCACGCGGTTGAACAGTTTGCATTGTTCTTGTTGCAGACTGGCTGGCGTTAATTTAATTACTGCATTGTCACTTGGCAACGTTCAGCTTCCTGGTGGTGAATTTAATTGGCAGTTAGTGCACACTATGAGTACCATTCACGGAGCTAACAGAGGGTGTGTGTGGTGTACTGCAGGTGGACCTGCACCTTCTGTCTCTGTGTAATTCATAGCCACTGTCTTACTTTTTACTTGCTGAGAGATTTCTCTGTTAAATTAGAATGTGTGTAGTGACCTATTGACACTGCATTAACAGGGGGGCATTGGCACTTGAATCTCTCCCAACGTGTTCTCTCGAGAGTGCTGTCAATAGATAAGGTACCCTATCCCTGAGTCTGTAGCTATTAAAGAACATTGGCTTAGCTCTGATCTGTGAGAGTGAGCAACATACTGTAACCAGGTCTGTCTATTCTGGCAGTAATGGTGGGCTGGCCGATATCTTCACCGTCTTTGCAAAGGTACCCATGCAAAATGAGAGGAGCGGCGAAGTGAAGGACAGAATCACCACATTCATTGTGGAGAGGGGTTTTGGCGGTGTGACCAGGTGGGTACATGTTCGTGTTCATTGTGGAGAGGGTTTCAGTAGTGTAACCAGGTGGGTCCACGTTCACGATCATTGTGGAGAGGAGTTTAGATGGGGTGACAAGGTGGGTCCACGTTTGCGATCATTGTGGAGAGGTGTCTCGGCGGTGTCACCAGTTGGGTACACATTCATGGTGATTGTGGAGAGGGGTTTTGGCAACGTGACCAGGTGGGTACACGTTCACTATCATTGTGGAGAGGGGTTTCAGTAATGTGACCAGTTGGGTACACGTTCACGATCATTATGGAGAGGGTTTCAATGGTGTGACTAGGTGAGCATTCATGAGCATTCATTATAAGGATACATTTTGATGTAATACCATGTGTTCCTCTGGTCTTGGAGCTCCCCTCTGAAGTTCTAGTCCCAGAGTACTGCAGCACAGTAATAGTTCTTTCAACCCATTTAGTCTGTGCTAAACTGTCATTCTGCAT
The DNA here is from genome assembly GCF_963921235.1 of Mobula hypostoma. Lineage (NCBI taxonomy): Eukaryota > Metazoa > Chordata > Chondrichthyes > Myliobatiformes > Myliobatidae > Mobula > Mobula hypostoma. The sequence continues at coordinate 105,281,019 of NC_086101.1, read as the reverse complement.
CATCCAATTGACCATAAACCCTCCGTGCTCCTTTCATCCACGTACCTGTCCAGACCTCTTTTAAATGTATCACTTCTATCACTTCTTCTGGCAGCTCGATTCACACTCGCATCACCCTCTGAGTGGAGAGGTTTCCCCTTGCGTTCCCTTTAAGTATTTGATCTTTCAACCTTAGTCTATGACCTCTAGTTCTAACCTGACCCAGCCTCAGTGGAAAAGGCCTGCTTCCAGTTACCTTATCTAATTCCCTCCGAATTTTGATTAAGTGCTTCCATCAAATCTCCTCTCGTTCTCCTGCGCTCCTAACCTATTAAACCTGTCCTTATAACTCAGGTCTTCAAGTCCCAGCAACGTCCTCGTAAATCATGTGGATTCCCTTTGTAATTTCTGTCAAGTGTGAATCCCGACCCTGTCAGCCCAGTGCCCTCTTCTGCTGTAGTGCAGGGCTAGAATCAGCTGTCTCGGTGCCCAGATTACATTCTCAGAGCACAGAGTATATCATGAATGCAGCATCTTCTGACCCTGAAGTCTTCTCATTAGGGCGTGTGTGTGTGTGAAAGAGAAAGGAATGGGACGTGGCTTACTGCTGTTGTTTTGTTGCTTGGTATATTCTGTTTGGTTGTGTTTTGTGTTGTTCTGCTGAACTTTGATGCCAGAATGTGTGGCGACACTTGTGGGCTACCCCCAGGACATCCTTGAGTGTGTTTGTTGTTAACACAAATGGCACATTTCACTGCCTGTTTCCATGTACGTGTAATAAGGAAATAAATCTGAACAACAGTAGCAGCCACCTCTCAATGTAACTGCAAAAAAGCAATATATATCAGTATGCCAGCAGATGGCGATTTCCCCTTGCACTTAAGACCAAAGCTGGTTTTCATTGCAAGTGGCTAAAACTCCTTATTAAACCGAACATTAATCAACTCTTCTAAGTGAAGCAGAATCTGCACATTTATGTTACATTTTGAGAGGTTCACTTAACCTTTTTAATACCAGACCATCAGTGATAAATTCTGCTTCCATGCCCCAAATTCTGTTTAGTCATAAAAATTCAAATCAACAAGATAAATACATTTTGAGAGTTCATTTCATCTTAAAGTTCAAAGTAAATTTCATTCTCAGAATACATAGATGTCACCGCATACAATCCTGAGATTAAATTTCTTGCGGGCATACTCAACAGATCTGTAGAATAGTAACTGTAAAAAGGATCAATGAAAGACTAAGAGCGTGGAAGACAAACTGTGCAAATACAAATTTAAATAAATAGCAATAAATAACAAGAGCATGAAATAATAAGATAAAGAGTCCTTAAAGTGAAATCATTTCTTGTGGGGAATATCTCAATAGATAAGTGTAGTTATCCTCTTTTGTTCCAGAGCCTGATGGCTGAGGGGTAATAACTGTTCTTGAACCTGGTGGTGCAAGTCCTGAGGCTCATTTCGTAGCAGAGAATGTATACAATATACAAACTGAAATTCTTGTTCTTTGCAGACATCCATTAACACAGAAGAGTTCCCCCAAAAATAAGTGACAGTAAAAAAAAAGAACTCAGGAACCCCCCTACTCACTCCCTCCCACACACAAGCAATGGCAAAGCATCCACGTTCCCCCACTTACTGCAGCAAAACAGCATCCCCCCACCAAGCAAGCAATAGGAAAGCCAACAAGAGAAATGATCTGCAATACAAAAAAAAATAAATATTCACCCAACAATTCAACATACCAGAGGTGCGCACTCCCTCCCTCACCCCTTTTCTCTCTCTCTCTCTCTCTCTCTCTCTCTCTCACTCACTCACTCACACACACACAGACACACACACACACACACACACGTCACTTAGCAACGGGAGATAAAATCCCGCCAACGAGATAGAGAGAGTGCGATTTCCTGAGTACAGAGTCTCTGACAGTTGATTTGTTGTTCCTGATGTTCCATGTTCTCCTGCAATGCTTCACTTAACTTTGAATCGGCTCATCCCCAAGGCTGCAAAGTCTTGGAACCCTGAAGGCGCTCTTGTCTTCTCGGCTGCGTCCTTGGGTTAACAAGAAATAGCCAGTCGGTGAGCCACATGAACAGGTCCCATTGCTATAAAGAACTAAAGTTTGAATGTAGCTCGAGATCAGGATCTATGACAGAACGTCATCCACCTTGAAAAGAAATAAGAGAAATATTAAGTGAGCCAGTGAGTGGACCTGAGGTTTTTATGACAATTCATTTGTTTAAACATGGCAATATAGTGGTTAGCATTATGCTTTGCAGTACCAACTGTTAAGATTGAGGTTCGATTTCCACTGCTGTTTGTACGTTCTTTCCTGCAACCATGTGAGTTTCCTCTGGCTGCTGTGGTTTCCTCCCACGTTCCAAAGATGTACAGTTTAGGGTTAGTAAGGGTTAGGCTTGCTATGTTGGTGCCAGAAGCATGGCGACCCAGGGCTGCCAGCAGCACATCCTTGATGCAAATGATGCATTTCAGTGTATGTTCTGATGTGATGCACTAATTAAAGCAGATCTTTATCTTTTAACCTTTAGGACATAGAACAGTATCACAACGATGTGCTGAACTAATTAAACTAGTCTAAATAATCCATTCTGTCTGCACATTGTCCATACCCTTCCATTTATGTTGCTCTAAAATGCCTCTAGCCCAAGCAACTCATTCCAGGTACCTACCACTGTGAAACCAACTTGCCCCACACATCTCCTCTGACCTTCACAGTGATCTTCACTGATGTGAACTTCTTATTCTAGAATGCAGTTAAATTTGCAGGCTACTGTGCTGGACCATCCTCCGCAGACACTAACCAAAATGCTGCAGGGGTGTGGGTGAAATATTGTCTCCCCCCCCCGCCGAACTGGTTGGGGAAAAACCAACCAGTTACAGGCCCCCAAGGACCAGCTGTGGTTTAATACAGAACTACTTGAAATTGATATCTTGTTCCCAAAGATCAGAGAGAGGATAGTGTCCTTGGTTCATGCCCTGGAGGGTATAATCAGGTATTCTATCCCCATCACAGCTTGTCTACAATTCACTGCACAGGATGGATTTCCATCTCCCCATGGGATTCTGAGATAAAAGTTTGTGCACTTTCCCCCTCCCAGTGGTACACATTGTTAATCAGTTTATTGTAAATTACAGTTTCAGGTCTCTTCCCTCCACTGATCTTCAGCTTGATTAATATGAGAAAATCTGCAGATGGTTTGCTGAAAAATGCAAGCAACACACACAATCCATCAGTAGGCTGGGCAGCATCTATGGAAAAAAGTAAACAGTCAACATCCCGGGTCAAGACTCTTCATCAGGACCAGTAGTTTGTGTGTGTTGCTTCAGCCGGATTATTTCACTTCACTTACAGGGTGACTATCCCTGGTAAAGGCAGCACTTACCACCCTCAAGAATGTAGAGTTATGTATTCCTCTTATTCTCACCTGTACGTCAGCCTATGATCCGGAGTCTGCTCTGTGCTCTGAGTGTCAGCAGCATCCTGACCAAGTCTGACATTCCAGGCCATCAGTGGCTCTTTACATGGGAATGATATCCAGAAATAGGAACCCTTCAACCTTGTACCAGTACTGTGAGTGAGCACCCTAAAAAAACCCCTCTCTTGCTTCGTCCCCACAACCCAGCACATTTCCTCATTCTGCATTTCCCAGTTATGTCCACAAGCTCCTGTTCAATCTGCTTCCACTGTCTGCTTAGCTCGCACATTTCTGATCACAACCAATCACTGCAGAACAGCGGTACGATAGCATAGCAACTCGTGTACTGCTTTAGTGATCAACACACAGGGAGAGATGGTGACATGTGAACCAGGGGATTCAGGCCTTTGAGTCTCGAAAGTTGGTTGTCCTGCTGAGTGAACACGCACACCATGCTTGTTCTCAGTGTCAGCAGTGAGGAGTTAGGGGCAGCACAGCAAACACCAGCATCCCGGGTTCAAGTCTTGCCGCTGCCACATTCTCTTCGTGACCATGTGGGTTTCCTCCGGATGCTCTGGTTTCCTCCCTCATTCCAAAGACATATGGGTTAGTGAGTTGTGAGGCACTGGAATGATGGCACCAATTGCAGACTGCCCCTAGCACATCCTTGGACTGTTTGTTGTTGATGCAAGCAACACTTTTCACTGTATTGATGTATATGTAACAGATAGAGCTAATTTTTAATGTCCTTACCAAGCTTTCCTGATTCCCATTGCTTCTATGAAACCTCCCTGAATCTGCTGTGAGGGGAAAGCCCCAGATCTCCAATCTATCCATAGAACTGAAGCTACTCCTCCCTGGCATAGTTATAGTTGATGACCACCCTTGATAAAGTATAGTAGCTGAGCCTGCACATGGTTCCCCAGGTGGCAATAGAGAATGGAGAAGGATTTAGGCTGCTCTGCCTATGTGCATCACCAGTCTCTTACTGAGAGATGCACACAAAATTCTGGAGGAACTCAGCAGGCCAGGTTGTATCTATGGAAAAGAGTAAACAGTCAATGTTTTGGGCTGAGAAAAAAAATGAGGTTAGAGCAAGAAGGTGGGGCGGGGGGGGAGGAATAAGTACAGGGTGATAGGTGAAACAGGGAGAGGGGAAGTAAACAGCTGGGAAATTGATTAGTGAAAGGGCTGTAGAAGGAGGAATCTGATAGAGGGTAGAAGACCATGGAAGAAAGGAAAGCGGGGAGGAATACCGGAGGAAGGTTGTGGGCAGGTAAGGAGAAGGTGAGAGAGGGGAATGGGGACTGGTGAAGGAAACTGTGGAGGAGTGGGGGGCAATTACCGGAAGTTTAAGAAATCAATGTTCATGCCATCAGATTGGAGGATACCAGATGGAATACAAGTTGTTGCTCCTCCAGCCTGAGTGTGGCCTCATCGGGGCAGTGGAGGAGGCCAGGGACTTAGAGATTGTTTTTTTGCACCTATCTTTCAGTGGCCCTCCAGAGAAGAAGATGGGGATTAAAGCATCAAACACAGCAGAGGTCCACTTTGACAATGTGAAGGTGCCCGTTGAGAATGTCCTGGGCGAGGTTGGTGGTGGGTTCAAGGTGGCAATGAACATCTTGAATAATGGGCGATTCGGCATGGCAGCTGCCCTCTCTGGAACGATGAAAGGAGTCATTAGCCGGGCTGTAAGTGTTCTCGATCCTGTTTGCTCAGTGACTGCTAATGGACTATTGGTCATATTAAATAAGTTCTTTTTGAATTATGGTGGACATGAAGCCCGCTTAATGGGGGATCAGCTCCCTACCGTTTCCTAGCGGTTACACAAAACAGTGAGCTTAACGAAGAGGCTTGCTTGCAGCTATGAGTTAACAAGTGCACTCCATTGTTTTTAAGGTTTTAGACCATGAGATTATCAGATACAGGAGCAGAATTAGGCCATTTGGCCCATCGAGTCTGCTCCACCATTTCATCATGGCTGATCTATTTCCCTCCTAGCCCCAATCTCTTGCCTTCTCCACATATGTCCACGTGCCCTGATCAATCAAGAATCTAAAAGCTTTTGCCTCAAATATACCCAATGATCTGGCTTCCTCAGCTGTCTGCAGCAATGAATTCTACAGATTCAGCACTCTCTGGCTAAAGGTATTCCTCCTCATCTCCATTCAAAGAGGATGCCCCTCTATTCTGAGACTGTCCCCTGGTCTTAGACTTGCCCATCAGAAACATCCTCTCCACTTCCACTCTACCAAAGCCTTTCACCATTTGATAGGTTTGAATGAGGTCACCCCTCATTCTTCTGAATTCTAGTGAATTCAGGCTGAGGACCATCAAGCACTCTTCATATAACAAGCCATTCAATCCTGAAATCATTTTCATGACCCTCCTTTGAACCCTCTCTAATGTCAGCACATCCTTTCTAAGGGGCCCAAAACTACTCACAATACTCCCAAGTGAGGCCTCACCACTGTTTTATAAAGCCACAACATTACATCACGCAAACACGAGGAAATCTGCAGATGCTGGAAATTCAAGCAACACACACAAAAAATGTTGGTGAACGCAGCAGGCCAGGCAGCATCTATAGGAAGAGGTACAGTCGACGTTTCGGGCCAAGACCCTCTGTCAGGACTAACTGAAAGAAGAGAGAGTAAGAGATTTGAGAGTGGGAGGGGGAGATCCAAAATGATAGGAGAAGACAGGAGGGGGAGGGATGGAGCTAAGAGCTGGAAAGTTGATTGGCAAAAGGGATACGAGCTGGAGAAGGGAGACATTATATCCTTGCTTTTATATTCTTATCCTCTTGAAATGAATGCTAACATCCTCACCACAGACTCGACCTGCAAGTTAACTTTTAGAGAATCCCTTTTGTGCCTCAGATTTTTGAATTTTCTCTCCATTTAGAAAATAATCTACCCTTTTATTTCTTCTACCAAAGTGCATGACCATACACTTCCCGACACTGTATTCCATCTGCCATTTCTTTGCCCATTCTCCTAATCTCTGTCCTTCTGTAGCCTCTCTACTCTCAAAACTACCTAGCATTTTCTAATATTTTTGATTTCATTTTCTAACAATGTTGATATTAGTTTTTAAAACCTGATTTTTTCCAACAGTAATTGTGATATTTGATATTTGATATTTGAAAATATCAAGAGTTTAATAGCTTTTAGCAGAAGATGCTAGAATCTGGAACAACATGCAAATTGCTGGAGGAACTCAACAGGTTGGACAGCATCTGTGGGAGATGTAGATGTTTCGGGTCAAAACTGCGTAAGGTCTAAGAGTGATGAGGTAGGTGTGGCTGTATTAGCAGATCTTAGTAAGAACAAGACCTGCCTGTATTCTTCCATCCTCCTCAGTCAGATTCAGATTCCACTGTATTTGTCACATGTACATGGAAATACACAGTGACATGTGTCATTTGTGTCAACAACCAACACACCCAAGGATGTGCTGGGGCAGCCTGCAAATTTGTCACATTTCGGCACCAACATAGCATGCCCACAGTGTTCAGTAGAACAACACTGAATACAGCAAAGCAGAACATACCAAGCAACAACAGCAAAACAGAACATACCAAGCAACAACAGCAAAACAAGGCCTATTCCTCCCTCCTTCCCACCCACCTACACAGATACATGGTCCTCTCACCCCAGAACAGGCCATTTTCAGCCTCCAGCAGACTCATGGATTCCCAGACACTGGCCCCAGTGGACTCAGAGATTTTCAGATGTTGGCTCACCATCTCAGGATCCTGTCCAATTCACAGCTCCTCTATCCACACCAAGAACCTGGCCCCCAAAGCTGATTCCTGATGGTAAGGCCCCAAAGGCAAAAGCATCTGACATCAATAACTGCCTCACCTCCATAAATCCCTTTACAGCTGGTTGAGCCACATCTCTAGGTTGACTTTGGATAAACAGATCAAACACACAAGCTGCTAAAGAACACCGTGAGTCGAACAGCATCGGTAGAAGACATTGTCGACACTTTGTGTCAAAATCATGCATCAGGACTGACAATGGAGAGTCAAGATGGCCAGCATAGGGAGAAGCGGAATGGCAAGACAGGATTCTGAGATAGTGGACCAATATCTGGAAATCTCTGAGTCCACCAGGGGAGAAGGCAGGAGATTGGGACTGAGAGAGAAATAGATCAGCCATTATTGCCAGCATCTGCAGATTTTTCTCTTGTTCACTAAAAGAAAGGTGGCTTCTACTTTTTGTATGGTAAGCTCCCACAAACAGTAAAGACCATAGGAGCAGAATTAGGCCATTTGGCCCACCGGGTCTGCTCCACCATTCCATCATGGCTGATCCAATTTTCCTCTGGAGACCCAATCTCCTGCCTTCTCCCTGTATCCCTTCAGGGATCAAAAATCTATCAACCTCTGTCTTAAATATACATGAAGACTTGGTCTCCCCAGCTAACTGTGGCACAGAATTCCACAGATTCAGCACTCTCTGGCTAAAGAAATTCCTCCTCATCTCCATTCTAAAAGACACCCTCTATTCTGAGGCTGTATCCTCTGGTCTTAGACTCTCCCACCATAAGAAACATTCTCTCCGCATCCACTCTATCAAGGCCTTTCACCATTCAAAAGGTTTCAATGAAATCACCCCTCATTCTTGTGAATTCCAGTGAATACAGGCCCAGAGCCATCAGATGGTCTTCATATGACGAGCCATTCAATCCAGGAATCATTTTCGTGAACCTCTTTGAACCCTCTCCAGTTTTAACACATCCTTTCTAAGATAAGGGGTCCAAACCCGCTCACAATACTCCAAGTGAGGTCTCATCACTGCTTTATAATGTTTCAACATTACTTCCTTCTTTTTATATTCTAGTTTTCTTGAAATGAGTGCTAACATTGCATTTGCTTTCCTCACTACGGACTCAACCTCCAAATTAACCTGCACAAACACTTCCAAGTCTTTTGCACCTCAGATTTTTGGATTTTATCTCCATTTTGAAAATATTCAACCCTTTCATTTCTTCTACCAAAGTGGATGACCATATACTTTCCAACACTGTATTCCATCTGCCACTTCTTTGCCTATTCTCCTAATCTGACTAAGTCTGTCTGTAGCCTCTCTACTTCCTCAAAGCTATCCTTCCCTCCACCTATCTTCATATCATCTGCAAACTTTGCAACAAAGCCGTCATTTCCATCATTTCCATCATCCAAATCATTGACATATAACGTAAAAAGAATTGGTTCTAACACAGACCCCTGTGGAACACCACTAGTCACTGGCAGCCAGTCAGAAAATGCTCCCTTTATTCTCACTGTTTGCCTCCTGCCAATCAGCAGGACTTTATCCATCCTAGAATCTTTCCAGTAATACCATGGGGTTGTAGTTTGTTAAACAGCCTCATGTGTGATACCTTGTCAAAAGCCATCTGAAAATCCAAGTTCACAACATCAACCGGTTCTCCTTTGTCTATCCTGCTTGTTTCTTCAAAGAATTTCAACAGATTTGGCAGACAAGATTTTCTCTTGGGGAAACCATACTGACTACAAGCCTATTTGATCATCTGCCTCCAAGTACCTTGAGACCTCCATTATCTTCCCAACCACTGAGGTCAGAGTAACTTGCCTATAGTTTCCTTTGTTCTGCTTCTCTCTCTTTTAAACAGTGAAGTGACATTTGCAATTTCCCAGTCTTCTGGAATCATTCCAGAATCTAGTGACTCTTGAAAGATTATTTTTATTGCCTCCATGATCTCTTCAGCCACCTCTTTCAGATCTCTGTGGTGTACACCATCTGGTTCAGGTGACATTTCAGTCTCCCAAGAACCTTCCCTCTAGTTATGATAACTTCACACCACTTCATGCCCTCTGACACCTAGAACTTCCACCATACTGCTAATATCTTCCACAGTGAAGGCTGATGCAAAATACTTATTCAGTTGATTTGCTATTTTGTTGTCCCCCCATTACTACCTCTCCAGCATCATTTTCCAGTGGTCTGATATCCACTCTCGCCTTCTGGAAATCCAAGTATATGACATCCCCCCCATTCCCTTCTAGCCACTGCACTCATTATATCCTCAAAGAACTCCAGTAAGTTTGTCAAACAAGACCTGCCCTTTCTGAATCCATGCTGCGTCTGGCTAATGGAACCACTCCTTTCTAAATGTTTCGCGATTTCTTCCTTAATGACAGCTTCAAGCATTTTCCCAACTACGGATGTTAAGCTAACTGGCCTATAGTTGCCCGTCTTTTGCCTACATCCTTTTTTAAAAAGTGGCGTGACATTTGCTGTCTTCCAATCCGCCAGGACCTGCCCAGAGTCTGGAGAGTTTTGATAAATGATTACCAACGCATCTACTATAACCTCCGCCAATTCCCTCAGCACCCTGGGATGCATCCCATCTACCAGGGGACTCTAGTTTGCTCATCGCTATCTCTTTTAGTGACAGTGATTTTATCGAGGTCCTCACCTCCCATTTTGTCCATAACATCCTTCTTTGGGATATTAGATATAACCTCCATCATGAAGACCGACACAAAATAGTCGTTCAATGCCTCAACTATTTCCTTATCACCCAATATCAATTTCCCCTTTTCGTCTTCCAAGGGACCTGTGTTGACTTTAGCCACCCTCTTCCGCTTTATATACTTATAAAAACTTTTTCTATCTGTTTTTATATTTTGTGCTAATTTACTTTCATACTCTATCTTCCCTTTCCTTATTTCTTGTTTAGTTGTTCTTTGCTGCTTTTTAAAGTTTTCCCAATTCTCCAGTCTCCCACCACTCCTTCTGACTTTGTACACATGAGCTTTTAATTTGATACTATCTTTTATTTCCTTAGTTATCCACACTTACTGTCCTTACTTTTGATTGGAATATACTTTTGTTGAGCACTTTGAAAAATCTCTTTGAAATATTCCAATGTTCCTCAACTGTCCTAGCGAATAGCCTGTGCTCCCAATCCATATTAGCCAACTCCTCCCTCATCCCGATGTAGTCTCCCTTGTTCAATCATAATACACTAGTTTTAGATCTTAACTATTTCATCCTCCATCTGTATGCGAAATTCTTCTATGATCCCTGACTACAAGATCGTTAATCTTACCTGTCTCATTGCACAGGTCTAGATCTAAGATGGTATTTTCCCTTGTACGTTCACTGACATGCTGCTCAAGAAAGCCATCACTGATGCATTCTATGAAGTCCTCGTCAAGACTTCCTTGACCAACCTGATTCACCCAATCTATATTGAAGTTAAAACCCCCCATGACAACTGCCGTTCTGTTCTTACAAGCCTCAGTTATTTCTTGGTTAATTGGCTCTGCCACTGCAATAGTTTTATTAGGGGGACTATAGACAACACCCACCAGTGATTTTTTTTTTCCCTTTACCATTCCTAATCTCTACCCAGATGGACCCAACATTCTGCTCTGTAGGTCTTGTATCGTCTCTCACAATCGCCCTGATCTCATCCCTAATCAAGAGCGCCACCCCACCTCCTCTGACTTCCTGCCTATCTTGGATATTTAATTCCCAGTCATTTCCACCTTGCAACCGGGTTTTTGTAATGGCCACTAAATCATATGCCTTGGTACTGAACTGTGCCCCAAGTTCACTAACCTTGTTTCTAGTACTACGGGTATTTTAGATAAAGTGCCCTTATACTCATTGTCCTTTTAGAATCTAGTGACCTATGTGATTTTTGCTTTTTACTTTTATGCACTCTACTCTTACTTTTTTCTTCACTAACTCTAGCTTTGGTCTCTGCATCACTTCCCTCTTCTTTTCTGTGTGGGTTCCCGTCCCCCTGCCATATTAGTTTAAAACCTCCCCAACAGCACTAACAAACAATCTCCCCAGGATATTGATCCCGGCCCTGCCCAGATGTAGACTGTCCTGGTACTGGTCCCACCTCCCCCAGAAGCGGTTCCAATGCCCCAAGAATCTGAAACCCTCCCTCCTGCACCACTGCTCAAGCTACATATTCATTCTCACTAATTAAGTAGCTATCAAACTCTGCTTTAAATATACCCAATGACTTCATTTGTGGCAATAAATTCTTTAAATATACCCAATATTTATGGCAATAAATTCCACAAATTCATCACCCTCTGGTTAAAGAAATTCCTCCTCATCTCATTCTAAAGGGACATCCTTATATTCTAAAGCTGTGCCCTATAGTCCTAAGCTCCCCCCTTATTGGAAAGAACCTTTTTATGTCCACTGTATCTGGGCCTTCTTATATTCGATAAGTTTCAATGAGATTCCCCCATTGTTCTTCTAAACTCCAGTGAGTACAGGCCTAGAGCCATCAGACATTCCTCATATGTTAACCCTTTCATTCTCTGAAACTCCTCTGGTCCCTCTTCAATGTCAGCACATCCTTTCTTAGATGAGGGGTCCAAAACTGCTTATAGTACTCCAAACGCAGTCTGACTAAAGCCTTAGCATTATATTCAGTTTTTTGATATTTTAGTCCTCTTGAAATGAATGCTAACTTTGCATTTGCTTTCCTTACCACAAATTCAACCTGCAAGTTAAACTTTAGCGAATCCTGCATGAGGATTCACTAGTCCCTTTGCAGCTCAGATTTCTGAATTTGCTGTCCGTTTAGAAAATAGTGTATGCCAGTTCCGGTGATGTCATCGTTCAGAATGACAGCTTAAATCAACAGCTCCTCCGGAAAAACGCATATTTTGTCCCATTAATCCATCAAATATAAGATCTTTTGAAAATATCTGAATTGATAAGGAGGGCAAAAATGGGGAAAAAGAATGGAGATTTAAAAAAAGCATCACTGCGGAGCCTATGGAAGAGAGAGGGGCAGCACGTGACGACGAAGCTGACGCTGGGCCTCGTTCAGGCAAAGCGGCAAATATAAGGATTTTGAAAGAGATAAGGGAAGTCCAAAAAGATATAAAACAGCAACTCAATGATAGAGCTCGCCAATGTCAATCAGAAAATAGCGGTGGCAGAGACTCGAATTGAGAAGGTGAAATATCGCGTGCAAAACGTGGAACAGATACTAAGTAAGACGATAAAAATATTGAATCAACAAGAAAGTAAATTGCGTGACCAGGAGGGAAGATTGCAACGGAAAAATATCAGGATTTATAATGTTCCCGAAGGAGCAGAGGGATTATCGATGATGGACTTTGTAGAAAAGCTGCTGCGGGAAGCGCTGGAGATTCCCCAGACTATGGAGATTGAAATTGAGAGGGCGCATCGTTCGTTCGTTCTGAAGCTTTCCAGAGACAGACAAAGTAAACTGCACTCAATAGTACTTAAATTCCTTCGATTCAAGAGCAAGGTGGAGATTTTATGAAGGGCCTGGGGTAAGAAGAGGGTTTTTTGGAACAGGAAGTTAATATACTTTGATCATGATTACCCCCCGGCAGTCCTACAGAAACGGAAGGAATATTCCAAAGCAAAACGAATATTAAAGCAAGGAAAGATTAAATTCCAAACCCCATACCCTGCTAAACTGAGGGTATTTTACCAAGAGGGGATACGACTATACCAGACGGTGGAAGAGGCGACTACAGACATGAAGAACAGAGGACTGCCCATTAGCGTGGTCAAACCAAGGGAACGTCTGGCTGAGCAGTTATCCTGATCTGCTTGGGAAATAGTAAGAGAACTATTTCCCAAGCAGGGGACGGGAGCATGATGAGAGAAGGATATCTGCTTCTCTGAAAGAGAAGAGATTGCTGTTCTCCGAGGACAGCCCTCACCTTCTCCAGAAGAGCCATAAGGTTTGGCTAACTTTAAAAGTGCTGAGAAACTAAACAGAAGCAAAAATAGAGGGTGATATACCTATTATATACATATTATAAAGTGGATTTTATATTACTCAATTTTTAAAAATTCATTCATTCATTCCTTTTTCTCCACCTAATTGAGAATATATACATGGGAGGAATACACAGGGAAATCATTTCTGTGTAATGGACATAGATTTTTTTAACTTACTTTTATAGGTACTGCAGTGGGGGCCCTCAACTCACAGGTAGGAGGGGCTACCCACACGGCTAGATGTTTCTTCTAGCTCAACCCAGGGTCATGAAGAGACCCCAGCCTTGGAATCACACCTCCGTTACCTTTTTTTAATTATTTGCATTTCTTGGCTCTTACTTGTTCAGGGAGTAAACCGATTAAGTAATATTCTGCAAATTTCAAAGATATACTAACAGATAAATACACATGGCTAAGGGCAAAGTAAAATTCATTTCTTTTAATGTCAATGGGCTGTTGAATCCAGTGAAGCGCAGTAAAATTCTCTCACAAATGAAAAAGAACAAGCCCATGTAGTATATTTACAGGAAACTCGCAAGTGATAATGAGCATGGAAAATTAAAGAGAATGGGCTTCATTAATTTATTTTTCTCCTCATATAAATCAGGACATAGACGAGGGGTTGCTATTCTCATCTCAAGCAAGCTAAATTTTGAAAAATTATTTGAAATGGGAGATAAGGAGGGCAGATATATTCTGGTGTGGGGAATATAGATGGAAATCCAGTTACTTTATTGAATATATACGCACCCCCAGGAAGTGATATTAGTTTCTTCCAGAAAATTACTAATGTTATGGTAATGGAAACAGAAGGTCTCTTGATATGTGGGGGAAGACTTAAATTTAAAATTACAACCAAAGTTAGACTCTTCCAATAGAAAAACTTATAAAACAAAGTCCTTACATAAGAAAGTTAACACTCTTTTTGAAGATGTTGGTCTAATTGATATATGAGGGACCTATTCCCCGACAGAAGGGATTACACTCATTATTCTGCCCCCTATTCCATATATATAAGAATAGACTATTTCATAACATTTGGAAAAGATAGAGACAAAATAATCACCAGTGGAATTGGGACAATAGATGTAAGTGACCATGCACCTATATATTTATCTGTTGATTTTGACCTACAACCAAACAATATTGTTTGGAAACTAAGTTCAAGTCTACTCAATGATCCCTATTTTAAGGAACAAATTAAAAAAGAAATTGGTCTTTACTTAGAATTCAATGATAATGCAGAGGTTTCACCTCCCATTCTATGGGATACTCTAAAGGCTGTCTGAAGAGGGAAAATTATAGCAATATCTTCATATAAGAAAAAAAATAAGGAATAAAACATTAGAAGAATTACAAAATAAGCTGAAGGAACTAGAAAAAAACACAAATTGAGTTTGGCACAGGATACACTAGAGAAAATTTTTCAAAATTAGGAATGAAATTAATAGTTTGGCTACACAAGAAATTAGAAAAAAATTAATGTTTCTGAAACAGAGACACTGTGAAAGTGGATATAAATCAATGAAAATACTGGCGTGGAAACTGAAAACAAAGATAGCAGAAAATGGTCACATTCGGTGACTTTAAAGGAAGTGAAGAGAGGAGAGAGAGGTTTGAAACAGAAGAAACCTAGTGACAAAGAGGTCACTGTTTGGACTCTAAGTAGCCCGTGAGGGTGAGTTTGAGTTCCATTCGAATGCGAAGATGTGACTGTCACGTAGTTAATCCACAAGAGTGGGTTCTCTGGTGAGGGGAGTACCTTTGTGAAGATCACTTGTGTGTTATCCTTGTTTGGGTGTGGTAGTTCACTGAAGAAAGGCACCCCTGTGGCAAATCACTGTTGGAGTTATTTCGTATGTCGTGGAACTGGATAAGTGGCTATCACGTTGTGCGTTTGGGGTTGATTCCCTTGAAGAGGGACCCTTAGTGATAAGCTACTGTTGGTGATAATCCATATGTGGATTCTGTTTGAGTATCCTGTGGCCACCACTTTGGAATGACCTGTAGCTGAATTTGGGTGTGGTACCACTTGTGTTGAAAGGATATTCATTGAAGATCACTGTCGGTGATATTTTGTGTGTGGAGTGGAACAACTTCGGAGATAAAACCTACTACATTGTTATTTTGTATTGCTGTCATGGAATCTGTGGAATATCGATGTAATTGCCTTCTTTCGACATTTACCCTGGATTACAAATCTCTCTCTCTCCATCACCACTCAACTCCATACTACGAACTGAACTGAACTTTACATATCACTGTAAGACTGTATCTATTTACCCCTAAGCTTGAAGAAGCTTGGTTTTCATATATTTCCACACTTATATACATATAATCTCTGCTAACCTGTTTAATATATCTGAATTTATATCACTGTTATTGCATAGTTACTACTAAATAGTATTAATGAATAGCAATACCAGACTCCAAAGTGTTTTCTATTTCTGCTGGTTCTTTAACCCATCACGGGGTACGCGACAAACAACCTACCTCTGACATCCCCCTTATCCTTTCCTTTGGCGTGGAAGCGCTCCAATAGCATTACAGAATAACACTCAATCTGATCTGTGGATGTATGCAGTAATCTCAGATTATTTCTGCCCTTTAGGTTGACCACGCTGCAAACCGCACCCAGTTTGGGAACAAGATCTACAACTTTGGTGCCATCCAGGAGAAGGTTGCCCACATGGCAATGCTGCAGTACGTGACAGAGGTGAGGATAACAGCCACAGGAATGCCAGTTGATCACCAGGGGGTTGCAGATCACCCCCTCCCCACCTCATTGCTCACAGGAGCTTTCCCCAAAGGAAACTAGTCAGGGATTTCTGGGATCCTGTCTGCTAACAAAGTCCTAGTTAAAGCATGGCCAACACAATGCAAACAACAGGAATTCTGCAGATGCTGGAAATTCAAGCAACACACATAAAAGTTGCTGGTGAACGCAGCAGGCCAGGCAGCATCTCCAGGAAGAGGTGCAGTCGACGTTTCAGGCCGAGACCCTTCGTCAACACAATGCAGATATTTAAGGGGAACCTGGGGGGGGGGGAATGTCTTCATTCAAAGGGTGGTGAGAGTGTGGAAGTAGCTGGCAGCAGAAGTGCTGCATGCAGATTGCAACATATAGACCATAAGGCATAGGAATAGAATTAGGTCATTCAACCCATCAAGTCTGCACTACCATTCAATCATGGCTGATTTATCCCTCTCAACCCCATTTTTTGCCTTCTCCCTGTAATCTTTGACTCCATTACTAATCAAGAACCTATCAGCTTCCACTTTAAATATACCCAATGAATTGGCCTTCATAGCTATCTGTAGCAATGAATTCCACAGATTCACCACCTTCCTCATCTCTATTCTAAATGGACGTTCTTGTATTCTGAGGCTCTGCCTTCTGGTTCTAGAGTCTATCACTACAGGAAGCATCCTCTCCACGTCTGCTACAAATTGACTTCTCAATAATCAGTAGGTTTCAATGAGAATCTCCCCTCGTTCTAAACTACAGCAAGTACAGGCCCAGAGCCATCAAATGCTTTGAGCATTTAAGAAAAGTTTGGATAAGTACATGGATGGAAGGGGTATGGAGAGCTGTGGTCCCATTGTGGGTCGATAGAACTAGACAGACTAACAGTTCAGTATGCACTAGACTTTCTATGACCAGGAAACAGCAACAACAGAACAGATATCAAGTACTGACATGAAGCAAATGTGATAAATAATCAGACTGGCAGCAGCATTGATTTGTGTGGGGATAAACAACATAACAGTGTGGACTGAAGAGGTCATTGACTATTGACCATCAGTGCAGGACTTGTATATGTCCAGGACAAAGAGATGGACAGGAATAAACCATTGCAGGCACAACCCAACATGCGAACTGCCTTTTCTAAAAGCTCCCTTCTAGAAAATGCTATAGGGCTGTTAAAACATAATTTTTGCACTATCTTAAAAGTTCTTCCCTCCTCCGGCAGTTAATCTGATCAATTACTCTAGTTAGCCCCCACACACCCCCAACCCCATGTATCTATTACCCTTGTGACTGAACTGCACTGTAAACATTTTAAACCTCTTTTTCTAATGCTGCTCACATTGGAAATGCATGTTGGCATTTATATATTTGTACTCATTTTATTCCTTTCGTACTTTAACCTCTAACTTTATTTTTTGTGCAATCCTTTATTCTTTCTAATTGTTGTTTTTTGTTGCATGTGTCACACCCTGACCAACACACCACAACAAATTCCTAATACATGTAAATGTATACAGTGAATAAAGTTGATCCTTGAGTCCACAGAAGGCAGGTGGGGCATTGGTTAAATGTGTCATCAGAGGGCTTCGTGCTCCACTTGACTGTGAGAAACTCTCCTGGCATTGACAATCCCACAGCATGACACTCCCTTTAGCACCACTCCTCCCTCAGCACTACGCTCCTCAGTACAACTCCTGTCACAGTACATTGCCTCCTGGCTCTCCCCCTTTACAACACTCGTTCGTGGGGCCACTCTGACAGTATTGTGTTCCCTCAGCACCACCCCTCCCATGGCAAGGCTCTCTTCAGCACCACCTCTGTTACAGTGCATACAGTGTGATGCTTTCTGCCCCCACACCTTCACAGTGCAGCACCCCTTCATGAGGCCTCTCTGAGAATATTGTACTGCCTCAGCAATACCCCGCCCCCACCACCACCACAACCAGAATACCCTTGGCGGAAAGTCAGTATTAGTGCAGGATCTGTGCCGGCATAGTTTTGAAGCAGGTGAGACTGCAAGTCACTGAGCTATGGTGATCGTCTGTGAGCATTTAATATAGAATTTCTGCCTCCACAGTCTATGGCCTATATGATCAGTGCTAACATGGATTCCGGAGCTACAGAATTCCAGATAGAAGCGGCCATCAGCAAGATCTTTGCCTCTGTGAGTTATCGTTTGTTTGTTTTGTTCCTGCTCATTATCTGTTGCACTGCTCTGGTTTAAATCCCAGATTCTCTGCGGGGAAACCTGATTTCTTCTCGACCCCTTAAGGATACTCAGTGGCGTTGCATTTGGGAAAACAGATTATTGGAAATACTCAGCGGGTCAGACAGCAGGTGGGGAGAGAGGAAGAGTTCTGGAATGATGTCATGGTCGAAGGTTACAGTGTAATACATTGGGGCTGAGATGAGGAGAAATTCCCTCCTATTGAGGCGGTGGATTTGTGGTATTCTTTTCTCCAGAGCCAAGGAAGTAGATATCTAGAAACAAAGAGCTCAGCGGAGGGAGCAGGAAAATATGGAGATGGTCTGGGACTACTGATGTGTCGCAGAGATCAGCTGTGGATCTGGCGTTTGTTAATGATTTGGATGATAATGTGGTAAACAGGTTCTGTAATTTTTTATTATTTATTTATTGGGGTACAAAGGCCCTTCCAGCCCTTTGAGCCACGCCGTTCCAGCGACCCCTGATTTAATCCAAGCCTAATCACAGGATAATTTACAATGACCAATTAACCTACTAACCAGTACATCTTTGAACTGTGGGAAGAAATGGGGCACCCGGAGGAAACCCACTCAGTCATGGGAGAATCTACAAACTCCTTACAAGCGGTTGCAGGAATTAAATTGTAAAGCGTTATGCTAACCACTATACTAACATGCCACCCAAGTTATTTGGAAATAACACAAAGATTGGAGGTATTGTGGAGAACAAGGAAGGCTATTAAAGCATACAGCAGGATCTGGACCAGCTGAAAAATAGCAAATGGAATTTAATGCAAATAAGTGTGAGGTGTTACATTTTGGGAGGACAGAGCAGAGTAGGACTTGCCCATTGAACAGTAGGACCCTGAGGAATGCAGTAGAACAAAGGGATTTGGGAACAAAAGTCCTAATTTCTTGAAAGTGGTGTCACAGGTAGATAGGGTGGTAAAGAGAGATTATGGTACATTGGTCTTTATAAATCAGAGTTTTGAGTATAGGCGTTGGGATACTATCTTGAAGTTGTATATCATTGTTTTTTTTTCCCCATCAAGTTTAGGAGGTAGATGGGAATCTCAATATCTTGTCCGGAAGGAGGTATTTTTGATGGGCAGTACTGATGCAAAGCAGCACTGACTAAATGTGAAAAAATGAACATGACTACTATTTTGAAGGAGTCTCTCAAAGTACTGGGAGAATGATATCTTCCCCTCCTCCAACATCACTAAAGAGATGACCTGGGCCATTGCCGAATAGTAGGTTACTCTGTGCGTATCAGTGCCACATTTAACGGAAGATTTTCATTGGCTCCAAACATTTTGTGATGTCTTGAAGCCAGGTGAGGCATCAAAGAAACAGGATTCTTTCCTTCCGCACTGCTTCAGCAGGGGAAGTGATTTGCTGTCAGTATCAGCCTTCATTCTGTCTCAAACCAACAACCTGACTGCTTACCAGCTAGTCATAGTCATACTTTATTGATCTCCCGGGGAAATTGGTTTTCGTTACAGTTGCACCATAAATAATTAAATAGTAATAAAACCATAAATAGTTCAATAGTAATATGTAAATTATGCCAGGAAATAAGTCCAGGACCAGCCTATTGGCTCAGGGTGTCTGACCCTCCAAGGGAAGAGTTGTAAAGTTTGATGGCCACAGGCAGGAATGACTTCCTATGATGCTCTGTGTTGCATCTCGGAGGAATGAGTCTCTGGCTGAATGTACTCCTGTGCCCACCCAGTACATTATGTAGTGGATGGGAGACATTGTCCAAGATGGCATGTAACTTGGACAGCATCCTCTTTTCAGACACCACCGTCAAAGAGTCCAGTTCCATCCCCACAACATCACTGGCCTTACGAATGAGTTTGTTGATTCTGTTGGTGTCTGCTACCCTCAGCCTGCTGCCCCAGCACACAACAGGAAACATGATCGCATCGGCCACCAGAGACTCGTAGAACACCCTCAGCGTCCCAGAATATTCCATACTGCCTCTCCGGCGGCCCCGGGGCATTCCGCGCTGCCTCTCCGGGGGAGTCCCTGGGCATTCCACGCTGCCTCTCCGGGGGGGGGGGGGGTCCCTGGGCATTTCGCGCTGCCTTGCCGGGGGGGGGGGGCGTCCCTGGGCATTCTGCGCTGCCTCTCTGGGGAGGTCCCTGGGCATTCCGCGCTGCCTCTCTGGGGAGGTCCCTGGGCATTCCGCGCTGCCTCTCGGCGGCCCTGGGGCATTCCGCGCTGCCTCTCGGGGGGGGGGTCCCGGGGCATTCCGCGCTGCCTCTCCGGTGGCCCCGGGGCATTCCGCGCTGCCTCTCCGGTGGCCCTGGGGCATTCCGCGCTGCCTCTCCGGGGGCCCCTGCGCATTCCGCGCTGCCTCTCCGGTGGCCCCGGGGCATTCCGCGCTGCCTCTCCGGTGGCCCCTGGGCATTCCGCGCTGCCTCTCCGGGGGGGGGGGTCCCTGGGCATTCTGCGCTGCCTCTCCGGGGGGGTCCCTGGGCATTCTGCGCTGCCTCTCCGGGGGGGATCCCCGGGCATTCCGCACTGCCTCTCCGGTGGCCTGGGGCATTCCGCGCTGCCTCTCCGGTGGCCCGGGGCATTCCGCGCTGCCTCTCCGGTGGCCCCTGGGCATTCTGCGCTGCCTCTCCGGGGGGGTCCCTGGGCATTCTGCGCTGCCTCTCCGGGGGGGTCCCCAGGCATTCCGCGCTGCCTCTCCGGTGGCCCGGGGCATTCCGCGCTGCCTCTCCGGTGGCCCGGGGCATTCCGCGCTGCCTCTCCGGTGGCCCCTGGGCATTCCGCGCTGCCTCTCCGGTGGCCCCTGGGCATTCCGCGCTGCCTCTCCGGAGGGTCCCTGGGCATTCCGCGCTGCCTCTCCGGGGGGGTCCCTGGGCATTCCGCGCTGCCTCTCTGGGGGGGTCCCGGGGCATTCCACGCTGCCTCTCCGGTGGCCCGGGGCATTCCGCGCTGCCTCTCCGGTGGCCCCTGGGCATTCCGCGCTGCCTCTCCGGGGGGGGTCCCTGGGCATTCCGCGCTGCCTCTCCGGTGGCCCGGGGCATTCCGCGCTGCCTCTCCGGTGGCCCCTGGGCATTCCGCGCTGCCTCTCCGGTGGCCCCTGGGCATTCCGCGCTGCCTCTCCGGAGGGTCCCTGGGCATTCCGCGCTGCCTCTCCGGGGGGTCCCGGGGCATTCCACGCTGCCTCTCCGGTGGCCCGGGGCATTCCGCGCTGCCTCTCCGGTGGCCCCTGGGCATTCCGCGCTGCCTCTCCGGGGGTCCCTGGGCATTCCGCGCTGCCTCTCCGGTGGCCCTGGGGCATTCCGCGCTGCCTCTCCGATGGCCCCGGGGCATTCCGCGCTGCCTCTCCGGTGGCCCCGGGGCATTCCGCGCTGCCTCTCCGGTGGCCCCTGGGCATTCTGCGCTGCCTCTCCGGGGGGGTCCCTGGGCATTCTGCGCTGCCTCTCTGGGGGGGTCCCCGGGGCATTCTGCGCTGCCTCTCCGGTGGCCCCTGGGCATTCTGCGCTGCCTCTCCGGGGGGGGTCCCTGGGCATTCCGCGCTGCCTCTCTGGGTGGGTCCCCGGGCATTCCGCGCTGCCTCTCCGGTGGCCCTGGGGCATTCCACGCTGCCTCTCCGGGGGTCCCTGCGCATTCCAAGCTGCGTCTCGGCGGCCCCGGGGCATTCTGCGCTGCCTCTCCGGGGGTCCCTGGGCATTCTACGCTGCCTCTCCGGGGGGGGGGTCCCTGGGCATTCCGCGCTGCCTCTCGGCGGCCCTGGGGCATTCCGCGCTGCCTCTCGGTGGCCCCAGGGCATTCCGCGCTGCCTCTCTGGGGGGTCCCTGGGCATTTCACACTGCCTCTTCAGCGGTCCCGGGGCATTCTTCCCTGCCTCTCTGGTGGTCCCGGGGCATTCTGCAGTGCCTCACCAGGGGGTCCTGGGGCATTCCATACTGCCTCTCCGGCGGTCCCACATGATACCAGTCGATTCTTCCAATGCTAGCGTAGGTTTGGAGATTGGAGAGTTATTAAAATGGGATCCCAGCCTGGAGCTGATGTAGTGCCAGTCTTTTAATCTGTTCAAAAAGAAATCCAACCGTTCCCTCTTACAGAGCCCTCCCATTTTTCTTTCATCCATGTGCCTATGTAAGAGACTCTTAAATCTCCTTGTTGTGGTTCACACCAGAATTTCTGAGGGAGATGCAGGACTGATTTCCACTAGGGAGACTAAGGTCGGGAGGTGGTAGTGACGTAGATAAGGTGGTGACTAATCTTACTCACAATCTCTCCACAGGAGGCTGCCTGGACAGTTGCAGATGAGTGCATCCAGCTGATGGGTGGAATGGGCTTCATGAAGGTCAGTGTCACAGTCTGCATTCGCTCTGCACCCACCACCACCACCAAACGACAGCTCAGTCACTCAGGAGTGGGTATTCTATGTAAAACACTGTAAAGGGGGTGTGAGTTGTTCAGTTCCACCAGGGTGGGCCCCAATTTGCATCTCATAGAGTCATAGAGCACTACAGCCTTCGGCCCATGTTGTCCACGCCAAACTGTTATCCTGTCAAGGTCCAGGACCCGCACCTGGACGTCTGAGGTCCTTCCCAAGAACATTAGAATCACAAACCAGTCCAGGCCATTTAGCCC
The DNA here is from genome assembly GCF_963921235.1 of Mobula hypostoma. Lineage (NCBI taxonomy): Eukaryota > Metazoa > Chordata > Chondrichthyes > Myliobatiformes > Myliobatidae > Mobula > Mobula hypostoma. Next base: position 105,258,236 of record NC_086101.1, on the reverse strand, counting down.
CTGAAGCCTGCTCTATCATTCAGTAAGATCGTGGACAGTCTTCAAACTCAATTGTCTTTCCTGCCCTAACTCCCAATTCTTAATGACCCAATGTCTACTCATCATATCCTTGGATACTTCTTATGCCTGAGGTGCTTTAGGAGTGAGAACCCTGAGGTTTCACTAACCTGTTGAGTGTGAAATTTCTTTTGCCCTTCAGTCTTAAATTTCTGACCCTTTGTGCCATCTCAGCATCTCCCCATTAATCCCTGTATGTACGAGGGGTGATTGATAAGTTCGTAGCTTAAGGTAGAAGGAGTTAATTTTAGAAAACCTAGCACATTTATTTTTCAACATAGTCCCCTTCGACATGTACACACTTAGTCCAGCGGTTGTAGAGCATACGGATCCCTTCTTTGTAGAAGTTGTCCACAGCAGGGGTGATTGATAAGTTTGTGGCCTAAGGTAGGAGATGAGTTATTAACTTCAAACTTTCTACATTTTCACTCAAAGAGTTGAACTGCACATGCATGTAACGAGAGATGTATAACTCATCTCCTTTACTCTAGGCCACAAACTTATCAATCACCCCTGCTGTGGACCACCTGAAGGTGGAAGACGCTCTCGTTACATGCCCATGTAGTTCAACTCTTTGAGATTGCAGAAAGTTTGAACGTCTTGAAAGCATCTTGACCCTCCAGGTGGTCCACAGCAAGGATGATTGATAGGTTTGTGGCCTAAGGTAGAAGGAGATGAGTGATACAGCTCTCATTACATGCACGTGTGGTTCAACTCTTTAAGTGAAAATGCAGAAAGTTTGAAGTTAATAACTCATCTCCTACCTTAGGCCACAAACTTATAAATCACCCCTGCTGTGGACCATTTTCTGGAGGTCCAAGATGCCGACTTCTACGAAAAAGGGATCCGTATGCTCCATGACTGCTGGACTAAGTGTGTACATGTAGGAAAAATGAATGTGCTAGGTTTTCTAAAATTGACTCCTTCTACCTTGACCACGAACTTATCAATCACCCCTCGTAAGTAAAAACATCATTCATTCTTCTAAACTCCAATGAGTACTCTACCTAAAAGATTCATCACCTTGACAGCACAATGCGGCACCATTCTGACACATCGCAGATCAGGAAGGTGAACAGCATCATCAAGGATGCCCTCAGCCATTTGCTTTTCTTCCCTGGTAGAAGATACAGGAGCTCAAAGACATACTCAAGAACAGTTTCTTCCCAACTGCTCTCAGACTTGAAGGGAGAGGAGGAGGAAACGAGAAAAAGAGCAACTTTGTCACATGTACATTTAAAAATACAGTGTAATAGGGGTCATGTGGGGTCTTGGTATGGGGTAGACATGTGTCCCGGAAGCTGCATCTACCTCCACCTTTTGCCTCACCCAAATAGCAGTTAATTCTTATTTTTTAAGTGACTGAAGTGAGCTATAACAGGCTGAACGAAATGACAAAGCCAGGTAAAGGGAAGAAACAAGAAAAAGGCACAGGAGAAGAAGATTCTGGTGAGGGTTCTGTGAAGCTAGCAGACCCAGGAGAAGCTAAATCTAATGCTGCTTACACCCCGGTCCCAACTACCATTGAAGAAGTCCTTGTGGCGGTAAACAAGATGTACAGTTTGGTAGACGGGAGACATGCTGAGCATAATAAGTCAATTATGAACCTAACAGCGGCTCTAAACGAAGTCAGTAAGCGTGTTTCTTTAATGGAGGATACCGCCGAATCGTATGAGAGGCGAATCGAAGAGTTAGAGAGGCGGCTTGATAGTCTAATATCCCAAAACACGCAGCTACAGGCTAAGGTGGATGACCTTGAAGCTTCGTCTCGCTGTCAAAACATTTGCATTATTGGGGTTCAGGAGAAAGCTGAAAACACTAAGCCGACGGAAATTGTAGCCACGTTGCTTCCGAAGTTGCTGGGGTAAGAACATTTCCACCAGCCGATTGAAGTGGACCGTGCCCACCGGAGCCTAGCACCTGCTAAAAATGGTAGGCCAAGAGCTATTATTGCGAGGCTACACCACTACCAGGTTAAAGAGCTGGTGCTACGATTGTCCAGGGAGAGAGCTCCGCTGCTATATGACGGGCGCCTGGTGTTCATGCACCCGGATTTAACCTCGACTGCCACGAGGAAACATTAGGATTTTCAGCACATTAAGGAGAAATGCAAAGCCAGGAAAATTAGGCATGGATTCCAGTATCCGGCGAGGTTTGTGGTTACAGTTAACAATAGCACCCGTACATTCAGCACTGCAGCCGTAGCAGAGGAGTTCCTGAGTCGAGAAGTTAAAGATTGGCATTCGGACCCCGTACCAACCTAAAAATGGATTAACGCTGGGTTACTGGATTTGTCATTGATCTATAGCGACTTCATTTGGAGACTGTTTGTTAGTTCAGCGCATGAGGAACTGAAAAATAAGCTCACTCTAAGATGTGGGTGAGGACCGATTGTTATTGTTTATTTTTATATTTCATAGTGTATTTGTGAAGAGGTGCTTCTCCCGTGTTTAGTGAGTGATGGGTATTTATCTCACTATTCCAGGCCATGTGTTGGCTCTTGGATATAGCTTTGACTCTAGGTCAGGGGTATGGAAGTACTACTCCTGGTGTGTTTTTATTTTTATTTTTGGGAGGGTTTTCTGTGTTTCTCAAGGGTTTGTTACAGCACATCTATTTGTTCAAGTTACAGTTTGTGTTATGCCATGACCATACAGCATATTTTTTTGTTAAGCAGCAGGTATGACATCTAATTCGCATATGCACAGCATTAGTGAGACTAAACTTGTCAGCTAAAATGTACGGGGGATGAATAGTCCACTGAAGAGAGGGAAGGTGTATGCACATCTTCGTACACTCAAAGCTGATATTGTTTTCTCCAAGAAACACATATTAAGAAAACAACAGCGAAAGTGCTTTGTCCCTCCTGGGCATCTCAAGTCTACCAGTCAAATTTTAGTACTAAAACTAGAGGTGTTGCAGTCTTAATTTAAAAAAACCATACCGTTTATTCACACACAAACTATCGCTGACCTGAGGGGCAGATATGTAATAGTAAGTGGAATATTAAATTCTATACCATTGACACTAGTGAATGTATGCAGGCCCAACTTTGACGATCCAGTTTTTTTTCAGAACCTCTTTAAGGCCATGCCTAATCTGTCTGACTCTAACATAATTGTAGGTGGAGACTTTAATTGCATCTTAAACTCCCTCCTAGATAGACAACGTCCCCAAGTTTGTTCACTTAAAAATAGTGTAACACTTAATAATCTCATGCAATCGTATAACATAGTAGATATTTGGAGGCTTCTTAATCCCACGAAGAAGGATTTTTCATATTTCTCCACAGTACATAAATCCTACTCTAGGATTGATTATTTTCTGTTAGATTTGAAATTGGTCTCATCAGTAGTCGGTTGCACTTACCATAATAACTTATATCGGATCATACTCCTGTCTCCCTTATACTCCAATTGAACCACAAAAGAGGTAAATATAGTTGGCATTTAAATAATGCTTTGCTAAAGGATAAGGATTTTTGCTCTTATCTTTCAGATAAGATAGATCTACAAACGTATACTTAAGCACCAATGATGTGGGCAGTGTTGATGATTCCACTCTTTGGGAGGCCATGAAGGTGGTTATTAGAGGCTTGCATAATAGCATATGAGACAGCGGAAAAAAGAAGGTTCAAGAAAAGATTAACTGAAATAGATGATCAGTTGGCAAATCTGGAAGCTTCTTACAAAATAAACCTGGAAGCAGAATTACTTAATAAGATTACTGCCTTACGGTATGAGTATAATTCTATAATGTCCAAGAGTGCTTCGAAACTACTGACACAAGTCAGACAGAGGTATTTTGAGCTTGGTGAAAAGCCCCATAAGTTATTAACCCGTCAGTTAAGACAGATGCAGGCCTCCAGGGCCAAACATCGTATAAAGGTGAAAGATGGCTTTCTATTGACGGACCTGGAAAAAATTAATAAGTGTTTTGCGGAGTTCTATACTAGTGTTTACCAATCACAAGGCAGTCCAGATGTTGAAGCTATGGAAGCATTTTTTGATAATCTGAAGCTGCCCACGCTGTCAATAGATTCAGAAAATACACTTGGATGCTGATATAAGCCTAGATGAGATCAAGAAGGTCATCTCTTCCCTCCCCAATAATAAGCCAGCGGGTCCGGATGATTTTAGCATGGAATTCTTCAAAGTATTTGGCCCAAAATTGTCACCTCTGCTCTTACGAATGTTGAATCACTCTAGGATAACTTCCAGATTACCACCCACTTTATGTAAAGCTAATGTTTCTCTGATTCCAAAACCAGGCCGTGATCCCAAGGTGGTTTCATCATATTGCCCCATTTCACTGCTGCCCATTGAAACTAAAATTCTTGGGAAAGTCCTGGCCAATAGGTTAAAAGAATGCATTTGTTCTCTTATTCATCCAGATCAAACTGGCTTTATGCCAGGTAGACATATGTATTTTAATTTGCGTTGTCTTTTCAATATTTTATATACAAAACATGCAGAAGAGGCTGTAGTCATTTCATTAGATGCGCAGCATGTGTTTGACCAAGTGGAATGGCCATATATGATGTTTGCACATAAGAAATTTGGATTTGGAGCATCTTTCTTTCACATTGGCAGTGGCATGGGGAGCAAGGGTGGACCCAAATGCAAGACACATCTTGTGAGGTTACTTAGATTTAGTTTATTGGTCGATACCATGAGAGCTAGGCAGGAGCAGGAGTAGCAAACTGGACAAGGACTGAGGACTAGGACCAGGCTGGGACCAAGGGTCTGGGCTAGGACTCGGAATCGGCTCCCAGAACTAGAGGAGACATGAAGAGGCTAGGGTATGGACTCCGAGCCCGAGACTGGGCAAGGACCCAGTACCTAGGTCTTGCCTCAGGCTCGGACCCCAGAACCAGGCATGGACATGACATGGGCTAGGGAGAGGAGGAACATGGGAACACAGAGCCTCGGTCTCGGGAGAGCAGGTACATGGAACCATGGACACATACACAGAACACAGAGTTGGGACCCTCCTTGGGTACAGGACATAGGGCCGGGACTCACACACAGAACAGAGAGCCGGGACCCCTCCTTGGGTACAGGACATAGGGCCGGGACTCATGACCCTCCGCGGGGCAACGGCAAGATGGCCTGAATTACCCCACAGAGGCGAGGACAAGACACGACAAGACACAACCCCCTGCGGGGCAACGGCAAGACGGCCTGACTTACCCCACGGAGGCAAGGACAAGACAAGACCGACACGAATGAACACCAGACAGTACCTCTCTAGCTCCGGTGATGGAACTAGACCGAAGTGCAGGCAGGGGCTGTAGACGAGGGCTAGAGGCGAGAGGGGCAGAGAAGGGATTAGGACAAGGGGGTAGGACAGGAATCACAGACCGCCAGGGCCAGGACTAGACTCAGAACTGGGAAGCTGCCAGGGCCAGGGCGTGGACATGGTACTTGGATGCCGCCGGAGCCAGGACGTGGACGTGGTACTTGGATGCCGTTGGAGCCAGGACGTGGTGCTTGGAACCTCCGGGTAGTGCCGAGTTCTCAACTCGGACTGGGAACAGTAGACAGCGGCTCTTGATTCTCTCCGGCGGGTTAACTGACAGACCCATCTTGATGAGGAAACTTTGCAGGCTCGCTTCAGCGAAGCAACTGGACAAGGTTGCTCAGGTGAGGAAAGGCGAATTACCGGCACTCGCTTCGGGCGGAGACAAGGCTTGCTCCGGCCAGATGACATTGGCACGCTGTGACTTTGCAGACACTCCCACACCGAATGGCTGAAAGCCAGAGACTTTAAACTCCCGGTTCAGCCGAGTGTTAATTGTCTCTAATCACCAAAGTCGAGGGAAATGGGAAAATGGAATCAACGGTCCGGATCGTAACATAAACAAGCTAAATTTAAAGGGACCCCGATCCAGACCATGATCCTTTCATTAAATGGATTGAGATAATTTATTCACACCCATCTGCTTCTATTGTCACTAATCAGAATACCTCCTCCCCTTTTGCAATTCATCGTGGGACTCGTCAAGTCTGCCCCCGTTCTCCGTTGTGGTTTGCAGTTATCATTGAGCCACTGGCTGTTATCATCAGACAGGACCCTTTGATATCTCCCATTGATATGCATGGACATAAACATCATCTTTCGTTATACGCCGATGATGTCCTTTTATATATTTCCAGCCCACAAGCATCAATACCCGCCCTTCTGACTCTAATTAATAATTTTGGTAGTTTCTCAGGTTTCTCTATTAATTGGGATAACAGTGAACTAATGCCAGTCACTGCAGTGGTTAATATAGCGTATTTGCAGTCTATTCCCTTTAAAATAACTTATGATAATTTTTCCTATCTTGATGTGACTATTACAAAAAACCCAGATAACCTTTTGCAAGTGAGTTGGCGAAACAAAGTTGAGCAGGTTAAACGCAATATTGACTTTTGGAAAACGCTTCCGATTTCTTTGGTGGGGAGGATTAACGCAATCAAGATGATTGTACTGCCACAATTATTCTTCATCTTTTCCAGTCAATTCCATGTTTTATTCCTCTGTCATATTTTAAGCAATTGGATTCAATTATTATACCCTTCATTTGGAATTATAAAGCCATGAGAATGACGAGAAAACACTTGTCAAAGCCCAAGGAAGCAGGTGGTTTTGCCCTACCGAACTTTTAAAATGTATTACTGGGCTGCCCAGCTATCCATTCTTGCATGGTGGAAAAAAGGCCCACCCTCTACCTCAGACTGATGCATGGTTATTCGTACAGCGAATGCTTTGTAAGAAGCCTTCCTTACCAGCTCTCCTTAATAGCTCCACTGTAGTTAATAAGTCACGTTTTAGTAACCGCTTCGTAGTTGGCAGCACTATAAGAATTTGGAAGCAGATTTAACCACATATTAAGGCCCCAAAAACTTATATTGACACTCCAATTTGTGACAATCATTCCTTTTTGCCTGGCCTGAATGATACTGTTTTTTCCCTACCTGGAAACAGAGAGGCATCTGTAGTATAGGTGACTTGTATATTAATGGAAACTTTGCCTCATTTGCGCAGTTACAAGCAGTTTACAATATCCCTGTATCTAGTTTTTTTAGATATTTACAAATCCGAGATTATGTTAGGAAATATATACCTAACTTTGAAGTTTTAGACAAATATGAGTCCCTGGAGGCAATAAATAAATTTGATCCTGTTACTCATAGTGCGGTATCCTATCTTTACCAGATCCTACATAATGGAGCTCAGGTGAATACTGCAGGTTTTAAACAGGCATGGGTGGATGAATTGGGTATAGAACTGACAGAGAAGGTCTGGGATGAGTGTTTAAAGAGTATACATGATTGTTTGGTCAATGTCAGACGCAGACTTATACGGTTTAAAACAATACATAGACTCCATTATTCCAAAGAAAAGTTGCACAGTTTCTACCCTGATGTTTCACTAGTTTGTAATAGATGTAAATCTGTGAACAGTAACTTGTCACATTCATTCTGGTCATGTTGTAAGCTTTATGCATACTGGAAAAGTATTTTTCACTGTTTCTCTGAGGCTTTTGGGAAGCGGTGGGAACCAGACCCACTCATAGCCATCCTTGGAGCAACAAGCTCCCTATCTTCAGCCAATAAGTATGAAAAAAAGGCTGCATTGTTTGGAATGATGATTGCTAAGAAGTTAATCCTGCAAATGTGGAAAATGGACTCTGTGCCTATGTACGATCTGTGGCTGAGAGAACTGGCAAATACTTTACATTTGGAGAGACTGAGACTGTGTAATGAGGACAGAGGGGACATCTTTGAAAGGATATGGGGCCCTGTGTTGGCTTTCTCACAGGGTGAGGACTGAGGTTTTTTGGTGCTGCGCACCTCTGTTTACTTTTGTCTTTATATTTTTCTCCCTTTTGCTGCTCAATATTTAATTTGATTTTGTTATGGCTGTGGTTTTTGTGGATGTGCTGTTTTTTGTTTGTAATAAATAAATATAAAAATATTTTTAAAAATACAGTGTAATGTGTCATTTGCATCAATGACCAACACCATCTGAGGATTTGCTGGGGGCAGCTTACAAGTGCTGCCATGCTTCCAAACTCAACATAGCATGGTTACAACTTACTAACCCCTTACATCTCTGGAATGTGGGAGGAAACAAGAGCACCCAGTAGAAACTCTCGCGGTCACAGGGAGGACTTACAAACTCCTTACAGACGACAGCAATTGAACTCTGATCACTGGCACTGTAAAGTATTATGCCAACTGCAGCACTACCATACTGCCTGTACCTGTCACCTCTTTCACATCCCCTTCCCGAACTCAAATCCTTAATTCTACCTCTTCTGTGGTCACAGTTTACACAATTATTCTTTGCACTACCTCAGTTTACATGGCTATTCTTTGCATTACCTCAACTTACACAATTATTCTTTGCACAACCTTAGTTTACATTACCTATTATTTGCACCAGTCCATTGATGATTATTACCTATTATTTGCACCAGTCTCTTTACTGATAGCATGTATATCCATTACTGTGTGAGCTTCATACAAGCAAGAAATTTCATTGTGGCAGATTTGCGTAACACTTTGCAGCTCCAGCATTCAGGTTTCACTGTCTGTAAGGAATTTGTATGCCCACCCTGTGACTGCATGGGTTTCCTCTGGATGCTCTAGCTTCCTACCACATCCCAAAGACATATGGGTTAGGGTGAGTAAGTTGTGGACATGCTATGTTGGCAGTGGAAGCATGGCGACAATTGCAGGCTGCTAAGCTCATCCTCAAACTGTAGTCATTGACACAAATGACACATTTCGCTGTATGGTTTCACGTTTAGATGTACACGTGAGCATCTTTAATCTTAATCTTACCACTTTAAAATCTGCTTAAGCATCATAAATAACCTAAAGGCCTTTCACATTAGTTTGAGCATGTACCAGAAACCAGTGGGTGGAGGGTCACAGGGAGCCCTGTGGGCATTGGTCCAGCAGGGTTAACATCAGGGAGACTGCAGGGGAATTTGAAGATGAGCTTTATGACTGCATGATGCAGTAATTTAGAAATCTATCCTAACTTCTTTCAGGATGCTGGGGTGGAGCGAGTGATGAGAGATCTCCGAATCTTCCGTATTTTTGAGGGGACAAATGATATTCTTCGCCTCTTTGTTGCGCTGAATGGTATTCAGGTAGGTACTGGGTAAACTGTAGAGTGGGACCAAGAGTCTTCCTACCTGCTGGCACTGGGAAACCCCAGTAAGCGCAGTAGCTTTGTCTTGTCTTCTTTAATTGCCATTGGTGCCATCGACACATGGCTGTGGTGTGGCAGTAGGGTTGCTGCAATTTTACCATAAGACTATAAGAAATAGGAGCAGATTATGCCAATCGGCCTGTCAAGTCTGTTCCACCATTCAATCATAGCTGATTTATTTTCTTTCTGCCACTTTCCGGTAACTTTTGACTCTCTTACTAATCGAGAACCTATGAACCTCCACTTTAAATGTACCTAATGACTTGGCCTCCAATAAATTCCACAGATTCACCACCCTCTAGATAAAGAAATTCCTCCTCATCTCTATTTTAGAAGGACACCCATGTATTCTGAGGCTGGGTCCTCTAGGTACCAAAATTCCTTTGATAAATCTTACCTTCCTGAAACATTGCTCACTTACCCCTCACAACTGGATTTGGTTACTTTGGTAAAGCTTTGAGTGATATGTCTGTCCTCATCCTCTTTATTTTTGATGAGTAACCACCTGGAACTAGAGCCCATGTATTGTCTTTGAAACTACAATGGTTTAGTATGTGTGTACTTTCAGAAGTGGAAGGTCAAGAGGTTTAAACCTGGAGTAACCCACATAAAATGCTGGAAAAACTCAGCAGGTCAGTCAGCATCTATGGAAAGGAGAAGACAGAGTACAAGCTAGCCCTTCCTTTCCACTCTTTCCCTCTACTCCCACCTTACTTTTGTAGCTTCTGTCCCCTTCCTTTCCTGTCCTGATAAAGAGTCTTGGCCTGAAATGTTGACTGTTTATTCTCCTCCATAGATGCTGCCTGTCCTTTTGGGTTCCTCTCCCAGTTCATATGTTGCTCTGGACTTCCAGCATTGGCAGAATCTCTTGTATTTAGAAGTTAAAACCTGTCCGGGAACAAAATCTGGGAGGGATGGGCCAGAGTGAATTAGGGTTAACTGTTTCCAGAGTAGGAAGGTGGGTACCCAGAGGACGTGGAATTAAGGGGGTCAGCGGAAGAACCAGAGGGGAGAGGAGGAGAAGGTTTCTCCACGGTGAGGTGTTGTGGTCGGAGACATGCTACCTGGGAGCGGATTCAACAAGGAATCCCAGAGGGGAATTGGTGGGGAAACACTAGAAAGGGAAATGTGCTGGAGAGTTCGATCACAGAGCTAACATTAGCTTGATGGACAGAATGGATATCATTCAGTCAAGGGAGATGTGGCCCAACTGATGGAGGGGCGGAAACAGTGTGGAGGACCTTGGCTGCCACCAGCTGTTACATACAGAGCTGAGGATACACATTGTAGTTGAAAGGCTTATTTAGGATCAAGGAATTGTTAGGGCCATTCAGTCCCTCAATGCCAGAGTGATGAGCTAGAGGGAGATACAAGGGATGCATGATCTTCGAATTCTCTCATGAGGCAACCATCTTTGTTAAGGTGCAGGTGATTCATGGGTGTTTGCATATAAGCCTCTCAGTACTGGGGATAAGCAGCAACGGGCAGGAAACAAGGCAGTGAACTATGGCCGGTATAGAATTCTGCTAGCTGTTCCTCCCAGGCAACAAATGACTCCCAGGTCCCACTGATTAGACATCGTCAAGGAGCCAAGTGAAGAAAGATGCCCTGGTCACCAAGTAATGAAGACCCCAGTACAAGGAGGGGCAATCAGTGAAAAGCTTGGTCCGAAATGTGGACAGTTTATTTCCCTCCTTAGATGCCTCCTGAATTCCCCTCTCAGTCTGCGTGTGTTGTTTTGGATTTCTAGCATCTGCAGAAATTCAGTCCACTTATTTGAATGCAAAGGGCTTTTGGAATTTTCCTGCCTGACTTCTCCTGTCCTTTGGCACTCGAGAGTTTTTGAGTGTGTATTAGGCTCCCCACTCCTCACCCATCCAGTCACTGAGGCAGTGAAATGGTCCAGCAGGTTGTAGCTGCCACCCTACTCCAGCAACCGGGGTCGATCCTGACCTTCAGTGCTGTCTCTGAAAGCTGCACATTAGGATTAGGTGGATCTCAGAGTAGGTTAGAAGTTCAGCACATCATGGGCTGAAGGGCCTGTGTTGTGCTGTATTGTTCTGTGTTCTCTGTTCTCCCTGTGACCACGTGGGTTTACCAGTTTCCTCTCCCAAAGATGTTAACTGCCAACTGTAAATGACCCTGGGTGGTGGAAGAGTCAGGTGGAATTGATGGGGCTGTGAGAGAGAATAGGTTACAGAGAAAAGCTGGAGGAATATGACTGACGGGATTGCTCTAAGAGCTGGCGTAGGTTCAGTGGTTCAACTGGCCTCCTATGTTGTAAACCAAAATCACTAGTCACAGTTACCAGTCTTTGCCACACCTGAATCTGGAAAACCCATGGTTTTCGCCTTACCTTGTCTTTCGGACCGTCCATACATCTCCCAGTGACTACCCTGTCTCTGCCTCCTGTTCTGATGTCCCCTAACCATCTGTTGAACCAGCTGTTTGTAGGGAAGGTGCTTGCCCTGAGAAAGGGCTAATGGTCTCCCTGTTGGTGCACACAGAATGCTGGGAACCACCTGAAGGGGCTGCAGAAGGCACTGAAGAATCCTGTGGGGAACGCCACCCTGCTGATGAGCGAAATCAGCAAGCGGGCACGGAGGTGAGTGACTTTGCAGCACCAGCATTTGGTGATCAGTGTTCAATTCCTGCTTTTGTCTGTAAGGAGTTTGTATTCTCTCTGTGACCACGTGGGTTTCTTCCCACAGTCCAAACTCATTAGGGTTAGTAGGTTGTGGGCATGCTATGTTGGTGTGGCGACACTTGGGGGCTGCCTCCAGCAGACATTTAGACTGTGTTGGTCATTGACACAAATGATGCATTTCACTGTTTTGCTGTGTATGTCACAAATAAAGGTAATCTATATAAAGCTGATCAATCTGTCATGTTGTGAAAATCTATGAACATTCAAAACAAATGCAGATTCTGGAGATCTGAAAACAAAACAGAAACTTTGGGAAAAGTGGTCAGACAGCATCTGTGGAAAGAGAAGCAGAAGTTGAAGCTCCTGATAGAACTGAGTTCATGTTGTTGTTGTTAATGCAGCATCAGCAGTAGTAGTAGCATCAGTGGTAGCAGCAGCGGTAGTGGCAGCAGTGGCTTCCCCCTCGCCCTCCCCAAGGTCCCATGGGGATCGGTGCCCTCATTTCAAAGGTGACCCTTTGAGCCAGGGCATTTCTGGTTTGACTTTAGTGCCCTCTCATGCCCTTTCTTGTATAAGATGTTGGTGAGGCTAAGTATGGTGTGTAATTCTAGTCACCTACCCACAGGGGGATAAAAAACAAACAAACAAAAAAAAACGGTCAATCAAAAGAGTAAAGGGAAAATTTGCAGGGATGTTGAATGGGCTTTGGGGACCTGAGTTATACGGAAGACTGAATAGGTTAGGACTTTATTCCCTAGAGCATAGGAGAATGATGGAAGATTCGATAGAGGTGTAAAAAAATTCTCAGGGTATAGATAGGGTAAATGCATCAGGCTTTGTCCACTGAGGATGGGTGATACAAGAACTAAAGGTTAAGGGTGAAAGATGAAATATTTAAGAACCTGAGAGGGAACTTGTACACTCAGAGGGATGTGAGAGTGTTAAACAAGATGCCAGCTGAAATGGTTGACGTGGCTTTAATTTTTATATTTAAGAGAAGTTTGGACATGTACATAGATGGAAGGGTTATGGAGGACAGATCAATGGAACTAGCAGAATGACCTTGCACAGACTAGATGGGCTGAAGGGCTTGTTTCAATCCTGTAATGCTCCATGACTCTTAAGCAGACAATAATTTCAGCTCCTGGGAGAAGCTGGAGTAAGTCAAAGTCATCATGCAAGGCTGGTGCAGAAATGACTCAGTCACTGAGTTGACAGTGGTTCTTTGAGGCAGGTATGAATACAAGATCATCACAGTTCTCACAGACTACCCTTTATAAACCATTCCTCCTTTGTCTGTCCTCATAGGAAAGTCGGACTGAGCACTGGTATCACCCTGAATAACGTTGTACATCCAGAGTTACAGGACAGTGGTGATCTGGTGAGTGTGTGACTATCAGTGCAATGTTGCAAGCAGTCTAACAGAATGATCTGTCTCGGGATGGCATATAAAGTGTTTTACTGCATTTCGGTAAAATAATTACTGCATACTGAGATCAGCTCTTCCCCATCAGAATGACTCTGTCACACTGAGCCCAGACCAATAATGGTCTGCCTTCAATGGTTTCATTTAGTATCAGACAATGTATACAATATACAACCTGAAATTCTTACTCTCCACAGACGTCCACAAAACAGAAGAAAAACCCCAAAGGATGAATTACAGAGGAAACGTAGGAAACCCCAAATACCGCCCCCCCAAGCTCAAACAGTAGCAAAAGCATTAACTCACCCCCTCTTCTCCCCGCATTTATTCCAGCATAAAGCATCAGCACCCCTAACACCCACCATACAACAGCAAAGCCCCCCAAGAGAGACCATGATCTACAGTCCTTCAAAACCCATTGTTCAACGAGGGAGAGAGAGGAACAGCTCACTGTTTCGATGTTACAGTCTGCAGTGCCACTTCTATTTCAAGTTCCCCAACTTGAGAATCAGCAGCAAACTCTCGAAGAGTCGAGAGAGAGCAATTGACCAAGTGCAGAAGTCTCTAACAGCTGCACTTGCTGTCTCAATGTTCTGATCTCACAACTCTTCATTTGGCAACACGGGCTCACCCAGAAGGTGCACATCTTCCAGGGCACTCCTGGAGATATCGAAAACGGCTTTCCAAAGGGTTTCGACCCATAATGTCGACTGTACTTTTTTTTCCATAGACACTGCCTGACCTGCTGAGTTCCTCCAGCATTTTGTGTGTGTTGCTTGGATTTTCAGCATCTGCAGATTTTCTCTTGTTTGTGCATCAATGAAAAGATGTTTTTCCATTGTCCTTGACCTCCGGGTTGTCCCGTCACGCCTCACACAAGGGAAGGACATGGTCAGGTGTTACTGCTGCAGTGAAAGGTGACCAGGAAAGGCAGGAATAAGCAGCAGGCTAGAGGGGCCCAGTGTTCTGCTGCTCTGAATTGTGCCTGAGTCACAGCTGCCATTCCATTGAGTCTGTGAACAGCAGTAAGTCTGCAATGTGATGTCCTGCTCTGGGGAAATAAACTGGCAGGATTGTTGGTCATAGGGACTCCACATCTCTCTTCAGAATCTTGTATTCTAACATTTACATTTATCAAAAAGAGCAGAGGAGACCATGGTTTAATACCAAAAGCACAAGAGTTTCTGCAGATACTGTAAAACTTGAGCACTAAACAGTGGAGGAACTCAGCAGTTCGGGCCGCATCTGCGGAGGGGAATAAACAGTCAACATTTTGGCTCAAGAATCTTTATCAAGACACCTGATTAAGGGCCTCAGAATGAATCCTGATGAAGGATTTTGGCTTGAATCATCAACTGTATATTCTCATCCATTGGTGCTACTTGACCTGCTGAGTTTCTCCAGCATATTTGATGTGTGTTGGGTTTCAAGTCCTTTTTTAATGGGGGAGTGGAAGGGTAGAGTAGCGGTTAGCATAACACTATTACAACACCAGTGACTCAGATTCAATGCAGCCGCTGTCTGTAATGAGTTTGTATGTTCTTCCCATCACCTTTGGCGTGGTTTCCTCGGTGCTTCAGTTTCCTCCCGCATCTCAGAGACATATTAGGTTAATTGGTCACATGGATGTAATTGGGCGTAGCAGCCTCATTAATCCGGCAGGGCCTATTACCCTGCTATGGAGAGTATTTCCTATAGTGGGGTAGTCTGGGACCAGAGGGCACTGCCTCAGAATACACAGACGTCCTTTTAGAAGTGGTAGAGATTGTGGAGGCATTAGAAATAAACTTTCAAAAATGATTAGACTCTGACAGGGTGCAAGAGGACTGGAAATTTACAGATTTCACACCACTCTTTAAGAAAGAAGGGAGGCAGCAGAAAGTATGTTACATGACCTCAGTGGTTGGGAAGATGTTGCAGTCAATTGTTGAAGATGAGGTTATGGAGTAGTTGTTGACTCCGGACAAGATAGGGCAAAGTCAGCATGGTCTCTTTTAGGGAAAATCTTGCCTGACGAGTCTGTTGGAATTCTTTGAGGAGGTTACATGTAGGATAGATAAAAGGGATGCAGTAGATGTTGTATATTTAGAGGTTTCAGAAGGTTTTTGATAAAGTGCCACACATGAGGCTACTTACCAAGTTAAGAGCCCATGGTATGACAGGAAAGTTACTAGCATGGTTAGAGCATTGGCCGATCGGTAGGAGGCAGCGACTGGGAATAAAAGGATCCTTTTCTGGTTGGCTGCCAGTGTCTTATGGTGTTCCACAGGGGTCAGTGTTGGGACCAGTTCTTTTTATGTTGTATATAAATGATTCAGCTGATTGAATAGATGGCTTTGTTGCCAGATTTGCAGATGATACAAAGATTGGTGGAGGGGCAGGTAGTTTTGAGGAAAGCAAAAGGCTGCAGAAAGACTTAGACAGATTAGGAGAATGGGCAAGAAAGTAGCAAATGAAATACAATGTTGGAAATGCATGATCATGCACCTTGGTGGTAGAAATAAGTGTGTCGACTGTTTTCTAAATGGGGAGAAAATCCAAAAATCTGAGATGCAAAGGGATTTAGGAGTCCTTGTGCAGAAAACCTAAAGGTTAACTTGCAGGTTGAGTCAATGGGGAGGAAGGCAAATGCAATGTTAGCATTCATTTCAAGAGGTCTAGAATACAAGAGGAGGGATGTGATGTTGAGGCTTTATAAGACCCTAGAGAGGCTTCACCTTGAGTATTGTGAACAGATTTGGACTCCTCATCTTACGAAAAAATGTGCTGTCATTGGAGAAGGTTGAGAGGAGGTTCACAAGGATGATTCCAGGAATGAAAGGGTTATCATATGAGGAACGTTTGTTGGCTCTGGGTCTGTACTCACTGGAATTTAGAAGAATGAGGGGATCACATTGAAACCTTTTGAATGTTGAAAGGCCGAGACAGACTAGATTGGGAAAGGATGTTTCCCATGGTGGGGGAGTCTAGGTCAAGAGGGCGCAGCCTCAGGATAGAGGGTGTCCATTTAAAACAGAGATGTGGAGAAATTTCTTTAGCCAGAGGGGGGTGAATTTGTGGGATTTGTTCCCACAGGCAGCTGTGGAAGTCAGGTGTTTGGTGTATTTAAGGCAGAGCTTAATGGGTTCTTGATCGGACACGGCAGCTAAGGTTACGGGGAAAAGGCCATCGAGTGAGGCTGAGGAGGGGTAAAATGGATCAGCCATGATTGAATGGTGAGGCTGACTCAATAGGCCATGTGGCCTATTTCTGCTCATATGTTTTATAGTCTCATGGTCTTAAAAAAAAGGAGCTAATGCTTTCCCAGCATATATGATGCATAAAGGAATTTCTTTAGCCAGAGGGTGGTGAAGCATTGCCCCAGTCGACTGTGGAGACCAAGCCATTGGATTAATTTAAGGCAGAAGCTGATAGATTCTTGATTAGTAAGAGTATCAAAGGTTATGGGGAGGAGGCAGGAGAAGTGGTTGAGAGGGAAAATAAATCAGCCATTTTGGAATGCCAGAGGAGACAATGTGCTGAATGGCTGAATTCTGCTCCTATGTCTTGGCTGCTGCATCACTTGCTCGGCACTGCCCCTTGCATAGTGCAACACCCATCATTAATACTCTCGAGATCACACTGTTCCAACAACTGTTCTTTGTACTTCTATGCTGTCCCACTGAAGAGGCGGGTTCCCTTCTATAATGACCTACTGACAGAGTTGACCTGTGATGTAGTCTCAGGTCATTGGGACTAAACACACCCAGTCACTCGACCTCAAGAAAATACTGTCACCAAGCCACAGCTGAGTCAGTTTCTTACTTGTTCATATTGGTAAAGTGGTTCCTTAAATGTAAAATCAGACTTTATCCAGACTTGAAATGAGTAGCAAGTT
The DNA here is from genome assembly GCF_963921235.1 of Mobula hypostoma. NCBI lineage: Eukaryota > Metazoa > Chordata > Chondrichthyes > Myliobatiformes > Myliobatidae > Mobula > Mobula hypostoma. The sequence goes on along the minus strand of NC_086101.1, from coordinate 105,241,016 downwards.
CTTAAATTGACACCCTACTATTTCTACTGTAGAACGAAAACTCCCCAGAGAACCATGCATGGCTGGCCAAAGCTGCATTAATCTGTCCCCTTCTGATTAATTTTGGACTGTGGAAAGAAAACTCCCCAGAGAACCATGCTTGGCCAGAGCCACATGAATCTGTCCCCTTCTGATTGATTTTGCACTGAGTCACTGTTGATCTGTAACCAGCCTCTCTCCAGTCCGTTTCATCTCTTGGCTTCTTGCCAGTCAACTAAGCCTGCTGACTCAGCCTAACTTGTTAGGTCACCCTTGTGTAAATTTAGCGGCCCTGTTTTGACTAAATTAGCACAGTTACCTGTGTCAAGGACTGAAACAGCTCCCTATCTTCACCCCCAACCCCCTTTCAAGGACTATTCATCTCATGTTCTAGATATTTATTGTTTATTTCTTTCTTTATGTTTGTATTTGCACAGTTTGGTGTCTTTTGCACATTGGATAAATGCCTGAGTTGATTCGTCTTTCACTGATTCTATTATTGTTATTCTATTATGGATTTATTGAGTATGCCTGCAAAAAAATGAAACTCGGGGTTACATATGATGACACATATGTACTTTGATAGTAAATTTACTTTGAACTTTGTAGACATGGTCAAGAGCCTTAGATGATATTCCGAACAAACATCAGAATATGGGTGAAATGTGATCTAGGTGACTTTGACTATGGAATAGTTGTTGGTGCCAGATGGGGTTGTATATCAGAAACTGCTGACTTTCTAAGATTTTCGCGCAAACAGTCTCTGAAGTTTACAGAGAATGGTGTGGATAAATAAAAAAAATTATCCAATGAGCAGCAGTTCTGAGGGTGAAATGTCCTTGTTAATGAGAGGGGTCAGAGCAGAATGGCCAGACTGGTTCAAGCTGACCGGAAGGCAACAATAAGTCAAATAACCATGCGTTACACCAATCTCTGAACGCATGATACCGTCTGTCTGAGATCAAGCCCTTCATTCCATTAGCTCGGTTAAGAGCTGATGCCATCTAGTCTATGGGCTGCTTAGCTCAAAATCAGATTCATTTATTTATTCATCACAGTACATCGAAACATACAGTGAAGGTGTTGTCTGCATTAACAACCAACAGCCTAAGGATGTGCTGGGGTGCTTATTGCCTGCTGGGTTGTACTCCTCCCCCACCTTCTTCTATTGGCCATCTCGCCACTTTCTTTCCAATCCTGATGGAGGTTCTCAACCTAAAACGTCAACTATTTATTCCCTTCCATAGATGCTGCCTGACCAGCTGAGTTCCTCCAACACTTTGTGTGTTACCCCTTCACCTCAGATCCTTTCACTAACTTCCCAAATGTTGTTCTCTGACTAATATTTGTCCTTTTCAATTCCTTACTTTCACCAAATCCTTGGATCTCTGGTAGCTCTGGCAGGTTGTTTTGCCCTATGCCCACAAAGGAGTAGTTTAGATTCTCCTGTCATCTGCATATTTCCCATTTGTAATTTCACCCATCACTGTCCGTGAGGGACTCACACTTGTCCTCAGCTTTCCTTTTGCATACCTGGGAAAGCTGTTACAGTCTATGTACAGCATTTCTCATCTGCCCACACTTAGGTATTTTGCTTTGTTTCCTGATCAACTTCTTGGTGAGTCCTCACATGCTCCTCAGCCCCTTTGCTGTTTAAGACAACTTTATAAGCCCCCTGACATTAACACTATCTTTAACTTCTCACATCAGCCATGGATGGACCACTTTTCCTGATTCAGATGCAGATTTATTTATCATATGTACATTGAAACATACAGAGAAAGGCATCGTTTATGTTAACAGCCAACACATAAGACCGTAAGACAACAGGAGCAGAATTGGGCTGCTCTACCATTCCATCTTGGCCAATTTTATGATCCCCCTCATCCCCATTCTCCTGCCTTCTCCCTGTAACCATCGAAGCCCTTACTAATCAAGAACCTATCAAACTCCACTTTAAATATAACTAATAACTTAGCCTCCAGAGTCATTTGTGGAAATGAATTCCATAGATTCACCACCCTCTGGCTAAAGAAATTCCTCCTCATCCCTGTTCTTAAAGGGATCGTGAAGTTCTGAAATATACCCGCGAGTGTTGCCATCAAAGCATGCCCATAATACTTGGCTGAACAACACAGAACACAACAAACAATAAATGAACAACAATGAAACAAGCCCCAGGGAAGTGAGGACAATGAAGAACCTGCACACAAGGTCTGGGTCAGCTCAGCCATGATTATGGTGGATAACAAAGCAGGCTTGAAGGGCCAAGTGGCCTGCTACAGCCTTTGCTTTTGTCTCTGGGACCCAGCTCACCCCTTCACAATGGTGAGAAAGATCAAACACTGCCAATGGCTTACACTTCCAACTCCACGCCAATGTTTTCACCTCCACTACCACGAAGAGCAGATGAAGTGTCCATTCTTTGTACTGCTGCCTCAGAAGCTCATTCTGCGTGATCTTGTCTCTGTCATTTGCCACATTGTAGCATTCATTAATCAGAATCAGTTTTAATATCACTGGTATGTGTCATGAAAGTTGTTAACTTTACGGCAGCAGTACAATGAAATGCATAGAACACTACAGCACAGGAAACAGGCCATTCGGCCCTTCTAGTCTGTGCCAAAACTTTATTCCGCTAGTCCCATTGATCTGCCCCCAGTCTATAACCCTCCAGACTTCTCCCATCCATGTATCTATCCAATTTATTCTTAAAATTTAAGAGCGAACCTGCATTTACCACGTCAGATGGCAGCTCGTTCCACACTCCCACCACTCTGAGTGAAGAAGTTCCCCCTAATATTCCCCCTCAACCTTTCCCCTTTCACCCTAAAGCCATGACCTCTGGTATTTATCTCTCCTAATCTAAGTGGAAAGAGCCGACTCGCATTTACTCTGTTTATACCCCTCATAATTTTGTAAACCTCTATCAAATCCCCCCTCATTCTTCTACGCTCCAAGGAATAAAGTCCTAACCTGTTCAATCTTTCCCTGTAACTCAACTCCTGAAGACCCAGCAACATCCTAGTAAATCTTCTCTGCACTCTTTCAATCTTACTGATATCCTTCCTATAGTGAGGTGGCCAGAGCAGCACACAATACTCCAAATTTGGCCTCACCAATGTCTTAAACCTCACCATAACATCCCAACTCCTATACTCAATACTTTGATTTATGAATGCCAGGATGCCAAAAGCCTTCATTACAACCCTGTCTACCTGTGACGCCACTTTCAGGGAATTATGTTTCTGAACTCCCAGATCCCTTTGTTCCTCTGCACTCCTCAGTGCCCTACCATTTACTGTGCATGTCCTACCTTGATTTGTTCTTCCAAAATGAAACACCTCACACTTGTCTGAATTAAATTCCATCTGCCATTTTCTGGCCCATTTTTCCAGTTGGTCCAGATCCCTCTGCAAGCTTTGAAAGCTTTCCTCGCTGTCCACAACCCCTCCAATCTTAATGTCACGAGCAAACTTGCTAATCAATTTACCACATTATCATCTAGATCATTGATAGAGACAACAAACAACAATGGTCCCAGCACAGATTCCTGAGGCACACCACTAGTCACAGGCCTACAGTCTGAGAAGCAATCATCCACCACCACTCTGCCTTCTCCCACACAGCCAATTTCAAATGCAGTTTACAACCTCTTCATGGATACTTAGTGTCTGAACCTTCTGAACTAACCTCCCATGTGGTACCTTGTCAAAGGCCTTACTAAAGTTCATGTAGACAACATCCACAGTCTTTCCTTCATTTACTTTCTTGGTAACCTCCTCGAAAAACTCTACAAGATTCGTTAAACACTATCTACCACACACAAAGCTATGCTGACTATCCTTAATCAGCCCTTGGCTGTACAAATACTTGTATATCCGATCTCTCAGAACACCTTCCAATAATTTACCTACTACTGATGTCAGGCTCACTGGCCTGTAATTACCTGGTTTACTTTTGGAGCCTCTTTTAAACAACAGAACAACATGAGCTACCCTCCAATCCTCTGGCACCGCACCGGCGGCCAAGGACATTTTAAGTATTTCTGCCCAGGGCCCCTGCAATTTCTACGCTAGTCTCCCTCGAGGTCCAAGGAAATATCATGTCAGGCCCAGGGGACTTTTCTACCTTTATTCACTGCAAGCACCTCCTCCTCTTTAATCTCTATATGTTCCATGATACTGCTGCTTGTTTGCCTTCCTTCCATATATGCTATGCCAGTTTCTTGAGTAAATACTGATGCAGAAAAACTGTTTAAGATCTCCCCCATCTCATGAAGCTCCACACATAGACAACCACTCTGATCTTCTAGGGGACCAATTTTGTCCCTTACTATCCTTTTACTCTTAATATACTTGTAGAAACCCTTCGTGTTTACCTTCACATTATCTGCCAAAGCAACCTCATGTCTTCTTTTTGCCTTCCTGATTTCCTCCTTTAGTATTTTCTTACATTTTCTATACTCTTCAAGTACCTTATTTGTTCTTTGTTGCCTATACCTGCTATACACCTCTCTCTTTTTCTTACCAGATCGCCAATATCCTTTGAAAACCAAGGTTCCCTATGCCTGTTAACTTTGCCTTGCAGGAACATGCAAACTCTGCACTCTCAAAATTTCGCCTTTGAAGGCCTTCCACTTACTGAACACATCTTTGCCAGAAAACAACTTATCCCAATCCACTCTTCCTAGATCCTTTCTCATTTCCACAGAATTGGCCCTTCTGCAATTTAGAACCTCAACTCGAGGACCAGACCTATCCTTATCCATAATTAACTTGAAACTAATGATGTTATGGTCACTGGACCCAAAATGTTCACCTACACATACTTCTGTCACCTGATGTCTGGTTCCCTAATAGGAGATCAAGTATTGCATCCTCTCTCGTAGGTATCTGTATATATTGATTTAGAAAACTTTCCTGAACACATTTGACAAACTCCAAGCCATCTAGCTCTTTCACAGTGTCAGAGTCCCAGTCAATATGTGGAAAGTTAAAATCCCCTACTATGACTATTTCTGTTTCTTACATCGGTCTGCTATCTCTGTACAGATTTGCTCCTCCAATTCTCTCTGACTATTGGGTGGTCTATAATACAACCCTATTAGTGTGGTCACACCTTTCCCATTCCTCAGCTCCACCCATATGGCATCTGTAGACAAGCCCTCCGGGCTGTCCTGTCTACGCACAGCTGTACATTTTCCCTTACTAATAATGCCACTCCTCCCCCTCGATCATGTCTGAAACAACGTAACCCCGAAACATTAAGCTGCCAGTCCTGCCCCTCCTGCAACTAAGTCTCACTAATAGCAAAAATGTCGTAATTGCACATGCCAATCCACACCCTAAACTCGTCTACAATACTCCTTGCATTGAAATAGGTGCACCTGGGCCAGCTGGTAGCGCAATGACATCGGCGCTGGACCCGGGAGTGGAGGTTCCCGGGTTCGAAACCAGTCGGGTCCGCTCCCGAGTACATTTTCCATCCGTGCCAGGTTGAGTGTCGAGATCGCAACTTGATCTCGTAAAATACAGGGAAAAATACTGCGAAAATGTCTGTGAGGAGTGGCGCACCACACAGTCTCTCTCTCGCTCCGTGCCTTGTAAAAAGCCATGAAAAAGACATCATCACGGAAGCACAGACTTGCACACACACGCCAAAAAAAAAAGAAATAGGTGCACCAGAGAACTTTTCTATTGCATACAAACCTTTGATTTCTGTCTATACATGCAGTCCTCGCATGACCTTTATCCTTCTCCACCTCACTATCTGCTCTAACATTCGGGTTCCCCTCCCCCTGCAAATCTAGTTTAAACCCCCCCCCCCCCCGGCGCAGCACTAGCAAATCTACCCGCAAGGATGTCAATCCCCCTCCAGTTCAGGTGCAAACCGTCCCGTCGGAACAGGTCCCACCTTCCCCAGAACAAAGCCCAATCGTCCAGAAACATGAAGCCCTCCCTCCTGCACCATCTCCTTAGCCACGTATTTAGCTGTATTATCTTCCCATTTCTAGCCTCATTAGCACGTGGCACAGGTAGCAATCCTGAGACTGCAACCTTGGAGGTCCTGTCCTTCAACTTTGCACCTAACTCCCTAAGCTCTCTTTGCAGGATCTCCTCCTCCTTCCTATCCACGTCATTGGTTCCTACATGGACCATGACATCTGGCTGCTCACCCTCCCTCCTGAGAATACCGAGAACTCGATCCGAGATATCACGGACCCTGGCACCAGGGAGGCAACAGACCATCCGGGATTCTCGATCTCTCCCACAGAACCTCTTTTCTGTCCCCCTAACTATCGAATCCCCTATCACTACTTCTCTCCTCTTTTCTGTCCTTCCTTTCTGAGTTGGGGGTCCAGTCTCAGTGCCAGAGATGCAACCACTACAACTTGTCCCTGGTAGGTCGTCCCCACCAACAATATCCAAAACGGTATACTTATTGTTGATGGGAACAGCCACAGAGGTGCTCTGCTCTTTCTGTCTGTTGCCCTTCCCTATCCTGACAGTCACCCAGCTACCTGCCTCCTGACTTTTAGGGGTGACTATCTCCCTGAAACTCCTGTCTATTTCTGCCTCTGCCTCACAAATGATCTGAAGTTTCTCTAGCTCCAGCTCCAGTTCCAGTTCCAGTTCCAGTTCCCTAACTCGGTTTGTTAGGAGCTACAGCTGGATGCGCCTTTTACAGGTGTAGTCATCAGGGACAACTGTGCTGTCTCTGACTTCCCACATACTGCATACTTAACTGCTCTAACTGCTTCCTCTATTACCTACTCCTAAGTTAATTAAATTAATTAAAGGAACTTACCAGGCCTCACCTCACTGAGAGCAAGCTCGTCCTCAGCCTCTGCTCACCAAAGCCTCAAAGCTCCACTCCTACCCTAAGCCATTCACACACTCACCACTCCTCTTCAGTTACCCCTCCTTTTATTTGTCCCTGTCAATTATCTCAAGTACTCATTCCCTCTAATCAACTAATCAACACTCTGTTTAACCCTTCAGTTGCCCTCCACGCTCCTTTTAAAGCACACTCACCTCAGCTCCTCAGCTGCTTCCCAGCACTCAGTGCTCTCCTGAGCCCCTCACTCCTCTTCCTGTGACGGTCCCGCGATCACACTGTCCCGAGTCCCTGCTCCGTGCTCCTTTCAAAGTACACTCACCTCAGCTCCTTAGCTGCTTCCCAGCACTCAGCGCTTTCCCAGGCCCCTCACTCCTCCTCCTGCTGCGATGGTCCCGCGATCACATGATAAATAAATATAGAGAAAAAACTGAATTAAATAGTTAGGATAAGTAGTGCAAAAAAACAGAAATAGAAAGTGGTGAGGTGGTGTTCATGGGTACAGTGTCCATTTAGGAATTAGATGGCAGAGGGGAAGAAGCTGTTCCTGAATAGCTGAGTGTGTGCCTTCAGGCTTCAAAACTAAAAGCCTGCAGGTGCTGAAATTCTGAAATAAAAACAAAACATGTTGGAAGCACACAGCAGGTCAGGCAGTATCTGTGGAGGGAGAAGCAAACTTAACATTTCAGGTGGAGGTCATTGATCAAAATTGGGAAAAACATTACCAATTGGGTTCAGGTGAAAAGTGGGCAGGGGAGGGATGGACAGAAGAAAGGGAATATTTGTCTCACACACAGGCTCGCTCTCTCTCACTCACTCTTCGGGGCTAGCCTTCAGCTTTATAAGCCCTTGATGTAAACACCAGCTGTAATTTCTCCCACCTTTTAAATCTGCTGGGTTTTTGTCCCTGTAAGGGATATGTTTTCTCTGGAAATTTTGTAGCTCATTTGGATTTTTATAACTAGCCTAAGGGATTAAAGCCCAGAGAAAAGCAAGATTATTGACTTGAGGTGTTGATGGGCTTCCTCCCTTCCTTCCACACCCACTCTTGGTTAATGAGATGGATGTTCCAAAAAGTTCTCTTCAGAGTGACATATTCTATGTTTATGTTACAGCTGGTGAAAGCAATTGAAAGGTTTGGTGGATGCACAGAAGATTTGTTGTTGAAGTATGGGAAGAAAATTGTAGGTGAGTGTATGCATCACCTTCATGTGTGAACAGGAGAGGGGAAAGGATTAATATTGTGGCCTGTTGCCTCTGAAACTCTGTTTTTGGATCACAGCCTTGGATTTGCTGTTGTTCGGAGAAGAGTCGGAACTTTGAGAAGTCCCGGAATTCTCTACCCTGGAGGATTATGGAAGTGGAATAGTGGAATCATTGGGGGGGTGCGGGGATGCAGGGGAGGGTGGGGTGTGAGTACACACACACATCCGTTAGTCTCGTGAGACTATGGATTTGCGCCTTCGAAGGTTTCCAGGGCGCAGGCCTAGGCAAGGTTGTATAAAAGACCAGCAGTTGCCCATGCTGCATGTCTCCCCACTCCACACCACCGATGTTGTCCAAGGGAAGGGGATTAAGACCCATACAGCTTGGCACCGGCGTTGTCGCAGAGCAGTGTGTGGTTAAGTGCCTTGCTCAAGGACACAACACGCTGCCTCAGCCAAGGCTTGAACTAGCGACCATCAGATCACTAGACCGACGCCTTAACCACTTGGCCACTTGGGTGGGGTTTAAAGATGAAATAAACATATCAGGGAAGTGAGGACAATGAAGAACCTGCACACAAGGTCTGGGTCAGCTCAGCCATGTTTATGGTGGATAACAAAGCAGGGTTGAAGGGTCAAGTGGCCTATTACAGCCTTCGCTTTTCTCCCTGGGACCCAGCTCACCCCTTCACAATGGTGAGAAAGATCGAACACTGCCAATGGCTTACACTTCCAACTCCACGCCAATGTTTTCACCTCCACTACCACGAAGAGCAGATGAAGTGTCCATTCTTTGTACTGCTGCCTCAGAAGCTCATTCTGCGTGATCTTGTCTCTGTCATTTGCCACATTGTAGCATTCATTAATCAGAATCAGGTTTAATATAACTGGCATATGTCATGAAAGTTGTTAACTTTACAACAGCAGTACAATGAAATACATGATAAATATAGAGGAAAAAAACTGGATTACATTAAGCATATACGTGTCTGTTAAGCAGTTAAGATAAGTAGTGCAAAAAAACAAATAGAAATTGGTGAGGTAGTGTTCATGGGTTCAGTGTCCATTTCGGAATTGGACGGCAGAGGGGAAGAAACTGTTCCTGAATCGCTGAGTGTGTGCCTTCAGGCTTCAAAACTAAAAACCTGCAGGTGCTGAAATTGTGAAATAAAAACAAAACATGGTGGAAGTACACAGCAGGTCAGGCAGTATCTGTGGAGGGAGAAGCAAACTTAACATTTCAGGTGGAGGTCATTGATCAAAATTGGGAAAAACACTACCAATTGGGTTCAGATGAAAAGTGGGCAGGGGAGGAATGGAAAGAAGAAAGGGAATATTTGTAACACGCTGGAGGAACTCAGCAGGTCGGGCAGCATCCGTGGAAACGATCAATTCCACAGATGCTGCCCGACCTGCTGAGTTCCGCCAGCATGTTGTGAGTGTTGCTTTGACCCCAGCATCTGCAGAGTATTTTGTGTTAAGGGAATATTTGTGACAGGGTGAAACCGGGGATGAATGGACAGTAGAAAGAGAGTCTCTGTGAAAAGGGTGAGACCAGGGGAGGAATGTACAGGAGGAAGGGAATATCTGCCACAGGGTGAGACTAGCAGAGGAATGGACAGGAGAAAAGTAATATCTGTGACAAAGTGAATCCATGTAAATTTCCTCTTAACAACGGACTAAGAAATCACATCAGTGATCTTCAAATCTCATGTTTGACAGTTAAATATGAAGTAGTTAAGCACAGCACCTTTAAGGATAAACCCCATGGTTGAAAATGTAGCAGGAGAAGTGAGATTCAAATCAGGTTGAAGCACAGGGATAAGACCTCCTCTTCCGAGCATCTTGTTGGCAAATGTGTAGTCACTTGAAAATAAGATTGACTGCTGTATCAGAGGCAGATGAGGCGGATCTCAATTGCTTGTTGCATTGAGACTTGGTTAACAGTGAGTGCACCGGACGCAGCTACCCAACCTCGAATTCTGATAAGGAAAGAGGTGGCAGTGTATGATTTTTCGTCAATTCTCGTTGGTGCAATGTCAATTTCCTGTTCCCTGATTTAGAAAAACTGACGATTAAATGTAGACCATTCTACTTATTTTGGGAATTCTCATCTGTGATCCTGACCGGAGTTTACGTCCCACCAGCGGCCAATTATAAGCAAGCACTAGTGAGACTGCAGAATGCTGTCTACAAACAAGGAGTGGCCTATCCTGACGCATTTCAAGTGACTTTAACCAGGCCTGTTTGAAGAAAACCCTGCCCAGTTAATACCAGCACGTGACCTGTTGTACCAGAGGTCCCATCACACTAGACGACTGCTGCACTACGATAAGGAATGCCTGTCGTTCCTTCCTGAGACCGCATTTTGGCAAGTCGGATCATTTGGCTGCACTGCTGTTAGAGACAGAGCCTAAAGGGCAAGGCTCCAGGGATCAAGGCAATTAAGAAGTGGTCATGGGAGGCTGAAGAACAGTTACAGGATTGCCTTGAGTCGGTGGACTGGGCCATGTTCAAGAACTCGTCGGAGCACTGAATGACTACACCAAGGTCGTTACAGACTTTTTTAAAACAGTTGTGGATGAGTGTGTCCCCAGAAAATCGTTCACAGTTTTCCCTAATCAGAAGCCCTGGATGAAAAATGAAATCCAGAACCTGCTGAGAGCCAGATCAGAGGCGTTCAAGTCTGGAGATCAAGAATGCTACATGAGGTGTAGATCTCCAGAAATCCGTTTCTCAGATGAAGTGGAGATTCTATATATGATGAGAATCAACAAGAGATGCCCGATAGCTGAGATAGGGTTTGAATGCTGTAACTTCCTACAAAGTTAAATCATATGACATAGGGGACAGCAGAGCTTTGCTTCCAGATGAGCTCAATGCTTGCTCTGCTCACTTTGACCACTAGAACAGGGAGGAACCATCGCGCACCCCCGTGTCTCCCGATGATCCTTTGCTGTCAGAACCTGAAGATGACGTGCAGGCTGCCTTCAAGAGAATGAATCCAAGGAAAGTATCTGGTCCAGACAGAGTACCTAACTGAGTGCTGAAGACCTGTGCCGACTAACTGCTTGATATATTCACAGGAATCTTCAGCCTCTCACTCCAGCAGTGTGTGCTTCAATCGTACCAATGCCCAAGAAGAGTGTGGTAACCTGTCTAAGTAACTATTGCCCAGTGGCATTTACATCCACAGTGATAAATTGTTCTGAGAGGCCTGTGTTTGAACCACATCAGCTCCTGACTGAATGGCAACTTGGATTGGCTCCAATTCATTTACTGAAGCAACAGGTCTACAGCAAATGCCATCTCATTGGCTCTTCACACAACTCTGGAACATCTGGACAGCAAAGATGCATACATCAGGATTCTCTTTATCAAATTCAGCTCAGCATTTAACACCATTATCCCCTTAAAACTAATCAATAAGCTCAAAGACCTGGACCTCAATACCCCCCTGTGCAATTGGATCCTGGATTTCCTCACTTCAGACTGGCAAAAACAGCTCCTCCACAATTTACATCAGCACAGGAGCACCGCAGGGATATGTACTTAGCCCCCTGGTCTACTCGCTTTACAACGATGATTGTGCAGCTAAATACAGTCCACCACAGTTTACAAGTTTGCCTATGGCACCACTGTTGTGGGCTGTATCAAAGGGGGTGATGAGTCAGCAAACAGAAGGAAGATTGAAAACTTGGCTGAGTGGTGTAATAACAACAACCTTTCACTCAATGTCTATAAGACCGAGGAACTGATCATAGACTTCAGGAGAGGGAAATGAAAGGTCCATGAGCCAGTAATCACTGGAGGATCGGAGGTGGAGAGGGTCAGTAACTTGAAATTCCTGGGTGTCACTATCTGAGAGGACCTGTCCTGGACCTATCATATGTGTCGGGAATAGACGGGGAAAAAGGGAATATCTGTGACAGAGTGAATCTGGTGTGGGAATAGACGGGAGAAAGGGAATATCTGTGACAGTGTGAGTCCATGGGGAATAAACGGGAGAAAGGGAATATCTGTGACAGAGAGAATCCGGGGGGAAGAGGCAGGAGAAAGGGAATATCTGTGACAGAGTGAAATCGGGGGGAATAGATGGGAGGAAGGGAATATCTGTCACAGTGTCTGACCAGGGGAGGAATGATCAGGAGAAAAGAAAATATCTTTTACAGGAGTGCGACCAGGCAGGAGACGCAAGGAGAGGAGAAAGGGATATCTGTGACAGTGTGAGACCAGGGGAGGTATGATTGGGACAAAAGGGAATGTCTTTGACAGGGTTATACTAGGGGAGGAATGGATGGGAGAAAGGGAATACCTTTGGAGATAAGCCATCAAAAAGATCTTGGACCATTGATCCATTTTTCCCAATGGAGTTGTGCAACGAAATAAAGTAAATCCAGGCTTTAACTTGTTGATCAAGGGGAAGTAATGGACACATGTCAACAAGAATTAGTTGCAGGGAAATGGGAGAGAAACAACACGTACAAATTGTGGAGGAACTCGGCAGGTCAGGTAGCATCTATGAAAGGAAATAAACAGTTGTTGTTTACCCAAACACTTGACCTATCATGAGAGAGGAGAATGGGACTCTTGGGACTGCTTCCTGGGAGCTGGCTTGGACCTGATAGTTGAATAGCCTCCTGTCAGAAATACAAGACAACCATTACCACTGCTTCTGAGGTCACAGCAGATGTAACAAGACCTCTGGATGAACAATCCTTTCTCCCTGCAGGGGTCAGCCAGGGCAGGTGAACTGGGCTGCTCAGCAAATCCTCAAGCAGAGGTGGGGGGCGGGAGGCGATGGTTGTTGTGAAAAGGCTCCCTGGGTTCTGTAGACACCCTCTACTCTAGACTCTCTCAATACTAGCTTTCAGACAGAATAGCCCTCTCCATCAGTGTTGTGAGGAGTGTAAGCCTAGAGAGGTGACTGGTCTCTTCTGGGTGATTCGAGACGTGACCACCTGGGTCAGTGTGTGGAGTGTCATCAGCCACACCGCCCCTTGCCCAGGATGCTGAGGTCAGCTTGTAATCCTTTGTTATCTTGGATTCTTGCAGATGAGCAGTTTTTGCTGAAGAGGGTGGCAGATAGTGCTATCGACCTATATGCCATGATTGTTGTACTGTCAAGGTAAGCCCAGGCCTGATGTTCCTCCATTCCCTTCCTTCCCTTCCTCTCTCCTTTCTTTTCAAGGTGTTGACGGGTAGCATTACTGTGGGATGGTCATGCTAAGGGAGACACAGTACTGAGGGAGGGCCACACTGTGGGAGAGAATAAGCTCTCTGAAAAAGTTGACTTCTTTCAAAATTAACCCTGAAGAATGGTGACGAGGATGGAGGAAGGGACAGGAGAGAGGTACTTCAACTTTGGCAGTGGAATGCTGCAGTTTTCTTCTTGGAGGAAGACTCTTCTGCTGAACTTTGTTGAGTCTGTGATCGGGCCACAGCAGTGATGGTGGATGGTGGCTTACCAAAGTTTTGTATATGCAACTTTTACTGGAAGCTGGGACAGATTTCTTCAACTGTTAATATCAGTAAACCCCCTCCAACCTGGAGTGTTCAGCCTGGGACAACCGGATGAAGAGTTTTGCGCAGATCCTTGGGTGGAGGAACGTTGGAGCAACCTGGCAGTGCAGCAGGAAGGTCAGTGCTGGAGTTCCATCACGCAGACTTCCTACCTGTCTGGAGGAGACTCCTATCCTTTCTCTCTTCTCAGAACTGCTCTTTGAAAGTCTGCTAAGTGCTGTGACTGTGTTAATTCAGTGATGTTTTGATTTCAGACTGTGGGGCTTTAACATGGTGGGCTGCAGCTCCAAAATGGTGGGACCTTGTTCGTACACAGGAGCCATAGCTTGTGGTGGGAAGAATCCTGTAGAGCCACCTCCTTTCAGACTGATAATTCTAAACAACACTATGCAACGCAATATCCTTGTACCCTTAGCTAGAAAGATGACCCTAGCCCTGAGCAGGGGGTTAAAAGTGGAAGGAGTCCATGCCAGGCCCCATACAGAAGGTGATCTGCTATAAAATGCACCTTCATCTCCACAAAGTAGACCTCTGCCCTCACCTGTATTCTACGGGTGAAGGGAAGTCACCTGTAACCTGCATACTTCTCCAGCCAGACAGAGGTCAGTTTGGGCATGTGTATATCCTCCATCGTGAGGTATTCATTTAGCTGGAACGGCTGAGGGGTATTTTCATGAGTCGTGTGGAAGGGAGCTTTACTGGATCTGCTGGGATTGGGCAGTACCATGTCTGCAAGGAGTTTGGGCAGATCTGTAAGAATTACCCTAAACGTCAGGCCACTAAATCCACCTGGGTGGCACAGGAGGGCACTGCAGGGCCTCTCCCCATGCACCCTCTCCCTGTTCCCCCTTCCTCCGCTGTCCCTCCTTCCCTGGTGAGAACATGGTTGGCGAGGATGGGTGGCTTGCAACCTCTAGTTTGATGGGTACCCCTACCAAACAGGGGCTTGCACAAGGGGCTGATTTGTCATCGCGCGGAGTAGTGTGCTTGGACCACACATCCACTGGGAAGGGGACTGATGCTGGTGAACAGCACTTGCTTGTGGCAAGGGGGTAGTCCATGGGGTTGGTCTCTTGGACTGTAGAGTCCACAGAAGCAAATTACCCTTCTGGAGGTCATCGGTCCCCGGTGTCTGATGGGATCCGGAGAACTGCATCACCGTCCTCCCCGAAGGAGCAGAGTGCCTGGGTCGTGATAGGTGAGGAGATCGAGAGTGCTGCATGTATTACTCGAGGATGGGTGATCAAGGACACCCAGGTGTGGAGGTAGGCAAGCCAAAGAGGGTCAAGCCCTTCTTTCAGACCAAGGAGGCCAATGGGATAAGGCATGGTAGAGATCAGTAGTGGCAAGTAGGTGGCCAGCCTTCCCCTCCCCCGGAACAGGCCGTGGGTACTATTGACGATCCAGGGATAGTGTGTCTGCCCCTAGGACTGCTCATGAGCTTGGTACCAGGTCCATGGTGAGGCTGCTCGACTATGCTGACTCCAGTAGTGGGGTGTGCATATGGGTGCAGGACAGTCAGGATGAGGCTGTTTCCAGTAGTGGGGTGAGGGTGTGGGAACGGGACAGTGAGGATGAGGATGTTTCTGGTTCTGGGGTGAGGGTGTAGGAAGGGGACAGTGAGGATGAGGATGTTTCCGGTTCTGGGGTGAGTGTGTGGGAATGGGACAGTCAGGATGAGGATGTTTCCAGTAGTGAGGTGAGGGTGTGGGAACGGGGCAGTGAGGACGAGGATGTTTCCAGTCCTGGGGTGTGTGTGTGGAAATGGGACAGTGCGGATCCGAATGTTTCCGGTAGTGGGGTGTAGGTGTAGGAATGGGACAGTGAGAATGAAGATGTTTCTGGTTCTGGAGTGAGTGTGTAGGAACAGGACAGTGAGGACGAGGCTGTTTCTGGTAGTGGGGTGAGGGTGTGGGAACGGGACAGTGTGGATGAGGGTTTTTCCGGTAGTGGGGTGAGCATGTGGGAATGGGACAGTGAGGATGAGGATGTTTCCAGTCCTGGGGTATGTGTGTGGGAACGGGACAGTGAGGATGAGGATGTTTCCGGTAGTGGGATGAGGGTGTGGGAACGGGACAGTGAGGGTGATGCTATTTCCAGTTGTGAGGTGAGCATGTTGGAATGGGACAGAGAGGATGAGGATGTTTCCGGTAGTGGGGTGAGGGTGTGGGAATGGGACAGTGAGGATGAGGATGTTTCCGGCTGTGGGGTGAGGGTGGGGGAATGGGATAGTCAGGATGAGGACATTTCCGGTAGTGGGGTGAGGGTGTGGGAATGGGACAGTGAGGACGAGGATGTTTCTGGCAGTGGGGTGAGTGTGTGGGAATGGGATAGAAACATAGAAAATAGGTGCAGGAGTAGGCCATCCAGCCCTTCGAGCCTGCACCGCCATTTATTATGATCATGGCTGATCATCCAACTCAGAACCCCACCCCAGCCTGCCCTCCATACCCCCTGACCCCCGTAGCCACAAGGGCCATATCTAACTCCCTCTTAAATATAGCCAATGAACTGGCCTCAACTGTTTCCTGTGGCAGAGAATTCCACAGATTCACCACTCTCTGTGTGAAGAAGTTTTTCCTAATCTCGGTCCTAAAAGGCTTCCCCTCTATCCTCAAACTGTGGCCCCTCGTTCTGGACTTCCCCAACATCGGGAACAATCTTCCTGCAACATACATCAAAGTTGCTGGTGAACGCAGCAGGCCAAGCAGCATCTATAGGAAGAGGCGCAGTCGACGTTTCAGGCCGAGACCCTTCGTCAGGACTAACTGAAGGTGTGAGTGGGGTGAGTGTGTGGGAATGGGATAGTCAGGATGAGGATGTTTCCGGCTGTGGGGTGAGGGTGTGGGAATGGGACAGTGAGGACGAGGATGTTTCTGGCAGTGGGGTGAGTGTGTGGGAATGGGATAGTCAGGATGAGGATGTTTCCGGTAGTGGGCTTTGGGAAAGTGAGGATGAGGATTTTTCTGGTGGTGGAGGTAGCGAGTGGGAACAGCCCATTGAGGATGATTTGGGATGAAGTGATGGGGACTAGGAGGACTCTTCTGATGCCAAGATGGCAGAGGAGCTCATCCCAGCAATGGGCTGTTACTGTGCAGGAATTGAATTGAAATGTGCCTATTGATATGAAATTCGGGAGTTCTTATCTGATTGTCAGCACAGACAACATAAACCCCAACTAGCCGCTGAGCGGTGGTTCGGCTTGCCTGGAATTGTGCAATCCGTCTACAGCATCCTTAAAAAGAAGTTGGGAGGTATTTGGAAGTGGTTTGGAGGGAGTGACTCTGTTTCAGGATCCCCTGAAAGCTGTGTTAAGGGTGCAGAGGCACTGGGTAAGGAAGCCTGCTCCGAATGGCCAGAGCATTGGCAAGAAGATGTAGCACTATCATAAAGATGACAGTAGTGAATATTACTGCCAGTGGTTGTAGGGAGTCTTACTACAGGTTCCATCATCTCTCGGTCATCAGGGAATGGAGATATCCAGCGAGCTTCCTGTAGGAAACCCATCCTGTTCTAGGAGATGAATCCACCTGGTCCTTGGATTGGCGTGGGAGCATCTACCTCAGTCATTTCAGCTTCTGTTCGAGTGGGGTGGCGATATCGTTGGCCCCAGCCTTCCAGACAGGTACTGAAAGTAAACAAGTTTGAGTCAGGCCACTGTTGCGTCTCACTGTGGGCATAGATGGTGTACTGCTACACTTCGTTGACATTGCTGCCCCTAAGCCTGGCCTGATGGAGGTGCATTTGTTTTGCAAGTTAGTTCTGCTGTTGGGCTCCATCGACAGAGGCAAGTGTGTTGTCCTCGGGTGATTTCACCTGTACCCTCGAGGTGAGAGATTGCTCTGCTCCTCAGAGTACACGAGCGAGAGTGCAATTGTTGATGGATCTTTTGATTTGGTCAACGTCTGGGGGACCTTCGACTCATAAGGGAGAATAAGGCAGTCATAGATGAGAGCTACAGGGAGGTAGTCACACCTAGGCTGCCAGAAGCAGGTCGTTGAGTGACAGTCAGAGGGGGGAAAGCGAAGGTGAGCAGACAGGTGCTGCAGAGCACCCCTGTAGCCATTCCCCTGAATAATAAGTTTACCGTCCTGGATGCTGTTGTGGGGGGACGACCGGCCAGGTGTGAGCCACGGTGGCAGGGCCTCTGGCACTGAGTCTCACCCTGTGGTGCAGAAGGGTGGGACAGAGAAGAGGAGAGCTGTCGTCATTGGAGACTCTATAGTCAGGGGAGTAGACAGGAGATTTTGTGGACGTGAGAAGGACACCCGCATGGTTTGTTGCCTCCTGGGTGCCAGGGTCCGGGAGATCTCTGACCGGGTGCACAACGTCCTGGTACGAGAGGGGAAACAACCAGAAGTCGTGATACATGTTGGCACCAATGACATAGGCAGAAAGAGGGATGAGGTCCTGAAGTGTGAGTTTCGGGAACTAGGCAGAAGGCTGAAGAACAGGACCTCAAGGGTGACGTTCTCAGGATTGCTGCCAGTGCTACGTGATAGTGATGGTAAGAATTGGAGGAGATGGCAGCTGAATGCTTGGCTGAGGAGTTGGTGCAGGGGGCAGGGTTTTAGATTTTTGGATCATTGGGATCTCTTCTGGGGAAGGTGGGACCTGTTACAGATTGGATGGGTTGCACCTGAACTCGAGGGGGAGAGATATACTTGCAGGTAGGTTTGCTAGCATGGTTCAGGAGGGTTTAAACTAATTTGCAAGGGGGATGGGATCCAGAGCGATAGAGCAGTGAATGAAGTGCATGGATTAAAGCCAGATTTAACATACAGAGAGGCTTTGAGGAAAGAGAAGCAGAATAAAGGGTGTAAAGGTAGTAAGGTAGAAGGGCTAAAAGTGCGTGTACTTCAATGCAAGAAGCATCAGGAACAAAGGTGATGAACTGAGAGCTTGGATACATACATGGAATTATGATGTAGTGGCCATTACAGAGACTTGGTTGGCACCAGGGCAGGAATGGATTCTCAATATTCCTGGATTTCAGTGCTTTAAAAGGGATAGAGAGGGGGGTAAAAGGGGAGGAGGGGTGGCATTACTGGTCAGGGATACTATTACAGCTACAGAAAGGGTGGGTAATGTAGCAGGATCCTCTTTTGAGTCCATATGGGTGGAAGTCAGGAACAGGAAGGGAGCAGTTACTCTATTGGGAGTATTCTATATGCCCCTGGTAGCAGCAGAGATAACGAGGAGCAGATTGGGAGGCAGATTTTGGAAGGGTGCAAAAATAATAGGGTTGTTATCATGGGTGACTTTAACTTCCCTAATATTGATTGGCACCTGATTAGTTCCAAGGGTTTGGACAGGGCAGAGTTTGTTAAGTGCGTCCAGGATGGATTCCTGTCACAGTATGTTGACAGGCCGATTCGGGGGAATGCCATACTAGATCTAGTATTAGGTAACGAACTGGGTCAGGACACAGATCTCTCAGTGGTTCAACATCTGGGGGACAGTGACCACTGCTCCCTGGCCTTCAGCATTATCATGGAAAAGGATAGAATTAGAGAGGACAGGGAAAATTTTTAGTTGGGGAAGGGCAAATTATGAGGCTACAAGGCTAGAACTTGTGGGTGTGAATTGGGATGATGTTTTTGCAGGGAAATGTACAAAGGACATGTGGTCGATGTTTAGAGATCTCTTGCAGGATGTCAGGGATAGATTTGTCCCAGTGAGGAAGATAAAGAATGGTAGGGTGAAGGATCCATGGATGACAAGTGAGGTGGAAAATCTAGTCAGGTGGAAGAAGGCAGCATACATGAGGTTTAGGAAGCAAGGATCAGATGGGTCTATTGAGGAATATAGGGTAGCAAGAAAGGAGCTTAAGAAGGGGCTGAGAAGAGCAAGAAGGGGGCATGAGAAGGCCTTGGCGAGTAGGGTAAAGGAAAGCCCCAAGGCATTCTTTGATTATGTGAAGAACAAAAGGATGACGAGTGAAGGTAGGACCGATTTGAAATAAAGGTGGGAAGATGTGCCTGGAGGCTGTGGAAGTGAGCGAGATCCTCAATGAATACTTCTCTTCGGTATTCACCAATGAACGGGAACTTGATGATGGTGAGGACAATATGAGTGAGGTTGATGTTCTGGAGCATGTTGATATTAAGGGAGGGGAGGTGTTGGAGTTGTTAAAATACATTAGGACAGATAAGCCCCGGGGCCTGACGGTATATTCCCCAGGCTGCTCCACAAGGCGAGGGAATAGATTGCTGAGCTTCTGGCTAGGATCTTTATGTCCTCATTGTCTACAGGAATGGTACTGGAGGATTGGAGGGAGGTTGTCCCCTTGTTCAAAAAAGGTAGTAGGGATAGTCTGGGTAATTATAGACCAGTGAGCCTTACATCTGGTGGGAAAGCTGTTGGAAAAGATTCTTAGAGATAGGATCTCTGGGCATTTAGAGAATCATGGTCTGATCAGGGACAGTCAGCATGGCTTTGTGAAGGGCAGATCGTGTCTAACAAACCTGACAGAGTTCTTTGAGGAGGTGACCAGGCATATAGGTGAGGGTAGAGTAGTGGATGTGATCTATATGAATTTTAGTAAAGCCTTTGACAAGGTTCCACACGGTAGGCTTATTCAGAAAGTCGGAAGGCATGGGATCCAGGGAAGTTTGGGCAGGTGGATTCAGAATTGGCTTGCCTGCAGAAGGCAGAGGGTCATGGTGGAGGGAGTACATTCAGATTGGAGGATTGTGACTAGTGGTGTCCCACAAGGATCAGTTCTGGGACCTCTATTTTTCATGATTTTTATTAACAACCTGGATGTGGGGGTAGGAGGGTGGGTTGGCAAGTTTGCAGACGACACAAAGGTTGGTGGTGTTGTAGATAGTGTAGAGGATTGTCGAAGATTGCAGAGAGACATTGATAGGTTGCAGAAGTGGGCTGAAAAATGCAGCTGGAGTTCAACCTGGAGAAGTGTGAGGTGGTACACTTTGGAAGGACAAACTCCAAGGCAGAGTACAAAGTAAATGACAGGATACTTGGTAGTGTGGAGGAGCAGAGGGATCTGGGGGTACATGTCCATAGATCCCTGAAAGTTGCCTCACAGGTGGATAGGATAGTTAAGAAAGCTTATGGGGTGTTAGCTTTCATAAATCGAGGGATAGAGTTTAAGAGTCACGAGGTAATGATGCAGCTCTATAAAACTCTGGTTATGCCACACAGAGTACTGTGTCCAGTTCTGGTTGCCTCACTATAGGAAGGATGTGGAAGCATTGGAAATGGTACAGTGGAGATTTACCAGGATGGATGCTGCTTAGTTTAGAGAGTATGGATTATGATCAGAGATTAAGGGAGCTAGGGCTTTACCCTTTGGAGAGAAGAAGGATGAGAGGAGACATGATAGAGGTGTACAAGATATTAAGAGGAATAGATAGAGTGGATAGCCAGCGCCTCTTCCCCAGGGCACCACTGCTCAATACAAGGGGACATGGCTTTAAGGTAAAGGGGTGCAAGGTTCAAGGAGGATATTAGAGGAAGGTTTTTTACTCGGAGAGTGGTTGGTGCATGTAATACCCCGCCTGAGTCAGAAGAATACTAGACAGGTATATAGAGGAATTTAAGGTGGGGGTGTTATATGGGAGGCAGGGTCTGAGGATCAGCACAACAATGTGGGCCGAAGGGCCTGTACTGTTCTGTACTATTCTATGTTCTGTGTTCTATATCATTCTGCTCTTGCACACTTTTCACTTCAGTGCCCTCACCTGCCATCTGAACACACCTTGGTAGTCTGTCTTATCAGACAGTGAGGGTGTTGCACAGGGCAGAACCATGCAATAGATTCCTGACCAGGTTCACGGATACACCGTCCACCTGTCCTTTCTGTGGACAGGAGGAGTCAGTGTACCGTGTCTACATGGAGTGTGAGAGATTACAGACCTGCTTCGCAAGTCCTGGCTGCACTTCAGCCCTGTGCTACTGGTTTATGGGCACCCAGTATGGGGGTAGTGGTGTGTGGGTCACTCAGTGATATCCTAGTGAGTTTGCTTCTGGGCCTGGCCAAGATAGCCATTCATGGGTCCAGGCAGCAGGCTGTTGAGCCCTCTTCTGGGCTGCGTTAGTACCAGGGTGTCCTTGGAGAGGGAGAATGCGCCATTGTGTGTTCAGTGAGGGATGATAAGGGCCCCCTCCCCAGGGAATTGAGTGCATTATAGATGTTGATAACTGTATTTTAATTTGAATTCAGTAAATGAATTGTAACCCCTGTATATGAATAAGGTTTTGTACATTTGTTTAAAAGAAGGGGGCAGTGCTGAACACCATGGCAGACTTTTTTACGCTTGGCAGTGAGAGGGCCCCAGTGGAGGTCTCAAAGCAGGGTACATTGCTGACCTTTGTGGAAGGTGCAGTGAGCTACAGATTGTTGAGTCTGCGGCCAGGAGGAATCAGCGTACCTGTAAGTTTTTGCAAATAAAAAGAAGTGAGACGTTTTATATTTAATGAAACCCGTAACACATTTTATTAAATTCAAAACCTGAACACAGAAGTGTACTTAAAAACCCTTTACGTAATTACATCACTTCAGACCAGCCTTTTAAAGTGAAGCCCCAACTCAATATTGGCGCCTGTGAGTTATGTACATTTCCACCAATTAAGTTACCCTACACAGGCCCCCTCAGAATTCATTAAGACCTGCATTGCCAGTCGGTCCAAAGCTCGGACAAGCCGCCCAGCTCAGGTCCTATGTTCCAAGGGTGGAGGAAGAGCAGGTGCCTCTGGCTCATCCAGAGGTGTGTTGACACACTCATGGTCATGTTGTGATGGCAGGGGCATGGTTGCAGAATCCTCCAAACCTTGGTGGGCCGGTGTAAGGCAAGCGCAGAATGGACCATCCTAAACAGGCCTTAGGGGTTGTTCGTATGTATCATTGCAGGCAGAAGCAAGCAAGGCGGAATGTAAGCCAACAGGAACCCAAGATGCTGTATACATTGATGGGAAGTAGGAATAGGTGAAAAGGAATTGAATTTACTGAGGAAGGTGGAAATCTGGCACTCCTAACAACTATCTGTATACCAGCTCTGCCACAGATGACTGCAGGTCCTCTTTTGGAGCAGTTCTGACGATCATACCAATGCTCATCAGTCAGGAAATCCCTCAGAGCAGCTTTTAAGGTGCGTTGAAACTGTTCGCATAGGCCATTGGACAGTGGGTGATGCGCTGTGGTGTGATGTATCCTAATGCCGAGAATCTGGGCCATCGCAGCCCAGAGGTTTGATATGAATTGGGGACCGTGGTCAGAGGAAATATCAAATGGGGCTCTAAACCAATGAATGCCCGGGCCATGTCTGTGGCTGTCGTTGATGCTAGGGGACGACCTCCTAGCATGGTAAGGAGGTACATGAAACCACAGGAGGGGAGGAGGACCAACAAGGTCCACATCGACATGGTCAAACTGTTGTTCAGGGACCTAAAAATGAGGTGGTTAATTTTCACCTACTGGCACTCCACACAGGCTACAATCCAATCACACACGTCCTTTCTGAGGTCATGCCACACAAACTTTAGTGCAACCAGTTTCCTGGAGACCTTCTGGCCGAGATGAGAGAGGCCATGTATGGAGTCAAAAATAGTCTACCTCCAGTTTGTGGGCATGGTTGGGCAAGGGTGACCGGTTGAGACATTACACAGGAGAGAAACCCCAGCTTCCCCAAACTTGATGTCAGCCATCTGCAAGCCCGTAACTGTTCTGAAAGCCTAAACCTCTGATTCAGAAACTTGGTCGGATGCCATGCCGACATAGTCATAGTGTACAGCCTCAACTTCTGACTGTGTGAGATAATCAGCCATGACATTATTTTCCCCTTGATATGTTGTGCATCAGTTGTGACCTCGAATATATAAGCCAGGTGGCGTTGCTGCCATGCAGACCAAGAGTCTGATGTTTTGGCCATCAGGTGCATGAGGGATTTGTGGTCAGCAAACACTGTGAAATAGCGACCCTCTGGAAGATAGAGCAGACAGCCAGATAGAGACTGAGAAGATCAACGTCAAATGTGCTGTATTTCCTTTCAGGGGAACAGAGCTGCTGGTTGAAGAAGGGGAGTGGCTGCCACACGCCTCTGACCAGCTGTTCATAACAGCACCCACAGCATAGTCTGAGGCGTCAGTAGTAATGGCTATAGGTGCATTGGGGAGCAGGCGCACCTGTAAGGATTAGTCAGAAAGAACTCATTTGGTATTATTCAAAAGCCCTGATCATGTTCACTGACCAGTCAAGCACGTGATTAGGGGTATTGCCTTTAATACAGGGGGAGCACAAGTTCAGCAGCTCGCAAGATGACACGGTGACAGAAATCCACCATGCCTAAAAACTCCTGTAGTTTTTTAGTAGTGCAGGGCAGTGGGAAATCCATAACAGTGGCTACTTTTGAAGGGAGGGGTTTTGTACCTTCTGTGGGCATGTGATGGCCGAGAAAGTCAATGGTTGACAACCCAAATTCGCGTTTAGCAGAGTTAATAATCTACCCATGCTGGCTTAAGCGCTCGAAAATTGTGCCGAGAAGAGATACCTGTTCAGATTTGGATGCACTGGTGTGTCATCCAGGTCAACAAAAAGAAAGTATTAGTCTTTTAATACAGAGTCTTATCAGTTATTGGAAAGTCTGTCTCACAATGGGGGGGTGTTGGGAACAGCCCCAAATGCAAGAGACAGACACTGAAGTACAAGGAACAGGACTAGACTAGAGTAGGGACGTGACAGGATTCAGACAAGGAGCAGGGACAAGAATGCAGAGTTAGGCTAGGACATGGACAAGACAGGGAACCCGGACAAGGAACTATGCACTAGGAGCCTGGGCTTGGGCTCCGAGCCAGAGACTGGACAAGGACCCAGAACCTGGGTCTTGCTTCAGGCTCGGGCCCCAGAACCAGGCAAGGACAGGACATGGCTGGGGTCTAGAGGCTTGAGGCCGCAGGCTGAGGTCTTGAGTCTTGAGGCTGCAGGCTGGGGTCTAGAGGCTTGAGGCCGCAGGCTGGGGTCTTGAGTCTTGAGGCCGCAGGCTGAGGTCTTGGCTCTTGAGGCTGAGGGCTGGAGGCTGGTAACTCAGAAGCTGGAGCTCGGAGACAGACTTGGAACTGTACATCAACATAGAGCCAGAACTTATCCTTCGAAAAGCCAGGACTCATCTTTAACACGACACTAACACGAGACTGGACAGTACATAGACATAGAGCCGGGACTTATACTTGGACAAACCGGGACTCAACTTTATCTCCACACCAAGATGAGACAGGACCATCCGTCAAGTAACTGCAGAATGGCCGGACTTACCCAACAGAGGCAAAGATAAGACAAGACAAGACAGGTCCCCCCGCAGGGCAACAGCAGAACGGCCTGACTTACTCCACGGAGGCGAGGACAAGTAGAGACAAACACCGAAGAACGACAGACAGTTCTATCTCTGCATCGGGGTTGCTCCGAGTCGCAGTTTCGGCGAGCAACCTTGGCTGGCTACGGAAACAGCTGGATCCCTACCTAGCTTGGAGTGGCTGATGGCCACTCAGCTGGCCTGGGAAACGGCCAAATCCATACCGCAAAGATAGCTCCAACTACCAACAGCAAGGCTCCATGAAGCGATGGTTCTCTAATGAGGCCTAAAGATGGCAAGAGACCGCTCTAGCCTTCCACCGGCAGGTTACTCCCAGGGAACCTTGACAAGACAAACCAGCAGCCCACAGTTGTCCCCAAGGCTACTTGTATTCCAAGCCCCAAGATGGGAATCAGATGCCTGTGATTACCTCAACCAAAACAAGGGACAGCTGGAAGACCCGGAGTCCTGAGTCCACGGACCGGACCGCGAACTGGAATGCAGACCTCACAGACCGGACCATGACAGTCTGTGCTGCATTTTCAGCCCAAATGGCACACGCAGAAACTCAGAGGCCAACGGGGTAATCACAGCTATTTTGGGAATATCCTGCAAGCACACAGGGACCTAATGGTAGCCCCTAACAAGATCAGCTTTGGAAAAAATTGACTTTCCAGCTAAATATGCTGAAAAGTCTTGAATGTGTGGGACAGGGTAATGATCCAGTGAGGTGGCCTCATAAAGGCATCGGTAATCCCCACATGGGTGGCAACCAACATCAGACTTGGGGACCAGATGAAGGGTTGAAGCCCAGGGGCTATTCGAACAGCATAAAATGCCAAGTCTTTCCCTGTTGACAAGCTCAGCCTTCATGGTTGCCAGCTTTTCTGGGTCCAGTCTACATACGCAGGCATGGGCTGGTGGGCCAGTTGTGGGAATGTGGTGCTTGACCCCATGTTTTGTGACTGTTGTGGAGAATGTGTTGGGCACATGGCCAAGTGGTTAAGGCGTTCGTCTAGTGAACTCAAGGTCGCTGGTTCGAGCCTCAGCTGTGGCAGCATGTTTGTGTCCTTGAGCAAGGCACTTAATTACACATTGCTCTAGTGTCTGTGCAAGGAGTGGCGTGCCATACAGACTTCCAATCTGCGCCTTGTAAGGCATGAAAATGCCCGACACAGGCCTCTCATGGTCTGAGTCCACATTCCCCCTCCCTGTGGAGAATGTGGGTTTGGAGAAGTTTGGGAATTCACCCAGCAGTCCAGTAAATTCACATATGGTAGTGCATGCGCTTGCCAAGAGTCATTATGGGGAACTTACTGGGGGAGCAGGGTAACGACCCAAGGTCCCTGACATCCACAAGCTGGCAGATCTTAAGAACCACTAAATATCCTCGAGCACAAGGAAATCTGCACCGAGCAGAGGTCTAGCCACTTTTGCCAGGAAGAAGTTCCATGTGTAACATCGCCCACTGAAGCACAGAGTCACCCATCGTGTCCCATAGGTCTGATCCTGCTGCCATTGGCGACCTTCAGCAAGGTGTCTCACTCTTTGCCTTCTCATCAATAGGCGGTGCTGGCAGCATTCACTTGAGCATCCATGTCACACAGGAAGCATTGCCCTGAAAGGATGTCCGTAATGAACAGTAGGAGGCTGTGGCAGCTGGAACCCATGGTGTTTACAGACCTCAGGTGTCCCAATGTGCTGGTACCGTCGAAGCTACAATACAGTCGACACTTCCTGGCATTCATACCAAAGTGAGCGCGTTAAGAGCACAGGCCCAGCATCGTCTGTTTCACAGCCACGGGTGTCCTTATGCTGGGGACCTTGCTGACCAGGCTTATTGAGGTAGAGAAAGGAGGAGGAATGATGCACCTCTGCCCAGCTGAGTGTAGACTATCAGCCATTTTATCAAGCTCTCTGAAGTCCATCAGGGCTATGCAAACTGGATTAAGCTTTTGCTGCATGAAGAGTTCTTTAACAATAAAACAAGGATGGTGATTTCCCAGGAGAGACACCTTGTGGTCCATTAGTTCCGATGGCCGAGCACTGCTGAGGCCAGGCAAGGAGAGCAACTGTTTGGTGCGCTCAGACTCCGATAGTCCAAAAGTCTGTAAAAGAAGAGTTTTCAGCAATTGGTATTTATTTTGTTCAGGTGGATATTCTAGTGGACTCATCACCCTCACAGCCGTGGAATTGCTGAGCAAAGCTACCACATAGAAATATTTGGTGGTGTTAGCGGAGATTTCTCAAAGTGCAAGTTGAGCCTCCGCTTGTACGAACCAAGCGACGGTATTTTGCTCCCCAAACTCCAGCAGTTTCAAAGTAACTGCATTGGCTGACATGTTCAATAACTCTGGAATCGCCCCGGAGTATTGGGGTCACCAGTATAGGGGAGGAAGAAGAAGAAAGCCCTTAACTCCGAATGGAGTCATCGGGACGTTGTCATGACGGCATTTTTTTAGCAGGCTTTCTTATTTTTACGAGGCCAAGTTGCTAGCTCGACGCTCAACCCAGCACAGATGAAAAGCGTGCAAGGGAGTCGGCTGGATTTGAACTTGGGAGCCTTCGCTCCAAAGTCCGGCATTGATGCCACTACGCCCACCAGCCGGCCACCAATATAGGCTTTCACAAATAAAATGAAAAACATTTTATTAAACTCCAAAACCTAAACATAAAAATGCATGAAAAAAACTTACATAATCACATCATCATGTCTTAAAGTGAAACCCCAACTCAGTGTCAGTTGTTGTGAATTATGTACATTTCCACTAATTGTGTTACCCTACATACCCACGTGTACATGGAATGTGGGTGATTGCAGCATCTATTTGAGTCTCTGAAGGGGTCCTTCTCTGGTCATGGTTACATCTTACCTCCACGCTCCTGCTCTACGGTCATGTGGTACGAAAGGGAGAGCCACTTGGGGAAATTTCCTGATCATCCTGGTCTTGGCCAAAGTGGTCCAGGCAGCAGCCAGTTGAGGACTCTGGCCGAGCCAATTGCCCATCACTCTTCCTATGGTTGTGTTGTAGATATTAGTAAATTTTTTGTTAAATTTGAAATTGTATATGTTTTATGAAGCCCTGATTATCGCATTGTGTTTTGCTGATGAAAATGGAAGGGGTGCTGTCTGTTAGAGGGCTGATCTATCAGTTGAGTTATTAAATCCAGCGTCACTCTTGGGTGGCAGTGACCACGCTGTGAAAGAACGGAGGGAAGATTCTCCAGTAGCTCCTGCTGATGTTTGTCTGTGGTCCAGAATAATTAAACACTGATTAGTTGGTAATTCAATACATTGCTTCTTGGGAAGGGGATGTGAAAAAAAATGCTTCCTCCAGCACATCATCAGTAGCACTCACTGCTTGTCAGTGACGTGTCCTGAAGGTGTTGTTGAGAAACAAGTTGTCCCCTCAGACAGTGAGACCATACCCACGCCTGGTAACGGATATACCTCTATTGTACCGGATATACCCCTGTCCTTTCCTTTCTTTTCCATTACCCTCCCCCGCACAGAGCTGTTGGCAGCACCTCTTCCTCCCACACTCACCACCTCACACTGCGGTGTGCAATCTGCTGAGTGGAATTTTTTTTTGAAGTCTGCAGTTCAGATCTGTGTGTCTGAACCACTCAGCACCTTTCAAACCATTTCCTTGACTTGTTGTTTCCAAAAAGCTACTTATGCTCAGGCGTGGGGGTTTTTTGCCACTTGTGTCTGGTCCCAGTCAGGCCATCTCACATATAGACAAGGTTTAATGTTCCGGTCCTCAAGGAGAATCTTTCTGTGCGGAGACCAGGGACCTGGGGCTGCTCTCTCAGAACAATTTTGTGGGGGTGGAGCAGTTAATGGAGGCATTAGGAATCTGGGAGGGTGGGATGGAGTGAAAGAGGGACTGTTTCCGTGGTAAGAGAGTGGGTGCCTAGAGGGGACGGAGTGAAGGGGCTCAGCAGAAGAACCAGAAAGGAGGGAAAGGGAAGGTTCTCCACAGTGAGTTGTTGTGGGCGGGAACATGCTACCTGGAAGGGTAGTGGGAGCAGATTCAACAGGAAATTCTCAAAGGAAAATATGAACAACACACACAAAAAGCTGGAGGAACTCAGACCCCCTTCCTGTCTAGTCCTGATGATGAGTCTCGGCCAGGGAGAAATTGAGTTTTTTTTTACCTCTACTTTTTTTTAGCTTTATTTGTCACATGGACATTACAACATACAGTGAAATGTGTCATGTCTATCTAAAAGATTTGTGCATAAAATTAAAGCTGGAGGAATTTGGGGCAGTATAGTGGCATAGATTGAGAATTAGTGTACAGAATTAATGTACTGTTGGACTAAATGGGACTTTCTGAGGGACTTTTAGTTGATTACTTGTCGGATGGCAAAACCTACTCCATGGATCCAATCCTGAGACTCCTCCACGATGGCATGCTTGCCACAGTCACGGTCAGCATCAGTAACTGTGAGCCTTTTCAAGTTAGATCAGGAGTAAAACAGGGATGTGTGATTGCCCCAGCTTTGTTCACCATCTTCATTGTGACAATCATCCTCATTATCAAGAACGACCTACCCCCAGGAATTGAAATTGTCTGGAGAACAGATGGCAGACTTTTCAATCTTGCCGGTCTCAAGTCCAAAACGAAGACATCCACGAGTTCCCTCATCGCGATCCAATACACAAGTGACAACAGTGTTGCAGCTCTTTCAGAAAACCACCTACAACAGATTCTGACTGCCTTCAACCATGCATACACAAAACTTGGACTTACCGTCAATTCCAAGAAGACTCAGATCATCTATCAACATCACCAACTGAGACAAATCAGATAGAACCATCAATTCAACTTGACAAAATAACTCTGGAAAATGTGGACCACTTTCCGTATCTTGGAAGTCACCTCTCCTCCAAAGTCGACCTTAATGATGAGATCCAACGTCGTCTTAAATGCACTGGAACAGCTTTTGGACGTCTCCGAACAAGAGTCTTTCATGATCGTGACATCCGAACAGACACCAAAATGTTAGTGTACAAAGCATTGGTAATCCCAACGCTCCTGTATGCATCAGAAACCTGGACAACATACCGACGACATCTGAAGGCACTTGAAAAGTTCCATCAACGCTGTCTTCAAAACATCTTAAATATCAGCTGGGAAGATAGAAGAACCAATGTCAGCGTGCTAAGTGAAGCAAAAACAACAAGCATTGAAGCCTACGTCATCAAGAACCAACTAAGATGGAACGGTCATGTTGTTCGGATGAAAGATGAACATCTGCTGAAACAAATCTTTACTCCCAGCTTAAAGAAGGCAAACGTAAAAGAGGCGGACAAAAGAAGAGATTCAAAGACATCTTAAAAGCCAACATGAAGAAATATAACATCGACAACAACAATTGGGAAACCAATGCCAGGAACAGGAAACTCTGGCAAGCCATCATCCGAGAAGGAACAGCAACTTTTGAAGCCAACAGATGTGCAGAATTAGAAGGAAAGAGAAGAAAATGGAAAGAGAGGCAGCAACAACCAAAGCCTGATCTGACATCTGGAACTACCTGTCCTGAATGCAGAAGAACTTTCAAAGCAAAGATTGGACTCATTAGCCACTTGAGAGCCCATAAGTAGATCTACAGAATGAAGACCATCATCTTCGACCTCGAGGGATAGCCATGATGAGTTGATTACTGGGAGAATCAGTACTTGGGCCCCAGCTATTCACGATATAAATAAATCACCTATGGTTATAGACTGTAATACAGGTTGAATCTCTGGGATGATTCAGATTTATTTCACACAAACATTGAAACATACAGTGAAATACATTGTTTGTATGAACAACCAAAACAATCTAACAATGTGCTTGCAAGTGTCGCCACACATTCCGGCACCAACATAGCATGCCCACAATGTTCGGCAGAGCAATACAGAACGCACCAGGCAACAGCAACAAATCTTATTCCTACCTCCCAACCACCTATGCACATACACGGTCTTCTAACTTCAGGAAAGGCTGTCTTCTACCTCCAGCCTAGGGCAACGCAGGTGGTCTGTAGTTCAGATCTATTTTAACTAATTAATTCTCCTTTAGATCTAAAATCAGTAAAGATCTGTTTTAACCCATGCAAATTTTGCAATCTCAGCCGACAGTGTTTCTGATTTTACTGTTTTTCTGACTCCTTACACAACCCAGGGAGTGTTGGTGCTTCAAACAACAATTCTCCTGCTGACAGGAAGATCAGTTGTGGGGTGGACGGGGTGCGGTGGCAAATTTGTGTGGTCTGGGTTTTCTGTAATCTGCCACCAGTATTGTCCCAAGGGTGCTGAACGGAATAGTTACCAACAGTACAAAATTTCTACAGATGTACCGTGGAGAGCATTCTAACTGGCCTCGTCACCATTTAGAATGGAGGGGGTGCTACTGCAGGGGAGCAAAAGAAGTTACAGAAAGCTGTAAAATTAGTCAGCTCCATCATGGGTACTAGCCTCCATAGTATCAAAGACATCTTCAAGGAGCGATGTCTCAGAAATGTGATGTCCATCGTTGATGACCCCCATCACCCAGGATGAGACCCTCTTCTCGTTGCTACCATCAGGAAGGAGGTACAGGAGCCTGAAGGCACACACTCAATGATTCAGGTACAGCTTTTTCCCCTCTGACATCCGATTTCTAAATGGACGTTGAACCCATGAACACTACCTCACTTTGTTTTTTAATTATTTGTTTTTGCAGTACTATTTTTAATTTAACTAGTTAATATACCTATATTTACTGTAACTTTTTCTATATTTATCATGTACTGCATTGAACTGCTGCTGCAAAGTTAACAAATTTCACTACATATGCCAGTAATATTAAACCTGATTCTGATAACTGGGTGGGGCTGTCATTTGTGAAGTTGAGGCAAAGAGGCTTCAAATCGTTATGAGATTAGAAAGGGTTTGACAGGGTAGATGTTGTCATTGGACAAGTCATGGATAAGGAGATGCAGTTATGAAGTAGGGGGCCGGTCATTTAACCTGTGTAGAAACAGCTTCTCTTACCAGTTGGTGAACATTATGTACATGCGGAGCAAGAATGACGCTGGAGTAGTATGATTAAACATTTTTACAGAGTCATGTTAGTAACAGTACACGCTAGGCAATTTACGGTTCAGGAGCTACCAGCTGGGTTCTCTGAGGTGAAAACGTGCACTCGAAAGCCCCACGCTGAAAAAGAGTTCTTCACACATTTAGGGGCCTAGTCAATTACCCCCGGGATCAATTGGCCTCATGCACACTTAGGTCCAATACAGTTCAGTGGATCTCTGAAGTTCTCTGCCCCCGAGAAGATGGAGGCCAGATCGCTGGATATATTTAAGATGGAGGTAGACAAATATTTAAATGATTGAGGAATTCGGGGTTATAGGGAACAGGCACAGAAGAGGAGTTCAGGCCAACAACGAGTGGTCTACTGCCCCTGTTTTGTGTTCTGGTGAATGTGAGGAAATTGTATTGAGTGTAGACAATCCTGGATGTGGACTCGAGAAGCAGGTCATAGCCTCAGGATACAAAGCAAGTCATTGAGGCCTGAGGTTTAGGCAAGTCCATGGAGAGGTCATTGAATTCATTTAAGGAGAGAGATTTCACTCAGGAGATGGTGAGCCTGTGGAGGCTAAGTCACTGGATGTATTAAGGAAGAGAGATTTCGAGAGACAGAAAGCAAGTAAATTGCCTAGGGTTAAGTCAAGGTTGCAGGGTGTGCTTGAAGGGCCAGGAGGGCCTATTCCACTCTGTCTCTAAATAAGATGAAAATAAAGCTGACATATGGGTAAGGGAGTAGGAGTATTGTCTTGAGTTGTGATTAAATGTTAGATCAGCTCCGAATGGCCAGTCCCTACTCCTGCAGTTCAATAAGTTTCTGCTTTTGGGAGGGGTCTGGAACAATGGACCAACATGGTAGTGTAGCAGTTAGCATAACAATCTTACAGTACCAGTGACCCAGGTTCAATTCCCAGAACTGTCTGTAAGGAGGTTTTGTACTTTCTCCCCATGACCGCATGGGTTTCCTCCCACCTTCCAAAGACAAACAGGTTAATTGGTGAATTAGTCACACGAATGTCATTGGGCCAGAGGGGCCTGCTACCATGCTGTACTCTAAATAAAAAGTTAAAGTAAATCTGAATCAGATTCAAGTTTAATATCACTCATATGTTACATGAAACTTGTTTTGCAGCAGCAGTACATTGAGTTACAGTACGTAATAATAAAAACCTCTATTTTCCCTCTCTTTTTGCAATTCTTATTGTAAATTAGTGAGGTAGTGTGGATGGATTCATTGTTCGTTCTGAAATCTCATGACTGAGGGGAAGAAGCTGTTCCTGAAACACTGAGCATGTGAATTCAGATTCCTGCACCACCTCCTTGATAGTAACTATTTGGAGGAGCAGGATCCTGAAGGCACAAGGGACAGAACCTTAAATTAGGCATAGCAGAACTCTCAAGCTCTGTTCAGTAATATGTTCCTGGGGATTGGAGAGCATTTTACAAATGGATATTGATATTTTTTTAAATTTGGTATTGAGCAAGGTGGTGATGAGAACTGTAGAACCTCAAGAAAATGAAGGGTAGGATACACTTGATATCCTATTCCTGCTGTGCCTGAAATAGGAGTCTGTCTTCATTCAGGAGAGTATTTCTGTTTTGACTCTGTATCTTTGTGCTTTTCTTTGCCTGAATAAAGACATAGTAGCGTAGCGGTTAGTGCAACACTTTCCAGCACCATCGGCCTGGGTTCAATTCCCGCCACTGTGCCTTTTCCCCGTGACCATGTGGGTTTCCTCCGGGTGCTCTAGTTTCCTCCCACATTCCAAAGATATTGGTTAGAGTTAGTGAGTTATGGGCATGTTATGTTGACACTGGAAGTGTGGTGATACCACGGGCTGCCCCCCGCCCCAGCACATCCTCAGACTGTTGCTTATTAACATAAATGATGCATTTCTCTGTATTTTTCAATGTTCATGTGTGACACATAAAGCTCATCTTTAAAAATCTGAACTGTCTTAACACTTTTGTCTGTTTGATCACTGACAGGGCTTCCCGATCCCTGAGTCAGGCACATGGGGCTGCCCAACATGAGAAGCTGCTCTGTGATACTTGGTGCATTGAGGTTAGTGTTATCACTGCTGTCTCTTCACATCCATTTCACGTGACCCAACCCCTGGCATGAATTCCACACAGGATGAAAACGTGAGTGGAAAGCTCACAGGTCAGGCAGCATCTACAGAGGGAGAAACAAAAGAATGTTAAATATTTTTAAACCTTTCCTCCACCACTTGCATCATCGAGTTTATACTGTATATTTCCAGCAAGCATCTACTTCAGATCTGCGTTTTGAATTACTCATCTATTTTTGGTTCAGGTTTGGGAGATTTAACAGTCATTGTTTAACAAGGCTGAGTATTGCTGGTTACTTAAAAACTTGAGGCAAATGCATCAGCTTTCAAGCAGGTTAGACAAAGAAGAATCAGTTGATGTGTACTTGGACTTTCAGAATGCCTTTTACAAGATGCCACAAATGAGGCTGCTTAACAAGCTATGAGCCTATGGTATTACAGGAAAGATTCTAGCATGGATAAACCAGTGGCTGATTGGCAGGAGGCAAAGAGTGGGAATAATGGGAGCCTTTTCTGGTTGGCTGCCGGTGACTAATGGTGTTCCACAGGGGTCTGTGTTGGGACTGATTCTGTTTACATTATATGACAATGAATTTGATGATGGAATTGATGGCTTTGTTGCAAAGTTTGCGGACAGTATGAAGATAGTAGGAAGGGCAGGTAGCTTTGAGGAAGTAGAGAGGGTACGGAAGGATTTAGATTAGGCGAATGATGAAAAATGTGGCAGATGG
Source organism: Mobula hypostoma (assembly GCF_963921235.1). NCBI lineage: Eukaryota > Metazoa > Chordata > Chondrichthyes > Myliobatiformes > Myliobatidae > Mobula > Mobula hypostoma. The sequence continues at coordinate 105,206,249 of NC_086101.1, read as the reverse complement.
AATACAATGTCAGGAAGTGTATGCTCAAGCACTTTGGTAGAAGAAATGAAAGGGTTGAGTATTTTCTAAATGGAGAGAAATACAGAAGTCTGAGGTGCAAAGGGACGTGGGAGTCCTTGTGCAGAATTCCCTAAAAGTTCATTTGCAGGTTGAGTCTCTGGTGAGGGAGGGAGATGTAATATTAGCATTCATTTCAAGAGGACTAAAATATAAAAGCAAGGTTTATAAAGCACTTCTGAGGTCTCACTTAGAGTATTGTAAGCAGTTTTAGGCCCCCTTTCTTAGAAAGGGCATGCTGAAAGTGGAGAGGGTTTGAAGGAGGTTCACAAAAATTATTCCAGGACTGAATGGCTTGCCATATGAAGAGCATTTGATGGCTCTGGGCCTGTATTCACTAGAATTCAGAAGAATAAGGGGTGACCTCATTGAAACCTATCAAATGGTGAAAGGCTTTGATAGAGCAGATGTGGAGAGAATGTTTCCTGTGGTGGAAGAGTCTAAGACCAAAGGACAGAGCCTCAGAATAGAGGGCATCCTTTAAAGCAATGATGAGGTCGAGCAACACACATAAAAGTTGCTGGTGAACGCAGCAGGCCAGGCAGCATCTCTAGGAAGAGGTGCAGTCGATGTTTCAGGCCGAGACCCTTCGTCAGGACTAACTGAAGGAAGAGTGAGTAAGGGATTTGAAAGTTAGAGGGGGAGGGGGAGATCCAAAATGATAGGAGAAGACAGGAGGGGGAGGGATGGAGCCAAGAGCTGGACAGGTGATAGGCAAAAGGGATACGAGAGGATCATGGGACAGGAGGTCCGGGAAGAAAGACAGGGGGGGGGGACCCAGAGGATGGGCAAGGGGTATATTCAGAACTACAGAGGGAGAAAAAGGAGAGTGAGAGAAAGAATGTGTGTATAAAAATAAGTAACAGATGGGGTACAGGGGGAGGTGGGGCATTAGTGGAAGTTAGAGAAGTCGATGTTCATGCCATCAGGTTGGAGGCTACCCAGACAGAATATAAGGTGTTGTTCCTCCAACCTGAGTGTGGCTTCATCTTTACAGTAGAGGAGGCCGTGGATAGACATGTCAGAATGGGAATGGGATGTGGAATTAAAATGTGTGGCCACTGGGAGATCCTGCTTTCTCTGGCGGACAGAGCGTAGGTGTTCAGCAAAACGGTCTCCCAGTCTGCGTCGGGTCTCGCCAATATATAAAAGGCCACATCGGGAGCACCGGACGCAGTATATCACCTCAGCCGACTCACAGGTGAAGTGTTGCTTCGCCTGGAAGGACTGTTTGGGGCCCTGAATGGTGGTAAGGGAGCAAGTGTAAGGGCATGTGTAGCACTTGTTCCGCTTACACGGATAAGTGCCAGGAGGGAGATCAGTGGGGAGGGATGGGGGGGACGAATGGACAAGGGAGTCGCGTAGGGAGCGATCCCTGCGGAATGCAGAGAGACGGGGGGAGGGAAAGATGTGCTTAGTGGTGGGATCCCATTGGAGGTGGCGGAAGTTACGAATAATAATATGTTGGACCCAGAGGCTGGTGGGGTGGTAGGTGAGGACCAGGGGAACCCTATTCCTAGTGGGGCGGCGGGAGGATGGAGTGAGAGCAGATGTACGTGAAATGGGGGAGATGCGTTTAAGAGCAGAGTTGATAGTGGAGGAAGGGAAGCCCCTTTCTTTAAAAAAGGAAGACATCTCTCTCGTCCTAGAATGAAAAGCCTCATCCTGAGAGCAGATGCGGCGGAGACGGAGGAATTGCGAAAAGGGAATGGCGTTTTTGCAAGAGACAGGGTGAGAAGAGGAATAGTCCAGATAGCTGTGAGAGTCAGTAGGCTTATAGTAGACATCAGTGGATAAGCTGTCTCCAGAGACAGAGACAGAAAGATCTAGAAAGGGGAGGGAGGTGTCGGAAATGGACCAGGTAAACTTGAGGGCAGGGTGAAAGTTGGAGGCAAAGTTAATAAAGTCAATGAGCTCTGCATGCGTGCAGGAAGCAGCGCCAATGCAGTCGTCGATGTAGCAAAGGAAAAGTGGGGGACAGATACCAGAATAGGCACGGAACATAGATTGTTCCACAAACCCAACAAAAAGGCAGGCATAGCTAGGACCCATACGGGTGCCCATAGCTACACCTTTAGTTTGGAGGAAGTGGGAGGAGCCAAAGGAGAAATTATTAAGAGTAAGGACTAATTCCGCTAGACGGAGCAGAGTGGTGGTAGAGGGGAACTGATTAGATCTGGAATCCAAAAAGAAGCGTAGAGCTTTGAGACCTTCCTGATGGGGGATGGAAGTATATAGGGACTGGACATCCATGGTGAAAATAAAGTGGTGGGGGCCAGGGAACTTAAAATCATCGAAAAGTTTAAGAGCGTGAGAAGTGTCACGAACATAGGTAGGAAGGGATTGAACAAGGGGGGATAAAACAGTGTCGAGGTATGCAGAAACGAGTTCGGTGGGGCAGGAGCAAGCTGAGACAATAGCCAGAGAATGGTGAGTCTGTGGAATTCTTTGCCACAGGCAGCTGTGGAGGCCAAGTCTTTATGTGTATTTAAGGCAGAGGTTGATAAATTCTTGATTGGTCAGGACATGATACAAGGAGAAGACAGGAGATTGGGCTGGGAGGAAAATTGGATCAGCCATGATGAAATGGTGAAGCAGGTGCAATGGGCCAAGTGGCTTAATTCTGCTCCTATATCTTAAGGTCTTTCGGTTTCTGAAGCAAATTCCACCTTCCCAAGTGAATCACCACGCTTTACTGGCTTGAACTCCATTTGCCACCTCTCAGCCCAACTCTACCTACTGTCAGTATCCTACACAAAGAACAGGAGCCCCAGAACAGATTCCTGCTGAGCACCACTGGTCACCGACCTCCAGGGTTTCCGGGTTGAACTCCACCAACTTTCTTCTTCCTTCTGTTCTAGGCTTCAGCTCGGATCTCAGAAAATCTGACTGCCCTCAGCTCCAGCTCTGCCAAGCAGGTCTTCAGGAACATGAAGGCCATCTCTGCATCAGTGATGGGCAACGGGGGCACTGTCACCCCTCACCCACTGGGCTTTTAAGAAATGAACCTCATCAGTTCATTGCAGCAGCCAAGTGCCCTCGACCTGGTCTTGGTTCATCAGGGTTTAATCACAGAGCTCGTCTCCTGCTGCAGACGGCACCTCTCACTGAGATTCTTCAACTGTGATTTCTACAAAGGGTTCATTGTTGTTAATCTACCTGAATCAAGTTTCCATGGTGTCAGCACCATCACAGGGGTTGCAATCATACATCTGTTTGCCATAACGTTACTTATTATAGCGTGGGACAGTGTGGAGGGAGCTTCACCTCTATGTCTGACCCCAGGAATGTGTGATAAGATGATGTGGAGGGAGCTTCATTCTGTGTCTGACCTCGGGAGTGTGTGATGGGACAGTGTAGAGGGAGCTTCACTCTGTGTCTGACCCTGGGAGAGTGTGATGGGACGATGTGGAGGGAGCTTCACTCTGTGTCTGACCTCAGGAGTGTGTGATGGGATGATGTGGAGGGAGTTTCACTCTGTGTCTGACCCCGGGAGAGTGTGATGGGACGATGTGGAGGGAGCTTCACTCTGTGTCTGACCTCGGGAGTGTGTGATGGGACAATGTGGAGGGAGCTTCATTCTGTGTCTGACCTGTGTTTTCCCAGCCCTTGTGGGTTTGACACTGCTGTTTCCCAGTCTTTGATACTAGTAAAATTATATCCTGGAATTTCCCAGGGAGCTTCAGGAGCACACAATCAGGATAGGTCTCCCCTGCTGCTGCTTTTTATAACCCAAAGGAAGATGTGGATGCCAGTTCAATGCAGTCTCTCAGCTGGGTTCATGATGCAGCTTCTGAGTGCAGCGTCTTCCATTTTGCTGGTTTTTTTAAACCCTTAACTTTGAGAGGGAGAAATGATTTGGGAGGAGAGATGCTGGTAATGCCTCCTGTTTTGTGTATCTCTGTGTGTAGCAGAGTGGTGTGAATGTTGTCAGCATTGTCCCTCTGAAATCCCCATCCACAGATTTCAGCAACCACCCATGGGGCTTCTCTCTCTCCAACCAGGGACTGGACAGAGCCTCCCACTTCACAGACCTGCGACCCCGCTGGAGAGCAGAGGGAGTCAAAGGTCGGCTGCCTTGGTCACTCAAGGGTTCATGTTCAGTGCCCTCCATTTGTCCTGGAGGTCTCTCAGACCAGTATCACAAGTGGATCCAAGCCCAACCGTTCACTCAAAGAACTAACACGTGGTGCTTCAGTAACTTTAAGCCATACTCTTATGTAGCAGAGGGAATGTGTTTAATCTTTGAATTCAGCTGTGGCCTGCCTTTGGGTTGGAGTCAGAAGAAGGGGTTTGTCAGTAACCCAGACCCAGCTGACCGTCAGACAGGAGAGAAGGTGTTGGTGTGGAGAGATGTCCTTCATGCACCAGTACATGGTAACACACAGAGTGGTGTGAGTATGGAGAGATGTCCATTCTGCACTGGCACACAGTGTATACACTAGGAAGAAGGTATGAATATAGAGAGACATCACTCCTGCACAGTGACACACTGGGGAGAAGGTGCTGGCATGGAGGGACATCTTCTGAGCCAATGCATGGTGTATACACGAGAAAGAGGAGATGTACGTCCTGCACCAGGATACAGTGACACACAGGGGGAAGGTCTTGGTGTGGAGAGATGTCCCTCCTGCACCAGTACCCAATGTATAAACAGGGAGAGGAGTGTCTACAAACTTCTCTGGGATCCATCAGAAACATTTTATTGTGGATATTGTAAGTTTTCAGGAGATGATCTCTGTCTCACACCCAGGTCACACACCTCCCTCCACCTGTCTTTTTCCTCCCACTGACCCAGATTGTCTCTATTCTATCCCTCAAACCTGCTCACTCATTCATTGAGATCATGGCCAATCATTGCTAATTCTATTGCTGCCACCCCTCAGTATCCCAGATCATCGATTTAAGTGTATTCATTCCTTCCAGCTTTATACTTTGTATAAGACCATAACACATAGGAACAGAATTAAGCCATTTGCCCTTCATGTCTGCTGCGCCTTTCTATTTTGGCTGATTTATTATCGCCCTCAACCCCATTCTCCTGTGCCCTCTGGTCCTAGGTCCATCCACAATAGGAAACGTCATCTCCACCTCTGTGTTATCTAAGCCTTTCAATATCCAGAAGGTTTCAATGAGATCCCCTCCCTTAAACTGGAGATTTCTGAATCCCTCTGCTGATGGGCTGAGATCAGAATACTGTAGTTTCCATCCATCCATCCAGAAGATATGATATCTCTCCCTCTATCCCCGTCCCATCTGTGCTTCCAAAATCATGAAGATCTCCATGACCCTGATGTTTCATGGAATAGAAACCTAGCTTCTGGAATCTTGCTGAGGCTGACAGCACTGGCTCATGGACAGTGGGCCGAATGGTCACCTGTATTGGATTATCTTGTGGTTGTGGGCTGTGCTGATGTGGTGTGATGGGGAGCACTGCCTTGTACTAGATTATAAGCAAGGATGAAGCTCCCATTTCATGAGGGTCTGAACAGTCCCACTCCAATACAGAGTTGGATAGCCTCCCCAAACAGGAGGAGAGTGCGATTCCCGTGTGTGCAGCCCCTGCCTTATATATAGTTCTGAAGCCTTACAAATGTTTTATAAAATACAAGGACTGAAATAAAATAGCTTACTTTCCAAATTTCATGTACTAGTCATGTTCTGAATTCACAATCCTACAGCAGGTTATAAAAGTTTTTTAAAATCCTGTGGGTGTTAGAAACATAAAATAAAAAACAGGAAGACAGGAGGCTCCCCGGGGAGAAAAACAGAGTCCGTGTCATAGTCCAGAATCAGGTTTATTATTACGGACACGTGTCGTGCAATGTACTGTTTTGCAGCAGCAGCACAAAGTAATAGATAAAAACTACTTAAACTACAGTAAAAATGCGTATAAATAAAAAATAAAGTATACAAAAAGAGAGTAAAATAGGAGGGGAAGAAATGTTGAGTGTGTGTCTTCCTGTTCCTCCTCCCTGCAGCTGGTGATGAGAAGAGATTTCATTGTTTATGGTGATGAGAGACCTTAATGATGGATGCCGCCATCTTGAGGCACCACCTTTTGAAGATGGTGGGGAGGCTAATGCCTGCAATGGAGCTGGCCAAGTTTATAACTCTTGTTTTTTTTTTCTCCGATCCTGTGTATTAGTGCCTCCATAGAAGATGGTGATGAAAGCAGTCATAATGCTCTCTGCGGTACATCTATTAAAATCTGCACTGAAGTGTTGTGAGAGTCTCTGCGTCCACCACCACCTCAGGCATTCTCTGGGAGAAAAGATTATCCCCAGAGACCATAAGCGTAGGAGCAGAATTAGGCCATCTAGCCCATGAAGTTTGCTCTGCCCCATCGCCCTGCCTTCTCCCCAAAACCTTTGACACCATTACTAATCAAGAATCTATGAACATCTGTTTTAAATATACCCAATGACTTGGCCTCCACAGTCAGTTGTAGCAATAGATTCCACAGATTCACCACCTGACTTAAGAAATTCCATCTTAATTCTGATCTAAAGGGACATCCTATTCTGAGGCTCTGCTGTGTGGTCCCAGACTCACCCAGTATCCTCTCGGCATTAATTATTGACTCTATTGTCCCCCTCTCACTCTCCTGCACTCCAATGAAACCAACATAGACTCTCCCGTCAGTCCACAGAACTAAAGGTTTAACATCCCAGACAGAGAGGGGGCTGTTCTTGACCTAGTCTTCAGAAGTGAGGCTGAGCAAGCAGTGGAGGAGGTGGTTGGAGAACAGATTGGTAGCCAGCAGCAACCCTCTAATTTGTTGACACCAGAAGCCAGAAGAGATTGGAAAATTATCACCAGACCTGTTAGATTCTTATCCAAATCATTGATGTAGATGACAAATAACAATAGGCCCATCACCATTTGTAGAAACAACCTTTTACCATCACATCCTGCTTTTTACCATTGGATCAACCATGGGATCCCTTCTAACTCAATCTCTTAACATTAAACTTTGGAGTGGAGGAATAGGTTCCAATTGCCCTCCCTGCTGAAGGGCTCTGACTCTTCCAGAAGTATTACCAGTCGCTGACCATAAGCTAGGTCAGTGAATGGTCACGATGCTTCCCTCCCCAGGCATCTGAAAATGTTGTGATATGGGCAGGTTCAGTGTCTCAACACATGCACCCAGTGCAGTGGGATAGATCGGTAATATAGGGTGGTTGGTAGAGAGATTCCAATCATGTGCCCAGTCAGTCAACACCTGATTGGGATGGCACCTATCCAGTGTCACAGAGGGACTCACAGAAATAGTGTTTAAATGAGATTAAGAGAAGATCCTATGGCTTAGGGCCCAAGCAGTAGAGGGCAGTAGATTTGGTGGAGGTTACAGAGACAGAGAGTAGTGCAGGGTCCTGAGGGGGATACAGTGACGAGGAGGGGTGCAGGGGCCAAAGGCGTCACAGAGCGGGATGATCATATGGCACGGACGAGGAGAGTGTAAGGGCTGGAGAGGGTCACAGAGGTAGAGACGGGTGGAGGGGCCAGAAAGCTAATGTTGATGACTGGCTCCAGGGATGAATGGGGTGATGTATAAGGACTTGGGGCAATGAGGCTAGGGAAGGAAAAAAAACAGATAACATGGTTTAAGGGTGAAAAGTTTAAAGGGAACATTGGGGGGGCTTCTTCACACAGAGTGGTGAAAGTGTGGAATGAGCTGCCAGATGAAGTGGTAAATGCGGGCTCACTTTTAACAATTAAGAAGAACTTGGACAGGTACATGGATGAGAGGTGTATGGAGGAATATGGTCCAGGTGCAGGTCAGTGGGACTAGGCAGAAAAATGTTTCGGCACAGCCAAGAAGGGCCAAAAGGCCTGTTTCTGTGCTGTGTTTTATGGCCAGAGAAGGTCACGTGGATCCGTCCACAACTGCGACATTCCCATTGGATAGAAACATTCATGCCATCCATCCCACTGCCGCACAATCCAATCAGACCCAGTGGTCTGCAACGTCCACCCTCCCCTTTGTCCCAAAGACACCACACCTACCTTCCCGGGAGAGAGAGAGGGAGGTGGTGGAGGAAAATGGGATAGACGATGGAAAGGGATGATTAGAAAGGAGGGACGATAGACTGGAGGGGAGGGAAAGGAGGAAGGTGGGGTAAGGATGGGGGGGAGGAGTGGATAAGCAGAGGTAGAAAGGAGGGGAAACGGGAGGGACGGCGTAGCAGACAGGAGGGGAGGGAAAGGAGAGGGTGGGTAAGATCGGGAGATGGGTAGGAGGGGAGCTGACGGGGAGGAGAGAGTGAGTAAGGAGAGAGGATGGTAGGAAGGAAAGTGGAGGAATAGGGGTAGGAGGAAGGAAGGGTGCGTAGGGAAGGGCAGAAGAGATGGTGAGGCACACTGTGCCATTCTGGAGACGGATATTTCCACCATTCACCCCGCCCCCGACTGCTGAGTCTGGGCCTCACGGGGGTCGCACTCGCAGGAGATGTCGACAGTGATGAGCTCGCAGATCTGTGCTGTTGGCATTCATGTTCGCATTCCCTACCCCTCTACCCCCCCCTCTCCCCTCTCCTCCTTTTCCCCACTCCTCCTCCTCTCCTCCTCCTCCCCTCTCCTCCTCCTCCCCTCTCCTCCTCCTCCCCTCTCCTCCTTCTCCCCTCTCCTCCTCCTCCCCTCTCCTCCTCCTCCCCTCTCCTCCTCCTCCCCCTCTCCCCTCTCCTCCTCCTCCCCTCTCCCCTCCTCCTTCTCCCCCTCTCCCCTCTCCTCCTTCTCCCCCTCTCCCCTCTCCTCCTTCTCCCCCTCTCCCCTCTCCTCCTTCTCCCCCTCTCCCCTCTCCTCCTTCTTCCCCTCTCCCCTCTCCTCCTCTCCCCTCTCCTCCTCTCCCCTCTCCTCCTCTCCCCTCTCCTCCTCCTCTCCCCTCTCCTCCTTTTCCCCTCTCCTCCTCCTCCCCCCTTCCTTCTCCCTCTCTCCCCCTCCTCCTTCTCCCCCTCTCCCCTCTCCTCCTTTTCCCCTCTCCTCCTCTCCCCTCCTTCTCCCCTCTCCCCTCATTTCCCCCTCCCCCTCCTCATTCTCCCCTCTCCCTCTCCTCCTCCTCCCCTCTCACCCACTTCCCATCTCCCCCTCCTCCTTTTCCCCCTCACCCCGCTCCTCCTTTCCGCTTCAGACCCTTCTGCCCTCTCCCCTTCTCCCCCTTTCTTCTCCCCATCTCCCCTCTCCCCCTCCTCCTTCCTCTCCTCCCCCTCTCTCCCCTTCCCCTCCCCTCCTACCCCTCTATCCCCTTCTCCCCTCTAACCCTCCTCCTCCTCCCCCTCTCCCCACTCATCTCCCCCCTCCTTTTCCCTCTCCCCGCTCCTCCTTCCCCCCTCTACCCCTTCCTCCCCTCTCCCCTCCTACCCCTACTCTGCCTCTCTGCACATCTCCCCCTATATCCCCTCTCCCCCTCCTCATTCTCCCCCTCTCCTCCTCCCCCTCCCTCTCCTCATCTCCCCCTCCTCATCTCCTCCTCCTCCCCTCTCCCCCTCTCCTCCTCCCCTCTCCCCCTCTCCTCCTCCCCTCTCCCCCTCTTCTCCTTCTCCCCCTTCTCCCCCTCTCGTCCTTCTCCCCCTCTCATTCTTCTCCCCCTCTTCCCTCTCCTCCGCTCTCTCCCTGTCCCCTCTCCCCTCTATCCCACTCTCCACCCTCCTCATTCTCCCCCTCTCCTCCTCCTAACCTCTCCCCTCTCCTCCTTCTCCCCTCCTCCCCCTCTCCCTTCTCTCCCCCTCCCCTCTCCCGCTCCCCTCTCCCCTTCCCCTCTCTCCCCCCCTCTCTCCCCTTCCCCTCTCTCCCCTTCCCCTCTCTCCCCTTCCCCTCTCTCCCCTTCCCCTCTCTCCCCCCTTCTCCCCTTCCCCTTTCTCCCCCTCCCCATCTCCCCCTTCACCCCGTCTCTCCGCTCCTCCCCATCCCCTCTCCCCTCCTCCTTCCTCTCCCCCTCCCCTCCTCCCTCTCCCCCTCCCCTCCTCCCCCTCCCCTCTCCCCCTCCCCTCCTCCCCCTCCCCTCTCCCCCACTCCCCATCACCCCCTCCTCATTTTCCCCCTCTCCCCGCTCCTCCATCCCCCTCTACCCCTTCTCCCCCTCCCCCATCCCCCTCTACCCCTTCTCCCCCTCTCCCCTTCTCCCTCCCCCCTCTCCCCTCCCTTCTCTCCTCTCCCTTCTCTCCTCTCCCCCACTCCCCATCTCCCTCTCCTCCTTTTCCCCCTCTCCCCACTCCTCTGCCCCCCTCTACCCCTTCTCTCTCTCTCCCTCTCTCCCCCCTCCCCTTCTCCTTCTCCCCCTCTCCCCCTCTCCCCCTTCTCCCTCCACCCCTCCCCCTCTCCCCTCTCTCTTCCACCCCTTCCCCCTCCCCTCCTCCCCCACCCCCTTTCCCCTCCTCCCCTCTCCCCTCCACCCCTCCCCCTCCCCTCCACCACCCTCTCTCCTCCACCCCCTCTCCTCCCCCTCTCCCCCTCTCCTCCTTCTCCCCTCTTCCCCTCTCCTCCTTCTCCCCTCTTCCCCTCTCCTCCTTTTCCCCTCTCCTCCTCTTCCCCTCTTCCCCTCTCCTCCTCCTCTCCCTCTTCCCTTCTCCTCCCTCTCCCCCTCTCCTCCTTCACTTCTCCAGCTCTTTCCCTCTCCCCCTCCCTCTCCCTCTTCCCCTCCCCTCATTCTCTAGCTCTTTCCCTCTTCTCCACCCCTCCCCTCCTCTCATTCTCTCGCTCTTTCCCTCTCTGCAGTGTACCCTCCCCACAACTCACAACCCACCCTCCCCTTTGTCTCATAAATCCCCATATCTCACTTCCTGAGAGAGGGAGGTAGGTTGACTGGAGGAGGTGAAGGAGGGGAAGGGATGGTGGGTTGATGGGGGGAGGGCTAGAAAGGTGGGATGGGATATACAAAAGGGGAAGGAAAGGCCGGGTGGTAAGATATAGACGAGTAGGGTGACAGGGAGTGGACGGAAAGGAGAGAATGGGTAAGAATGGAGAGGCATGTGGAGCGGCAGAAGAGACGGAGAGCCAAGCCGTGCCATTCTGGAGATGGGTATTTCCACCGCTCACCCCCGCCCCCGACTGCCTCACGTGGGTCGCAGGTGGTGTTGGCAGTGCTGAGCTCGCAGTTCTGTGCCGTGGGCGTCCATGTTCGTATCTCCTTTAATTGTATCTCTCCCCTTTCCCTTTTCTTCTCCTCCTCCCTTCTCCTGCTTTCCCTCTCTCCTCCCTTCCCCTCCCCTCCCTCTCCCCCTCCCCTCCCTCTCTCTCACCCTTCCCCTCTGTCCCCTCCTCTCTCCCTCCCCTTCTCTCCTCTCTCCCCCTCCTCTCCTCTCTCTCCCCCTCTCCTCTCTCTCTCCCTCTCCTCTCTCTCTCCCTCTCCTCTCTCTCCCCCTCCTCTCTCTCTCCCCCCTCTCTCTCTCCCCCCCTCTCTCCCCCCCTCTCTCCCCCCCTCTCTCCCCCCCTCTCTCCCCCTCTCTCTCCCCCCTCTCTCCCCCTCTCTCCCCCTCTCTCCCCCTCTCTCTCCCTCCTCCTCCCTCTCCCCCCTCCCCTCTCTCCCCCTCCCCTCCCCTCTCCCCTCTCTCCCCCTCTCCCCTCTCCCCCCTCTCCCCCTCTCCTCTCTCTCCCCTCCTCTCTCTCCCCTCTCTCCCCCCTCTCCCCCTCCCCTCTCTCCCCCTCCCCTCTCTCCCCCTCCCCTCTCTCTCCCCCTCCCCTCTCTGTCCCCTCCTCTCTCCCTCCCCTCTCTCCCCTTTTCTCCTCTCTCTCCCCCCTCCTCTCTCCCCCTCTCCTCTCTCCTCCCCCTCCCCTCTCTCCCCCTCCCCTCTCTCCCCCTCCCCTCTCTCCCTCTCCCCCTTCCCTCCCTCTCCCCTCCCCTCCCTCTCTCTCCCCCTCCCCTCTCTCTCTCCCCCTCCCCCTCCCCCCTCCCCTCCTCCTCTCTCCCCCTCCCCCTCTCCTCCCTCTCCTCTCTCCCCCTCTCCTCTCTCCCCCTCCCCCTCTCCCCCCACCTCTCCCTCTTTCTCCTTCCTCATAGTGGGGGGGGGGTGTCTCAGAGGCTGCAGGAACTCAGTACTGCACGAGGGGGCTCCTCTTCACTTGTAGACAGTGCCAACAATCTGTAGCCCAGACTCTACCTAGGTTACAAGCAGGGGTGGCAGGACCGGAGATGGGAGGAGTGTAGGGTCTGGAGGGTGCAGAGAAGATTTACCAGCATGCTGTCTTGGATTAGAGAGCAAGTCTTGTGAGGAAAGACCGAGCGAGCCAGGGTTCTTTTTCTGTGGGCGAAGGAGGATGAGAGGCTGCTTGATTGAGGTGTACATTATGATGAGGCATAGATCGAGTGGGCATACAGAGACTTGTACCCAGGGAAGGCTTAGATGATCGTGGAGTAGGTTAAAAGGTAGGCAAAACATTGTGGGCTGAAGGGCCTGTACTGTGCTGTCATGTTCTATAAATTCCCACACTTCCGTGGCCTTCTCTGCAGTTAATACAGAGGAGGAAATTGTCATCAACACACTCAAAATGCTGGAGGAACTCACCACGTCAGGCAGCATCTATGGAAATGTTCTGTTCATTTCCCTCCATTGGTGCTGCCTGTCTTGCTGAGTTCTTCCAGCATTTTTTTGTGTGTTTCTTTGGATTTCCAGCATCTGCAGAATCTCTGGTGTTATGATTTAATACCTCTTGTGGCTCTACATGTAGATAATCACATTCATGCTTAAGGGGACCTATTATTTTCCTAGTTATTGTACGAATTTCCTGATTCCTCTTTATCCGATCTTCTGAGGTGAGGCAGAATGGAAATCAAATGACCCACACCTCCTATTCTCCCTTGGTGGTCCACACCGGACAGCATGAACAAATCAACTGCCCCCCCCCAACTCCTTTGTTTTTGTTTCTCTCTCCTTCCCCCCTCTCCCTCCCCCATCCATCCCATTCCTCCTACACTTACCCAACCCTGCTTCTTTCCCTCGTCTACCCCTGCTCCATCTGCCCCCCCAAGCCCCCTTCCTCGATTCCACTCTCCATCTTCCTCTCCTATCAGATCCCAACATCTGCAGTCCATTCACATTCCTCAATGGTGCTGAGGTTGAGAAGGTTGACGGCTTCAAATTCATTCCTTGGAGTGAACACGGCCAGGAGCCTTTCATGGCCTAACCACATAGATGCCACAGCCAAGGAAACTCACCAACACCTCTGCTTCCATCGACTTTCACCAATTCTTATCAATGCCCTGCAAAGCATCCTATCCAGATGCATCACAACTCAGCACATCACAGGAAAAAGCATCCGCTCTGTTGATTCTGTCTCGTTGCCTAGGTAAAGCATCATTTTCAAAGACATTCTCTCTTCTCCCCTCTGCCATCAGGCAGAAGTTAAAAAAGCCTGAAATCACAGACCACCAGGCTCAGACACAGCTTCTGTCCCACTGTTATCAGGCTTCAATTCTTACCTTGTGTGATGAGATGGATTCTTGACCTGACAACCTACTTTGTTACGATCTTGCACATTATTGTTTTCCTTCACTTTATTCTGCATTGTTACTGTTTTACCTTGTTCCATCTCAGTGTATTGTGTAATGATCTGATCTGTATGAACAGTATGCAAGACAAGTTTTTCACTGTATCTCAGTACATGTGACACTAATAAACCAATTCCAATTCCCTTGTTGCCCCGTCCCCCAATTTCTGTTGCCATGCCAACTCTCTCCTCCTCCACCTGCCCATCCCCCTTAGATCGCCACCCCTGTTTATCCACGGACAGCTTCCCCCTACACTTTCCATCCAGACGAAGGATCTCAACTTCAAAACTTTGTCTGTCCATCTCCCTCTGTAGATGCTGCCTGACTTGCTGAGTTTCTCCTGCACCGTGGTTGCTGCTAGCTTAGGTTTGTTTTTTGCCCTCCTGACTTCCCCCTAAAGTCTTACACTCCTTACTTGCTCAAAGACTGTTTTAATGCTTATGTAAAGCATTAAGTCACATATGAATGAAACAGGCCCTTCAGACCAGTTGATACATACTGGCTAAGATTCCCATTTAAACTCATCCCATTTGCCGGAGTTTGGCCGATAATCCTGTAAACCCTTACCTATATCCGTGTACCTGTCCAAGAACTTGTTTAAAATGTTGGTAAAGTACCTGCCTCAAACACTTCTGCTGCCAGCTCGTTCCAGATGCTGACCCTCCTCTTGGTGAAAATGTTTCCCCTCGGGTCCCAAAAGAATTTCCTCCTTCCCCCACCCTCCCACTTTAAACCTGTGCCCTCCAGTTCTTGATTTCCCAAATGCAGGGAACTAGACTATGTACATTCACCCCATCTGTGCCCCTCATAATTCCGTACGCCTCTATAAGGTCACCCCTCATGCCGGTGAAAACAGTCCCGACCTGCTCAGCCTCTCTCCATGGCGGTTAGCAATTGCCAACTCAGGTTCAGTTCCCGCCGCCGTCTGTAAGGAGGTTGTACAGTCTCTTCCTGGTCACGTGGGTTTTCTCCCGGTGCTCCGGTTTCTTCCCACATTACAAAGACGTACGGGTCAGGGTTAGGAAGTTGCGGGCAGGCTATGTTGGCGCCAGAAGCGTGGCGACACTCGCTGCAAACGATGCATTTCACTACCTGTTTCCATGGCAAATTAAAAGCTAATCTTTAACAATATTTTCCCCGGGGAAAGCCAAGGGGCACAGTTTTCGGGCAAGAGGGGAAAGATTTAAAAGGGAGTTGAGGGAGATCTTCTTCACGCAGAGTGTGGTGAGTACCTGGAACGAGCTGTCGGAGGAACTGGGTGAGGCAGGTACGATAGTAGCATTTGAAAAGCACTTGGATCGTTTCATGGAGGGGCAGGGCTGCGGGGTATCCCAGCCTTTTTTATGCCGTGGACCAAAGTAATGGGTCCGTGGACCCCTGATTTAGAGAGAGATGGGCAAATACGGGAGAATGGGACTAGCTGAGTGGGTACGGTGGTCGCCAAGGACTTATGGACTGTATCCATCTGCTCAGCAGATCGTGCAACGTCTGTGTAGGAGTTGTCGACGTCTCAGGTCCAGAGCGGCAGTTCCTCTGGCACGTTGTTATACAGTCATGGCCTTCGCGGTTCCCAGAGCCACAATCCCACGGTACAATTATTGCGAACTTCTCCCTGAAGGCGGCCCACGCAGAGAAGGGGCTGTGAAACCACAGTCAGTGCATCTGGTGTCAGTGGCTTTGGAATCCCCGTGAGAACAGCAGCCGGCAGCTCAGGCCCACCACAACCCCGAAATAGAACAAGATGATTAAGCTCCGCCAAACTCCCAGCGCCGGCCGGCGAACCAATCCTATTCCCTCGGGCGCTCGGTTAAACACAATCATCTCCCAAACTCCGCCGCAGCGCTGGCTCTCGGTGTCCTGTACTTGATTTATCACCAATAAACCAAGGTCAGTTTCTGATTCCTGACAGCACCTTCCTTCTCAGTCTAAATCTCAATCCAGGAGGCAGGAACAGCCTCTATCCCCTGCCGCCCACCATCAGATTTCTGAACGACTCGTGAAACCCATGAACTCAATTTCGTTACTTCCCGCCCCCTTTTTTTTAAACTGTCTTTTTTTGTGTGCGTAATTTATAGTAATTGTATGTCTGCACTGCGCTGCTGCCGCAAAACAACAAATTTCGCGGAGATTCAAAAGATTGTGCTGATGCTGGAAATTTTGAGGATAAAGGCTTCTGCTCCCTTCCTTTCCAGTCCTATTGAGGGGTTTCGGCCTGAAACATCGACTATTTCTTCCCTTCTGTGTACACAATGTCTATTCTCTGCACACTCATTTATATAGACATAGAAGAGTACAGCACAGTACAGGCCCTTCGGCCCACGATGTTGTGCCGATCCTCAAACCCTGCCTCCCATATAACCCCCCACCTTAAATTCCTCCATATACTTGTCTAGTAGTCTCTTAAATTTCACTATTGTATCTGCCTCCACCACTGACTCAGGCAGTGCTTTCCACACACCAACCACTCACTGAGTAAAAAAAAACCTTCCTCTAATATCCCCCTTGAACTTCCCACCCCTTATCTTAAAGCCATGTCTCCCTATATTGAGCAATGGTGCCCTGGGGACGAGGCACTGGCTATCCACTCTATCTATTCCTCTTATTATCTTGTATATCTCATCCTCCTTCTCGCCAAAGAGTAAAGCTCTAGCTCCCTTATGCGCCCATCTAAGAGCTTCTAGCACATCCGCCTCCACCACCGCTCCCAGCAGCGCATTGCTTGCCCCCACCGCTCTCTGTGTAAAAAAAACCGTGCCCCTCACATCTAACCCTGCCTCACCTTAAATGCCTGCCCTCTGGTCTTAGACATCTCAACCTTCTGGGGAAAGATATTGACCGTCTGCCCTCCTGTAATCCTGTAAACCTCTGTCAGGTCTCCCCCCAATCTCCACCACTCCAGAGAAAACACCCCAACTTTGCACTCATGAGACGCAGGAGACGCCTGATGCTGAAATCTGGACTAACACACAGTCTGCTGGACGAACACACGGTCTGCTGGACGAACACACAATCTGCTGGTTTAACACACGGTCTGCTGGAGGAACTCACAGTCTGCTGGACCAACACACGGTCTGCTGGACTAACACACAGTCTGCTGGACTAACACACAATCTGCTGGACTACAGTCTGCTGGACGAACTCACAGTCTGCTGGACTACAGTCTGCTGGACGAACTCACAGTCTGCTGGAGGAACTCAGGGGTTCGAGCAGCATCTCTGGGAGGAAGGGAGCTGCCGACGCTTCAAGTTGAGACTCTGCATCAAATTTCACCCCCACAGATGCTGCCTGACCTGCTGAGTTCCTCCAGCAGATTGTGCATTACCCTAGTTTGTCCAACCTCTCCCTTTAGCACACATCCTCTGAATCCAGGCAGCATCACTGTAATACTCTTCTGATCCTCTCCAGTAATCGGGCGTGAAGTGAATGCAATTCCCAGATGCAGTCCAAGCAAAATTTATAATTGGAACAGAGAGATCTAATGGTCCACAAGCCCTTAGATTCCTCAATGTTTCCAGGCAGGGTGGGTAAGAAGGTGCATGGTGTGTTGGCCTTCATTAGTTGGGGGATTGATTTCAAAAACCATGAGGTAATGTTGCAGGTCTATAAAACTCTGGTTAGACCACACTTGGAGTATAATGTTCAGTTCTGGTCACCCCATTATAGGAAGGATGTGGAAGCTTTAGAGAGGGTGCAGAGGAGATTTACCAGAATGCTGCCTGGATTAGAGAGTGTGTCCAATGATGAAAGGCTTTTCTCTTCAGAGCAAAGTAGATTGAGAGGCGATTTGACAGAGGGGTACAAGAGGCACTAATGGAGTGGACAGCCAGCGACTTTCTTCCCAGGTTGGCAGTGAAATGTAAATTATGCCCTCTCTCTAATATGAGGGGGCATAATTTTAATGTGATTGGAGGAAAGTATAGGGGAATATCAGAGGTCGGTTTTATTCCCCACAGAGCTTGGTGAGCAGATGGAACACGCTGCCAGGTGGTTGTACAGGCAGATACATTAGGGACACTTAAGGAACTCTTTGATAGGTATATGGATGATAGAAAGATGCAGGGGCATGTGGGAGGGAGCGGTTAGTTTGAATGGTTAAAGGGTTGGCACAACATTGAGGACCGAAGGGCCTGTACTGTACTGCAGTGCTCTGTTTTCTATAGAGCTGTAACATAACTTCCTGACTCCTGAGCTCAGTGGCTCGACTAATAAAGGAAAGCACATCGCTTTCTTGACCACAAAACCTGCTGTTTTTTTCACCATCCCAACTGACCCCTCCTCCTCCACACCCACACAGTTCTGCTCCTGTCCAAGGGTGTCTGCCAAAGAGCCAGCACAGGCTGATGGGCCAAGTGTCCTTTCTGCCATATGTAATCACCTGGAACAGAGGGTCCACCAAGTGAAGGCTGAGCTCTGATTAAGTGGAGATAATATGGAGGTGGTCCAAACCAAAGTGGGCATGGATTCAGTAAATTCTCGTAAAAGGTGATTGTGCCAGCTCAGCTTCTTTCTCTACCAATGCTGCTTGACTTGCTGTGTATCTCTGTACTTTTTCGTATTCTTGTATTGCAAATGGAAACATTTCAAAAGCTGCAGAAGAGTTGCTGCATAGAAAGAGGCCATTTGGTCCATCCCTGTACTAGCTCTAGGTGAAACAATCCTGCTTCTATACAACAGGAATTCTGCAGATGCTGGAAATTCAAGCAACATACATCAAAGTTGCTGGTGAACGCAGCAGGCCAAGCAGCATCTATAGGAAGAGGCGCAGTCGACGTTTCAGGCCGAGACCCTTCTATACATCTGTCTGCAACCTTGCAAATCCTTGACTTTCAGCCCACTTACCAGCTCTCCCAGTGTGAACTCCCCCCATTCCTCCTCGGAAACTCGTCACGTGGTGAAGATGCTCCCGCGAACTTCACCTCCATTCAAGTTCAAGTTCACGTTCAATTAGTATTTGACCGCCCACCTGTATTTGGCTAAGTGGAACAGCCCAATGCGTGGAAACATTCCCTTAAATATCTCCCAAGTGCAGGACAAGTCTTGTCCGACAGAAGGTTTCGGCGGTCTCTGGAAGAGGTTTTGAGGGGAGAGGTTTCGATCGGACACTTTTTTTTATCGGGAATGCCTGGGAAACAACTGCCCATTGGGAATGCACGGTCAGAATCTTGCATTGATCACCTCCAGTTGGTGAATCCAGCGAGAAAGTTACCCCAAGAAAGTTGATTCAGATCCCAGTCAGGGCAGTTTCATTAACACGGTTATAAAAAGTTAACTTTGAGCTTATCGGTAAAAAAAAATATTGAGTCCATCATCGCACCGTGTCCAATAACAAATTCCTATTCCCAGCTCTGAACCAGTGGAGGTTTCCTGGGGGCCGGGGGGGGGTGGAATTCTCTGCCATCACTCGCGCCCCTTCTGATGTTTCCCAAGATGTCGGCAATGTCAGGATCTTCAGCCCGTCGAGGAGGCGATGGTAAGTTTTAGGGAAGGTGCTCCCACAGTGCTGAGAGGGAAGGGGGCCCAGGGTGGACCCAGTGATAGAACGGCCAGATAAACGGGGCGGGGGGGGAGAGGTGGGGGGTTCAGGAGGAGCTGCCTGAGTAGGAGACGACAGTGCTTCTGTAACACACTTTGGAAAGGGAGGGGTGATTAGAAAGGGGCAGAACTGAAGGGGGGGTCACACTGTGGCAGGGGCAGAACTGAAGGAGGGTTACACAGTGGGAGGAGCAGTACTGGCCGTCAATCAGCACTGGGAACCCTCCTATTTTCACCTCAAATGCCCTTGATTGGCCGGTCCTCACGTCACTAATTCTGCCTCAAGTTCTTCAATGGCCCTGAGACTTTGGGCGAAACTTCAGCTGATGCTCCCTGACACCCCCCACCCCCACAACTGATCCCCGGGTGAAGTGACATCCCCCTGGCGAGGCGGTCCTGGGGTGAAAGGGTGCTGTGGTTTAACAACAAAGCCCAGGTGAAGCAGGGAGGAACCCCAGTGAGACAGAACGAGTTGGATGGGCCCAATGGCCCAGAGTTAATGCTTGGAGTACTGGCCGGTGAGAAGGGAAACGTTTTGAAAGTTAATATAAAACAGATGACTAGCTATTTATATCTTCTGCTAAATTTGCAGAAATACTTCCTCTGAACTCGTTCCGTTCGGCCCGGACTGGAACCTCTTTTTCTTCCAGATCAACCTCCGCAGCTCGAGCTACAGGGAGTTCCCGCCTTGTGTCAGTGATCCCGATATATACTCCGGTGGGAGGGGGAGGGATGAACATCAGGGGATTGTTGCAGGTTACAAGCTGCGCCCGGGGGTCCTTTCAAAACCAAACCAGCGGACAGATTTTGAGAGTGAGGGACGGTGTGTAGACTGGGGAGGGTGTGTGGGACGGGGAAAGTGAGGGAAGGGGGAGGCTGGGTGGTCGGGCGGAGGGAAAGGAAAGGGACGAGGATGGATGAGGGAGGGTATATGGGTCGAGGAAGAGTGTCTGTATGGGAGGGAGGGATAAAGTTAACCACAGAAATGATGGAAGTTCTGTTGCCACGGTTCTGAGGTTTTCAAACTCCCCTCCGCCCACCGGACTCACTTGAGGAATTCAGGCCCTGCTTTAGGATCTCCACTCATTCCCACCCCCTCCTCATCCCCATCCCTCTGGCACCATGATCCAGAATTTCTCAGACAGTCCTCTCTCTCCTTTCCCCTCTCTCCGCCTCTCCTAGAATCTCCTTTTGTGCTGGGTTTCATTCGCAGTCTCCTGGAGACTTCAGACAACACACACGAAACGATGGAGGATCTTAGCAGGTCATGCAGCATCTATGGAAAAGATAAAGAGTCAACTGTTTATTTCCACCCCCCCCCCACCACCTCCCCCATAGATGCTTCTTGACTTGCTGATGCTCCTCCAGCATTTTGTATGTGGCTCTGGATTTCCTGCAGCTGTAGGTTTGTGGAGCTGGTTACACACAGTAGCCAGTGGCCAGTGTTTATACGCAGACAGATGGATGAAGAAACCAATTGACCCATGCCAACCAAACATGTACCACAACAAGGGCTAAAAATTAACACTTACTTTAATTAGAAAACACCACAAACTCTCTCTCTCTCTACAGGCGCCAGGCCACAGTTTAGACAAGACTTAAAATTCATCTCGAAATAAATTAGCAGCTGGCGCGGTTCAGCGACATGATTTAACTTCCACGGTGGTTTAGGGTCCCTCCCAATCCTTCCTCACTCGGTCTGTGGCCGAAGGAGCCAATCCAAACAAACACTACTGTCCCACATGGCGGCCATTTGAGGTCCCAGTGAAGATTCGGTCTGGTCCTGGCAATGAATGTTGGGCCGCCTCCCTCCAGCCCAGATCGCAGTCTTTACAAGTCTTGAGGGCATCTACCTTCCCGCGCCATTCCTCCTCTGGAACTGTCCGTACCACTTTAATATTCCCATGGTGAGGCGTGGGGTTTATTTGAAGCTTGGGCGCCATAAAACGAAAATAAAACATCCCAAAAATCGCAGTTCACTGGGAGGAAGCACTCGATAGATTCCCCATATGGACACAATTACTTTGGTCCCGCGCCTGTGCGGAAACTCAAAACAGCATTGTCCCTACCCCGAGCTGGCGTTCTGCTTGAAGTTCCAGGCAGCCGAGCAGCGAGGGAGAAGACATTCGGGATGACTGTGACAGCGCGGTTAGAGTGTTCTGTTTTTCAGCACAACTGTGCCGGACTGTAATCCTGTTCATAAGTGTTTAAATCAAGCCTTTGGTATGACAGTTTCTGGATAAACTAAACCAGAAGGGGCAGGTGTATCGGCTCTCCACGCCCGGAAAAGTCGCTAGGGTCCCCACCCCTCGCCTTGTGCCCCAACTCAGATTTCCCGAGGAAGATGCGGAGGGTCGGTAGCGGGGTCTTACAAGGTGCAGGTCCGGCGTATTCGCCTGGTTCACCAGGGCGCATCAGCGGGGGGAGGTGGACGCCGCGATAGACAGCTCGGGCCCCGCAGGCAGCCGCTGACGCCCACCAACCCCTCAAGCAGCCGCTTAAAGTCCCAGTGAAGGCAGGGGTACTTGTGGCACAGGAGATCCCACAGTTCCTCCTTCCGCAGGCCGTAGATGACGGGGCTGATGCACTGAGCCAGGCTGAAGAAGGCGAAGTTGGCCACCTCGAAGCGAGCCCTGGTGCACTGGTCCAGCTTGCCCGCTTGCGCCAACACCTGCAGGAAGAAGGTGATGAAGGTGGGGATGATATAGACCGACAGCTGCACGCCGTGCATCAGGATGGTACTGCGGGCGCGCCGGTTGCGCCTGTTCAGCGTCCCGATGCGCCAGCTCTCCGCCAGGATCTTGAGGTAGCTGAAGAGAATGAGGAGGGTGCAGACTCCTATCAGCAGGATCTTCGATGTCTGTTTCATGTTGTGGCTGGAGGCGAGGTGCGAGGACGAGCAGCGCTTAGCCGGTCCCGGCCCCGGCCCCTGCTGCGCCCGGGGACCCACCTGCTGGCACACGAGGATGAGCGGGATCACCGATGAGCAGAACCAGATGAGCGGGCAGAGGAACCAGACCGAGTGGCGGGCGCAGAAGGCGCTGTACTTGAGCGGGTGACAGATGGCCAAGTAGCGGTCGACGGCCATCAGGGTTAGGGTCAGCAGGATGGAGGAGCCGCTGACCATGAGGGCGAGCAACAGTGCTAGGCACCAGGACGCGGAGACGGCGGCGCGCATGTAGGTCAGCAAGTAGAAGGAGCTGCTCAGGCCGAAATAGACAACCCCGGAGAGTAGGAGATGGAGCAGTAAAACGAAGCGGGCCTGCGAGCGCAGGCGGTCCTCGCTCAGGATGGTGGAGTTAATCACCAGGTTGAAGAAAGCCAGGAGAACGAAGGAGGCGACAGAGGCGAAGACACGCACCTCCACCAGGTGCTCCTCAGCGCCCGAGCAGTTCCCCGACACGTTCATCGTCAGCCGAGCCCCAGAGACCGAACATCAGAGTCTCCCTCCCGGCTTCAGGTCCCCTTCTCTCTCTCTCTCTCTCTCTCTCACGCGCGCTTCCGCTCTGTGACAGAAACCACACAACAGCAAGTTTAAGACGAGTATTAACACTTCAAGTGCCTTGCCAGCAGGCGAGCTGGTTTCGCTCACAATGTTAACCAGAAGGTTTCCGCTCGTTACGCCCACCAGTTTGAAACAGGCTAAAAATTACCAACGAGTCCTCCTGGGGATGTTATCAAAATCCACCGCCAATACGATTGGACAAGCCTGTAGATGGGAAAGGATTAGATGAGTGTGGGCCAAACGCGGTCAAATGGGACTAATGTCCAGGAACGGAAAAGTCTACAGAAAGTAATGGATGCGGCCCAGGCAAACCCCTCACCCGCCGGTGAGGACATCAACAAGGAGAACTGCAACGAGAAAGCAACACCCGTTGTCAATGACCCTCACCATCCAGGCCTTACTCTCTTCTCGCTGCCACCATCGGACAGGAGGTACAGGATGCTTAGGTCCCACACCACCAGTTTTAGGAACAGTTATTACCTTAGAGATATAAGGTTCCCAGACTGGCGTGGATAATTTCACAGGCCTCAACACTGACTGATTCCACAACCTACAGACTCATTTTCAAGGACTCTACAACTCATGTTCTCAGTATTACTTATATATTTGCAAATTCTGTCCTTTGCACATTTATTAGGGTATAGTCTTTCATAAATTCTATAGTATTTCATTATTTCCTGTAAATGCCTGCAAGAACATGAACCCCTAGATTTATTGGTGATGTAAACCTGCTTAGATAATAAATTTACTTTGACCACCTTAGACAGAGTCACAGGTACAGCAGGGAACACTGGCATTCCCAGTTATTCTGTTACCATCCCTTCAGCATTTCTTTTTGCATTACTTTGGACTGCTCTACAATTCTACAAACTGTTCTACCATTCATCCTGATCCTCGCAACATTGCTCTTTTGTTATTATTTACTGTTGTGGCTTCATCTGAAGAAGGAATTACCCTTCACTCCAGTGTGCATGACAATAAAAACTCTTCTAATTGAACCTACCTCTATCAGTCATCTTTGTCATCTCCTCAAAAATTTCAATCAGCTTTGAAGCCATGCTGACTGTTCCTAATAAGCACTCGCTTTTCCAAATATGAGTAGATCCTGTCGCATGGCTTTCCCACCGCTGATGTGAGGCAATAAATTCCCGGATTATCTCTAAAGCTCTTTTAGTACAAAGGAACAATATTTACTGTGTGCCCAGCACACGGATGCACCCACAAGGAAGGCACACCAGAGTCTTTTCTTTCTTCAGGTGTTAAGGAGGTTTGGCCCATGCAGAGGAGATTCACTTGAATGCTGCCTGGATTAGAGAGCATGACTGATGATAAAAGGTTGAATAGTTTTGGGCTTTTCTCTTTGGAGCAAAGGAGAACGAGAGGTGACTTGATAGAGGTGTATAGTATCATAAGAGGTGGACAGACAGAGACTTTTTCCCAGGGCAGAAATGGCTAATATGAGGAGGCATAATTTAAAGATGCTTGGAGGAAAGCATAAGGGGGATGTCAGAGGTAGGTTTTTTACACAGAGTGGTGGGTGCATGGAACACCCTGCCAGGGTGGTGGTAGAGGCAGGTCCATTAGGGACATTTATGAAATCCTTAGGTAGGCACATGGGTGATATAAAACTGGAGGACTATGAAGGAGGGAAGGGTTATATTGATTTTAGAATAGGTTAGACAGTCAGTACAACATTGTGGGCCAAAGCACCTGAAGAGTGCTGTAGTAGTCCAACTTATATGAACACTCAAACTTCTGCAGATGGACTGATGGAAGTATCCTAACCAGTTGCATCGTGACAATTCAAATGCACAGGAACAGAAGAAGCTTCGGAGACCAATAAATCATGAGCATACCCAACAGTAGTATCTACAGGAGGCACTCCCTCAGGAAGCCAATGACCTTCATCAAAGATCCCCACCATCCAGGCCAAGGCACCTTCTTGCAGCTCCCATCAGGCAGCCTGAAGTCATGAACTTGGCCACAATGCCAACAACCCCTTCATCCAAATCACTGACATATAATATGAAAAGAGGCAGTCCCAACACTTACCCCCGTGGTACATCTCTAGTCACAGTTGGCCAACCAGAAAAGGCCCCCTTTATTCCCACATTTTACCTCCTGCCAATCAGCCAACCTTATATCCATTCCTGTAATACGACGGGCTCTTACCTTCTTAAGCAGCCTTATGTTCAAGACCTCGTCAAAAGCATTCTGAAATCCAAATAAACAATATCCACTGACTCTCATTTGTCTATCTTGCCTGTTAATTCTTCAAAGAGTTCCAACAGATTTATTTCAGAAAGATTTCCCCTTGAGAAAACCATGTTGACTTTGGCCTATTTTATCATGTGCCTCCAAGTACCCCAAAACCTCATCCTTAATAATGGACTCCAACATCTTTCCAACCACTGAGGTCAGGCTAACTGGCCTACAATTTTCTTTCTTTTGCCTCCCTCTTTGTTAAAAAACAGAATAATATTTGCTATCTGCTGGTCCTCCAGAACCATGGAAACCAATTTCTCCACAATCTCTTCAGCTCCTTCTTTTAGAACCCTGGGGTGTAGTCCATTTGATCCAGATGACTTATCCATCTTCAGATTTTTCAGCTTCCCAAGCACCTTCTTTTTAGTACTCACTTCTGCCCCGATGCACTCATATTTCTGGCATTCCCCTAGTAGTGTCTTTTACAGTGAAGTCTGATGCAAAATATTTATCAATTTTGTCTGTCATTTCTTTGTCCTACATCACTACCTCTCCAGTGTCATTTTCCAGCAGTCCAGTATCCACTCTCACCTCTCTTTTACTCTCTATATATCTGAAACAACTATTTGCATCTTCTTTTTTAGTTGTCTTCTGTTGGTTTTTAAAAGCTTCTCAATCCCCCATCTTCCCACTAATTTTTTGCAATATTACATGCCCTCTCTTTTGTTTTTATGTTGTCTTTAACTTCCCTTGTCAGACGTAGTTGCCTTATCTTCCCCTTAAAGTACTTCATCTTTGGGATGTGTCTTCCCGTGCGCCTTCCAAATTTATCCCAGAAACTCGAGTCATTGCTGTTCTGTCATCATCCCTGTTAGTGTCCCAATCCAATCAACTTTGGCCAGTTCTTCTTTCATGCCTCTGTAATTCCATTTACTCCACTGATACATATGATTTTAGCTTCTCCTTTTCAAACTGTAGTATGAATTCTATCATATTATGATCACTGTCTCCTAAGGGTTCCTTTACCTTAAGCTCCCTTGTGAAATCCTGGTCATTACATAACACTCAGAAATGCCATTCTCTTAGTGGGCTCACACAAGCTGCTCTAGAAAGTCATCTTGTAATTGTGGCCCGTATTCTGGCTACTATTCAGAGGCCTGTATATAGCTCCCATCAGGGTCTTTTTACCCTTTCAGTTTCTTAATTCTACCCACAAGATACTACATCTTCCAATACTATGTCAGTTGTTTCTAAGGATTTCATTTAATTTTTTAACTGACTGAGCCACCCAATCCCCTCAGCCTATCTGCCTGTCCTTTCATTACAATGTGTATGTCTGGACGTTAAGCCCTCAACTATGATCTTCTTTTTAGCCATGACTCAGAGATGCCCACACATCACAGTTGCCAATCTCTAACTGAACTACGAGATTGTTTATGCATCACTATGTGTCTCAATGTACATGTCCTAATCTTTAAACACTACTAGGGGGCGGGAAGCAGAAGGCACCCTTCCCTGCTGGGCCAGGGCAGCCCTGAGGTCAACTGGATAGGGTCAGACTCTTACTCTGGACGTCTGGCCCTCCTCAGCCATCATGGCTATGTATGTACCCAATGAGTTTTCATCAAGGAGAGGGACATGGAGGATGGTGAGATCAGAAGAGGTAGGCTAGTAATCCGGGGTATATGGAGATCATGAAGGAGCTGGTATCATTGCCCTTGAGGAATATTAAAGGGGATGAATCCTCAGGACAGCCTGTTCCCTGTGACTGCCCAACTACCCAGCCAGGAGGAGTCTGTGTATCATGTTTATGTGGAGTGTGAGAGGTTGCAGCCTCTATTTGAGTATCTGAAGGGCTGCTCCTCATGCTTTGGATACACTTTAGTCCCACACTCCCAGTGCAGAGGGGAAAGGGTCACTCAGGAGACCTCCTGGGCCTGACCAAAATGGCCATTTATGGGCAGTCAAGGCCTCCTCCTGCCACTTTTCATAGGTTATGTCCACGCCTAGGTGTCCTTGGAGATGGAGCATGTGATCACTATGAGCATAGTGGGAGATTTCCGGGAACAGTGGGCCCTCCAGGGAATCGAGTCTTTCACAGATAATATTTTAATTTGAAATTATAAATAGTTCTGATCCCCTGATTATTGTATATATATTTTTAGTGAATAACTTTTGTATATTTGTAATTAAAAACTCTGCAGGGTTTGATGGGATCTACCCCAGACTATAGAGAAGGACAAGAAGAGAGATTACTAGGGCTTTGACAGAGGCCACAAATGAGATCCCAGAGGACTGGATTGTAGCCAAAGTCAAGTTTGCTTTCATCTGCACAAGTACATGTCATAGAACATAAAACATTATGTCTGCTCAGAAGACTGGCTGATTGGCCAGAGGCAAACAGTGGGAATAAAGGGGGCCCTTTCTGATTGGCTGCCAGTGACTAGTGGGGTTCCACATGGGTCGGTGTCGGGTCCACTACTTTTCACGTTATATGTTAATGATCTGGATGATGGAGTTGATGGCTTTGTGGGCAAGTTTGCAGATGATACAAAGGTAGATGGAGGAACAGGCAGTGTTGAAGAAGCAGGGAATAAGCAGAAGGACTTAGACAGATTAGGAAAAAGGGCAAAGAAGTGGCAGGTGGAATACAGCAAGGAAGTGTATGGCCATGCATTCTGGTAGAAGGAATAAAGATGTAAACTATTTTCTAAATGAGGTGCAAATGCAAAAATCTGAGGAGCAAAGGGACTTGTGAGCCATTGTGCAGGATTCCCTAAAGGTTAATTTGCAGGTTGAGCTGGTGGTAAAGAAGGCAAATGCAATGTTAGCATTCATTTTGAGAAGACCAGAATACAAAAGCAAGGATGTAATGCTGTGGCTTTATAAGGCACTGATCAGACCACACTTGGAATATTGTGAGCAGTTTTGGGCCCCTTATCGAAGAAAGGATGTGCTGGCATTGGAGAGGATTCAAAGGGGTTTCAGGAAAATTATTCTGGAAATGAAATATGACTAACTCCTTCTACCTGCTCCTGAACAGGGTAGGAGGCAGGTTGTGGAGGAAGTGATCCTAGCACTGATGCAGCTGTAAGGAAAATATTTTAAAATTCATCCCTTGTTCTTATCTGATTCAGCCGCATGTGGTATCCATAGACAAGGGAGGCTGTATACACGCATTAAAGGAATTACTTTGGGTTATATAAAGAATAAAATACAAAAATAAAGAGAATGGTTTGTAAAAAATAGACAAAATAATAATTATCAACCAACCACTAAGTCATGCTACACAATATACTGCCGGAGGAATCCCTCTGTCTCTCCCCCTCTTTCCCTTTGTGTTGCTCACTCCCCCTCTTTCTCTCTCTCTCTGTGCCTCTCTTTTTCTCTATGTTGCTCTCTCTGTCTCTTTAACTCTCTCATCAAAAGGCAGCATCCATCTTTAAGGACCCTATCACCCAAGGCATACCCCCTTCTCATTGCTACCATCAAGGAGGAGGTACAGAAGCCCGATGGCAAACTCTCAATGTTTGAGGAACAGCTTCTTCCCCTCTGTCATCAAATTTCTAAATGGACATTGGACCCACGAACACTAGCTTACTATTCTTGGGCTCTTTTTGCACTATTTATATATATTCATAACATCATTTCTAATAGTAATTTATAGATTTTTTATTATGATGTTTTGCAATATACTGCTATTGCAAAACAACAAATTTCACAACATATGCCAATGATATCAAACCTGACTGTTCTCTCTCTCCTCTCTCCTTTCTCTCTCTCTCCCCTCTCTTTTTTGTTTCTCCTCTTTCTCTTCTCTCTCTCCCCTTTCCTTTTACTCTCTTTCTCTCCCTTCCCCCCCCTCTCCCCTCTCTCCTTTCTCTCTCTCTCCTTTCTCTCACTCTCTCCACTCTCTCGTCTCTATCTCCAGCTCATAGTACTAGTCATGACCAGCCTCGGAGGAGATTTCCACTCGCTCAAACAATTTGCTCCTATTTATACCCTTCAATGCAATGCCCTTTAATCTGAGACTTTCCCAGACAGACATGATTTTTACCATTGTTTACTCTCCTGACTGTAGACTAGTTTTCACAGTAAGTTCTCAAAACATGGCTGTGGACTGGTTCCCTTGTACATATTCTCACGTCCCAGATTAGCACCATTTTGTTGTACAAGCTTCCATTTTGTGTTACACATTTTAGTGTATACCAAGAAGGAATTAAAATTTAACTCTTTCCTTGCACCAGGCTGAGATGTTTCCAGTATGTCATTGGTACATTCCTTTCCCCTACTTGCCGAGGTCTGACCCTACCCATGTTCTGGGCAGGACCTTCACCCTGTGTTATCCAGGTGGAAGTGTTTGCTTGGATGCTGTTTAGCTCTTGTGGGACACACTCTAGTTCAGTTTAGTTTTAATGTTAGGGCATCATGGTGGTGATGCAGTTAGCGCACTGCTTCACATCTCCAGTGATTACCGATCACGGTTCAATTCCCACTGCTGTCTGTAAGGAGTTTCTACCTTCTTCCCGTGACCGCTTGGGCTTCCTCTGAGTGGTCTGGTTTCCTCCCACATTCCAAACACATCCTGGTTCAGGTTAGTGATTGTGGGCGTGCTATGTTTGTACTGGAAGCCTTGAGACACTCACGGGCTGCCCCCAGCACATCCCTCAGACTGTGGGTCATTGACAAAAACGACACATTTCACCGTGTGTTGCAATGTACATATGACAAATGTACATTTATCATCTTTAATCTTTTATTCCTGCCCCATATGGTGAGTTAAAGTGAAAACACATTGTTTGCTTTTAAGGCGAGAAAGGGTAAATTCAAAGGAGATGCGTGGGGCAATTTTCTTTACACAGGAAGTGGTGGGAGTCTGGAATGCGCTGTCGGGATAAAGGCAGATACAACAGAGTTGTTTAAAAGGCTGTCTGATACACACATGAATGTGCAGGAAATGCACATTGTGTAGCAGAAGAGATTAGTTAGGTGGTTAATTATTAGTCTGGTACAACGTTGTGCGGCTGAAAGGCCTGTTGCTGTATGGTGCAGGTGTCTGTTCGATGTGTGAGTGCATACCAATCAGAAAGATTATTTGATTCAAAGGTAATTCAAAACATTAAAGATTTGGAAGAGAATACAGAGTAAAGTGTTACAGAGAAAGTGCAGTACAGGCAGACAAATTAGGTGGAAGGGCCACGACAAGGTAGACTGGGAGATCAAGAGCTCATCTTTAACGTAATCAGAGGTTCATTCAGCAGTCTGATAACACTGGGGTAGATGCTGTCCTTGAGTGTGCTCTGGTTATACCGTCTGCCTGATGGGAGGGGGACAAAGAGACAATGTCCACACCCTGCCTGTTTAACGGTCCATCTAAATGTCTCTTAAACACAGTGAATGTGCCTAATGGCTCCTCCTCCTCTGCTTTGCAGTTTTCAGGAGCACAGACAAGTTTGTGGTGTTTCCCACAGTACAGCACCGACAATGGTTCATAACACACACTTCACTGGCAGACGTCCCGACACAGATTTGTAAATCATCTCAGTGCAGAGCACAACACCCTTCCACTCATGAATCAAAACTCTCTTGGACTGTGGGCTGAGAGCAGTGGTAAATGACTAATCCAACTGAAATATCTTTTCACTATGAGTGTCTCATCACCCCTTTGCTGTGTGCATTGCAACTGCGTCTCAAGGCCTTGAGAGCAAAGGATGCAAATTTACATCAAAGCCTTGCTGATGCAATGGTTCAGCAGGCAACAACTGCTAGCAGAACCTTCGGCTTTATACGGAAACTCCCAGAGCGCCTGCAGACTCTTCACCCTGGAGATCCCTTTCAGTAACATGTGGGAGTCAAAGCACAGAGGACACAGCCTCAGAAAACAAAGATGTCCATTTAGAATCACTGTGATGCTCTCCCCAACTCCACCCCCTGCCTTCCACTTCTTCCAGTGGTCCACTCTCCTCTCCTGCCAGATTCCTACTTCTTCAGCCCTTTACCTCTTCCACCTATCCCCTCCCAGCTTCTCACTTCATTCCCCCACACACCCACTCACCCACCTTCCCCCTCACCTGGTCTCACCTGTCCCCTTCCAGCTTCTCACTTCATCCCCCTCTCCCATCCACCTGCCCACCTTCCCCCTCCCCTGGTCCACCTATCACCTGTCAGCTTCTCACCTCATCACCCTCACC
Source organism: Mobula hypostoma (assembly GCF_963921235.1). NCBI lineage: Eukaryota > Metazoa > Chordata > Chondrichthyes > Myliobatiformes > Myliobatidae > Mobula > Mobula hypostoma. The sequence continues at coordinate 105,175,276 of NC_086101.1, read as the reverse complement.
CACCACCTTCCCCCTCACCTGGTCTCACCTATCACCTGTCAGCTTCTCACCTCATCACCCTCACCCACCACCTTCCCCCTCACCTGGTCTCACCTATCACCTGTCAGTTCCTCCCCTTCACCCAACTCAACTTTCTTATTCTGGCTTCTGTTCCCTTCTTTTTCAGTCCCAAAGAAGGGTCTCAGCCTGAAACATCAATGGCTTATTCCTCTCCATTAATGCTGAAGAGGGGTATGCTGAGGCTTTATAAGGCATTGGTCACAATCAGAATCAGAATCAGGTTTAACATCACTGGCAGGTGCTGTGAAATTTGTTGTTATGGAGCAGCTGTACATTGTGATACAAATGTAAAAACTAAAATTGTAATAAGATTCATATATATATATATAAATTCATATATATATATATATTCATATATATAAAATTAAATAAGTAGTGCAAAAAAAGAGCAAAAATACTGAGGAAGTGTTCATGTGTTCGAGGTCCATTCAGAAATCGGATGGCAGAGAGGAAGAAGCTGTCCCTGAATCGATGAGTATGTGTCTTTAGGCTCCTGCACCTCCTTCTCAATGGTAGCAATGAGAATGGAGCATGTTTTGGGAGTTGGGGGGCCTCAGTGACGGATACCACCTTTTTGAGACATTGCCTTTTGAAGTTGACCTGGATATTGGGGAGGCTCATGCTCATGGTGGAGCTGGCTGAGTTTGCAACTTTCTGCAGCTTTTTTCAATCCTATACTCACCCCACCTTACTGGACGGTGATGCAATTCGTTAGAATGCTTTCCGTGGTACGGTGTGGAAATTTGTGAGAGCCTTTGGAGATATCCCAAATCTCAACCTCTAATGAAACATAGCCGCTGTCAAGTCTTCTTTGCAAAGACATCAATATGTTGAACCCAGGACAGACCTTCAGAGACGTTGACACTCGGGAACTGAAGCTGATCTCCCTTTCCACTGTTGATCTCTCGGTGAGGACTGGTGTGAGTTCCCTTGACTTCCCCTTCCTGAAGTCCATAATCAATTCCTTGTTGTTACTGACATTTAGTGCAAGGTTGTTGTTATGACACCACTCAATCGGTTGATCTATCTTGCTCCTATCTCACATGCATCCTTGAGTTGCGCCAGTGTTGATTATCAGCGAGGAGGAGATGTTATTTCCAATCCGCTCTGACTGTTCTCTCCCAATGAGGGAGTCAACAACCCCAGGGAGTCAACAACCCAGTTGCAGAGGGAGGTACAGAGGCCCACCCAAGCTTTAGAGCTTGTTGATTAGAACTGAGGGTTTGATGGTGTTGAACACTGAGCTGTCGTCAATAAACAGCAGCCTGACACAAGTATTACTATTGTCCAGGTGATCCAGGCTGAGTGGAGAGTCAGTGAGATCACATCTGCTGTAGACCTATTGTGGTGATAGACAAATTGCAGCAGGTCCAGGTCCTTGCTGAGGCAGGAGTTGACTCTGGCCATGAGAAACCTCTCAAAGCACTCCATCACAGTAGGCAATGATACCACTGGGTGATAGTCCTTGAGGCATTTCACTCTGCTCTTGGGCGCTGGTGTGATTGTTACCCTTTTGAAGCAGCTGGGAAACTCTGACTGCAGCAGTGAGAGATTAAAGATGTCCTTGAACTCTCCCACCAGTTGGTTACAAAAAGTTTTCAGAGCCCTGCCAGGTACATATTCATGGACTGATACCTTGAGAATGTCAACCCTCTAACACCAGCCTCCGAGACCGAGCTCACAGGGTCATCAGATATTGCAAGGATTCATACAGGTGTCGTTTAAACTTCCCCACTGTGCCCATAGAAACTGCATGCTTCATCTCCAAGGACGCCCAGGCACAAGTGCAACCCTATAGAAGGGACAAGCAGTTGGTATATCTAAGAAGATGTGCTGGCATTGAAGAGGGTCCACAGGAGGTCAGAATGAAAGAGTTGCATATGAGGACTATTTGGTAGCTCTGGGCTTGTGCTGGCTGGAGTTTAGAAGAGTGAGGGGGGATCTCATTGAAACCCAGCGAATGCTCTAGATGGAGTGGATGTAGGAAGGATGTTTCTAACAGCGGGCACAGCCTCAGAATAGAAGGTTGTCCCTTTAGAACAGAGATGAAGAGGAATTTCTTTAGCTAGAGGGTGGTGAATCTGTGAAACTCATTGCCACAGACGGCTGTGGATGCCAAGTCACTGGGTATATTTAAAGTGGAGGTTGATAGAATGGCGGAGTAGACTAGATGGGGCAAATGGGCCACATATCTACTTTAAACTTGCCCATCTTGTCTGAAGTGCATATCCTCTAGTTCTGAAGGATGGATAAAGCTGATAGACTCACGCACACACTTTGCCCAGATCGGGCCTAATACCTCCTTTGGAGGTAATGACCACTTTAGTGTGGATGAACCGTGAAGTTTCAGATTAAATGACAAGCTTCATATCTAACACATAAGACCATAAGACATAGGAGCAGTAGCCTGCCAGTTGGCCCATCAAGACCTTACACATTATCCCTTTCATTCCCGGCATCATTCTCGTAAACCTCCTCTGGACCCTCTCCAATGCAAATGCCAGCACATGCTTTGTTAGATAAGGGGCTCAAAACTGCTCACAATACTTCACTTGCAGTCCAACCAATGCTATCTCCAGCTCCTCTCCCTCCACCGTCACGCCCAACCTTATGCCCTTCAGTGCGATGACGTCTGATTTAACTTGTGTGTTGGATTGGGCTGTAGAATTAGTTTTCTTGTAGTTTAACTTTCCTATGTTTATTTGTATTTTTATACAAATACATGTAACTGTTCAGTGCATTTTCCATTGTTTATAGTTGCATCTGTATTTTTCTGGAAATTCTTTCTTTCAGTGGCGGGTTTCACATTACTTGAATCTGGTTTTCTTATCCCCACTCTGACATTTAACCTTTTCTCACCTCCCCTGGTCCCCTCCTGTGGTCACTCTCCTCTCCTATCCGATTCTTTCTTCTCCTGCCCTTGACCTTCCCCACCCACCTGGCTTCACCTATCACCTTCTAACTAGCCTCATTCCCCTCTCCCCCCACCCACCTTTCAATTCCAATGCCTTTCCCCTTCCTTCTCAGTCCTGGTGAAGGGTATCAGACAGAAACGTCGACTGTTTACTCTTTTCCATACATGCTGCCTGACCTGCTGAGTTCCTCCAGCATTTTGTGGGTGTGTTGCTTATTGGTTTATTGTTATCAATGGACTTTTTGTTGTCAGATGTCTGATATGAGAAGACCACACTACTTTTAATTTTTTCTCCGTTCTCTTCTTTGTCTCACACCATGCTTCTTCACCTTTGCTTCAGCAACACTGAATAAAACAATTGTAGACAACAAGTTTTATGCCTCATTCTTGACTTCCAAAGAATCTTTGGATTACAAAAGCTTCAGCCATGCTACAGCTGGCTTTGAGGTGCTTGTTGTCACAAATGCTAACCAGTTGACAAAACAAAAATGCTTAGCAAGGGGAAACGTGACCTGAAACATTATTCTGCTGAGAGGAAGTGGCTTCTGAGTCGAGCATGGGAACTGTGGCGGGTGGGGGGTGGTGGTGGGGGGATAAATGGGCAGAACATTTTGTGGTTGACAGCATGTCTGATAGGCCAAACTACCCTGAATTTCATGCAGCCTTCTCTCCCTTCCTCATTTTGTAAACCTCTGCCCACCAACCCATGACCTCTGCTGCTAAGAAGGTCAAAAGCACCAAACACACCAATGCAGGTTCCTTCCTGCTCCTGAATATTCTTGTTTTCACTGTTCATGGACCTGAGCTGGGTATAAGCTCAGGAACTCCCTGCTTGGTTTTGAGGCCTGGCTGGATCTGACCTCCAGTCTGAGGCTTAGTTCTGAGGCCTAGTCTGAGGCTTGGTTCAGAGGCCTAGTCTGAGGCTTGGTTCTGAGGCATATTTCTCCTCAACGTAGGGTGGGTGGGGGGAAATGGTAGAATCTGCCTCCTTTGTGTTATTTTTGCTCACAGATGATCTACTGTGTGACACTGTTGCTTCCTTGGGCAGAGGGCCAGTAACATTAAGTTCCTTGGCGTATCATATCAAATCATTCGTAAGGCCAGTGATGTTGTGGGGATGGAACTGGACTCTCTGACGGTGGTGTCTGAAAAGAGGATGCTGTCCAAGTTGCATGCCATCTTGGACAATGTCTCCCATCCACTACATAATGTACTGATTGGGCACAGAAGGACATTCAGCCAGAGACTCATTCCACCGAGATGCAACACAGAGCATCATAGGAAGTCATTCCTGCCTGTGGCCATCAAACTTTACAACCCCTCCCTTGGAGGGTCAGACACCCTGAGCCAATAGGCTGGTCCTGGACTTATTTCCTGGCATAATTTACATATTACTATTGAACTATTTATGGTTTTATTACTATTTAATTATGGTGCAACTGTAAGGAAAACCAATTTCCCGCGGGATCAATAAAGTATGACTATGACTGTGACTATGATCTGTCCTGGGACCAGTACATACTGTAAATGTCATCATGAGGAAAGCACGGCAGTGCCTCTTCTTTCTTTGAAGTTTGCACAGATTCAGCATGTCACCAGAAAATTTGACAACCTTCTACAAATGTGTGGTGCAAAGTATCCTGAAGGCCTGGTATGGAAACCAATGTCCAGGAATGGAAAAAGCTACAGAAAGTGTAAACTAGTTATAAAAACTAGGTAATGATAGAGATCTAGAAGATTATAACGCTAGCAGGAAGGAGACTAAGAATGAAATTAGGAGAGCCAGAAGTGGCCATGAGAAGGCCTTGGCGAGCAGGATTAAAGAAAACCCCAAGGCATTCTACAGGTATGTGAAGAGCAAGAGGATAAGAGGTGAGCGAATAGGATGAATCAACTGTGACATTGGAAAAGTGTGTAGGGAACCGGAGAAGATAGCAGAGGTACTTAATGAGTACTTTGCTTCAGTATTCACTACGGAAAAGGATCTTGGCGAAAGTGGCCAGTGAAGGAGTGGAGCTTTGAGGCTTTGACCCGAGAGGCTTCGACGAGAGGAGGCAGAGGACAAGCCTGCTCGCAGTTAGTTTTTACAATGTCTCCTGAGATGGTGATGTGCCTCTCATGTGAGATGTGGCAGTCTTGGGGGAACGCCCCTCTCCCGCAGAGTCACATCTGCCAGAAGTGCATATGGCTGGGTGATCTGGAAGACCGTGTAAGGAATCTGGAGCAGCAGCTAGATGACCTTCGACTCATAAGGGAGAATGAGGCAGTCATAGATGAGAGGTACAGGGAGGTAGTCACACCTAGGCTGTCGGAAGCAGGTCGTTGGGTGACAGTCAGAGGGGGGAAAGCGAAGGTGAGCAGACAGGTAGTGCAGAGCGCCCCTGTAGCCATTCCCCTGAATAATAAGTTTACCATCCTGGATACTGTTGGCGGGGTTGACCGACCAGGTGTGAGCCACGGTGGCAGGGCCTCCAGCACTGAGTCTGACCCTGTGGTGTAGAAGGGTGGGACGGAGAAGAGGAGAGCTGTCGTCATCGGAGACTCTATAGTCAGGGGAGCAGACAGGAGATTTTGTGGACGTGAGAAGGACACCCGCATGGTTTGTTGCCTCCTGGGTGCCAGGGTCTGGGATGTCTCTGACATCCTGGTACGAGAGGGAAAGCAACCAGAAGTCGTGATACATGTTGGGACCAATGACATAGGCAGGAAGAGGGATGAGGTCCTGAAGTGTGAGTTTCAGGAATTAGGCAGAAGGCTGAAGAACAGGACCTCAAGGGTGACGTTCTCAGGATTGCTGCCAGTGCTACGTGACGGAGATGGTAAGAATTGGAGGAGATGGCAGTTGAACGCATGGCTGAGGAGTTGGTGCAGGGAGCAGGGTTTTAGATTTTTAGATCATTGGGATCTCTTCTGGGGAAGGTGGGACCTATACAGATTGGATGGGTTGCACCTGAACTCGAGGAGGAGCAATATCCTTGCAGGTAGGTTTGCTAGCATGGTTCGGGAGGGTTTAAACTAATTTGCGAGGGGGATGGGACCCAGAGTGATAGAGCAATGAAAGAAGTGCATGGATTAAAGCCAGATCTAACATACAGAGAGGCTTTGAGGAAAGAGAAGCAGAAGAAACGGTGTAAAGACAGTAAGGTAGAAGGGCTGAAATGTGTGTACCTCAATGCAAGAAGCATCAGGAACAAAGGTGATGAACTGAGAGCTTGGATACATACATGGAATTATGATGTCGTGGCCATTACAGAGACTTGGTTGGCACCAGGGCAGGAATGGATTCTCAATATTCCTGGATTTCAGTGCTTTAAAAGGGATAGAGAAGGTGGAAAAAGGGGAGGAGGGGTGGCATTACTGGTCAGGGATACTATTACATCTACAGAAAGGGTGGGTAATGTAGCAGGATCCTCTTTTGAGTCCATATGGGTGGAAGTCAGGAACAGGAAGGGAGCAGTTACTCTATTGGGGGTATTCTATAGGCCCCCTGGTAGCAGCAGAGATACAGAGGAGCAGATTGGGAGGCAGATTTTGGAAAGGTGCAAAAATAACAGGGTTGTTATCATGGGTGACTTTAACTTCCCTAATATTGATTGGCACCTGATTAGTTCCAAGGGTTTAGATGGGGCAGAATTTGTTAAGTGTGTTCAGGATGGATTCCTGTCACAGTATGTGGACAGGCCGACCTGGGGGAATGCCATACTAAATCTAGTACTAGGTAATGAACCGGTTCAGGTCACAGATCTCTCAGTGGGTGAGCATCTGGGAGACAGTGACCACTGCTCCCTGGCCTTTATAATTATCATGGAAAAGGATAGAATCAAAGAGGACAGGAAAATTTTTAATCGGGGAAAGGCAAATTATGAGGCTATAAGGCTAGAACTTACGGGTGTGAATTGGGATGATGTTTTTGCAGGGAAATGTACTATGGACATGTGATCGATGTTTAGAGATATCTTGCAGAATGTAAGGGATAAATTTGTCCCAGTGAGGAAGATAAAGAATGGTAGGGTGAAGGCACCATGGGTGACAAGTGAGGTGGAAAATCTAGTCAGATGGAAGAAGGCAGCATACATGAGGTTTAGGAAGCAAGGATCAGATGGGTCTATTGAGGAATATAGGGAAGCAAGGAAGGAGCTTAAAAAGGGGCTGAGAAGAGCAAGAAGGGGGCATGAGAAGGCTTTGGCAGGTAGAGTAAAGGAAAACCCCAAAGCATTCTTCAATTATGTGAAGAAAAAAAGGATGACAGGAGTGAAGGTAGGACCGATTAGAGATAAAGGTGGGAAGATGTGCCTGGAGGCTGTGGAAGTGAGCGAGGTCCTCAATGAATACTTCTCTTCGGTATTCACCAATGAGAGGGAACTTGATGATGGTGAGGACAATATGAGTGAGGTTGATGTTCTGGAGCATGTTGATATTAAGGGAGAGGAGGTGTTGGAGGTGTTAAAATACATTAGGACAGATAAGTCCCCGGGGCCTGACGGAATATTCCCCAGGCTGTTCCACGAGGCGAGAGAAGAGATTGCTGAGCCTCTGGCTAGGATCTTTATGTCCTCGTTGTCCACGGGAATGGTACTGGAGGATTGGAGGGAGGTGAATGTTGTTCCCTTGTTCAAAAAAGGTAGTAGGGATAGTCCAGGTAATTATAGACCAGTGAGCTTTATGTCTGTGGTGGGAAAGCTGTTGGAAAAGATTCTTAGAGATAGGATCTATAGGCATTTAGAGAATCATGGTCTGATCAGGAACAGTCAGCATGGCTTTGTGAAGGGCAGATTGTGTCTAACAAGCCTGATAGAGTTCTTTGAGGAGGTGACCAGGCATATAGATGAGGGTAGTGTAGTGGATGTGATCTATATGGATTTTAGTAAGGCATTTGACAAGGTTCCACATGGTAGGTTTATTCAGAAAGTTAGAAGGCATGGGATCCAGGGAAGTTTGGCCAGGTGGATTCAGAATTGGCTTGCCTGCAGAAGGCAGAGGGTGGTGGTGGAGGGAGTACATTCATATTGGGGGATTGTGACTAGTAGTGTCCCACAAGGATCTGTTCTGGGACCTCTACTTTTCATGATTTTTATTAACGACCTGGATGTCGGGGTAGAAGGGTGAGTTGGCAAGTTTGCAGACGACACAAAGGTTGGTGGTGTTGTAGATAGTGTAGAGGATTGTCAAAGATTGCAGAGAGACATTGATAGGGTGCAGAAGTGGGCTGAGAAGTGGCAGATGGAGTTCAACCCGGAGAAGTGTGAGGTGGTACACTTTGGAAGGACAAACTCCAAGGCAGAGTACAAAGTAAATGGCAGGATACTTGGTAGTGTGGAGGAGCAGAGGGATCTCGGGGTACATGTCCACAGATCCCTGAAAGTTGCCTCACAGGTGGATAGGGTAGTTAAGAAAGCTTATGGGGTGTTAGCTTTCATAAGTCGAGGGATAGAGTTTAAGAGTCGCGATGTAATGATGCAGCTCTATAAAACTCTGGTTAGGTCACACTTGGAGAACTGTGTCCAGTTCTGGTCAGCTTACTATAGGAAGGATGTGGAAGCATTGGAAAGGGTACAGAGGAGATTTACCAGGATGCTGCCTGGTTTAGAAAGTATGCATTATGATCAGAGATTAGGGGAGCTAGGGCTTTACTCTTTGGAGAGAAGGAGGATGAGAGGAGACATGATAGAGGTGTACAAGATAATGAGAGGAATAGATAGAGTGGATAGCCAGCGCTTCTTCCCCAGGGCACCACGGCTGAATACAAGAGGACATGGCTTTAAGATAAGGGGTGGGAAGTTCAAGGGGGATATTAGAGGAAGGTTTTTTACTCAGAGAGTGGTTGGTGCGTGGAATGCACTGCCTGAGTCAGTGGTGGAGGCAGATACACTAGTGAAGCTTAAGAGACTACTAGACAGGTATATGGAGGAATCTAAGGTGGGGGCTTATATGGGAGGCAGGGTTTGAGGGTCGGCACAACATTGTGGGCCAAAGGGCCTGTACTGTGCTGTACTATTCTATGTTCTATGATTGTAGGGATGATTTACAGCAGACTAAAAAGCTTGAGCATATACTGTAGACATTAAGAAAGAGGATGTGCTGGAGCTTTTGGGTAGCATCAAGTTGGATAAGTCTCCAAGACCAGATGAGATATACCCCAGGCTACTGTGGGAAGCGAGGAAGGAAATTGCTGAGTCTCTGGCAATGATGTTTGCATCATCAATGGGAACGGGAGAGGTTCTGGAGGATTGGAGGGTTGCAGATTTTGTTCCCTTATTCAAGAAAGGGAGTAGAGATAGCCCAGGAAATTATAGACCAGTGAGTCTCACCTCAGTGGTTGGTAAGTTGATGGAGAAGATCCTGAGGGGCGAGATTTATGAACATTTGGAGAGGCATAATATGATTAGGAATCGTCAGCATGACTTTGTCAAAGGCAGGTTGTGCCTTACAAGCCTGATTGAATTTTTTGAGGATGTGACGAAACACACTGATGAAGGTAGAGCAGTAGATGTAGTGTATATGGATTTCAGCAAGGCATTTGATGAAATACCCCATGCAAGGCTTACTGAGAAAGTTAGGAGGCTTGGGATCCAAAGGGACTTTGCTTTGTGGATCCAGAATTGGCTTGCACAGAGAAGGCAAAGAGTGGTTGTAGATGGGTAATATTCTGCATGGAGGTTGGTCACCAGTGGTGTGCCTCAGGGATCTGTTCTGGGACCCTTACTCTTTGTGATTTTTATAAATGACCTGGATGAGGAAGTGGAGGGATGGGTTAGTAAATTTGCTGATGACACTAAGGTTGGGGGTGTTGTGGATAGTGTGGAGGGCTGTCAGATGTTACAACGGGACATTGATAGGATGCAAAATTGGGCTGGGAAATGGCAGATGGAGTTCAACCCAGATAAGTGTGAAATGGTTCATTTTGGTAGGTCAAATATGATGGCAGAATATAGTATTAATGGTAAGACTCTTGGCAGTGTGGAGGGACAGAGGGATCTTGGGGTCCAAGTCCATAGGACACTCAAAGCTGCTACGCAGGTTGACTCTATGGTTAAGAAGGCATACGGTGCATTGGCCTTCATCAACCATGGGATTGAGTTTAAGAGCCGAGAGGTAATGTTACAGCTATATAGGACCCCATTTGGAGTACTGTGCTCAGTTCTGGTCACCCCACATACAGAAAGGATGTGGAAACTATAGAAAGGATGCAGAGGAGATTTACAAGGATGTTTCCTGGATTGGGGAGCATGCCTTATGAGAACAGGTTGAGTGAACTCGGCCTTTTCTCCTTGGTGCGAGGGAGGATGAGAGGTGACCTGATAGAGGTGTATAAGATGATGAGATCTTGCATTGATCGTGTGTATAGTCAGAGACTTCTTCCCAGGGCTGAAATGGATAGCATGAGAGGGTATAGTTTTAAGGTGCTTAGAAATAGATGCAGAGGAGATGTCAAGGGTAAGTTTTTTTACGCAGAGGATGGTGAGTGCATGGAATGGGCTGCCGGCGACGGTGGTGGAGGCAAATACGATAGGGTCTTTTAAGAGACTCCTGGATAGGTACACGAAGCTTAGAAAAATAGAGGGCTATGGGTAACCGTTGGTAATTCCTAAAGTAAGGACATGTTCGGCACAGTATTGTGCTGTAGGTTTTCTACGTTTCTAAAGTGGTGGTTACAGACCAGTACATCATTGGCAAAGCTTTCCCACCATTGAGCACATCTACAATGAGATCCATCATCAAGGACCCTATCATCCAGGCCACTCGTGCAGGAGGTACAGGGTCCCACACCACCAGGTTCAGGAACAGTTATTACCCCTTCAGCCATCAGACTCCTGAATAGCATGGATAACTTCACTCACCTCAACTCTGAACTGATTCCACAACCTACAGACTCACTTTCAAGGACTATTTATATACTTTGAGAATAAATTTACTTGAACTTTGAGTTGTGGGCATGCTTTCACCAGAAGACAATGGTTGAAGGAGGTGGCTCATTCCCACCTTTTGGTGGCAATTAGTTTGTGCAATAACAGCGGGCCTACCCGTGACATCTGGAAATGCTTCAATAGGTACAGTTAATGTCAGAGAAATGTACACAATGTATATCCTGAAATTCTTTTTCTTTGCAAATATCCACAAAAACAGAGGAATGCCCCAAAGAATGAATGACAGTTAAATGTTAGAACCCCAAAGCGCCCCCCAGCTCCCTCTCCCACACACAAGCAGTAGCAAAGCAACAACCCCCACCCCGCCAGCTAAAAAGCAACGGCACCCTCCACCGAGCACTCAAGCATGCAGCAAAGCATCAATAAAGACTCAGACTTGTAGTACTCCAAAGACTACTCATTCACCCAGTAATTCGACATTCCACAGGCTCTCTCTCCCTAATAAAGGAAAATGAGGTGCCCCCATTTCACAGTGTGAGGGGAGACATAACAAAACAACTCGCTGATTTATGGTGTTAAAATTCTGTTGCATCGCTTTTTCCAAGCTCTGTGCCCAAAGAACTTGGGTCTCTGGGCAAACAGTCAGCAGCCAGCTTGCTATTCTCAATCTTCCGTCTCCTACAGCACACCAGTTTCCTGCACCAATCTCGAGTCTGCCCACCTCTACAGCCACAAAATCCCAGAACCCTGAAGGCACACTAGTCTTCTAGGCTGCATCCTTGGTATACCAAATAGCGGCCAGTCGTGAGACCCCGAGAGCGGGTTCCATTCCCGCAAAGAACCGACGTCAGCTTGTAACTCCAGGTCAGGGTCTTCAAAAGAACCCTGAAAGGACAAAATAGAGATTAACGATAGAAATAGAGCTGTTTCCGAAGATGCAAACAAAGAAGTTGCCTTTAGGCACCTTCATCCTCCTAAGCTCCGCCTGCATTTAAGGTGGGTCTCGGGACTTGATGTTTGTGTGTCCCTAGGTACACAAGAACACGAGCTCAGAGTTTGAGGCCTGGAGCTCAGGGTCCCATCATCAGCAAGTCCTGGGGTAAATACCGAAGCACAAAACCCGTAGGTTGATTAGAAGACTGGAAGTTGAGGCCTGACAGCTGAAGCGCTGGATCTACAAGCCTGCAAGAGAACTGGGGAAGTGGGAGGCCCAGAGGCCCAGGAGCCCAGGAGCCTGTCCTTGGGTCAGGAGAGTGTCTGTGTGAGTCGGAGGGTGTGAGCGGGAGGGAGGAACGGGGTTTGTTTTGCTGTTGTTGTTTTGTTGCCTGTTGTGTTCTGCCAAGAATTGTGGGCATGCGATGTTGGCACTGGAACGTGTGGTGGCACTTCCCCCAGCACATCGTTAGACTGTGTCGGTTGTTAATGCAAATGATGCATTTCAGTGTGAGTTTAGATGTAGATGTGATAAGTAAATCACAATCTGAATCTGAACCATACAAGGCCTCACTCCCAACCACCATGCAGGTCTGAAACAAATTTCATGGTGAAACCTTCTTGTATGCATAGCTCCAAGTGCAAGGTTACTGTGGTATGTGTCCCCTGCTTCCACCCACTCAACAATGGAGGAACTGCTTGAAGAGGGAGGGGATGATACTACTGCCTACAAGAGAACTCCTGGAATATATCATTCTTCAAAGAGCTCGCTGAAGGGGAAAGAAAGGGGGTGAAATGGAAAGTCTTGAGCTGTATGGGAGTTATGTAATGCTGGTAGATATTTATGGCTCAGCTGAACTTACTGGTAAGCGATTTATGGAAATGTGCTTATTTAAGACAAAGTGAAATTGAAACTACTTTCCATCACAATGTCTAAATGTCAGCATCGATCGCTGAGCGGTGAGAACTTTTGCAGCGTGCTCTGCAGTATTCTCAAACTGCGGTGAACACTGGGTGTGGGATCCAACAAACAGCTCACACAATCCCCTCAGATTCCACACCGCTCGCCAGCAACCTGGGGTTTTTTTGGTAATTGAATTCAGGATTCAGTTTCATTTATTTATCACACATCCATCGAAGTATACAGTGAAATGCATTATTTACATTAACAACTAACACACCTCAACACGTCACAGAAACCAAACCCCTGCCATTGTCTCAGTCTACATTTCTCAAAGCAGCCAACATAATCAAAGACCCTACACCGCTGGATACTCTCTCTTCTCCTTCTTAAAAGGTTAAAGCTCAAAGTAAATTTTATTATCAAAGAACACATATGTCACCATATTTTCAAGGCCTCCGTCGGTCAGGGTCAACCGTGGATGTTGCGTCCTAGCCGTCTAGATACACAAGCCTGGACAGTACTCATAGAGAAAGCTGTTGCCCATGTAGAAAGCTCCCTCTCTCCACACATCTGATGAACTCAAAGGAACAGCAGCGACCGATATAGTTTGGTACCAGCAGTGCACATGAGTTGCCAGTCACCAAGTCAGTCAGTAGGACTACCTGAGAGGCTCTTGTTCCAGATTTTTCCCTCGGGGTTTACTCCTGAAGCCTTCCCCCGAGGGCAACAGAGGTTTGAGATCAGAGTTTTCCTTCTCCGAGATGAGCTATCAACCACAGCTGACGAGCCCCATCTGCCCAAAGCGACTGGTTTTAACGTGCCAGTAACCTGCCTTTGCCCCTTCTCCCATTGGTTCCAATGGCCTTAGTAGCAAAGCCACACAAGAAGGCCAGGAGCTGAACTTGGTTGTCAGAGGCTATTTGAGGCACACGTCATTGGGAGCATTTAATAGGTAGTGGGAGCTTGATCCACTACCATCCCCAGCTATAACAACCTTAAGGAACCATGTCACCATATACAACCCTGAGATTCATTTCTTGTGGGCATAGTTAACAAATCTATAGAATAATAACTAAAACAGAATCAATGAAAGTCTGCCCAATCTGGGTGTTCAAAGTGCTCAAGACAACAAACTGTGCAAATGCAAAAAGAAGAAACAATAATATAAATAAAAAAGCAATAAATATGGAGAACATGAGGTGAAGAGTCCTTGAAAGTGGTTGTGGAAACATTTCAGTGATGGGGCAAGTGAAGTTATGTGAAGTTATTCCCTTTGGTTCAAGAACCTAATGGTTAAGGGGTAATAACTGTTCCTGAACCTGATGCTGTGGGTCCTGAGGCTCCTGGACCTCCTTCCTGATGGCAGCAGTGAGAAGAGAGCGTGACCTGGGTGGTTGGGGTCCCTGATGATGGATGCTGCTTTCCTGTGACAGCATTTCATGAAGGTGTTCTCAATGGTGGGACTGCTCCATTGTAGGATTTCCCATTCAAGAGAGATGACAGAGGTAGTTTTCTTGGTAAATGCCTGGAACTCCTTGCCAGGGTGGTGGTAGAGGCAGGAACATTTAAGAGACTTAGACAGACACATAGATGAAAGTAAAATGCAGTGTAAAGTGAAAAAAAATAAAGAAAAGTGGTCATGGGCTGTGTAGGGGAAAGAGTTAAATTGATTGTGAAATAGGTTAAAACGTCAGCACAACACTGTGAGCAGAAAGCCCTGTATCAAGCTGTAATGTTCAGTGTTCTTAAGTTCCACATTAAACCGTTACTCCATCTGTTGTAGCTTTACATCTGGAACTTCCCTTCCAGAGGGTGCTGGAGGCTTTAGCAACAGAAAAGGAGATTTTGGGGTATTTCTGAAATACTTCCTCCACCAGCAAATCCAGAGAAAGCGAACCACAATCTGTCCCTGAGTATCTAGCTTTGGGAACACATGAAAATGGCCATGTAGAAAGTAGGAGGGACAGTACTGAGGGAGGGGCTCACTCTGTGGGAGGGGTAGTACTAAGGGAGATTCTCACTGAGGGAGGGTCACTATGGGAGGGCTGTAAGAGGGAGCTTCGCACTGAGGGAGGTTTACTATGGGAAGGGTGGCACTGTGGGAGTTTCACACTGAGGGAGGGTTACTCTGTGGGAGGGGTGGTACTGAGGGACCTTCTCACTGAGGGAGGGTTGCTATGGGAGAGGTGGTATTGAGGGAGTTTCACACTGAGGGAGGGATGGTACTGAGGAAGTTTTAGACTGAGGGAGGGTTGCTCTGGGGGGCTGGTACTGAAGGAGGGTCACTGTGGGGAGAGGTCATATGAGGGAGCTTCTCACTGGGGAATGGTCACTATGGGGGGGTGGTACTGAGAGAGCTTCTCACTGAGGGAGGGTCACTATGGGAGGGGTGGTACTGAGAGACCTTCTCACTGAGGGAGGGTCACTATGGGCGGGGTGGTACTGAGAGACCTTCTCACTGAGGGAGGGTCACTATGGGAGGGGTGGTACTGAGAGAGCTTCTCACTGAGGGAGGGTCACTATGGGAGGGGTGGTACTGAGAGAGCTTCTCACTGAGGGAGGGTCACTATGTGAGGGGTGGTACTGAGAGAGCTTCTCACTGAGGGAGGGTCACTATGGGAGGGGTGGTACAGAGAGCTTCTCACTGAGGAAGGGTCACTATGGGAGGGGTGGTACTGAGAGAGCTTCTCACTGAGGGAGGGTCACTATGGGAGGGGTGGTACAGAGAGCTTCTCACTGAGGGAGGGTCACTATGGGAGGGGTGGTACTGAGAGAGCTTCTCACTGAGGGAGGGTCACTATGGGAGGGGTGGTACTGAGAGAGCTTCTCACCGAGGGAGGGTCACTATGGGAGGGGTGGTACTGAGGGAGCTTCTCACTGAGGGAGGGTCACTATGGGAGGGGTGGTACTGAGAGAGCTTCTCACCGAGGGAGGGTCACTATGGGAGGGGTGGTACAGAGAGACCTTCTCACTGAGGGAGGGTCACTATGGGAGGGGTGGTACTGAGAGAGCTTCTCACTGAGGGAGGGTCACTATGGGAGGGGTGGTACTGAGAGAGCTTCTCACTGAGGGAGGGTCACTATGGGAGGGGTGGTACTGAGAGAGCTTCTCACTGAGGGAGGGTCACTATGGGAGGGGTGGTACTGAGAGCTTCTCACTGAGGGAGGGTCACTATGGGAGGGGTGGTACTGAGAGAGCTTCTCACTGAGGGAGGGTCACTATGGGAGGGGTGGTACTGAGAGAGCTTCTCACTGAGGGAGGGTCACTATGGGAGGGGTGGTACTGAGAGAGCTTCTCACTGAGGGAGGGTCACTATGGGAGGGGTGGTACTGAGAGAGCTTCTCACCGAGGGAGGGTCACTATGGGAGGGGTGGTACTGAGGGAGCTTCTCACTGAGGGAGGGTCACTATGGGAGGGGTGGTACTGAGAGAGCTTCTCACCGAGGGAGGGTCACTATGGGAGGGGTGGTACTGAGAGAGCTTCTCACTGAGGGAGGGTCACTATGGGAGGGGTGGTACTGAGAGAGCTTCTCACTGAGGGAGGGTCACTATGGGAGGGGTGGTACTGAGAGAGCTTCTCACTGAGGGAGGGTCACTATGGGAGGGGTGGTACTGAGAGAGCTTCTCACTGAGGGAGGGTCACTATGGGAGGGGTGGTACTGAGAGAGCTTCTCACTGAGGGAGGGTCACTATGGGAGGGATGGTACTGAGAGAGCTTCTCACTGAGGGAGGGTCACTATGGGAGGGGTGGTACTGAGAGAGCTTCTCACTGAGGGAGGGTCACTATGGGAGGGATGGTACTGAGAGAGCTTCTCACTGAGGGAGGGTCACTATGGGAGGGATGGTACTGAGAGAGCTTCTCACTGAGGGAGGGTCACTATGGGAGGGGTGGTACTGAGAGAGCTTCTCACTGAGGGAGGGTCACTATGGGAGGGGTGGTACTGAGAGAGCTTCTCACTGAGGGAGGGTCACTATGGGAGGGATGGTACTGAGAGAGCTTCTCACTGAGGGAGGGTCACTATGGGAGGGGTGGTACTGAGAGCTTCTCACTGAGGGAGGGTCACTATGGGAGGGGTGGTACTGAGAGAGCTTCTCACTGAGGGAGGGTCACTATGGGAGGGGTGGTACTGAGAGAGCTTCTCACTGAGGAAGGGTCACTATGGGAGGGGTGGTACTGAGAGCTTCTCACTGAGGGAGGGTCACTATGGGAGGGATGGTATACAGGAAGAGGCGGAGCCAAGTAAGATGGCACTAAACAGCTACTCCTTTGTTTGCATCTTCGGAAACAGCTCTATTTCCATCCTTAATATCTTTGTTTTGCCCTTTCAGGGTTGTTTTGAAGACCCTGAACTGGAGTTACACTCTGACTACGGTTCTTTGCAAGAATAGGACCTGCTCTTGGGGTTCCAAAACTTGCCTTTGTTCGGCACGCCAAGGGCTCGGCCTAAGAGTCCAGCTTGGATTTGGAAGCCTAAAATCTCAGGGCTCTGGAGACGGGTGGATCGAGGGTTGCTGACACAACAGGAGACCGGTGTGTCGTCGGGAGGGCCAGAATATCTATGGCTGTGTGCCCAGAGACCTGAGATCTTTGGACACAGAGCTCGAAAAAAGTGACATAATGGACTTTTAACATCGTAAAACAGCGAGTTGTTTGTTATGTCTCCCTGCTCGCTGGGAAAATGGAGACACCTCTTTCTCCATTATTAGAGAGAGAGAGAACCTGTGGTATGTCGTATACCGGGTGACACGTGAAGTCTTTGGGGTAACTGCAAGTCTGTGTCTTTGCTCACGCTTGAGAGCTCGGTGGTGGTGCTGATGCTTTTTTTTGCGGGGGGGGGATTGTTGCTTGCTGCCGCTTACACACTGGAGGGAGGGGAGCTGGGGGGTGCTTTGGGGCTCTAACATATAAATGTCATTCATTCTTTGGGGCACTCCTCTGTTTTCGTGGATGGTTGTGAAGAAAAAGCATTTCAGGATGTATATTGTCTACATTTCTCTGACGTTAGATTGGTACTGAGGGAGATTCTCACTGAGGAAGGGTCACTATGGGAGGGGTGGTACTGAGGGAGTTTCACACTCAGGGAGGGGTGGTACTGAGGGGGCTTCTCACTGAGGGAGGGTCACTATGGGAGGGGTGGTACTGAGGGAGCTTCTCACTGAGGGAGGGTCACTATGGGAGGGGTGGTACTGAGGGAGGCTCACTATGGGAGGGGTGGTATTGAGGGAGTTTCACACTCAGGGAGGGGTGTTACTGAGGGAGCTTCTCACTGAGGAAGGGTCACTATGGGAGGGGTGGTATTGAGGGAGTTTCACACTCAGGGAGGGGTGGTACTGAGGGAGCATCTCACTGAGGGAGGGTCACTATGACAGGGGTGGTATTGAGGGAGTTTCACACTCAGAGAGGGGTGGTACTGAGGGAGCTTCTCACTGAGGAAGGGTCACTACAGGAGGGGTGGTATTGAGGGAGTTTCACACTCAGGGAGGGGTGGTACTGAGGGAGCTTCTCACTGAGGAAGGGTCACTATGGGGGGGTGGTATTGAGGGAGATTCTCACTGAGGAAGGGTCACTATGGGAGGGGTGGTACTGAGGGAGGGTCACTATGGGAGGGGTGGTATTGAGGGAGGGTCACTACGGGAGGGGTGGTACTGAGGGAGTTTCACACTGAGGGAGGGGTGGTACTGAGGGAGATTCTCACTGAGGGAGGGGTGGTACTGAGGGAGGGTCACTATGGGAGGGGTGGTATTGAGGGAGTTTCACACGCAGGGAAGGGTGGTACTGAGGGAGCTTCTCACTAAGGAAGGGTCACTACGGGAGGGGTGGTATTGAGGGAGTTTCACACTGAGGGAGGGGTGGTACTGAGGGAGATTCTCACTGAGGAAGGGTCACTACGGGAGGGGTGGTACTGAGGGAGTTTCACACTGAGGGAGGGGTGGTACTGAGGGAGCTTCTCACTAAGGAAGGGTCACTACGGGAGGGGTGGTATTGAGGGAGTTTCACACTGAGGGAGGGGTGGTACTGAGGGAGATTCTCACTGAGGAAGGGTCACTATGGGAGGGGTGGTACTGAGGGAGTTTCACACTGAGGGAGGGGTGGTACTGAGGGAGATTCTCACTGAGGGAGGGTCACTATGGGAGGGGTGGTATTGAGGGAGTTTCACACTCAGGGAAGGGTGGTACTGAGGGAGCTTCTCACTAAGGAAGGGTCACTACGGGAGGGGTGGTATTGAGGGAGTTTCACACTGAGGGAGGGGTGGTACTGAGGGAGATTCTCACTGAGGAAGGGTCACTATGGGAGGGGTGGTACTGAGGGAGTTTCACACTGAGGGAGGGGTGGTACTGAGGGAGATTCTCACTGAGGGAGGGTCACTATGGGAGGGGTGGTACTGAGGGAGTTTCACACTGAGGGAGGGTTACTCTGTGGGAGGGGAATCACTACAGAACCTGTTTGGAAGAACTGAGAGTCTCTCTCTGATAACCTGGGTAAAAGTGTATCCATCTCTCAACCAATGGCAGATAAAGAAAAGGTTCAGAGTATATATGGCGCCATATTCTCATACAGGCTGAACGAAGAAATAGAGTCAATGAAAAGCTACACAAATACTGATAAACAATGTGCAAAAGAAGACAAACTGTGCAAATAAATGAATAAGTGAATAAACAAACAAATAACACTGAGACCATGAGGTGTAGATCCTTAAGTGAGTCCATAGGTTGTGGAATCAGTTCAGAGTTGAGGTGAGTGAAACACAAAGGCAAAAAAGTCTGCAGATGCCGGAAATCCAGAGCAACACACACAGAATGTCGGAGCACTCAGCAGACCAGGCAGCGTCTGTGGAAAGAGTAAACAGTCAATGTTTCAGGCCAAGACCCCTCTTCAGCATGGAGAAGCTGACGGGCAGGGGGCTAACTGAAATAACCACACGTTACAACAGTGGTGTGAGAAGAGTATCTCTGAATGCACAACACGCTGATCCTTGGTGTGCATGGACTACAACAACAGAGGAGCACACACTCAGTGACCACTCCATTAGGAACAGGGGTAACTAATCAAGTGACCACTGAGTGTAGACATGAGTACAAACACATCAAGGGGAATTTAAATTCAGCAATTAATTCATTTCCACATTAAATGAGCTGTTTTCTTTAACAGTGACTGTGAAACTAATGTATTTTGTTAAAACCCAAGCTGGTTCACTGGTATCCTTGCAGGAGGGAAATCTGCTGCGCTGAATCTGTGTGTGCTCCATCCTGACAGTGTGTACAGTTCCCTGGACAGTGACGATTCTCAACAGCACTGCCCTCTGAAAAACGCACAACCTGCTGGAGGAACACAACTGATCGGGCAGCACCTGTCCGTGAAAGGGAATTAGAAACATAGAAAACCTACAGCACAATACAGGCCCTTCGGCCCACAAAGCTGTGGCAAACATGTCCTTACCTGAGAAATTACCTATAGCCCCCTACTTTTTCTAAGCTCCATGTACCTATCTGGGAGTCTCTTAAAAGACCCTATCGTATCCACCTCCACCACTGTTGCCGGCAGCCCATTCCACGCATTCACCACTCTCTGCGTAAAACACTTACCCCTGACATCTCCTTTGTACCTACTCCCAAGCACCTTAAACCTGTGCCCTCTTGTGGCAGCCATTTCAGCCCTGGGAATAAGCCTCTGACTATCCACACGATCAATGCCTCTCATCATCTTATACACCTCTATCAGGTCACCTCTCAACCTCCGTCGCTCCAAAGAGAAAAGGCCGAGTTCACTCAACTTATTCTCATAAGGCGTGCTCCCCAATCCAGGCAACATCCTTGTAAATCTCCTCTGCACCCTTTCTATAATTTCTACATCCTTCCTGCAGTGAGGTGACCAGAACTGAGCACAGTACTCCAAGTGGGGTCTGACCAGAGTCCTATATAGCTGCAACATTACCTCTCAGCTTCGAAACTCAGTCCCATGGTTGATGAAGGCCAATGCACCATATGCCTTCTTAACCACACAGTCGACCTGCGTAGCAGCTTTGAGTGTCCTACGGACTTGGACTCCAAGATCCTGCTGATCCTCCACACTGTCAAGAGTCTTACCATTAATACGATATTCTGCCAACATATTTGACCTCCCAAAATTAACCACTTCACACTTATCTGGGTTGAACTCCATCTGCCACTTCTCAGCCCAGTTTTGCATCCTTTCAATGTCCTGTAGTAACCTCTGACAGCCCTGCACACTACTCACAACACCCCCAACCTTTGTGTCATCAGCAAATTTACTAACCCATCCCTCCACTTCCTCATCCAGGTCATTTATAAAAAGCACAAAGAGTAGGAGTCCCAGAACAGATCCCTGAGGCACACCACTTGTCACCGATCTCCATGCAGAATATGACCTGCCTACAACCACCCTTTGCCGTCAGTGGGCAAGCCAATTCTGGTTCCACAAAGCAAAGTCCCCTTGGATCCCATGCCTCCTAACTTTCTCAATAAGCCTTGCATTATCAAATGCCTTGTTGAAATCCATATACACTACATCTACTGCTCTACCTTCATCAGTGTGTTGAGTCACATCCTCAAAAAATTAAATCAGGCTTGTAAGGCACAACCTGCCCTTGACAAAGCCATGCTGACTATTCCTAATCATATTATGCCTCTCCAAATGTTCAGAAATCCTGCCTTTCAGAATCTTTTCCATCAACTTACTAACCACTGAATTAAGACACACTGGCCTATAATTCCCTATACTCCCTTTCTTGAATAGGGGAACAACATCTGCAACCCTCCTATCCTCCGGAACTTCCCCGTCCCCATTGATGATACAAACATCGGTGCCAGAGGCTCAGCAATCTCCTCCCTCGCCCCCCCCACAGTAGCCTGGGGTATATCTGTAGCTTTTCAGTCCGCTGTAAGTCATCCCTACAATCGCCAAGGTCCTTTTCCATAGTGAATACTGAAGCAAAGTACCTCTGCTAACTCTTCCGGTTCCATACATACTTTTCCACTGTCATACTTGATTGGTCCCATTCTCTCACATCTTATCCTCTTGCTCTTCATATACTTGTAGAATGCCTTGGGGTTTTCCTTAATCCTACTCGCCAAGGCTTTCTCATGGCCACTTCTGGCTCTCCTAATTTCATTCTTAAGTTCCTTCCTACTAGCCTTACAACTTTCTAGATCTCTATCATTACCTAGTTTTCTAAACCTTTCGTAAACTTTTCTTTTCTTCTTGACTAGATTTTCAACAGCCTTTGTACACCACGGTTCCTGTACCCTACCATCCTCTCCCTGTCTCATTGGAACATACCTATGCAGAACACCATGCAAATATCCCCAGAATATTTGCCACATTTCTGCCGTACATTTCCCTGAGAACATCTATTTCCAATTTATGCTTCCAAGTTCCTGCCTGATAGCTTCATATTTCCCCTTACTCCAATTAAAAGTTTTCCTAACTTGTCTGTTCCTCTCCCTCTCCAATGCTATGGTAAAAGAGATATAATTGTGATCACTACCTCCAAAATGCTCTCCCATTGAGAGACCTGACACCTGACCAGGTTCAATTCCCAATACCAGATCAAGTACAGCCTCTCCTCTTGCAGGCTTAGCTGCATTTTGTGTCAGGAAACCTTCCTAAACACACCTAACAAACTCCACCCCATCTTAACCCCTTGCTCTAGGGAGATGCCAATCAATATTTGGGAAATTAAAATCTCCCACCACGACAACTCTGTTATTATTGCATCTTTCCAGAATCTGTCTCCCTATCTGCTCCTCGATATCCCTGTTACTATTAGGTGGTTTATAAAAAACACCCAGTATAGTTATTGACCCCTTCCTGTTTCTAACTTCCATCCACTGAGACTCAGTGGACAACCCCGCCATGACTTCCTCCTTTTCTGCAGCTGTGACTAGGGGGAATGCCATACTAGATCTAGTATTAGGTAACAAACTGAGTCAGGTCACAGATCTCTCAGTGGGTGAGCATCTGGGGGACAGTGACCACAGCTCCCTGGCCTTTAGCATTATCATGGAAAAGGACGGAATCAGAGAGGACAGGAAAATTTTTAATTGAAGAAGGGCAAATTATGAGGCTATAAGGCTAGAACTTATGGGTGTGAATTGGGATGATGTTTTTGCAGGGAAATGTACTTTGGACATGTGGTCGATGTTTAGGGATCCTTAGGGATAAATTTGTCCCAGTGAGGAAGATAAAGAATGGTAGGGTGAAGGAACTATGGGTGACAAGTGAGGTGGAAAATCTAGTCAGGTGGAAGAAGGCAGCATACATGATGTTTATGAAGCAAGGATCAGATGGGTCTATTGAGGAATATAGGGTAGGAAGAAAGGTGCTTAAGAAGGGGCTGAGAAGAGCAAGAAGGGGGCATGAGAAGGCCTTGGCAAGTAGGGTAAAGGAAAACCCCAAGGCATTCTTCAATTATGTGAAGAAAAAAGGATGACAGGAGTGAAGGTAGGACCGATTAGAGATAAAGGTGGGAAGATGTGCCTGGAGGCTGTGGAAGTGAGCGAGGTCCTCGATGAATAATTCTCTTTGGTATTCACCAATGAGAAGGAACTTGATGACGGTGAGGACAATATGAGTGAGGCTGATGTTCTGGAGCATGTTGATATTAAGGGAGAGGAGGTGTTGGAGTTGTTAAAATACATTAGGACGGATAAGTCCCCGGGGCCTGACGGAATATTCCCCAGGCTGCTCCATGAGGCGAGGGAATAGATTGCTGAGCTTCTGGCTAGGATCTTTATGTCCTCGTTGTCTACGGGAGTGGTACCGGAGGATTGGAGGGAGGTGAATATTGTTCCCTTGTTCAAAAAGGGTAGTCGGGATAGTCCGGGTAATTATAGACCAGTGAGCCTTACGTCTATGGTGGGAAAGCTGTTTGAAAAGATTCTTAGAGATAGGATCTATGGGCATTTAGAGAATCATGGTCTGATCAGGGACAGTCAACACGGCTTTGTGAAGGGCAGATCGTGTCTAACAAACCTGATAGAGTTCTTTGAGGAGGTAACCAGGCGTATAGACGAAGGTAGTGCAGTGGATGTGATCTATATGGATTTTAGTAAGGCATTTGACAAGGTTCCACGTGGTAGGCTTATTCAGAAAGTCAGAAGGCATGGGATCCAGGGAAGTTTGGTCAGGTGGATTCAGAATTGGCTTGCCTGCAGAAGGCAGAGGGTCGTGGTGGAGGGAGTATATTCAGGTTGGAGAATTGTGACTAGTGGTGACCCACAAGGATCAGTTCTGGGACCTCTACTTTTCGTGATTTTTATTAACGACCTGGATGTGGGGGTAGAAGGGTGAGTTGGCAAGTTTGCAGATGACACAAGGGTTGGTGGTGTTGTAGATAGTGTAGAGGATTGTCAAAGATTGCAGAGAGACATTGATAGGATGCAGAAGTGGGCTGAGAAGTGGCAGATGGAGGACAACCCGGAGAAGTGTGAGGTGGTACACTTTGGAAGGACAAACTCCAAGGCAGAGTACAAAGTAAATGGCAGGATACTTGATAGTGTGGAGGAGCAGAGGGAACTGGGGGTACATGTCCACAGATCCCTGAAAGTTGCCTCACAGGTTGATAGGGTAGTTAAGAAAGCTTATGGGGTGTTAGCTTTCATAAGTCGAGGGATAGAGTTTAAGAGTCGTGAGGTAATGATGCAGCTCTATAAAACTCTGGTTAGGCCACACTTGGAGTGCTGTGGTCCAGCTCTAGTCATCTCACTATAGGAAGGATAAGCATTGGAAAGGGTACAGAGGAGATTTACCAGGATGCTGCCTGGTTTAGAGAGTATGCATTATGATCAGAGATTAAGGGAGCTAGGGCTTTACTCTTTGGAGAGAAGGAGGATGAGAGGAGACATGATAGAGGTATACAAGATATTCAGAGGAATAGATAGAGTGGCCATCCAGTGCCTCTTCCCCAGGGCACCACTGCTCAATACAAGAGGACATGGCTTTAAGGTAAGGGGTGGGATGTTCAAGGGGGATATAGAGGAAGGTGTTTTTACTCAGAGAGTTGTTAGTGCATGGAATGCACTGCCTGAGTCAGTGATGGACGCAGATACACTAGTGAAGTTTAAGAGACTACTAGACAGGTACATGGAAGAATTTAAGGTGGGGGGTTATATGGGAGGCAGGGTTTAAGGGTCGTCACAACATTGTGGGCCGAAGGGCCTGTTCTGTGCTGTACTCTTCTATGTTCTATGTATGTTCTATATGACACTATCTCTGATCAGCAGTGCCACGCCCCCACCTCTTTTGACTCCCTCTCTGTCCGTTCTGAAACATCTAAAGCTTGGCACTTGAAGTAACCATTCCTGTCCCTGAGCCATCCAAGTCTCTGTAATGGCCACGACATCATAGCTTCAAGTACTGATCCACGCTCTAAGCTCATCTGCTTTGTTCATGATGCTTCTTGCGCTTAAATAGACACAACTCAAACCATCAGTCTGAGCGCATCCCTCCTCTATTGCCTGCCTATCCTCCCTCCCACACTGTCTCCAAGCTTTCTCTATTTGTGAGTCAACCACCCCTTCCTCCGTCTCTTCAGTTTGGTTCCCACACCCCAGAAGTTCTAATTTAAACTCTCCCCAGTAGCCTTAGTAAACCTCCCTGCCAGGATATTGGTCCCCCTGGAATTCAAGTGCAACCAGTTCTTTTTGTACAGGTCACTCCTGCCTCAAAAGAGGTCCCGATGATCCAGAAATCTGAATCCCTGCCCCCTGCTCCAATCCCTCAGCCACACATTTATCCTCCACCTCACTCTATTCCTACACTCACTGTCGTGTGGCACAGGCAGTAATCCCGAGATTAACACCTTTGAGGTCCTGCTTCTCAACTTCCTTCCTAACTGCCTGTAATCTGTTTTCAGGACCTCCTCCCTTTTCCTACCTATGTCGTTGGTACCAACATGTGCCACGACCTCTGGCTGTTCACCTTCCCACTTCAGGATATCATGGACATGATCAAAAACATCCCGGAGCCTGGCACCTGGGAGGCAAAGTACCATCCGTGTTTCTTTCCTGCGTCCACAGAATCACCTGTCTGACCCCCTAAATATAGAGTCCCCTATCACTGCTGCCATTTTCTTCCTTTCCCTACCCTTCTGAGCCACAGGACCAGACTCTGTGCCAGACGTACAGCCACTGTTGCTTCCCCCCCCTCCCCGCCCCAACAGTACTTAAGCAGGAGCACTTATTGTTAAGGGGGACAGTCACAGGGGTGCTCTCTAGTATCTGACTCCTGCCCTTCCCTCTCCAGACTGTCACCCACTTATCTGTCTCTGGTGTGACTACTTGCATATAACTCCTCTCTATCACCTCCTCACTCTCCATGACCAGACGAAGGTCATCGAGCTGCATCTCCAATTCCCTAACCCAGTCCCTAAAGAGCTGCAGCTCAACGCACCTGGTGCAGATGTGGCCGTCCGGGAGGCTGGGAATCTCCCAGACATTCCACATCCGACACACAGTACAGAACACCAACCTCACAGACATACTTCCTATTCCTATTCCAAAAGGAGAGGAGAAGATGGCAGCGCGACGCAGCGTGCAGCGGCCACTCCAGTGATGAATAACTGTTATCTGTCAAGTAGCATGCCGTGCACAATCCTGATTTGATGGAGATGGACGTGAGAGCACGGAGGAACATCTGGTGAAACTTCTGAAATGCCTGTTTCGCTGCCGCTGCTACTGTGTGATCCAGAATCTCCGGAGGGGAAGGCCCCGAGTCCTCGGCTTTGCATGTTGCTTGGCGGCCGGGGCGGGGTTGAAGCACTCAGCAGAGATTGTGCTCGGTGTCAGAGGGCTGGTCGGAGGCTCGAAGTTTTTGGACGGACTCAGAGTCGGCTGTGGTCGGGTCCTCATAATCTAATCACAAGTAACTTAACTCGCCTCAGCCCGTTGAGCCCAAGCCCTCCTACTCTGACTCCCTCTATTCTTGTACCTGCTCTATAAAGCTGTCTTCTTTTTATACTCTTCCCACCGGTCTACCTTGCTGATGTCCACAGTCATTCCTCGATCAAGCCACTGAAGAAAAAATGATCTCTTTTTATACTCTTCCCGCTAGTCTACCTTGCGGATGTCCACGTGCCTGGGCAGTCATTCCTCAAATTGCCCACATTTCCGTTCAAAGTAAATTTACTAAAGTATGTATTTGGTACCAATTATTTTATTGCAGGCATTTACAGGATAAAAATTTGATTAAAAAAAGAATAGTACAGCCCTACGTCCTGTCCTATGAAAGACTATACATAAACCATAGAACCATATAACAATCACAGCATGGAGACAGGCCATATCGGCCCTTCTAGTCCATGCCGAACTCTTA
Organism: Mobula hypostoma; assembly: GCF_963921235.1. Lineage (NCBI taxonomy): Eukaryota > Metazoa > Chordata > Chondrichthyes > Myliobatiformes > Myliobatidae > Mobula > Mobula hypostoma. Next base: position 105,148,269 of record NC_086101.1, on the reverse strand, counting down.
TTCTCACCTAGTCCCACCGACCTGCGCTCAGCCCATAAACCTCCATTCCTTTCCTGTCCATATAGCTGTCCAATTTAACTTTAAATGACAACATCGAACCTGCCTCAACCACTTCTGCTGGAAGCTTGTTCCACATAGCTGCCACTCTCTGAGTAAAGAAGTTCCCCCTCATGTTACCCCTAAACTTTTGCCCTTTAACTCTCAACTCGTCCTCTTGTTTGAATCTCCCCTACTCTCAATGGAAAAAGCCTATCCACGTCAACTCTATCCATCCCCCTAATAATTTTAAATACCTCTATCAAGTCCCCCCTCAACCTTCAAAGAATAAAGACCCAACTTGTTCAACCTTTCTCTGTAACTTAGGTGATAAAACCCAGGTAACATTCTAATCTTCTCTGTATTCTCTATTTTGTTGACATCTTTCCTATAATTCAGTGACCAAAACTGTACACAATACTCCAAATTTGGCCTCACCAGTGCCATGTACAATTTCAACATTACATCCCTATTCTTATACTCAATGCTCTGATTTATAATGGCCAGCATACCAAAAACTTCCTTCACTACCCTATCCACATGAGATTCCACCTTCAGGGAACTATGCACCATTATTCCTAGATCCCTCTGTTCTACAGCATTCTTCAATGCCCTACCATTTACTATGTATGTCCTATTCTGATTAGTCCTACCAAAATGTAGCACCTCACATTTTTCAGCATTAAACTCCATCTGCCATCTTTCAGCCAACTCTTCTAACTGGTCTAAATCTCTCTGCAAGCTTTGAAAACCTACTTCATTATCCACAACTCCAGCTATCTTAGTATCATCTACATACTTACTCATCCAATTTACCACCCCATCATCCAGATCATTAACGTAAATGACAAACAACATTGGACCCAGTACAGATCCCTGAGGCACACCACTAGTCACCGGCCTCCAATCTGACAAACAGTTATCCACCACCACTCTCTGGCGTCTCCCATCCAGCCACTGCTGAATCCATTTTACTACCTCAATATTAACAGCTAACGATTGAACCTTCCTAACCAACTTTCCATGTGGAACCTTGTCAAAGGCCTTACTGAAGTCCATATAGACAACATCCTCCACTTTCCTAGTAACTTTCCTAGTAACCTCTTCAAAAAATTCAATAAAATTTGTCAAACATGACCTTCCACACACAAATCCATGTTGACTATTCCTAATCAGACCCTGTCTATCCAGATAATTATATATACCATTTCTAAGAATACTTTCCATCAATTTACCCACCACTGACGTCAAACAAAGTAACACACACAAAATGCTGCAGGAATTCAGCAGCATCTATGGAAATGAATAAGCAGTCGATGTTTCAGGCTGACACACTTCGTCGGGTGTGAGGAGGAAGGGAAAGACACCAGAGTAAAAAGGTGGGGAGGGGAAGGAGGATAGTTAGAAGGTGAAAGGTGAAGCCAGGTGGGTGGGGAAGGTAAAGGGATGGAGAAGGAAGAACCTGATAGGAGAGGAGAGTGGACCAGATACATAAAGAAAGACTGATAAACGAAAGAAAACAAACTGTGCAAATAAAAGTAATATTGAGAGCTGAATTGCAACGTGTCCTTCAAAGTGAGTCCATTGGTTGTGGAATCACGCTGGTTCACAAGCCTGACGGTTGAAGGGTAGTAACTGTTCCTGATTCCGGTGGTGTGAGACCCAAGGCTCCTGTACCTCCTGCCTGACGGTTGAAGGGTAATAACTGTTCCTGAACCTGGTGGTGTGAGACCCAAGGCTCCTGTACCTCCTGCCTGACGGTTGAAGGGTAGTAACTGTTCCTGATTCCGGTGTTGTGGGACCTCAGGCTCCTGTACCCCCGCCTGACAGTAGCAATAAGAAGAGAGCATGGCCTGGGTGATGGGAGTACTTAATGATGGACGCTGCTTTCTTGTGGCAGCGCTCTGTGTAGATGTGCTTAATGGTGGGGAGGGCTTTTCCTGTGATGGACTGGATTGTATCAACCACTTTCTGAAGCCTTTTCTGTTCAAGGGCAGTGGTGTTTCCATATCAGGCAGTGAAGCAACCAGTTAGGATACTCCCCACTGTGCATGTGTGGAAATTAGTCAAAGTTTGTTGTGACATTCCAAATCCACACTATCTTCCAGGGAAGTAAAGGTGCTGTTGTTACTTCTTTCTGATGGCACTTGTGCGCTGGTCGCAGGAGAGATCCTCTGATACATTAACACGGAGGAATTTAAAGCATCTGATCCTCTCCGCCTCCAATCCCCTAATGAGGGCTGGCTCATCTTCCTCCTATAGTCAATAGTCTGTGGATTTGGCTTGGAAACCTGCCTCAGGACTGAGGGAGCTGAGGTGCTCGGCCGACAGATTGTTTGTTGATCCACACTGTGGCATCTGCAGCCCCTTCTGCTTCCTGTCCCCTGAATGGTTGTCCCCCGAGCCGGGAGATGCCAACACTGCTCTCAGCCCATAAACTTGATTCCTATTTTCGTTCTCATCCAGCTACAGCCACCTGTTCTATTAGCTTCTGTCCCTCATTGTGACATACACAGTTAAACTTACTACCTCCCTGTCCCTCCCTCTCACTTCACCCCTCCTTCCACATTCCGTCTGGGTAGTCTCCAACCTGATGAAATGAACAATAATTTTTCTAATCTGTTAGCTACTTGCCCCTCCTCCCCTCCCTTTTTTACCGTTTCCCCATTCAGGTTCGCCTCTCCCCCCAACTCCTCCTCTCATCTGCCCATCACCTCTCTCTGATTCCCTTCCTCCTTTCCTTTCTCCCATGGTCCATTCTACTCTCCTATCAAATTCTTTCTTCAGCCGTTTCTCTCTTCCACATATCCCCTCCCCGTCACCTGGTCTCGCCTATCACCTGCCAGCTTGAACTCCTCCCACTTCCCCTCCCCGACCTTATTCTGGCTTCTGCCCCCTTCCTTTCCAGTGCTGATGTCAGGCAATTATTCCCCTCCATTGCCGCTGCCTGACCTGCTGAACTCATCCAGCATTTTGTGTGTGTTTCCCATCTACCAGCATCAGAATCAGAACCAGGGTTACTGACAGTCCCCACGTCATGAGTTTTGTTATTTTGTGGCAGCAGAAAGCGCAAAATACAAAGTAGACTATAAATTACAATAAGATATATATTGTATATATGAGAAGAAAGTATTTTGTGAGTGGTGAGGGTCTTTAATGTTGGATGCTGCCTTCCTGGAGCATCTCCTTTTGAAGATGTCCTCGATGCTGGAGAGGCTCGTGCCCATGATGGAGTTGGCTGGGTTTACAACTCTCTGCAGCTTTTTCTGATCCTGAGCAGTGGCCCCTCCACACCAGACAGCGATGTTACCAGTCAGAATGGTCTAGTATGAATGCTTCTGTATAAATTTGCTAGTGTTTGGTGGCACTCAGACTCTTAGAAACATAGAAACATAGAAAACCTACAGCACAATTTGGGCCCTTCGGCCCACAAAGTCATGCCAAACATGTCCTTACCTTAGAAATTACTAGGCTTACCTATAGCCCTCTATTTTTTCTAAGCTCCATGTGCCTATCCAAAAGTCTCTTAAAAGACCCTATCGTATCCACCTCCACCACCGTTGCCAGCAGCCCATTCCACGCACTCACCACTCTCTGAGTAAAAAACTTATCCCTGACATCTCCTCTGTACCTACTCCCCAGCACCTTAAACCTGTGTCCTCTTGTGGCAACCATTTCAGCTCCGGGAAAAAGCCTCTGGCTATCCACATGATCAGTATAGCTGATGCTGCATGTGGCCAAGTGGTTAAGGCATTCGACTAGCGACCTGAAGGTCGTGAGATCAAGCCCCAGCCGAGGCAGCGTGTTGTGTCCTTGAGCAAGACACTTAACCACACAGCGCTCTGCGACGACACTGGTTCCAAGCTGTATCGGCCCTTGCCCCTCCCTTGGACAACATCAGTGTCATGGAGAGGGGAGTCTTGCAGCACGGGCAACTGCCTGTCTTCCATACAACCTTGCCCAGGCCTGCGCCCTGGAGAGTGAAGACTTTGCAAGCGCAAGACTAATGGATGCCTTAATAATAGCTGATGCTGTGCCTTCTTCGGAATTGCATTAACGTGTTGGACCCTGGATAGGTCTACCGGAAGCTGCTAATCCCTCAATGAGGACTGGCAGGTGTCCCCTTCCCGAATCCCACAATTAGTTCCTCAGTCTTACTGATGCTGAGGTGTGTTACCTTCACCTGCTTGGTAACGTACACACGCACACACGCATGCACACGCACGCAGACACGCACATGCATACTCACACACGTGCTGCTAATCTAAAAAAGAGATTAGTTTGTCAGTTGGCCAATATTCCTGCTTTCAGGGAAGTTTTCAGGAGAATGGAGGGGATTCCAGAGCTTGATTCCCAGGGAGATGAAGGCATTGGTAACATTATCGGGGAAGGATCAAGGATCAAGGGTGGGTTTTATTCTCCATGTACACTGAGTGTACAGTGTGCTCATGCTCTTCTGCTGTAGTTGCTCATCCACTTCAAGGTTGAACATGCGTGTTCAGAGATGCTCGTCTGCACACCACAGATGTAATTAGATTAGATTATGAGGACACGCAGTCCTCTTTTATTGTCATTTAGTAATGCATGCATTAAGAAATGATACAATGTTCCTCCAGAATGATATCACAGAAACACAAGACAAACCAAGACTAAAAAAAACTGACAAAAAACACATAATTATAACGTGTAGTTACATCAGTGTGAAGCAATACCATAATTTGATAAAGAACAAACTGTGCGCACGGTAAAAAAAAGTCTCAAAGTCTCTCGAAAGTCCCATCATCTCACACAGACGGTAGAAGGAAGAAAATCTCTCCCTGCCATGAGTTTCCAGCGCCACAAACTTGCCGATGCAGCACCCTGGAAGCACCCGACCACAGCCAACTCTTGAGTCCGTCCGAAACCTTCAAGCCTCCGACCAGCCCTCCAACACCGAGCACCGAGCACCATCTCTGCCAAGCGCTTCGACCCCGGCCCCAGCAACGGGCAATAGGCAAAGCCGAGGATTTGGGGCCTTCCCCCCCGGAGATTCTTGATCGCACAGTAGCAGCGGCAGCGAAGCGGGCATTTCAGAAGTTTCTCCAGGTGTTCCTCCGACCTTCTCATGCCTGTCTCCATCAAATCAGGATTGTGCACGGCTTCCTACTTACAAATACCATATCATTTCGGAGCGGCCACGCGCGCTGTGTCACGCCGCCATCTTCTCCTCCCCTCCTCCTCAAGTAATGTGAGGTTACTTGAGTTACTGTCGCTTTCCTGTCAGCTTGAATCAGTCTGGCTATTCTCCTCCAACCTCTCTCATTAGCAAAGTGTTTTCACCCACAAAACTGCTGCCTGCTGGATTTTTTTTTTGTTTCTTGCTCCATTCTCTGTAAATCCTAGAGACTGTTGTGCATGAAAATCCCAGGAGATCAGTAGCTTTGGAGATACTTAAACCACCCCATCTGGCACCAGCAATCATTCCGTGGTCAAAGTCTCTTAGATCACATTTCTTCCCCATTCTCATGTGTGGTCTGAACGACAGCTGAACCTCATGACCATATCTACATGCTTTTATGCATTGAGTTCCTGCCAGGTGATTGGCTGATTAGATACTGTATTTGCATCAATGAGCAGAGGTATAGGAATACCACTGAGTATATGTGCATTAGGAATTTGCTGTGGTGAGTTGGTCAGCAGACGGCATGCAACAAAACGATCTGGTAAAGTTAGAGGTTACAGTACAGATATGGAATAAAACGTACATAAATACAAAACTTTACAAAGTAAACAGCCTCCAGCCCAATCAGACTTACAGGCACAAGGCCTTCAAATTCCCCATGGACTTGCACTCATGGTCACACAGTCCCTTGGCCTATCAACTCCATGCCAACCAGCGAGCACTCTTGGATGGCATTGTGCCCCTTGGCCTATTAACTCCATGCCAACCAGTGAGCACGTGCAGATGGCATTGTGCCCCTTGGCCTATCAACTCCATGCCAACCAGCAAGCACTCGCGGATGGCATTGTGCCCCTTGGCCTATCAATTCCATGCTGACCTATCAAGCACTCATGGATGGGGTTGAGCTGTGACTCTGTTGAGGTCATGGCTCAGACCTTTAGGTTTGAAGGAATGGTTTTGGGGACAGCCAGAGTAGTTAGAGGTCAGATTAGGGATTAGGGACTGGGATATGGGGAAATCAGAGGCCAGGCCAGAGTCTAGTCACTCACTCCACATTCAGAGGCCATTGATGCGGATGTGGACTAGTGAGGAAGAGGGCTGGAGGCCTCTACCCCCCAAGTCAGTGAGTTCTAGGATCGGAGTTTCCTGTGGGCAGGAGGCATGGTGGCTGCCAACATTCTAGGAGCACAACTCCACAAGACCAGAATTCAAGACCATGTGCTTGGGGTTCCATCATGCTAGTGCTGAGTATGAGGCTGTTATTACCACACCACACAATTAACTGATCTATCTTGCTCCCATAGGCCCCTTCCCACACTGCCCATCACACAGTGTAGCAAGCCCTCAGTACCACCCCTCCCAGAGTGTGGTGCCCCTTCACTGCCACCTCCCACAGTGTAGAGCCCCTTAACTGCTCCCTCCCATAATGCAGTGCTCTCTCACTGTATCTCCCACGATGCATTGGTCTCTCACTGTCTCTCCCATGATGCAGTGCTCTCCAACTGTCTCTCCCACAATGAAATGCTCTCTCACTTTCCTCCCCACAGTACAGTGCTCTCTCACTGTCTCCCACAGTGCAGTGCTCTCTCACTGTCTCTCCACGATGCAGTGCTCTCCGACTGTCTCTTCCACAATGAAATGCTCTCTCACTTTCCTCCCCACGGTACAGTGCTCTCTCACTGTCTCCCACAGTGCAGTGCTCTCTCACTGTCTCCCACAGTGCAGTGCTCTCTCACTGTCTCTCCACAATGCAGTGCTCTCCGACTATCTCTCCCATGATGCAGTGCTATCTGACTCTCTCTCCCACAGTGCAGTGCTCTCCCACTGCCTCTCACAATGCAGTGCTCTCTCATTGTCTCTCCCATAGCACAGTGCTCTCTCACTGTCTCTCCCATAGTACAGTGCTCTCTCTCTGTCTCTCCCACAGTGGAGGTCTCTGACTGCCTCTCCCACAGTGGAGCGTCCTCTCACTGCCTCTCACAATGCAGTGCTCTCTCACTGTCTCTCCCATGCTGCAGTGCTCTCTCACCTCCAGATATCACCCTAGTGATTTGAAGTCTCGAAGGACTGGTTCAAGCAGCAGCTCAGAACTCAGAGATGACACTGCTGCCACTTGCTGTGACAAAGCCCCAGGAGAAAGTAAGACTGGATCACACAACCCCATTCATCCTGATAAACCTGGCACAGGAAATGACTGGGGAGTGTCTGTATAACACAGAGATTTCATTCCCTGTTGTTTTAGCCACTGAAATGTTAACACAAAAACTGTTAGTGTCACACTAAATGTTTAGAGCATAGAACACAGAACAGTACAGGCCTTCTGGCCTACAATATTGTGTCAGCCTTATAACCTACTCTAAGGTCAATCTAACCCTTCCCTCCCACATCGCCTCCATTTTTCTATCATCCACACGCCTATCTAAGCGTCTCTGAAATGTCCCTAATGCATCAGCCTCCACCATTGCCCCTGGCAGGGTGTTCCATGCACCCACTGCTCTCTGTAAAAAACACCTATCTCTGGCATCCCCACAGTGTTTTCCTCTGATCACCTTAAAATTATGGCCCCTGGTATTAGCCATTTCTGCCATGGGGGGAAGTCTCTGGCTGTCCACTTGGTCTTTGCCTCTGATCACTTTGTAGACCTTTATCAAGTCACCTCTCACCCTTCTTCACTCCAGAGGAAAAGCCCTCGCTCACTCAACGTTCCTTCATAAAACATGCTCTCCAATCCAGGCAACATCCTGCTAAATCTCCTCTGCACTCTCACGAAAGCTTCCATATCTTTCCTATAATGAGGCAACCTGAACTGAACACAATACCCAATCAGGTGAAGCTTGACTTCGTTTTGCCACCAGTTCTGAGCACTGGTAGAGTTTATTGTACAGTGTGGGGTGCACATCTCCCCTCACCAAGTGGTTCTGACATAGAACACTGAATTGTACAGCCCAGTCGTACTGTAGCTCACTGAGGGTCCCTGGTGGTAGACACAGGCAGTGCAGCACCACACAGTGGAGATTAACATAAACTGATGGGAACTGGGGAGAACACAGCTGGGCAACAGAGCAGTTCGTATGTGACTCTTGTGACCTTTTGTGATGATATAAAAGTTGAGAAGAAATTGGACCAGGATAGAGCATGGAAATAGCTAATATGACAGGACATAACTTTGAGGTGACTGGATGAAAATTTAGGGTAATGTCATAAGACCATAAGACAATAAGATATAGGAGCAGAATTAGGCTATTCGCTCTGTTCTGCCATTCTATTATTGCTGCTGGGTGAGACCATTTCAAATCACAGTTAATAAAAATGGAATTTTTCCATCTTGTCCAGGTAAATCTGGAAGCCTTTTTATAGTTTTCCATCTTTCTTTCACTCTCTGTCTATCCTTTGTCTTTCAGTCTCATATCTCTCTCTCCACTCTCTCTTTCTCCATCTCCCTCTCTCCACTCTCCTCCATCTCTCCCTCCCACTCTCTCTTTCTTCTACCTCCCTCTCTCACTCCATAAGACCATAAAACATAGGAGCAGAATTAGGCCATTCAGCCCATCGAGTCTGCTCTGCCATTCCATCATGGCTGATCCTGGATTCCATTCAACCCCATATACCTCCCTTTTCACCACATCCTTTGATACCCTGACCAATCAGGAAACAATCAACTTCTGCCTTAAGTATACCAACGGACTTGTCCTCCACCACAGTCTGTGGCAGAGCATTCCACTGATTCACTACTCTCTGGCTAAAAAAAAATCCCTCCTTACCTCTGTTCTCAAAGGTCACCCCTCAATTTTGAGGCTGTGCCCCCTAGTTCTGGATACCCCCACCAAAGAAAACATCCTCTCCTCATCCATCCTATCTAGTCCTTTCAACATTGGGTAGGTTTCAATGAGATTCCCCCCAGCATTCGTCTAAATTCCAGTGAGTACAGGTCCAAAGCTGCCAAACACTCCTCATATGTTGACCCCTTCATTCCCAGAGTCATCCTCATGAACCTTCTCTGGACTCTCTCCAATGATAGCATATCCTTTCTGAGATATGGGGCCCAAAACTGTTGACAATACTCCAGGTGCGGCCTGACCAGTGTCTTATAGAGGTTCAGCATTATCTCCTTGAAATAAATGAAACATTGCATTTGCCTTCTTTACCACAGATTGAACCTGTAAATTAACCTTCCAGGAGTGTTGCATGAGGACTCCTAAGTCTCTTTGCACCTCTGATGTTTGAACCTTCTCATTTAGATAGTAGTCAGCATCATTTTCCAGTGGTCCAATATCAACTCTCACCTCCTTTGTATTCTTTATATAACTGAAAAAACTGTTGGTATCTGCTTTATATTATTGGCTAGTCTGCCCTCATATTTCATCTTTTCCCTTCTTATAGCTTTTTAGTTGCCTTTTGTTGGATTTTAAAAGCTTCACAATCATTCAACTTCCCATTCACTTTTTCTACCTTATATGCCCTTTCCTTGGCTTTTATGCAGTCTTTAACTTCCTTTGACAGCCACGTTTGTCTACCCCTGCCATCTGAGAACTTCTTCCTCTGTGAAACATATCTATCCTGTGCCCTGTGAACTACTCCCAGAAACTTCAGGCATCTCTGCTCTGCCATCATCCCCACCAGTATCCCCCTCCATTCCACCTGGATAAGTTTCTCTCTGATGCCTCTGTAATTCCCTTCATTCCATTTGCAGTACTAAATAGAACATAGAATAGTACAGCACAGCACAGTATTTGGCCCACAATGTTGTGCCCAACCAGCTAAAGAGCAAATCAAAACTGCCCTAACACTAATTCCTCCTACCTCCACAATGTCCATCTTCCTTACATCCATGTGCCTATCCAAACGTCTCTTAACAGCCTCTGAGGTATTTGCCTCTACCACCATGCCAGGCAGCACATTCCAAGCATCCACCACTCTGAGTAAAAACCTTACCCCTCAGATCCACCTTGGACCTACCCCCTTTCACCTTCAATGCATGTTCCCTGGCATTAGAGATTTCAACCCTGGGACACAGACACTCTCTGTCCGCGCCTCCCATAATCTTGTAAACCTCAGCCTCCGGTGCTCTGGAAAAAACAACTCCAGTTTATCTATCTTCTCGCAGCATCCTGATAAACCTCTTCTGCACCCTCTTCAAAGCCTTAACATCCTTCCTATGGTGGGGTGACCAGGACAGTATGCAATACTTCAGATGTGGCCTAAACAGAGTTTTATAAAGTTAAATATTAGTTTTTTTAAACTACTCATAGAACTGGGTAGAAATTTGAAAATTCAGATTTTTGTACAATGTAGAAGGCCACTTGCCCCATCTAATCTATGTATTTGACTCATTTAGTCTATATTGTTTTTCACAGCAATCACATTAACCCACCAATTTCCATACCTCTCTTCCCATTAACTACTCCTGATACTCCTACCATCCACCTACGCTAGAGGTGATTTACAGTTAACCAATTAACCAACTGTACGGGGTCTTTCTTTTGTTACATTTAAAATGGCGACTTTGTTATGTTAATCTGGGGAATGCAGCTTTGTTGTGCTTTAACGCTGAAGAGAGTTTGCGCTAAGTTTGTTTTACTTTAAAATGAGATAACAGGGTTCTATTAGCCAATGGGTGGTTATGTATCGTTTCGTTTTCGGATACCATGCTGTATGATATGACTGTGGACTGAGTTTTGGCGGGGAGTTGGAGGAGAGACGAGGACCGCGGACGTGTGGAGAGGCTCCAGTTGATCACTCAGGGTGGTCCCGAGCCGCGAGTCGACAGAATTCGGGTGGTCGTCTGACGTCGAATTGAGCTCCAACGTAGCGTGCGAAGAACTTGGACTTTGATAAGTGTTGGCGCCTTTTTTTCCCATTACTTTCCTCTCTGTATCAAATGTATATTAATGTCATAGAATTAGTAATATCTATAAAGTGTATTTGTTAAAATTTACTGGGTGTGCTGGCTGATGATTGATGTTGTGATTGATTCGGGCGGTGACTGACCCTGAGGGGAGTGTTGAGGCAGGTGCTGGGCTGGATTTCCCCTAGACATACACGAGCCAATATAACTGAACATTACACAACCAAATAGAACATTTTGGGGTTTTGTGAGGAAACCAGTGCAACAGTTAGAACCCAGATGGTCACACAAAACACGCGTAAACGCTGTAGGCATCCGTGGCTGGAAATCAAACACAGGATCATGTTTATGCGGCTGCAGAACCCTGTGCAGTGAACACAAGCTAAACAATGAAATAATATTTCCACAAGTTAGACCAGGGCATAAAAGTAGGGTTAATAGATGCAAAGGCTGGTTAGCAGGAAGCATTTTATTGTACTGATGCATCTGACTTATGCTTCTCCCTCTCAAATTGCAGTACGAATTCAATCATATTGTGATCACTGCCTCCTAAAGGTTCCTTTACGTTAAGCTCCCTAATAAGATCTGGGTTATTACACAACACCCGATCTAAGATAGTCTTTCCCTGAGTAGGCTCAAGCACAAGCTGCTCTAAAAAGCCATCTTGTAGGCATTCAGCAAAATCCCTCTTCTGCAATCTGACACCAACCTGATTTTCCCAAACCCTTTGGATATTGAAGCCCCCCCATTACAATCCTTTGATGCTAAGCTGCCAACTATGACCTTATTTCAGCCATGACTCAGTGATGCCACAACGTCATACTGACCGATCTCTAATTGTGCCATGAGTTTGTTCACCTTATTCTGAATGCTACACACATTTAAATACAGCACCTTCAGTCCTGCATCCTTTACCCTTTTCAATTTTGCCTCTGTAAGCGTTTCCACAGAGAGTGATGTGTGTGTAACACCCTGCCAGGTGTGGTGGTTGAGGCAAATACATTAAGGACATTTAAAACAATCTTAGATAGAATAGTATGAAAGAAAAATGGAGGGCTATGTGGGAAAAGCCAGAGAGTGGGTAGTTGCTTCTCTGACTGGAGGCCTGTGACTAGTGGAGTGCTGAAGGGATTGGTGCTGGGTCTCTTGTTGCTTGTCATCTATCTCAATAATCTGGATCATAATGTGGTTAAGTGATCAGCAAATTTGTGTATGACACCAAGACTGGGGGTGTAGTGGACAAGGAAAGCTATCAGAGCTTGCAGTGGAAGGTATTGCACTTTAATAGAACCAGCCAGGGTAGGCCTTACACAGTGAGTGGAGTGTGGTAGAACAGAGGGATCTGGGAATACAGGTCCGCAATTCATTGAGAGTGGTGGCACAGGTAGATAGAGTTGTAAGGAAAGTTTTTGGCCCATTGGCCTTCGTAAATCAAAGTATTGAGCACAGGAGATGGGATGTTATGTTGAAGTTGTATAAGACATTGGTGAGGCCTAATTTGGAGTATTGAGTGCAGTTTTGGTCACCTACCTACAGGAAAGACGTAAATAAGGTTGAAAGAGTACAGAGAAAATTTACAAGGATGTTGCTAGTACAGGAGGATCCGACTTATAAAGAACAATTGAATACGTTAGGACTTTATTCCTTGGAATGTAGAAAATCGAGAGGAGATTTGATAGAGGTATACAAAATTATGAGGGGTGTAGATAGGGTAAATGCAAGCTGGCTTTTTCCACTGAGACCACAGCTAGAGGTCATGGTTAACACTGAAGGGTGAAAAGTTTAAGGGGAACAGGAGGGAAAACTTCTTCACTCAGAAGGTGCTGAGAGTGTGGAATGAGCTGCCTGTGCAAATGGTGCATGCGAGCTCGATTTCAACATTGAAGAGAAGTTTTGATAGGTACTTGGATGGTAAGGGGTATGGAGGGCTATGGTACCAGTGGAAGTCATTGGGACTAGTCAGTTTAAATGGTTTCAGCATGGACTGGATGAGCCGAAGGGCCTGTTTATATTCTGTACCTCTCTTTGATTCCATATGGGAGGGAAGGGGTAGATTGATTTTGGAGCAGGTTATAAGGTCAGCACAACATCTTGGGCCAATGAGGCTGTGCATTCTCTCATGTTCTATGTTATATGTTCAATTAGGACCAGGCAGGATTGTGATAGTGTGAGACTGCATCTCCAGCCAATATCTTTCATCAGATCTCATAAAGGTAATTTTGTGCTTAGAAATACATAGGATGTAAAGTAACAGGCCATTACTTTCTGCTCTCTCCACATACATCTGTTCCTCTCTTCCTATGTATATTTATTCAGTTTCCCTGCAGTTTACTTCCTTTAAGACCATTAGATGTAGGATCTGAACTAGGCATTTGACCCATTGAAGCTCTGCCTTCAAGTATGGCTGATTTATTTTCCTTCTCAATCCCATTCTCCTGCCTTCTCCCTTATTGAAGTCCCTATTAATCAAGAACTTATTGAATTGAATTGAATGGACTTTATTACTTACATCCTTCATATACACGAGTAGTAAAAATCTTTACGTACGTCTCCGTCTAAATGTGCAATGTGCAATTTATTATAATTTATAATAAATAGTATGGACAGCAGGACAGTCAATATAACATAGAAATACAATTGTATCAGCATGATGGTCTAATGGCCTGGTGGAAGAAGCTCTCCTGGAGTTTGTTGGTCCTGGCTTTTATGCTGCGGTATCGTTTCCCAGATGGTAGCAGTTGGAACAGTTTGTGGTTGGGGTGACTCAGGTCCCCAATGATCCTTTTCACACACCTGTCTCTGTAATTGTCCTGAATAGTGGGAAATTCACATCTACAGATGCACTGGGCTGTCCGCACCACTCTCTGCAGAGTTCTGCGATTGAGGGAAGTACAGTTCCCATACCAGGTAGTGATGCAGCCAGTCAGTGTGCTCTCAATTGTGCTCCTGTAGAAAGTCGTTAGGACTTGGGGGCCCATACCCAACTTCTTCAACCGTCTGAAGTGAAAGAGGCACTATCGTGCTTTTTTCACCACACAGCCAGTATGTAAAGACCACGTGAGATCCTCAGTGATGTTTATGCCAAAGAACTTAAAGCTGTTCACGCTCTCAACCCCAGATCCATTGATATCTATAGGCTTTAAATTTACTCAATGACTTGGCCTCAAAAGTAATCTGTAACAATGAGTTCCATAGATTCACCACCTTCTAAATTCCTCCTCATCTCTGTTCTAACAGAGCTTCCTTGTATTCTAAGGCTGCAGAAGTCAAAATCAGAATCAGGCACACAGTTGCAAGAAAATGTTAGTGAACCCTTTGCACTTACTTGGTTTTCTGCATTGATTACTCATAAAATGTGGTCTGATCTTCATCTACGTCACTACAATAGACAAACACAATCTGCCTAAACTAATAACACACAAACAATTGTACTTCTTGTCAATACTGAGTACACTATTTAAACAATCACAGTCTAGGTTCAAAGATGTACGTGAACCTCTGGGGTAATGCCTATAAATGAGATGAGATTGGAGGTGTGAATTGTAGCAGGCACCTACATGAAAGACACACAAAGTTAGGTTACTGACAGAGCCTGCTTTTCTCAAGAAAGATCTGTTTATGTGCACTATGCCTTGATTAAAACATCTTTCAGAGGACCTCAGAATAAGAATTGTAGAGATGTATCAAGATGGAAAAGGCTACAAAAACACTTCTAAGGACCTGGGTGTTCTTCAGTCCACAGTAAGAGAAATTGTCTACAAATGGAGGAAATTCAGTACTGTTGCTACTCTCCCTAGGAGTGGGCTGCAAAGGTCACACCAAGAGCACAACATGCAATGCTGGAGGAGGTGAAAAAGAACCCAAGGGTACAGCAAAATACCTGCAGAAATCTCTGGATCTTGCTAAAGTCTCTGTTGATGTGTCCACTATAAGAAAAACACTAACAAGAACTGGAAGAAACAAGAAACATTAACACTAACTGAAGGACACCATAAAGGAAGTTACTGCTCTCCAATAAATAAACATTGTTGCATGTCTCCAGTTTGCAACAAACTATCTGGATGTTGTACAACATTTCTGGGGACAATGTTCTGTGGACAGACTAGAAAGAAGTAGTGCTGGATGCTAATAAGGCATTTGATAAGGTTCCCCATGGAAAGCTCAGAAAGTCATAGAAGACAGAGGGTAGTTGTAGGTGGAGTGTATTCTGCCTGGGGGTCGGTGTGCCACAGGGATCTGTTCTGCTCTTTGTGATTTTTATAAGTGACTTGGATGAGGAAGTGGAAGGGTGGGTTAATGTTTGCAATTGTGATGGAGAGCGTATAAGATTGTCATAGGTTATAAGGGGACATTGACAGGATGCAGCGGTGTGCTGAGAAGTCGCAGTTGGAGTTCAATCCGGAAAAATGTGAAGTGATTCACTTTAGAGGATCAAATCTGAAGGCAGAACACAGGGTTGATGGCAGGATTCTCAGCAATGTGGATCTTGGGGTCTATGCCCCTGAAAGTTACCACACAAATTGATGGGATGTTTAAAGTGCATGGGGTTTCAGGTGATTCAGTTCAAGAACTGTAAGGTAATGTTGCAGCTCTATAAAGACCACACTTGGCATATTGTGTTAGGTAAAGAATGTGAAAGCTTTAGAGAGAATGCAGAGATGTAGCATGATGTTGCCTGGGTTAGAGAGCACTCAGTAAATGCATTTCTTACATAATTTACATTTACACACACGCACAAACATTGCCTTGTCATTCTGCTGTCGTGCTGAGTGCATACACTTCAGTATCTGCTCCCGGTGTATTCTAATAATGGGTCCTGAAAAGTTGGTGTAACCCTTAGGCTTGGCCAGCACGTGTTCGTCTAGGGGAAGACAACTTCTGGCCCCATCAAACTGAGAAATCTCGTTTGTACGGATGCTACATGATGTGTTGCCCAGCTACAAACCTGCGCTGCAAAATATCACAGTACAACATATGCAATTAACTGATTGAACTTTATAAATCTTAATCTGAATATAGGGTTAGTAGAGAAAATAAAAAGGGCCCATTTTAAGAGAAAAGTCAAAAGTGCACACTGGAGCTCACTTCATTCATCAACCTCCTCTGAGTGTCGCCAGCCTTCGGACACTCGCTCCCAGTCCACTCCATCCGGTGGTCTACCAGCTCTCTCCACACGCGTCTTCCTTCTCTCACCGACAAAAGATTGCGAAAATCTCTCTTCCAGACTCACAAGAAAGAACATTTCTCTCACTGGATAGGCCCCCCACATTCCAAGCCCCATTATCTCTAGTCATAACCCAAACATTGCTGCTACAGAGAAACCATTACATTAGCAGTGAAACCTTACAGCGTGTTACATTGGCTTTATGGTGCCTTTTCTCCCATACACAACAGAATATGCGATTTCTTTAGTAATTGGGACGTGTATATACTGTTTGTCTATTGTATTTAAGGTAGATAACTTTTGTTTATTTTGCAACATGATTGTAACTACATTGTCACATTCTAATTCACGTGTACTCCTAAGTTAACCATGTGGGTAATTAAAGATGGTATGTTCTGGTGGGGTTCATCGCTCTCAGAAGCAGTGAGACAAATCAGAGCTATCCGGAGTTCACACTGGACAAAAATACTACGAAGCTATTGTTGTGTTTTCTAGTAGATATCTTTTTGTAAATATTGGCATTTTATTTTCACCATTTTTGCTAATTTTTGTAAGTTTGTTTTTGGCACATCTAATAAACACCCTTGCACTAAAGTGCTAAGTGACTACAGCATTTTTCCCTTGGTCATAACCCACCATTTAACAATGTGTTATGAGGAAAGGTTGAGCTAGGGCTTTTCTCTTTGGAACAAAGGAGGGTGAGACGTAACTGAACAGAGAAGTATAAGATGATAAAAGTGGTCAGCCAGAGTCTTTTTTCCAGGTGGGTAATGGCTAACACAAGGGGGCATAATTTTAAGGGTGAATGGAAGAAAGTATAGGGGGAATGGCAGATGTAGTATTTTGTACGCAGAGAGTAGATGTGTAAAGCGTGATGATGGAGGTGGGTAAATTAGAAACATTTAAGAACCTCTTAGATAGGCATATGGATGATAGAAAAAAAATGGACTCAATATACTCAATGACTCAGCCTATTGTCTGGGACAATGAATTCCACAAATTCACCATCCTCTGGCTAAAGAAATTCCTCCTCATCTGTTCTAAAGGGATACCCACCTATTGAGGTTGTGACCGCTGGTTCTAACCTCCCCCCACTATAGGAAACATCTTCTGCACATCCTATCTAGGCCTTTCAATATTCGATAGGTTTCAATGAAATACACTGGCCCTCGGGCTGCTACTGCAAAAAGCTAATTTATATGTAGTTTATATATGCCTGTGATAACAAACATGAACTGGAATGCTATTGTTTGATGCTATTGCACTAAGCATCTGTGTACTGCTCCAGTCCCTGATCACATTCCACACAGATTAGTTTTATTTGTCACATGAACATTTGTCACAAACATACAGTGAAATGAGTTGTTTTGCGCCAACAATCAACAAAGTCCAATGAAGTGTTTGGGCTCAATCCGCAAATGTCACCACACTTCCAGCGTCATTCCGCAAATGTCACCACACTTCCAGCGTCATTCCGCAAATGTCACCACACTTCCAGCGTCATTCCGCAAATGTCACCACACTTCCAGCGTCATTCCCCAAATGTCACCACACTTCCAGCGTCATTCCGCAAATGTCACCACACTTCCAGCGTCATTCCGCAAATGTCACCACACTTCCAGCGTCGTTCCGCAAATGTCACCACACTTCCAGCGTCGTTCCGCAAATGTCACCACACTTCCAGCGTCGTTCCGCAAATGTCACCACACTTCCAGCGTCGTTCCGCAAATGTCACCACACTTCCAGCGTCGTTCCGCAAATGTCACCACACTTCCAGCGTCGTTCCGCAAATGTCACCACACTTCCAGCGTCGTTCCGCAAATGTCACCACACTTCCAGCGTCGTTCCGCAAATGTCACCACACTTCCAGCGTCGTTCCGCAAATGTCACCACACTTCCAGCGTCGTTCCGCAAATGTCACCACACTTCCAGCGTCGTTCCGCAAATGTCACCACACTTCCAGCGTCGTTCCGCAAATGTCACCACACTTCCAGCGTCGTTCCCCAAATGTCACCACACTTCCAGCGTCATTCCGCAAATGTCACCACACTTCCAGCGTCATTCCCCAAATGTCACCACACTTCCAGCGTCATTCCCCAAATGTCACCACACTTCCAGCGTCATTCCGCAAATGTCACCACACTTCCAGCGTCATTCCGCAAATGTCACCACACTTCCAGCATCAATCCGCAAATGTCACCACACTTCCAGCATCATTCCGCAAATGTCACCACACTTCCAGCATCATTCCGCAAATGTCACCACAGTTCCAGCATCATTCCGCAAATGTCACCACACTTCCAGCATCATTCCGCAAATGTCACCACAGTTCCAGCATCATTCCCCAAATGTCACCACACTTCCAGCATCATTCCCCAAATGTCACCACACTTCCAGCATCATTCCGCAAATGTCACCACACTTCCAGCATCATTCCGCAAATGTCACCACACTTCCAGCATCATTCCGCAAATGTCACCACACTTCCAGCATCATTCCGCAAATGTCACCACACTTCCAGCATCATTCCGCAAATGTCACCACACTTCCAGCATCATTCCGCAAATGTCACCACACTTCCAGCATCATTCCGCAAATGTCACCACACTTCCAGCATCAATCCGCAAATGTCACCACACTTCCAGCATCATTCCGCAAATGTCACCACAGTTCCAGCATCATTCCGCAAATGTCACCACACTTCCAGCATCATTCCGCAAATGTCACCACACTTCCAGCATCATTCCGCAAATGTCACCACACTTCCAGCATCATTCCGCAAATGTCACCACACTTCCAGCATCAATCCGCAAATGTCACCACACTTCCAGCATCATTCCGCAAATGTCACCACACTTCCAGCATCATTCCGCAAATGTCACCACACTTCCAGCATCATTCCCCAAATGTCACCACACTTCCAGCATCATTCCCCAAATGTCACCACACTTCCAGCATCAATCCGCAAATGTCACCACACTTCCAGCATCAATCCGCAAATGTCACCACACTTCCAGCATCATTCCGCAAATGTCACCACACTTCCAGCATCATTCCGCAAATGTCACCACACTTCCAGCATCATTCCGCAAATGTCACCACACTTCCAGCATCATTCCGCAAATGTCACCACACTTCCAGCATCATTCCGCAAATGTCACCACACTTCCAGCATCATTCCGCAAATGTCACCACACTTCCAGCATCATTCCGCAAATGTCACCACACTTCCAGCATCATTCCGCAAATGTCACCACACTTCCAGCATCATTCCGCAAATGTCACCACACTTCCAGCATCATTCCGCAAATGTCACCACACTTCCAGCATCATTCCGCAAATGTCACCACACTTCCAGCATCATTCCGCAAATGTCACCACACTTCCAGCATCATTCCGCAAATGTCACCACACTTCCAGCATCATTCCGCAAATGTCACCACACTTCCAGCATCATTCCGCAAATGTCACCACACTTCCAGCATCATTCCGCAAATGTCACCACACTTCCAGCATCATTCCGCAAATGTCACCACACTTCCAGCATCAATCCGCAAATGTCACCACACTTCCAGCATCATTCCGCAAATGTCACCACACTTCCAGCATCATTCCGCAAATGTCACCACACTTCCAGCATCATTCCGCAAATGTCACCACACTTCCAGCATCATTCCGCAAATGTCACCACACTTCCAGCATCATTCCGCAAATGTCACACTTCCAGCATCATTCCGCAAATGTCACACTTCCAGCATCATTCCGCAAATGTCACCACACTTCCAGCATCATTCCGCAAATGTCACCACACTTCCAGCATCATTCCGCAAATGTCACCACACTTCCAGCATCAATCCGCAAATGTCACCACACTTCCAGCATCAATCCGCAAATGTCACCACACTTCCAGCATCATTCCGCAAATGTCACCACACTTCCAGCATCATTCCGCAAATGTCACCACACTTCCAGCATCATTCCGCAAATGTCACCACACTTCCAGCATCATTCCGCAAATGTCACCACACTTCCAGCATCATTCCGCAAATGTCACCACACTTCCAGCATCATTCCGCAAATGTCACCACACTTCCAGCATCACCCTAGCACGTCTACAGTCTACAAACTCTAACCTGTACACCTTTGGAATGTGAACGTGGGAGGAAACTAGACTTCTACTGTTTAATAAAATGTATCTTTATTTCTTTTACATCCACCTTCAGGGTAAGGAGTAAACTGGTGGCACAAAAACAAATTACTTAATACATCGCTCGTGAGCTGTGCTTGATCACCACATGGCCCTGGGAATCTTGTGTGAATAGTGGAGAGAATGTGGTATCATCCTCAGAGAGCGATTTACACAGAGCATTGTCCGAACCAGACATTCGAATATGTGGGGGACTACTGACCCCACTGTGACCTTTGGAAAGGATCCTGTTTTTCCTGTTCCGGTGGGAGATGACTCGGTTCCCCTGTGAATCTTGGCTGAACAAATCTGACAGCTCACACTGGTCACCGAGCAGCTCTCGACACTTCATAAAAGCCACGGGTTTGTCATGCAGTGCACTTGGACACTGCAGGAGGTAAGTATTTCCCAAAGGCATCGGGGCCCTTTTCAGAAGTGGCTGATACAGGTCATTCCTTTTTCCAGTGAAACAAGACATAGGTTCGAAGATATTTTCCTTGTCGTTTAGAAATGAACTGTTGCCCCGGTCTGGTTTGGGTAAAAGCACTGCCTTCCTTTCCAATAGGCCCCGTGCTCTGCTTACAGTGCACTGTGTCACGGTGAGAGAGCCCAACAGCTCGGATCCAAAGCTTTCTGCGCACAGTGTTTCAGAGTCAGCACGAGGATGGACTCCCTGGTCCAGCCCGGAATTGACAGCAGCAGACGGTGCTGACCTCCTGTGTGAAATCGCTCTTCTGCCTTGTGAATCCTGAGTAAAGCCATGATGGGTACTGTCAATAGGGCCTTTGATGGATGCTGTGTCTTCCCCTGGAGTACTGGACTGCAATCCACTTGTCACACCATCAGCTTTACAACAGGGCAGCTGTGTTCGATGTAACATCCGTGAAGCCTGCTCATCTGAGCCAGATTTGATGCATGTAGTGGTGGGAGGGGAAATGTTCCCCACTGTGCCATGGCAGACCTCTGTCAATGTAGTTGGCCTCATCTCCTTGCCATTCGTCTGAGTGTCACAGCCAAGGCCAAATGCACACAGATCTGCATCAACAATCACCTCAGGTTGATCTATAAGAGTTTCTCCTTCACTGGTGCTGGGGAATGGTAAGGCAGCAAGAGAATGGTCCACCGCCTGCAGGTTAGAGGTATATGCGGTGCTCCTAGTGTTACCTACGATGCACAGATAAAGAATCAGGTTCATTATAAACACAAGAAATTCTGCAGATGCTGTAAATCCAGAGCAACACACACAAAATTGCTGTGGAACTCAGCAGGTTAGGCAGCATCTATGCAGATGAATAAACAGTCACCGTTTCAGGCCAAGACCAAAAACGTCAAATGTTTATTGCTGCCTGACCTGCTAAGATCCTCCAGCATTTTGTGTTATAATCACTGCCTTACATGATATGAAATTTGTTGTTCTGTGGCAGCAGTAGAGAGCAGACATAAAATTATAAATTACAAAATAAACAGTGCAGAAAATGGGTAGTGCTCATTTGACTAGAAAAGTATAATGATGGAAAGGAAGAAGCTGCTTGTGAATCATTGAGTATGGGTCCTCAGGCTCCCATACCTCTTCCATGACAGTAATAACAAGGAGAGGACATGCTTTGGATGGTGAGGGTTCTTAGCGATGGGTGTTGCCTTCTTGAGGCACCGCCTCTCGATAATGTCCTCAGTGGTGGGGAAGGCTATGCTTGTGCTAGAGCTGGCTGAGCAGCCCCTTGCAATCCTCTAATAACCAGATAAACACTGTGATAAGAATACACATAGATTAAGATGTTAGCTGTCCTGTGCTGGCACCGGTGGGATCAGCAGTTGGTCTGCCACCTGTCTTCAGGAGAGAGAGAGATAAGAAAAACAATGGAGCAGCATTTGGAGATGTGTAATGAAGGGACAGGAGAGAGAATAACAGAAAGAGAGCTGTCAAGAATGGCTCCCCCTTTGAACCCTGAACTGTTTGAAGTGATGGACAGGCGATACCCCAGCAGGGGGATAAAAAGGGACAGGTTCGCTAAGGTGACACACACGACACCCGAGGTAACAAGACCCTGGAAGCGGTGCGTCTCTCACAAGTCGGTGGGAAGTACCGAGCCATAAACGCACAGGGTGGAAAGGCACGATCGGCAGGAACCTGGTGTGTGTCCACCCTTGCCTGGGTGCCAGGTTCAGCGCAGGGAAACGATCGTATCTGGAAACGGAGGGGTCACGGTCGGTGACCTCAGATGACATCACAAAGGACTCGCCCAAAAGCTGACTGCGAAGGTCTGTCCGGAAACCTTGAATATTCATTCGTTTGCTCTCTCTCTCCCCCCCCGCCCCCACTGTCCATCGCCACGGCAGCGATTACTGCGAACTGAACTGAACTAAATTGAACTGAACTTTGCGTTACTTTGAAACTGGTCATTTACTCCTAGACAACGATAGAGCTTGATTAATCCTGTTATCTTAATTCTGTGTACATGTGTGTTTATCATTGCTGAACTGCTGCATTTATTATCCTTTTGATTAGACTACTGTGTTGCTTGTTTCTTTAATAAAACTTTCTTAGTTCTAGTAATCCAGACTCCAACTGAGTGATTCATTTCTGCTGGTTTGGCAACCCAGTTACGGGGTACGTAACATAAGTGGGGTTCTTGTCTGCGATTTTGAACGCTAAATTTGGGACGGAGTAAATTGATTGGGTCAAAAATTCCCGAAAGAAAGAAAAGACAAACAGCAGAAATGGAGGCTGAGGAAATTATAAAGGCGCCAACCTTGGAGGCATTAGAGAATGCCAGGAAATTGGAATTGGTAGCTGTGGCCAAACGGTTGAATCTTGCTAAGGGGAAGTCGACAATGAGGAGAGAGGAGATACATAGAGCTATCGTAGAGCACTATGTATCTAAAGGTGTGTTTCCCCAAGGCGAGCTGGGGGTGGTGTCTATTGAAAAACCTGCCGGAATCGCGGTACAGGTGCAGCTTGAAAAACTGAGACTCAAGCACGAGTTCCGGGTAAGACAGTTGGAGCGAGAAGAGAAGGAGAGAGAGTTAGAAAGGCAATAGAAGGAGTTAGAAAGTCAAGAGAAAGAGAGAGAGTTAGAAAGGCAGGAGAGAGAGAGAGAGAGAGACAGCTGGAGCGAGAGGAGAAACAGAGGGAAAGGGAATTCGAGCTGGAGAAGTTAAGGATAAGGGCAGAGCAGGGGCTCGTGCCGAACCAAGGTGGAGGGTTCCGGGCGACCCAGGAGGTTAAGCTGGTTCCCCCATTTGATGATATCGACGTGGATCAGTACTTTCTCCATTTCGAAAAAATGGCTACAAGTCAGGACTGGCCGAGGGATAAGTGGGCTGTTTTGCTTCAGAGTGTACTGAAAGGGAAAGCCCAACAAGCTTACTCAGCTTTGTCCGCGGAAGATGCCCAGAGGTATGAGGTGGTGAAGGAGGCCATCCTCAGGATTTATGAGTTGGTCCCGGAGGCATACCGGCAGAGGTTCCGGAATGTGAGGAAGCAGTGGGACCGCACATATTTAGAGTTCGCCCGTGAGATGCAGACATATTGTGAGCGTTGGTGCACCTCAAAGGGGGTAGAGGGGGATTATGACAGACTGCTGCAGCTGATCCTGATTGAGCAGTTTAAAGGTTGTGTCCCTGAGGGTATGAGACCCTACCTAGATGAGAAAGAGGCAGCCACATTAGCCGCAACTGCTAAGTTAGCAGATGAGTATGCGTTGACGCATAAAATGAAGTTTGCCCCGAGTAAAGGCTACCAGAAGGGTAGTCAGGACGGCGGGGAGAGTCCGCCAGAAAAGTCAGAAAGTAAGCCGGGGACTAGTGAGAAGGATAAGGTAGACCGGGAGCAGTCTGGTAGTAAGTCTCCCGGGGTCGTCTGTTATAATTGTGGGAAAGTCGGACACTTTGCGTCCAGGTGCTTTGCCCCAAAGGAGACGGGAAAAGGAAAAACGGCGATTTTGACTGGCTGTATCGAGCTGGTAAACGAACCGCTAGGGAAGGACAGGTCTGCCAAAGTTCAGGAAGGGCGCGAGAAGTTTATCTCGGCCGGATTGGTGTCAGTGAAGGAGGGGTTAAAACCAGTTCCAGTACGGATCTGGAGAGACACAGGAGCGTGTCAGTCACTAATACTGAAGAGTGTATTAGAGTTTAGCTCAGAGACCCAGACTGGGGAGGTCAAGGTCAAAGGTATTGGAGAAGGGACAGAGACAGTCCCTTTGCACCAGGTACACTTACAAAGCAACCTGGTCTCTGGACTAGTCACGATCGGGGTGAGGTCCGAATTACCGATGAAAGGCATGGAAGTCTTGCTCGGTAATGACGTCGCCGGGGGAATCATGTTCGAAGCAGTGAGATTGACAGGTCAGCCTGTCATTGCATTTGGCTTCCTTACCACCAACTCAACTTCAAGTTAACCTTTAGGGAATCCTGCACAAGGACTCCAAAGTCCCTCTGCACCTCTATTTTTGAATTTTCTCTCCATTTACAAAATAGTCCTCACGTCTATTCCTGCCACCAAAGTGCATGACCATGCACTTCCCTCTGCCACTTCTTTGCCAGTCCCCCAATCTGTCTAAGTCCTTCTGCAGACACCCTGCTTCCTCAACACTACCTGCCCCTCCACTATCTTCATATCGTCTGCAGATGTGGCCACAAAGCCATCTATTCCTTCAGCCAAATCATTGACGTATGTGAAAAGAAGTAGCCCAAACACCGACCCATGCATTACTAGTTAACGGCAGCTGTCCAGAGAAGGCTTCCTTTATTCCCACTCTTTGCCTCCTGCAAGGCAGCCAATCTTCTATCCATTCTAGTACCTTTCCAGTAATACCAGCGGCCCTTATTCTGTTATGCAGCCTCATGTTCAGCATCTTGTCAAAGACCTTCTGAAAATCCAAATAAACAACTCTCTTTTGTCCATCCTGCCTCTTACTTCCTCAAAATTCCAACAGATTTGTCAGGCAAGATTTCCCCTTAAGGAAACCATGCTGACTTTGGCCTATTTTGACATGTCTCCAAGTACCCTGAAATTTCATCCTTAATAATAGATTCCAACATCTTTCCAACCACTGAACTGACCTATAATTTCCTTTCTTCTGTCTCTGTTGTAGTTAGGGATCCTCCTGGAAAGAGTGATCACAGTATGATTGAGTTTCTCATATAAATGGAGGGTGCAATAATCCGATCAAAAATCAGTACATTATGCTTAAACGAGGGAGACTACAATGGGATGAGAGAAGTTGATTAGGGTAGACTGGGAACACAGGCTATATGGTTGGATGGTTGAGGAACAGTGGAAGACTTTCAAAGAGATTTTTCACATTGCTCAACAAAAGTATATTACAGTTAAAAGCAAGGACAGCAAGCATGGGGACAGCCAGCCATGGATAACTAAGTAAATAAAGGAAGGCATCAATCTAAAAGCTCGTGCATACAAAGTCACCAAGAGTAGTGGGAAACTAGAAGATTGGAAAAACTTTAAAAAGCAACGAAGAACCACTAAGCAAGCAATAAAGAAAGATAAGATAGATTATGAAAATAACTAGCACAAAATATAAAAACAGATAGAAAACGTTTTTATAATTATATAAAGCGGAAAAGGGTGGCCAAAGTGAACGCAAGTCCCCTGGAAGACAACAAGGGGGAATTGATATTAGGTAATGAGGAAACGGCAGAGGCTTTGAATGACTATTGTTGGTCATCACGGTGGAGGACACATCTAACATGCCAAAAAGAGATGATACGGATGCAAAGGGAGGTGAGGACCTCAATATAATAGCTATCACTAAAGAGGTAGTGCTGAACAAATCTGTGGGCCTAAAGATAGACAAGTCCCCTGGTCCTCATAGAATGCATCCCAGGGTACTGAAAGAAATGGCAGAGGTTATAGTAGAGGCTTTGGTGATAATTTACCAAAATTTTCTGGACTCTGGACAGGTCCCAGCGCATTGGAAGAAGCGAATGTCACACCACTGTTCAAAAAATGGATGTAGGCAAATAACCATAGGCCAGTTAGTTTAACATCTGTAGTTCGGAAAAGGCTTGAAGCTATCATTAAAGAAGAAATAGCAAGGCATCTAGAAAGAAATGGATTCATCAGGCATATGCAGCATGGATTCAGCAAAGGCAGGTCCTGTTTGACAAACATGGGAGTCCTTTGAGGATATAACGAGCACAGTGGATAGAGGGGAACAGATGGATGTTATTTAAGCAACACACATCAAAGTTGCTGGTGAATGCAGCAGGCCAGGCAGCATCTCTAGGAAGAGGTACAGTCAACGTTTCAGGCTGAGACCCTTCGTCAGGACTAACTGAAAAAAGAGTTAGTAAGAGATTTGAAAGTGGGAGGGGGAGGGGGAGATCCAAAATGATTGGAGAAGACAGGAGGGGGAGGGTTGGAGCCAAGAGCTGGACAGGTGATTGGCAAAGGGGGTATGAGAGGATCATGGGACAGGAGGCCCAGGGAGAAGGTTGGGGGGGGGGAACCCAGAGGATGGGCAAGGGGTATATTCAGAGGGACAGAGGAAGAAAAAGGAGAGTGAGAGAAAGAATGTGTGTATAAAAATAAATAACGGATGGGGTACAGGGGGGGAGGTGGGCATTAGCGGAAGTTAGAGAAGTCAATGTTCATGCCACTTGGATTTCCAAAAGGTATTTGATAAGGTTCCACATAAAAGACTTATCCATAAGATAAGGATGCATAGAGTTGGGGGTTATGCATTAGCATGGATAGAGGATTGGTTAACCAATAGAAAACAGTGAGTTGACATACATGGATGTTTCTCCAGTTGGCAATCAGTGGTGAACGGTGTGCCGCAGGGGTTGGTGCTAGGTCTGCAACTGTTCACAATATACATTAACGATCTGGAAGAGGGGACCTTTGCTAATGATACTAAATTGAGTGGAAAAGCAAATTATGCAGTGGATACGTAGAGTTTGCAGAGAGATATAGATAGGTTAAGTGAGTGGGCAAGGGTTAATGGAGTATAATGTTAGTAAATGTGAGGTCATCCACTTTGGAAGGAAAAATGGAAGGTGCAGCAGGCCATCAAGAAGGCAAGTGGGATGTTGGCCTTCATTGCTAGAGGTATTGAATTTAAGAGCACGGAGGCTATGCTGCAACTGTACAGGGTACTGGTGAGGCTGCATCTGGAGTACTGCATGTTGTTCTGGTCACCTCACTTATACTGGCTTTGGAGGTGGCGCAGAGGAGGTTCACCAGGTTGATCCCAGAGATGAGGGGGTTAGACTATGAGAAGAGATTGAGTCGCTTGGGACTGTACTTGCTGGAATTCAGAAGAATAAGACGAGATCTAATAGAAACATGTAAAATTATGAAAGGGATAGATAAGATAGAGGCAAGAAAGTTGTTTCCACTGGTAGGTGAGACCAGAGCTAGGGGATATAGCCTTAAGATTCAGGGGAGTAAATTTAGGATGGAGATGAGGAGGAACTACTTTTTCCAAAGAGTGGTGAATCTGTGGAATTCTCTGCCCAATGAAACAGTGGAGGCTACCTCAGTAAATATACTTAAGACAAGATTGGATAGATTTTTGCATAGTAGGGGAATTAAGGGTTATGGGGAAAAGGCAGCTAGGTGGAGATGAGTCCATGGGCAGATCAGCCATGATCTTATTGAATGGCGGAGCAGGCTCGATAGGCCAGATAGCCTACTCCTGCTCCTATTTCTTATGTTCTTAAAGAGTGGAGTGACATCTGAAATTTTCCAGTCTAGTGATTCTTGAAAGATCATTACTGATACCTCCAAAATCTCTACAGCTACCTCTTTCAGAACCCTAGGATGTAGTCCATCTGGTCCAGGTGACTTCTCCACGTTTGGACTTTTCAGCTTCTCAAGCACCTTCTTGGTGATAGCAACGACACTCACTTCTGCCCCAACACTATCGCATTTCTGGCATTCTCCTAGTAGCCTTCCACGATGAAGACTGATACAAAATACTTACTAAATTCGTCCGCCATTTCTTTGTCCCCTAATTACTATTTCTCCAGCATCATGATATCCACTCTTGTATCTTTTACTTCTTATATATAAAAACTTTTTGGTAACCCCTTTTATATAAATGGTTAATTACCTTCATATTTCATCTTTTCTCTCTTTATGGCTTTTTCAGTTGCCTTCTGCTGGCTTTTAAAATTCCCAATTTTCTACCTGCCCACTAATTTTTGCTGTATAATATGCCCCCTCTTTTGCTTTCATGCTGTTCTTGACTTCCCTTGACAGCCATGATTGCCTCATCCTCCCTTTAGAATACTTCATCTTTGGGATACACCTTCCAAATTGCCCCCAGAAAGTCCAGCCATTGCTATAAGACCACAAGATATAGGAGCAGAAGAAGGCCATTTGGCCCATCGAGTCTGCTCCGCAATCCAATCATAGGCTGATCCAATTCTTTCAGTCATCCTCACTCCCCTGCTTTCACCCCATACTCTTGGATGCCCTGGCTAATCAAGAACCTATCTATCTCTGCCTTAAATACACCCAATGACTTGGCCTCCACAGCTGTTCATGCAACAAATTCCACAGATTTATCACCCTCTGACTAAAGTAATTTCTCTGCATCTCAGTTCTAAAAGGGCGTCCTTCAATCCTGAAGTTGTGCCCTCTTGTCTGAGAATACCCTACCATGGGAAATAACTTTGCCATATCTAATCTGTTCAGGCCTTTTAACATTCGGAATGTTTCCATGAGATCCCCCCACATTCTCCTGAACTCTAGGGAATACAGCCCAAGAGCTGCCAGACATTACTCATAAGGTAACGCTTTCATTCCTGAATCATTCTCGTGAATCTTCTCTGAACCCACTCCAATGTCAGTATATCCTTTCTAAAATAAGGAGTCCAAAACTGCACACAATACTCCTGATAAAGTACGTAAAAGGGTGAACACTTTGTTAAACAATAGCAGCCTGTTTTTGTTATTCAATGCTGAGCAATATTTCTTCTTGAAGGTAGCCAGCTAGGGTTTTAGGATGCTCATCTCCTTGTGCAGTCATGCATAGATAGGACAGCTCCAGTCTGTTTTGTGTATGTGAAGCCATTATGTCTATTCTGTAATTTGTCTTTTTGGACTATCATGTAGTAGATAACTTGGATGCCAGCCTGTCTTGTGTGGGGGTATCTGAATGAATATATCCATTCGTAGGGGTAACTGTGAGTTAGTTGGTGTTTGGGCGACTAACTGAGTAAGTGCTTTTTGTACTCGCGGTCTCTGACTGACTTCATCCAGATTCGACTTTTGCACTCCAAGTGTGGTCTCACGAGTGCCTTATAGAGCCTCAACATCATATCCCTGCTCTTATATTCTATTCCTCTAGAAATGAATGCCAAAATTGCATTCGCCTTCTTCACAACCAACTCAACCTGGAGGTTAACCTTTAGGGCATCTTGCACAAGGACACCCAAGTCCCTTTGCATTTCTGCAATTTGAATTGTCTCCCCATCTAAATAATAGTCTGCCCGTTTATTTCTTCCACCAAAGTGCATGACCATACACTTTCCAACATTATATTTCATTTGCCACTTCTTTGCCCATTCCCCTAAAATATCTAAGTCTCTCTGCAGGCTCTCTGTTTCCTCAACACGACCCGCTCCTCCACCTATCTTTGTATCATGGGCAAATTTAGCCACAAATCCATTAATAACATAGTCCAGATCACTGACATACATCGTAAAAAGCAGCAGTCTCGACACCGATCTGTGGAACTCCACTGGCAACCGGCAGCCATCCAGAATCGGATTTTTTTATTCCCACTCTGTTTCTGCCAACTAGCCGATGCTCCACCCATGCTAGTAACTTCCTTGTAATTCCATGGGCTCTTATCTTGTTAAGCAGCCTCACGTGCGGCACCTTGTCAAAGGTCTTATGAAAATCCAAGTGCACCATGTCTACTGCATCTCCTTTGTCTACCCTACTTATAATTTCCTCAAAGAATTGCAGTAGGTTTGTCAGGCAGGATTTTCCTTTCAGTAAACCATGCTGGCTTTGACCTATCTTGTCATGTGCCTCCAGGTAGTCCGTAATCTCATCCCTAACAATCGACACCAACAACTTCCCAACCACTTATGTCAGGCTAACAGATCTATAGTTTCCTTTCTGCTGCCTCCCACCCTTCTTAAATAGCAGAGTAACATTTGCAATTTTCCACTCATCTGGTATAAAGCCAGAATCCATCAATTCTTAAAAGATCATTGTTAATGCCCCCGCAACCTCTCCAGCTACTTCCTTCAGAACCCAAGGGTGCATTCCATCGGGTCCAGGAGATTTATCCACCTTCAGACTATTAAGCTTCCTGAACACCTTCTCAGTCATAATTTTCACTTGCCAAACTTCACTTCCCTGACACTCTTGAATGTCCGATATACTGCAGATGTCTTCCACTGTGAAAACTGATGCAAAATACGTATTCAGCTCCTCTCCCATCTCTACATCTCTCATTACAATACCTCCAGCGTCATTCTGTATTGGTCCTATATCGGGAGGAGAAGATGGCGGCGCGATGCAGCTTGCAGCGGCCACTCTGATGGTGATATCTGTTATCTAACAAGTAGGATGCCGTGCACAATCCTGATTTGATGGAGACAGATGTGAGAGCACAGAGGAACATCTGGTGAAACTTCTGAAATGCCTGCTTCGCAGTTGCTGCTACTGTGTGATCCAGAATCTCCAGAGGGGAAGTCCCCAAGTCCTCGGCTTTGCTTGTTGCTTGGCGGCCAGGGCGGGGTCGAAGCGCTTGGCACAGGATGGTGCTCAGTGTTGGGGGCTCAAAGTTTTCAGACGGACTCAGAGTCCGCTGCAGTCGGGTGCTTCCAATGGTGCTGCATCGGCAAGTTTGTGGCGCTTGGAGGTTCATGGCAGAGAGAGTTTCTCCTTTCTACCATCTGCGTGAGATGATGGGGCTATCGGGATTTGAGAGTTTTTTTTATCCGTGCCCATGGTCTGCTCTTTATCAAATTACGGTATTGCTTTGCACTGTTGTAACTATATGTTATAATTATGTGGTTTTGTCAGTTTTAGTCTTGGTTTGTCCTGTGTTTCTGTGATATCTTTCTGGAGGAACATTGTATCATTTTTTAATACAGGGATTTCTAAATGACAATAAACGAGGACTGAGTGTCCTCATAATCTAATCTAATCTACCCTCGACTCTCTTTTACCCTTTATATACTTAAAAAAGTTTTCAGTATCTTCTTTGATATTTGTCACCAGCTTCCTCTCATAATTCATCTTTTCCTTCTGAATGACCTTCTTAATTTCCTTCTGCAAGTTTTTAAAAGCTCCCCAATCCTCTATCTTCCCACTAGCTCTGGCTTCCTTGTATGCCCTCCCTTTTGCTTTTACTCTGGCTTTGACTTCACCTGTCAGCCACCGTAGTGTCGTTCTTCCCTTTGAAAATTTCTTCTTATTTGGAATATATCTGTCTTGCACTTCCCTCATTTTTCGCAGGAACTCCAGCCATTGCTGCTCTGCTGTCATTCCTGCAAATGTCCCTTTCCAGTCAACTTTAGCCAGTTCCCCTCTCATGCCATTGTAATTTTCTTTATTCCACTAAAATACCGACACACTGGATTTTTCCCCCACCTCAAATTTCAATATGAACTCGATCATATTGTGATCACTGTTCCCTAACCTTAAGCTCTCTTATCACCTCCGGATCATTGCACAACACCCAATCCAGCACAGCCAATCCCCTAGTGGACTCAACAATAAGCTATTATAAAAAGTTATTCCTTAGACATTCTGTAAGTTCTCTCTCGAGGTCCAGTAGTGACCTGGTTTTCCCAATCCACTTTCATGTTAAAATCCCCAACAATTATCATGACATTGCCTTTCTGACATGTCTTTTCTATCTCCTGCTGTAATTTGTAATCCACATCCCAGCTGCTGTTTGGAGGCCTGTATACAACTGCCAATAGGGTCCTTTTACCCTTGCCATTTCTTAACTCAACCCATAGAGACTCTACACCTTCCAATCCTATGTTATCTCTTTCCAATGATTTAATATTATTTCTTATACACAGAGCCACACCACCCCCTCTGCCTCCTAACCTATTTTTCTGATATTCCATATATCCTTCGACGTTCAGCTCCCAATGGCAGCCGTCCTTTAGCCAAGTTTCAGAGATGGCCACAACGTCATATTTGCCAATCTGTAGCTGAATTTCAAGATCGTCCATTTTATTCCTTATGCTGCGTGCATTCAACACTCTCAGTCCAGTATTTGTTGCTTTCTGTTTTAACTGCACCACACCTCTATTGCCCTGTAACTCATGCCACTGGCTTTGATTAAGCCTCATCTCCTGCCTGTTCTTTCTATAATCTCCGTTGCACACTATCTTTGATTTATTTGTTTTCCCCTTCCTCAGTCCTATCACTCCGGTTCCCATCCCCCTGCCAAATTAGTTTAAACCCTCCCTAACAGATCTATTAAATGTGCCCACTAGGCTATTGGACCCTTCTGTGTTCAGGTGTAACCTGTACTGTCCTGCCATTATCCCTGCTAGTGTCCCCCCTTCCAATCAACTTCGGCTAGCTCCTCACTCACGCCTCTGTAATTTCCTTTATTCCACTGTAATACTTGTAACACCCTGGTATTTCATTTTAGCAGTTCTTTAAGAGCAGTCTGTTCTGCTTTCAGCATGTTTGGGTTTGAGCTAAAGGGATTGTGATTTTCATGCTTAGGAACATAGGGTCATCTAATCAGGATGGTGGAATTGAGAGAAGGTTCTAGGGAATGCTGGGTGGAGAGGTTTTTGTGATGGACACTGGTATAGGTCAAGTTCTTTTGGGAGAAGGCAGGAGGGAAGATGGCTGAAGATGCCGTCCCTGCTGCACAAGGTGCTTTGTGCAAATGAATGGCTTCAAGGAAGAAGGACCAATACTCCTGTCCATTTGTTTGAGATGGACTTCAAGCGACATTCGAAAGGTGGTGTGTGATTTCACGCAGACCAAGGGTCCAGTGCATGAGTTAAAGACAAGTTCAAGATGAGCTCCAACTTATGTGCACATTTGGACTACGTTAACAGTAATGGGCTCTTTTATTTTTTTCTTTTTCCTAACTGTTCATTAAAGCTGACATTTGTAAATATACTTCCTTTATAATTGTATGCAGTGTACGATCTCTTATTTCTTGCCAACGGCAAATTCATGGGGGCAGTATTTACACAGTATTCACACAGATCGGGGTTCAAGAGGGTGAGACATCCCAACTTCCCAGTTTTTTTTTGTGGGGGGACCCAAGTTATACTGACCCTAGACATACAGAGTCTGAGAAAGGTGGTTTTCTCACCACTGAGTCCAGTGGCTGTAAGTGAGGGGCTAACAAGCTGTGTTTCTCGAAACACCTGATAAAAAAGGGTTTCATACAAATACACCTGACTTTAGCTTCTCCCTCTCAAGTTGCAGGATAAATTCTATTATATTAAGATCATTGCCTCCTAAGGATTCCTTTACCTTAATCGTCAGGTTGGAGGCTACCCAGACAGAATATAAGGTGTTTCTCCTCCACTCTGAGGGTGGCTTCATCATGGCATAAGAAGAGGCCATGGACTGACACGTTGGAATGGGAATAAGAATTGGAATTAAAATGTTTGGCACCGAGAAGTTCCGCATTTGGCAGATGGAGGTGCTCAATCAAGTGGCCCCCCAATTTGTGATTGGTCTTAAAAAATGTACAGGAAGCTATATCAAGAGCACTGGATACAATACATGACTCCAGCAGGTTCACAGATGAAGCATTGCTTCACCTGGAAGGATTCAAAACATATTTCATCACCATGGTTGAGTACTGAAGGAAATATGTGCTGTGGGAGGGACAGTGTCAATGGAGTGCCAACCATGGAGGGGCACTCTCTTGGGAACACTGCAGTCAGGAAGTCAGTACATCTCTTTTGAACTTACCCCTCTCACCTTAAATGCATGCCCTCTGTATTAGACATATCAACCCTGGGACAAAGATACTGCCTTTCTACTCTATCTCTGCCTCTCATAATCTTATAAACTTCTGTCAGATCTCCCCTCATCCTCTGTCCCTCCAGAGAAAACAGCCCAAGTTTGACCACACTTCAGAAGTACTTCTGTTTTGAAAACTTCCTCCCAAGTCTCTCTTGACTTATTGGTCATTGAGATCGTATCTGATGGAATTTACAAAAACACAGGGAAGGAGTCTAATTGGGTAAAACTGAAGAGCTGATACAGACAATGGGTGACATCCTTTGGAGATCAATCAAATAGTGACAGTAAACTAAACATCTCACCCCATCCCCCTAAACATCTTGTGAATTATTTGGCCATCAGAGAGGATGCTTTAATGGTTGAGAAAGACTGGAGAACTCTCCCACCTGAAGATTTTTTAACCCGCCACAAATCTAATGCGCATGAGGAAGGGAAGTAACAGTACCTTTGGACTTTGGGAAGAAGAAGGAAGAGACTGTCGTCTGCTTGACACGCCGCTGGGGTGCCCTCGTCTGCGTGAAATTTAGAGAAACCTCGATGTTGTATCTGTTCTTGGACAGGGGGCTCAGAAGCTCCGAAATGGAATAGGCCTGAAAACAGAACAATGTTGAGATTAGGAAAACCAAACAGATTGCTAGAAGCAGACAAGTAATTGACCCTTGAGAGTCTGTCGGGGTCATCTACTATATCTGGTGCTTTTGTTGTGGCCTCCACTACATCATTGAGACTAGGGGACCGCCTTGTCAAGCACCTTCACTCTGTCCGCAACAGACAGGATCTCCTAATGGCCACCCATTCTGACAAGTCTGTCCAAATTCAGGTTGGAGGAAAAACAACATCGATTTCTCTAACTTCTGGTAATTTATTTCCTCTCCTCCTGCTCTCTTTTTTTCACTCCCCATTTTGGATCCTGTTTTACCCCTTCTCTTCTCACCTGCCTATCCTCCCTCTGCTACCCCTCTCCTTCCCTTTTTCCCCATGGTCCACTCTCCTCTCCTATCAGATTCCTCCTTCTTCAGTCATAGAAACATAGAAACATAGAAAATAGGTGCAGGAGTAGGCCATTCGGCCCTTCGAGCCTGCACCGCCATTTATTATGATCATGGCTGATCATCCAACTCAGAACACAGCCTTCCCTCCATACCCCCTGACCCCTGTAGCCACAAGGGCCATATCTAACTTCCTTTTAAACATAGCTAATGAACTGGCCTCAACAGTTTGCTGTGGCAGAGAATTCCACAGATTCACCACTCTCTGTGTGAAGAAGTTTTTCCTAACCTCGGTCCTAAAAGGCTTCCCCTCTATCCTCAAACTGTGACCCCTCGTTCTAGACCTCCCCAACATCGGGAACAATCTTCCTGCATCTAGCCTGTCCAATCCCTTTAGGATCTTATACGTTTCAATCAGATCCCCCCTCAATCTTCTAAATTCCAACGAGTACAAGCCCAGTTCATCCAGTCTTTCTTCATATGAAAGACCTGCCATCCCAGGAATCAATCTGGTGAACCTTCTTTGTACTCCCTCTATGGCAAAGATGTCTTTCCTCAGATTAGGGGACCAAAACTGCACACAATACTCCAGGTGTGGTCTCACCAAGGCCTTGTACAACTGCAGTAGTACCTCCCTGCTCCTGTACTCGAATCCTCTCGCTATAAATGCCAGCATACCGTTCGCCTTTTTCACCGCCTGCTGTACCTGCATGCCCACTTTCAATGACTGGTGTATAATGACACCCAGGTCTCGTTGCACCTCCCCTTTTCCTAATCGGCCACCATTCAGATAATAATCTGTTTTCCTATTTTTGCCACCAAAGTGGATAACTTCACATTTATCCACATTAAATTGCATCTGCCATGAGTTTGCCCACTCACCCAACCTATCCAAGTCACCCTGCATCCTCTTAGCATCCTCCTCACTGCTAACACTGCCACCCAGCTTCGTGTCATCCGCAAACTTGGAGATGCTGCATTTAATTCCCTCATCCAAGTCATTAATATATATTGTAAACAACTGGGGTCCCAGCACTGAGCCTTGCGGTACCCCACTAGTCACCGCCTGCCATTCTGAAAAGGTCCCGTTTATTCCCACTCTTTGCTTCCTGTCTGCTAACCAATTCTCCACCCACACCAATACCTTACCCCCAATACCGTGTGCTTTAAGTTTGCACACTAATCTCCTATGTGGGACCTTGTCAAAAGCCTTTTGAAAATCCAAATATACCACATCCACTGGTTCTCCCCTATCCACTCTACTAGTTACATCCTCAAAAAATTCTATGAGATTCGTCAGACATGATTTTCCTTTCACAAATCCATGCTGACTTTGTCCGATCATTTCACCGCTTTCCAAATGTGCTGTTATCACATCCTTGATAACTGACTCCAGCAGTTTCCCCACCACCGACGTTAGGCTAACCGGCCTATAATTCCCCGGTTTCTCTCTCCCTCCTTTTTTAAAAAGTGGGGTTACATTAGCCACCCTCCAATCCTCAGGAACTAGTCCAGAATCTAACGAGTTTTGAAAAATTATCACTAATGCATCCACTATTTCTTGGGCCACTTCCTTAAGCACTCTGGGATGCAGACCATCTGGCCCTGGGGATTTATCTGCCTTCAATCCCTTCAATTTACCTAACACCACTTCCCTACTAACATGTATTTCGCTCAGTTCCTCCATCTCACTGGACCCTCTGTCCCTTACTATTTCTGGAAGATTATTTATGTCCTCCTTAGTGAAGACAGAACCAAAGTAATTATTCAATTGGTCTGCCATGTCCTTGCTCCCCATAATCAATTCACCTGTTTCTGTTTGCAGGGGACCTACATTTGTCTTTATCAGTCTTTTCCTTTTTACATATCTATAAAAGCTTTTACAGTCCGTTTTTATGTTCTCTGCCAGTTTTCTCTCATAATCTTTTTTCCCCTTCCTAATTAAGCCCTTTGTCCTCCTCTGCTGAACTCTGAATTTCTCCCAGTCCTCAGGTGAGCCACTTTCTCTGGCTAATTTGTATGCTACTTCTTTGGAATTGATACTATCCCTAATTTCTCTTGTCAGCCACGGGTGCACTACCTTCCTTGATTTATTCTTTTGCCAAACTGGGATGAACAATTGTTGTAGTTCATCCATGCAACCTTTAAATGCCTGCCATTGCATATCCACCGTCAATCCTTGAAGTGTCATTTGCCAGTCTATCTTAGCTAATTCATGTCTCATACCTTCAAAGTTACCCCTCTTTAAGTTCAGAACCTTTGTTTCTGAATTAACTACGTCACTCTCCATGTTAATGAAGAATTCCACCATATTATGGTCACTCTTACCCAAGGGGCCTCTCACGACAAGATCGCTAATTAACCCTTCCTCATTGCTCAAAACCCAGTCCAGAATAGCCTGCTCTCTAGTCGGTTCCTCGACATGTTGGTTCAAAAAACCATCCCGCATACATTCCAAGAAATCCTCTTCCTCAGCACCTTTACCAATTTGGTTCACCCAGTCTACATGTAGATTGAAGTCACCCATTATAACTGCTGTTCCTTTATTGCACACATTTCTAATTTCCTGTTTAATACCATCTCCGACCTCACTACTACTGTTAGGTGGCCTGTACACAACTCCCACCAGCGTCTTCTGCCCCTTAGTGTTACGCAGCTCTACCCATATCGATTCCACATCTTCCCGGCTTATGTCCTTCCTTTCTATTGCGTTAATCTCTTTTTTAACCAGCAACGCCACCCCACCTCCCCTTCCTTCGTGTCTATCCCTCCTGAATATTGAATATCCCTGAACGTTGAGCTCCCATCCCTGGTCACCCTGGAGCCATGTCTCTGTGATCCCAACTATATCATAATCATTAATAACAATCTGCACTTTCAATTCATCCACCTTATTACGAATGCTCCTTGCATTGACACATAAAGCCTTCAGGCACTCTTTTACAACTCTCTTAGCCCTTTTTAATGCTTGCCCTGGATTTGTCGGCCTGCCACTTTTACTTTTCCCCTTTGTACTTTTTGCTTCTACGCTCACTTTACACCCCTCTGTCTCTCTGCACTGGTTCCCATCCCTCTGTTGTGAACTAACCTCCTCACACCTAGCCGCTTTAATTTGATTCCCACCCCCCAACCATTCTAGTTTAAAGTCACCTCAGTAGCCCCCGCTAATCTCCCTGCCAGGATATTGGTCCCCCGAGGATTTAAGTGTAACCCGTCCTTTTTGTACAGGTCACACCTGCGCCAAAAGAGGTCCCAATGATCCAAAAACTTGAATCCCTGCCCCCTGCTCCAATCCCTCAGCCACGCATTTATCCTCCACCTCATCGCATTCCTACTCTCACTGTCGCGTGGCACAGGCAGTAATCCCGAGATTACTACCTTTGCGGTCCTTTTTCTCAACTCCCTTCCTAGCTCCCTATATTCTTCTTTCAGGACCTCATCCCTTTTCCTACCTATGTCATTGGTACCTATATGTACCAGGACCTCTGGCTCTTCACCCTCCCACTTCAGGATATCTTGGACACGATCAGAAATATCCCGGACCCTGGCACCAGGGAGGCAAACTACCATCCTTCACCTCTTCCACCTATCCCCTCCCAGCTTGTCACCCACCCACCCACCTCCACCGCCCCTGCGCCTAGTCTCACCTATCAACTGCAACTGCTACTTACAAGTCATTTGTCAGACCACATTCGGAGTATTGCGGGCCCCACATCTAACAAAGGATCTGCTGGCATTGGACAGGGTCCAGAGGATGTTCATGAAAATTATGTCGGGAATGAAAGGTTTAAGATATGAAGAGCGATTGATGGCTCTGGGCCTGTACTCACTTGAGATTAGAAAATTGAGGGGGATCTCATTGAAACTTATTCAATGTTGAAAGCCCTAGATAGACTGGATGTGGAGAATGTTTCCTATAGTGGGGGAGTCTAGGACCAGAGGGCACAGCCTGAGAATAGAAGGATGTCCCTTTAGAAAAAAAATGAGGAAGAATTTCTTTACCAGACGGTTGTGAATCCGCGAAATTTGTTGCCACTAATGCCAGTGGATGCCAAGTCATTTGGTATATTTAAGGTGGAGGTTGACAGGTACTTGATTAGTAAGGGCATCAGTGGTTATGGGGAGAAAGCAGGAGAATGGGACTGAAAGGGATAATAAATCAGCCATGATCGAATGGTGCAGCAGATTTGATGGGCCAAATGCCCTAATTCTACTCATGTGTCTGAGACTCTTGTGGTTTTATTATCAAACAAAAGTGCACACTGAACTGTCTCAACAGATGTCAAGCCAGGTGTCTGAATGCTAGGCAAGGAGAGGACGGTCCTAAAAGTGAGGACTAGGGAGCTTGGATAATATGGAATGAAAAAGGCTGAGTGGCAATCTTAGATAAGGCTACAAATTCATGGAGGTAAGAGATGACCAAGAAGCCAAGAAAATAGAGGCTAGAGATCTCAGAAGGTTCTGCAGATAATGGCAATCTGAGCATGGCATAAACACTATCACAAAGAAGGACCAATAGTACCTCTACTTTCTTAGAAGTTTGCATAGATTTGGCATGTGACCAAAAACTTTGACAAGCTTCTATAGATGCACAGTGAAGGGGATCCTGACTGATTGCAACATGACCTGGTAACAAAACATTAATGCCCTGGAAGAAAAAAAAGACACATTTACATGGAACGCTGCCATAAGAAAGCAGCAGCTATTATCAAGAACCCTGACCATCCAGTCCACGTTCTCTTCTCACTACTATCATTGGGCATGAGGAACAGAAGCCTTAGGTCCCACACCACCAGGTACTGAAACTGTTATTTCCCTAAACCATCAGGTTCTTGCACCAGCATGGATAACTTCACTCACCAAACTCTGAACTGATTCCACAACCTATGGACTCACTTTCAAGGACAATTTGCACAATTTGCCTTGGACATTGGTGTTTGAGTTTATTTATGGATAGGTGTTTTTTGCAAATGCTACTGTATTTCTTTACTTTTCTGTAAATGACTGCAAGAAAATGAATTTCAAGGGAGTATGTGGTAACATATACATACTTTGATAATAAATTTTACTTTGACAATGCCAGGAATATTCAATAGGTCAGCCAGCATTAGTGGAGACAACTGCAGGAGCCTTAGCCGAGATATCTGCATCATCGTTAGCCACAGGTGAGGTGTTGGTATATTAAAGGGTAACCATATAACAATTACAGCACGGAAACAGGCCATCTCGGCGCTTCTAGTCCGTGCTGAACTCATACTCTCACCTAGTCCCACCAACCTGCACTCAGCCCATAACCCTCCATTCCTTTCCTGTCCATATATCTATCCAATTTAACCTTAAACGACAACATCGAACCTGCCTCAACCACTTCTGCTGGAAGCTCGCTCCACACAGCTACCACTCTCTGAGTAAAGAAATTCCCCCTCATGTTACCCCTAAACTTTTGCCCTTTAACTCTCAACTCATGTCTTGTTTGAATCTCCCCCATTCTCAATGGAAAAAGCCTATCCACGTCAACTCTATCAATCCCCCTCATAATTTTAAACACCTCTAACAAGTCCCCCGTCAACCTTCTATGCTCCAAAGAATAAAGACCTAACTTGTTCAACCTTTCTCTGTAACTTAGGAGATGAAACTCAGGCAACATTTTAGTAAACCTCCTCTGTACTCTCTGTTTCATTGATAAGCAAATGTTGTGGCTTTAATAAAGGTGGGAACCATAGATTAGTAAGTCTAGCAAATGTGGAAAGTTACTGTAGAGGTTTCTGAGGGATAAGATTTTCATGGAACACAGAAACAGACCCTTTGGCCCATCTAATCCTTGTTCAACTGTTATTCATTGCCCTCCATACTCCTCCCATCTATGTACTGTTACGTACCCCGTAACTGGGTTGCCAAACCAGCAGAAATGGATCACTCAGTTGGAGTCTGGAGTACTAGAACTAAGAAAGTTTTATTAAAGAAACGAGCAACACAGTAATCGAAAGGATAATAAATGCAACAGTTCAGCGATGATAAACGCACATGTGCACAGAATTAAGATAACAGCATCAATCAAGCTCTATCGTTGTCTAGGGGTAAATGACCAAATTTCAAAATGACTCAAAGTTCAGTCCAGTTCAGTTCGCAGTAATCGTTGCCATGGCGATGGACAACGTGGGGGAAGAGAGAGATAGAATAGGAACAACTGATCATTCAGAACACTGCTTCACTCACAGACCAGCGAGATGGCTCACAGACCAGTGAGATGGCTCACAAACAGCTTTTGGGCGGGTCCTTGGTGATGTCACCTGAGGTCACCGACTGTGACCCCTCCTCCAGATGCGGTCGATCCTCTGCAGTGAACCCGGCACCCAGGCAAGGGCGGACACACACCGGGTTCCCGCTGATTGTACCTTTCCACCCTTGTCGTTGTCTAGTACTTCTCACCCACTCGTGAGAGGCGCACCGCTTCCAGGGTCTCGTTACCTCGGGTGGCGTGTGTCCCTGTCTTAGCGAACCTGTCCCTTTTTATCCCCCTGCTGGGGTATCGCCTGTCCATCACTTCAAACAGTTCAGGGTTCAAAGGGGGAGCCGCTCCAGACAGCTCTCTGTCCCACGTCCCTTCATTACACATCTCCAGACGCTGCTCCATTGTTCCTTATCTCTCCTTCCCCTGAGGGCAGGTGGCAGACCAATTGCTGATGCCACTGATGCTAGCCCAGGCCAGCAAACATCTTAATTTTATGTGTATTCTCGTAACAGTACTTATCCAAACTTCTCCTAGATGTTGCAATCAAACCTGATCCACATTTCCACACTTGCACCACCCCGAGAGAAAAAGCGCCCACTCATGGTCCCCATGAATATTTCACCTTTCACTCTTAACCTATGACCTACAGTTCTAATCTCATCCAACCTGACTGCAAAAAGCCTGCTTGCATTTACTCTAAGTATACCCCTCATAATTTTGTTTATCTCTATCAGATGTCCCCACATTCTCCTATGGTCCAAGGAACAAAGTCCCAGCCTATTCAAACT
This sequence comes from Mobula hypostoma, assembly GCF_963921235.1. Lineage (NCBI taxonomy): Eukaryota > Metazoa > Chordata > Chondrichthyes > Myliobatiformes > Myliobatidae > Mobula > Mobula hypostoma. Next base: position 105,105,914 of record NC_086101.1, on the reverse strand, counting down.
TTCCCTATAACTCAGATCCTTGTTCCAGCAAAATCCATGTAAAAGTTCTCTGTACTCTTTCTAGATTATGTCTTTCCTGTCGGTAGGTGACCAGAACTGCACATAATACCCCAAACGTGGCCTCGCCGATGAGAAAATTAAACAAAGGATGGAAATTTTAAATCTGGGTCACCCAGTGAACAGAGGTGACTGTGGGTACAAGGAACCAAAAGCTCCTTCCAGCAGTCCTCAGCAAGGGGTCAGCAGCTTCAAGTTCCCAGGTGTCAATATCTCTGAGGATCTATCCTGGGCCCAAAATAGCGATGCAATTACAAAGAAAGCACAACAGTAGCTACATTTCATTAGAGTTTGAAGAGATTTTGATGTCACCAAAGATTCTGGGAAGTTTCTACATATGTAACGTGGAGCGTATTCTGACTGATTGCATCACCGTCTGCTACAGCGGGGCCACTGCAGAGGGTTGTAAACTTAGCCTTGCTGCATCACGAGCAATAGCCTCACCAGCATCAAAAGTTGATGCCTAAAAAAGGCAGCATCCATCATTAAAGAACCCTACCACCCTGGGATACCCTAGCTCATTACTACCATCAGGAACCTGAAGACACAAAAGCTTGACATTTTAGGAACAGTTTCTTCCCCTACACCATCAGATTTCTGAACGATCCATGAATCCATGAATACTACCTCACTATTTGCTCTTGTTACATACCTCATTGAAATCTTGTAACTGTCTTACGACCATGATGTAATGGTCTTTTGGAGGTCACCTGATGTAATTTTCCTGTCGATGTGAGGTCACGTGATGACATGCTCACCACGGGTATAAAAGGAGACTCCTGGGGTGACGCAGTTAGTTTTCCAGTTAGAACATCAGCCAGATACTCTGCTCCGCTGCGTATTTGCCTTATGACCCAGTTTTGATTTAAAACGGAGCTTTATGTTCTATTGTAAGGTACAAAAGTGTTAGGCCGGCAGTTTAACCAATTGCTGCCAGGTTTGTTGATGTATCTTTTCAGTAGTATTGGAGAGTGAAGATGGGAACCTGAAGGAGTCGTTTGGCAGTCTTGGATAGTATCGACTATTATCGAATTTGTTCAAGAAAGAGTGGTCTGCATGAGATAGCCTCTGCTAAAAGCAGCAGAAAAGGCTGTGCAGTATCTAGTATCCAGAGGGAAAGGTCAGTGCCTTTAAACCGTTTTATTTCCGTCATCGTGAATCCTGCGGACAAGGCAGGATCCGGCTGGGATCGGCCGTGATGTTGTGTCTTCGAGGAATTCTTTACTTGAGGAAAGTCTCTCCTAATTGACTGTATAAATCTCTTGGACTTTCAAGTTTACCATTCTAAGAACTGTTTTTGAATTCACCACTTTTAAGACCTGTTTTCGCATTTATCGCTTTAAGAACTAGTACTGAGTGGCGGTTTGTTAAATGGCCGCAGAGCAGTTTACTTCCGGTTAAGTTTTTGTTTGTTTTTTTTATATATTGAGCAGAGTTTAATAAATGTTTGATTGTTTTTATAAAACCTGACTCGATTGACATATTCATTGTTGCCGATCACGTGACATAAATCTGGGACTCGTCCAGATATGTTCCAATTTTGAGCTTAAGTGCTTACTTAAGTATCAACCCGATTTGGAAAAGGGAAATACCCAATTCTTTTGTTTGATTGGTGTGTGAGTGGTATTCGGCAGCAATGAATGTTGACGGCTTTATGGAAACGCCAGACCTGGAGTTTTTAGCGACAGCGAGAAAGGGTGTTGTATCCGAGATTGCTAGAAGGTTGGATCTTAAAGGAATTACGAAGGTTACAACAAAACCCGTAATTCAGAGAAAAATCGCTGGGCATTATATAAGGTTCAGAAAGTTGATGAAGAAGTGTTAGACAGGTTTTCAATGAGTAATCTGGAAATGCAGTTACATATTGAACAAATAAAGTTAAAGCAATTAGAAGCTGATTTGGGAAGAAGTCGGTTAGTAGCTGAAAATAAACAGAAGGAATTCGAGGCTAGAGAAGCCCATAGGAAAAGGGAATTTGAAGAAAGAGAAGCAAATAAAAGGAGAGAGCTTTAGCTAGAGATGGAGAAATTAAAGTCCAAGAATCAGTCCTCTGGTTCTAGGAAACAGTTTGTAGCTAGTTGAGAGGTTATTTTGGCTCTTCCATTTAATGAAGCTGAAGTGGACAAATACTTCCAGCATTTCGAAGCTGTTGCTCTGAGTTTAAAGTGGTTGAAAGAGCAATGGCCAGTGATGTTACAAAGTGTAATAAAAGGGAAAGCACAACAAGTTTATACAGCTTTAAATGCTGAGCAAGCACTGGATTATGATATTGTCAAACAGCATATATTGAAGGTGCATGAGATGGTTTCGGAAGCGCACAAAGAAAGATTCAGAAATTTGAAGAAATCTGTGTGTTTTGAGAGATGGGTTTCCTCTAAAAATGTGAATGGGGAGTACAATAAATTAAAAGAGTTGATTTTGCTGGAGGAATTTAAAAGGAGCATTCCTGTTGAAGTAAGGACATACTTAAATGAAAGGGAAATTGATAGATTGCAGGAGTCTGCTAAATTAACTGATGAGTATGCTTTAATTTCTAAGAATAAATTTTCTCCAGGTAGGACTTTTAAAAGGAAAAGTAGCACAGAGAGTCAAGGTAAACCAGAACTTAAATCTGAAGTTAGTGAGAAAGGTAAGGATGAAGGGAGACATGTGAAGGAAAGACATTTTGGTCTTATTTGTAATTACTGTAAGAAACCTGGACATGTAATAGCTAACTGTTTTTGATTGAAAAAGAAAGAGAAGGAAGCAGTCCCAGATGCTTGTGTGCAGTATATTGAAACACCTGTAAATCCACAGAGTTTGATAAATACAAATGAAGCTTTGTCAGAATCTGACCAAGTTAAGAGGGGATATGAACATTTTATAACCGAGGGATTTGCATCCTTGAAAGAGGGATCCATTCTGGTGCCAATAAAAATACTTAAGAGATACTGGAGCTTCTCAATCACTAATGTTAGACAGTGTTCTAAAGTTTAGTGATGAGTCTGACATTGGTGAGGTAAACTATATAAGAGGAGTTGGGAGTGCCCTTATGCATACAGTAAATTTAAGGTCAGGGTTAGTTACAGGGCCTGTTAAAGTAGGACTACAACCCAGTTTACCTGTGAATGATGTTTCTCTATTGTTAGGGAATAACTTAGCAAATGGACAAGTCTTTCCTGATGTACATTTCACAATAAAGCCTATTTCTGAGGAACCACAGAGGGATTCTAACACAGATTCTTCCAGTGTTGTAACCCGAGCTATGGCTAAAAAGACTGATGTGCAGGATAAGGTTGTTACCCATGACTGTTCAACTCGAGATTTGAATTTTGAGGATGTATCAGAAACTTTCTTACCTACATTATTTGATTAAGATTTTTATGATAAGTCTGACCATGAAGATTTGTCTTTATCTCAGAAGGAGATGATAGCACAGCAGGGTAGAGATCCTAAGATAGTTAAATTAAAGGAACAAGCTCTTCCAGATAGTGAAATTGAGAAAGTGCCAGAGGGATACTATTTTGATAAGGGAGTATTAATGAGGAAGTGGAGATCTCCTACAGTTCCGGCAAGTGAGGAATGAGAAGTTAATCACCAGATAGTAGGTTCCTAAAGTTTATTGAAATGAGATTTTAACTATGGCTCATAGTATACCTTTGGGTGATCATCTAGGTGTAAAGAAAACTATGAACAAGGTTTTTAAACATTTTTACTGGCCTAGTTTAAGAAAAGATGTAGCGACATTTTGCAGAACGTGTCATAAGTGTCAAATTGTGGGTAAACCTAATCAAGTTACTCCAGGTGCCCCACTGCAACCAATTCCAGCATTTGGTGAGCCATTCTCAAAGATCATTGTACACTGTGTAGGCCCATTGCCAAAAACTAAAACTGGACATCAATATTTGTTGACCGTTATGTGTACAGCGTCTAGGTTTCCAGAGGCAATACCTCTTAGGAATATAACAGCCAAAACTGTGACAAAGGCCTTTATAAAATTCTTTATTTATTTTGGGTTGCCTAAGGAAATACAATCTGATCAAGGTAGTAATTTTATGTCTGGATTGTTTCAGCAGATAGTTTATAAACTGGCAGCAAAACAGATGACCTCATCTGCATATCATCCAGAATCACAAGGAGCCTTGGAGGGATTCCATTCTACCCTCAAAACTATGATTAGGACGTATTGTGTGGAAAATGAAAAGGGCATTTACTTATTTTGCAGTAAGGGAGGTAGTGCAGGAATCATTAGGTTTTAGTCCTTTTGAACTTGTGTTTGGGCATAGAGTCGGCCTTTGGCCTTGTTGAAAGAACAGTGGATTACTATAGAGGTACACACTAATTTGCTGGATTATGTTTTGAAATTTAAAGAAAGATTATATAAAGCTTGTAGCTTGGCCAAGGAAATTTTAAAATTGGCTCAGGAGAAGGTGAGAACTTGGTACGATAAGGAAGCTAGAATGAGGTCATTTAAGCCTGGAGATAAGGTGTTGGTTCTTTTCCTGGTGCAAACAAACCCATTACAAGCTAAATTTCATGGTCCTTATGAGATTAAATCTAAAGTAAATGATGTGGATTACGTGATTAAAACCCCAGATCGAAGAACAGCAACACAGCTGTGTCATATAAATATGATAAAACTGTATTATGAGAAACAGGCTGCTACTATGACTGTTGTGGTCAATAATGAGTCTGATCTTTATAAAAATTTAATGGATGATTCATCTGAAACTCATTTTAAACCCAACATTATTTCGGCCAGATTACCAAACTCAAGAATTTTGGAAAACATTGATGAGAAATTAGCTCGTTTACCACCACAGCAGATGAAACAGTTAATTTTTAAATACAGAAATTTATTTCCTGACGTTCCTAGAAGAACCACCGTAGCTTCGCATGATGTAGATGTTGGAGAAGCAAAGCATATAAAACAACATCCATATCGGATGAATAAGGAAAAATGTGAACTTTCTGAACAAGAAATGAAGTATATGCTAGAGAATAGATGATTGTGTGGGTAAAGTTGGACAAGCTAAGTTCCTTACTAAGATTGATTTGTTAAAAAGTTATTGGTGTGTTCCATTGACGGATAGAGAGAGAGATTTCTGCATTTGTAACCCCATCCGGGTTATATGAATATAATGTTCTTCCATTTGGGATGAAGAATGCACCAGGTACTTTCCAAAGGATGATTAATAGTGTGATTCAAGGGTTAAAAGATACAGATGCCAATATTGATGATTTAGTTACAGGAAATAATAATGCGGAAAGCACATATTACTGCGGTGGAGAAACTATTTGAAAGACTTTCAAAAGCTAACTGAACTATTAACTTAGCTAAAAGTGAACTTGGCCACGCCACAGTGACCTACCTTGGTTATACTGTGGGTCAAGGAAAATTAGCTCCTGTTCAGGCAAAAGTTCAGGCAATTTTAGAAGTACCCACTCCAACTGGTAAGAAAACTCTCAGAAGATTCTTGGGTATGGTAGACTATTAGAGAAAATTTTGTAAGAATTTTGCAAACATTGCTTTTCCATTAACTAACCTCTTGAAGAAAAATGAAAAGTTTGTTTGGACAGAGTATTGTCAGGAAGCATTTGATAAATTGAAAACTATACTATGTAGTCAACCTGTGCTCAAATCTCCTGACTTTGAAAAGCCATTTTCATTAGCTGTAGATGCTAGTGATGAAGTTGCAGGAGCAGTGTTACTTCAAAGAGATGATGGGGATGAAGTTGATCGTCCGGTAGCTTACTCTTCTAAGAAATTTAATGCCCATCAAGAAATTATCCAACAATAGAAAAGGAATTATTATCTCTTGATTTGGCTTTACAACATTTTGATGTGTATGTTGGTACTACTCAGAAACCACTCATAGTTTACACCAATCATAATCATCTAGTGTTTTTGAGTAAGATGAAAAACAAAAATAGAAGATTACTAAATTGGAGTTTAATGTCACAGGAGTATAATATTTTGATCACTCATATTAAAGGTAAAGATAATATGATCGCTGATTGTCTATCTAGATGTTAAATGTACAATATAAATTTTTTTATGGAGTGGTATTATAACATTTGTAACCCTCCTACTGTATATTAGTTTGTAAGGTGTTGTATGATGATACTGTGTATGTTGTAAATTTTATACTTATATTTGTTTTTTTTGTAAATGGTTAATTGTTAAAATTTTGCTTCTATTAAAAGACCAAAATTATTTTTTTGGAGGGAGGTGTTACATACCTCATTGATATCTTGTGACTGTCTTATGACCATGATGTAATGGTCTTTTGGAGGTCACCTGATGTAATTTTCCCGCCGGTGAGGTCATGTGATGACATGTTCACCACAGGTATAAAAGGAGACTCCTGGGGTGACGCAGTTAGTTTTCCAGTTAGAACGTCAGCCAGATACTCTGCACCGCTGCGTATTTGCCTTATGATGCAGTTTTGATTTAAAACAGAGTTTTACATTCTATTGTAAGGTACAAAAATGTTAGGCCGGCAGTTTAACTAATTGCTGCCAGGTTTGTTGATGTATCTTTTCAGTAGTATTGGAGAGTGAAGACAGGAACCTTAAGGAGTTGTTCGGCGGTTTTGGATAGTATCGACTATTATTAAATTCGCTCAAGAAAGAGTGATCTGCATGGGATAGCCTCTGCTAAAAGCAGCTGAAAAGGCTGTGCAGTATCTAGTATCCAGAGGGAAAGGCAGTGCCTTTAAACCGTTTTATTTCCGTCATTGTGAATCCTGCGGACAAGGCAGGATCCGGCTGGGATCGGCAGTAATGCCATGTCTTCAGGGAATTCTTTACTTGAGGAAAGTCTCTCCTAATTGACTGTATAAATCTCTTAGACTTTCAAATTTACCATTCTAAGAACTGTTTTTGAATTCATCACTTTAAAAACTGTTTTCGCATTCACCACTTTAAGAACTAGTACTGAATGGCAGTTTGTTAAATGGCCGCATAGCAGTTTACTTCCAGTTAAGATTTTTGTTCGTTTATTTTTTTATATATTGAGCAGAGTTTAATAAATGATTGATTGTTTTTATAAAACCTGACTGGATTGATATATTTAAAAACGCAAACAACAGGAATTCTGCAGATGCTGGAAGTTCAGGCAACACACATCAAAGTTGCTGGTGAATGCAGCAGGCCAGGCAGCATCTCCAGGAAGAGGTACAGTCGACGTTTTAGGCCGAGACCCTTCGTCAGGACTAACTGAAGGAAGAGCTAGTAGGCGATTTGAAAGTTGGAGGGGAAGGGGGAGATCCAAAATGATAGGATAAGACAGGAGAGGAGGGGGAGTTAGTCCTGACGAAGGGTCTCGGCCTGAAACGTCGACTGTACCTCTTCCTAGAGATGCTGCCTGGCCTGCTGCGTTCACCAGCAACTTTGATGTGTGTCGATTGATATATTCATTGTTGCTGATCACGTGACACTCCTTTTGCACTACTTTTTTTAATATTTTTCATTGTAACTTTGTCAATTTTCAAATGTATTACGCTGTGCTGTTTACTACAAAACAGCTATTTCATGACCTATGTCAGTGATAACAAACCCAATTCTGATTCAACAGGATATATTAGATTGTACAGTCTGTAACCAGGCAAATCTGAGCAAACAGGACAAAATTAATAAGGAAAGCTACCCCAGTCCCAAGTTTACTAACCTTCGGTCTCTTTCTCTTCAGTTCCTCTGTGTCTAACCAAATCCCACACTCCTCCACCTTCTGGTTTTTAAATTTCCTTTGGCGCTTCATCATCAGGAGTGCATTGGGTGCCCTGACACGAGCAGCTGTGGAAAAAATTACAAGTGAGGTCATGTTGGATGGTGCCAGTGTGGACCTGATTTGGCAATGCCCTATGATGGGGCACTGACACTTTGGAGGCTCCCAAGCCCGTTAGCCCAGGGGCCATGAAACTAAGGCAGAGTCAGCCTGGAGTCACAGGATTGCTAACAGCTCAGAGGGAGGTCTTTCGGCCCAACAATTCTATGCTAGTTTCTGGAAAATAATCCACTGGGCTGCAGGGTCTTAGGTGAGTTTGTGAATATGAAGGTTACAGGCTGATCAACAGCCACCAGAACGGTCTATACCCCGACAAGTCATGGCAGGGCCAAATTAGAAAATAGATATCCACTTTTTGGTGGGTGATTTGATGGCTGTTTGTCACATGTACATTGAAACATATAAAGAAATAGAAAACCTACAGTACAATATAGGCCCTTCGGCCCACAGAGTTGTGCCAGTAATCTCTTTTTTCTTCCATTTCCCATTCTGGATTCCCTCTCAGCCCTTCTCCTCACCTGCCCATCACCTCCCTCTGGCTCTCCCCCTCCTTTCCTTTCTCCCATGGTCCACCATCCTTTCCTATCAGATCTCTTCTTCCCTTTACCTTTTCCACCTATCATCTCCCACCTTCTCATTTCATCCGCTTCCCCCACTCACTATCTCCAGCTAGCTTGCACTTCTCCCGTCAGCCCCACCGTTTTTATTCTGGCTTCTGCCCCCTTCCTTTCCAGTCCTGATGAAGGGACTCTTGGCCCAAAACATCAGCTGTTTATTCCCCTCCATAGACGCTGCCTGACCTGGTGAATTCCTCTAGCATTTTGTATGTATTGCTCTGCATTTCAAGCATCTGCAGAATTTCTTGTGTAGATGATTGTGAAAACCCACAAGATCCATTAATGTTCCTCAGGGAAGGATATCTATAGGCTTTACTTAATCTGGGTTATGTGGCTCCCCTTGGAATCAGATTATTGACAGAACAAAAATGTTGGTCTTTCTAAGGATGCCCATGTTTATCTGGGCAATTAAATTAGTAATCAAATACCCAACTAAACTAATCCTTTCTGCTACACAACATCCATATCTTTCCATTTCCTGGGTTTTTGCGTACCCATCTAAGAGGTTCTTAAACACCTCTATTGTATTTGCTTCCATCACCAACCCAGGCAGCACATACCAGGCACCCACCACTCTTTGCAGAAACCCTTTGAACTTATCCCCTCACACACTGAATGCTCTCTAACTGTGATAAAGATACTGGCTGTTTTCTCTATCTATGACTCTCAGAATCTAATAAATTTCTAACAGATCACCCCTCAGCCTCTGCTGCTCCCGAGAGAAGAACCCAAATATGTCCAATTGCTCCTTATAGAAACATAGAAAATCTACAGCACAATACAGGCCCTTCAGCCCACAAAGCTGTGTCGAATGTGTCCTTAACCTTAGAAATTACCTCTACCAGCCCTCTATTTTTCTAAGCTCCATGTACCTATCCAGGAGTCTCTTAAAAGACCCTATGATATCTGCCTTCACCACCGTTGTCGGCAGCCCGTTCCACGCACTCACCACTCTGCGTAAAAAACTTACCCCTGACATCTCCTCTGTACCTGCTTCCAAGCACCTTAAAACTGTGCCCTCTTGTGTTAGTCATTTCAGCCCTGGGAAAAAGCCTCTGACTATCCACACGATCAATGCCTCTCATCATCTTATACACCTCTATCTGGTCACCTCTCATCCTCCGTCGCTCCAAGGAAAAAAGCCAAGTTCACTCAACCTATTCTCATAAGGCATGCTCCCCAATCCAGGCAACATCCTTGTAAATCTCCTCTGCACCTTACCTATGGTTTCCACATCCTTCCTGTAGTGAGGCAACAAGAACTGAGCACAATGCTCCAAGTGGGGTCTGACCAGGGTCCGTTTCGTTTGTGTCATCGACTAACATATTCCAAGGATTGTGCTTGGGGCAGCCCTCATGTGTTGCCATGTTTCTGGTGCCAACATAGCATGCTCACAACTCACCCACCCTAAAGCGTCTGTCTCTAGAATGTGGGAAGAAACCAGGGCAGCCGGTTCTAGGGAGAAAGCACAAACTACTTACAGACAGGGCTGGGAATCGAATCCTGCTTGCTGGCTCTGTAATAGTGTTGCACTAACTGCTATGTCCCTTGTCTCGAACCAAATCTCACATCCTTTGGGTTTCCAAATTAATTAAGTGCAGAATAAATAAAGGAAGATTTTAGCAGTAAATAAGTTGCAGACAGGCAGAACCAGGCAAAACTAGAGGTGAGAGAGCAGGAGTATGCAGCTCACCGCAGTCTCAGATAGGGCATCAGGTCACAAAATGCTGGTGGTTTGTCACATCTCACTGATTTTGTGTCCCCTTTAACCCACAGGGAAAGATCTTACCCTCTCTCTCTCGCCACCCTGCACCACTATAACTAAACTCCTGGTAACCCTCACCTCACTGAGAGGGCATTGCAGCCCCCTGCACACCCCCCATGCCAGGTGTACATCCTCCAACACCCCTCAAGCATGCCCCCACTCTGCACACATGACCCCCTCTTCACTCACGACCCCCACCCTCCTCACTCTGCACAGACGACCCCCCCACCCCCTTGTTCTTAACACACGCCCCCACCCCCTCGCTCTACACGGACGACCCCCCCACCCCCTCGCTCTTAACACACGCCCCCACCCCCTTGCTATTAACACACGCCCCCACCCCCTCGCTCTGCACACCCCCCTCGCTCTGCAGGTACTACCCCCACCCCCTCACTCTGCACTCACGACCCCTCCCCAACCCCTCGCTGTGAACTCACGACCCCCTCGCCCTGCACTCATGACCCCCACCCCTTCGCTCTGCACCCACGACCCCCCCACCCCCTCACTCTGCACGCACGACCACCCCCACCCTCCTCACTCTGCACTCATGACAACCACCCCCTCGCTCTGCACGCACTACCCTCACCCCCTCACTCTGCACTCACGACCCCTCCCCCTCGCTCTGCACTCACGACCCCTCCCCACCCCCTCGTTCTGCACGCACGACCCCTCCTCATCCCCTTCGCTCTGCACTCACGTTTCCCCCCACCCCCTCGCTCTGCACGCGCAACCCCTCCCCACCCCCTTCGCTCTGCACTCACGACCCCCCACCCCCTCGCTCTGCACTCACGTTCCCCCCACCCCCCCGCTCTGCACGCACGTTCCCCCCACCCCCTCGCTCTGCACGCGCAACCCCTCCCCACCCCCTCGCTCTGCACTCACGACCCCCCACCCCCTCGCTCTGCACCCGTTCCCCCCACCCCCCCGCTCTGCACGCACGTTCCCCCCACCCCCTCGCTCTGCACGCACAACCCCTCCCCACCCCCTTCGCTCTGCACTCACGACCCCCCCACCCCCTCGCTCTGCACTCACGTTCCCCCCACCCCCTCGCTCTGCACGCACGTTCCCCCCACCCCCTTGCTCTGCACGCACAACCCCTCCCCACCCCCTTCGCTCTGCACTCACGACCACCCCACCCCGCGTGTTTCGGTACACAGACCGGGAAACGGGAGTGATGTGAATCCTGCTCAGGGGTCGGAGTCGGCGCCGGCGCCGAGTGGTTCCCTCACCCGAGCAGCTACCGTCGCTTTCCCGCCCGAACTTGACATCAACCGCCGAGCGCGCGCATGCCTGCCCGCGGACTCGCGGAGCCCCGGTGCACGCGCCTCGGTCTCAGCTCGCCCGGGTGACGTCACTGAACGCGCGCGCCAGCACCCGTCTGCGCTTTGGCGCCGGCCGGGACGTGGGGAGGAGAAGGTATCATGGAGGGTAAGGGGAGAGGGAAAGTAGGGAAAAGGGGAAGGAGAGGGTGAGAGAAGTCGGGATGAGGAGGAGAGGGGAGTGAAAGAGAAATGGAATGAAAGTGAGGGAGGGACTGTGAGGAAAGAGGAACCCATTTTCCTTCCTCCCCTGCCATTTCCCTTCCATTCCCCTCCCGATTTCCCATCCGCTTCTCCATTCATATCCCCATTCTCCCCTTCCCCATCCTCATCCCCTTCTCCTCCACATCCCACTCCTCTCCCCAATTCCCTCCACAACCACCTACCCCTCCTGAACTACCTCCCCTTATCCATCCACATTCCCATCCCACTCCCCTTCCACATTCCATCCCTATCTCCATAACCCTGCCCATCCCCATCCTCCTTCCCCCTCACCATCCCCCTCCCCTCCACATCCCCCCAAACCTCCTCCTCATCCTCCCTCCAAACCTCCTCCCCCTTCCCTATCCCCCTCTCCACCTCCATCCCCACATCTTCCCCCTCCCCATTCCCATAACCCCTCCTCCTCCCCAGATGAGGACTGGTTGGCAGGGGGGTCACATTGGGCATGAGGGAACTGGTGGCTCAGTACCAGAGGAATGGGGAAGCCAGCTGGGGTAAAAGAAGAAACTCTTTATTGGTAGGGCCATTGTTCTTTGTCGATCTCTTCCCTAGTGGGGGCCAAGTCATTGAGAATATTCAAGGCTGACATTTCAGGCCATGAGAGGTATCGGGTTGGGTGGGGAAAACGGACAATGACCTCAGAAGAATTGGCTTAAGTTGCTTCTTTCCGGGCTGTGAATTCTGAGTTGTCTTGTTGGAGGTCTTCCCCTTCCCGGACTCCACCCGGAGAGGATTAGATAGATGAATTGCTTCAGGGAGTAGATCACACAGCTGAAGAGACCAAAGAGATGGATTGAAGATTGTCCAGCTCCTGGCTGACGTAACTGTGTGCTTGACCATTGGATGGCAGCAGGGTACAAGGCTACAGAGGGAGCCAGTGAGGTTAAACTAACAAATGTGTACTCAGAATCAGGTTTATGCTCACAGACCTATGTCATGGTTTATTGTTTTGTGGCAGCAGTACAGGGCAATTCATAAAAAATTACTACCTAAAGAAATAAAAAAAAGAAAAAGCATTTTGGGATGTATATTGTATATGTCGCCGAGCAAATGTCTGAGGCACATACAGTATATATAGCGAGGGTGTCTAATACTTTTTACACAGTACTGTAGTAATTTTATGTAATTTATTTAAAAAAACACATTTCATGACATGTGAGTGATGATCAACCTGATTCTGATATTGTGGACTGAGAGTGGGAAGGGGGCAGGAAGAAGGGAATCAGAGTTGGGAAGAGGGAGGGAGCAGGGAGAGTCATTCTGTAATGATCAATAAACCAATTGTTTGGAATCAAATGACCTCGCCTAGTGTCTCAAGGCTGGGTCACCCCCACCCCTGGCCCTGGCAACCTTCTCCTTCTCAGCCACTTGTCCCACACCCCTCCCATGGTGCTCCAGCCTCACCATTCATTACATTCTTGCTCTCCACATTGACAAATACAGTATGAGCAAAAGTCTTAGGCACCCTAGCTATATATATGTGTGCCTAAGACATTTGCACAGTTCTGCATAAAAATTAATTAAGTAGTGCAAAAAGAAAGCAAAGTAGGTAGCAGTACAGAGCTACCTCAAAAACTGAAGACGAGATTAAGTAGTGAGGCAAAAAGAAAGCAAAGTAGGTAGCAGTACAGAGCTACCTCAAAAACTGAAGACGAGATTAAGTAGTGAGGCTGTGTTCATGGTTTCATGGACCATTTAGAAATCTGAGGATGTAGGGGAAGAAACAGTTCCTAAAACGCTGAGTGTGTGTCTTCGGGCTGCCGTGCCTCCTTCCTGATGGCAGCAATGAGAAGAGGACATGTTCCGGATGGTGAGGGCCCCTTGTGACGGATGCTGCCCTTTGAAGATACCTTTAATGGTGGGGAGGCTGATGCACTTGATGGAGCTGGCTGAGTTTCCAGATTTAGCCTGAATTTCCTCTCAGGCCACCTTCATTTTCTCCTTCAGCTGGGAGCTGGTGAGTGGTACATGTGTTCAGGCACAGGCTCTCTGCTAGCTGTAATCCGCTCAAGCTAAAATCAGCCTCTCATTAATTCCTTACCCTCTGCGCAGGATCAAACCTCTCCATCTGCCATACACGTTCAGTCTAATGTTGTCCTGGCATTCTCCTGCCTTACCTGCGTCTTCCTGGATGCAATTGGGTCATCTGGGGCTGGGGCAGGTTGTGGGGACTCGCTTCATCAGACTGTGTCGGGACAACCCAGCTGCCATTGGCAATGCAACCTTAGGGCATGCGTCTACACATCCTCAAAGTCAAGACTGAAGTTTATTTATCACATGTACATCGAAGCATGGCATATCGCGAATGAAGATCGAAACATGCAGCGAAACGCAGCATTTGCATGAACAACCGACAACACAACAATCAGTCAAACAACAAGGGGAAAACAAGCCCCGTACCTCCCTCCCACAGTCCTTCAGGACAGGCCTCTAGCCTCCAGTGGAATGCAGATTCATAGACATTAGGCTTCAATTTCCCCAGTGGACCCACCTCCAGACTTCCAACTGACCTTAGGTCTTCGATCTTTGGTATCAACCCCATGACTTGCCGATGAGGATGAATCGGGACCTCCAACTCAAAACTCTCCGATGACCAGAACCCCAAACTCCAGACTCTTGGATGACCAGGACCCCAACATGCCTAGATCTCTGGTCTCACCAATTCGCGTATCTAGGGGGTCACTGTCACTTGAGCCTCCCTTGCGCATGGGACACCAGTCCCAGACAACTATAACCAGTGATGGGACCACTAGCCATCATCCTCTCTTGTCTGCCAGCCTGACATCTGACCATAGATGTCCTCTGTCCTATGTCCACATCTCTAGCCTTTTGTTCAAAATGGCGCTAAGCTGTGGTGTCCATTGAGATCGTGATTCTGACTTAGTTGGCTTTGGGGACAGAGAAGGGAGTTAGGGATCAGGTTAGGGTTTAGGGACAGAGATGTGTGGAAATTAGATGTCAGGCCAGAGTTTGGACCTCTGCTATGCACTCTGTGTTCAAAGGCTAGTAACATGGACTTAGTACTGCTTGAAGAAAGCAGACATCTGCTATTGGCCGGGCACAGAACATGAGAGCAAGAAAACTGTACTGGAACTGTGAGCACCTAGCTAGGCTACAGCTTGAGCACTGGTCACCAGAACACAGAAGAATGGGACTGGACTGCAGATAATATTCCCCAGGATTTCACCAGTTAAGACTAGATTAAAGATTAGCTTTATTTTTCACGTGAAACATACAGTGCTGGTGTGGGGGGTGAGCTAAGGAGTGTATAAAGGTGGCAAGATAGTGTAATGGTTAGCACAGCCCTCTGCACTGCAAACCACCTGGTTCACTTCCTGCTGCTGTCTGTAAGGAGTTTGTACGTTCTCCCCGCGACTGCGTCGGTTTCTTCCAGCAGGCCAAAGACATACCAGTTGGTAGGTTAATTGGTCATTGTAAATTGTCCCATGATTAGACTAGGGTTAAATGGGAGATTGTTGGGTGGTGTGGCTCGGAGGGCCTATTCCTCGCTGTATCTCAATAAATAAATAAAAGGATGGTTCTCCCAATCAGTGTGTTGAGGAAGCAACAGGAGCAAAGGTTACCTTATGACTGGTATTGTGCCCTGAAAAAGGGTTACTCTGTGTTTGATGATCTGGTAGTCCCTTTAGAGGGAGAATGATCATAATATGATAGAGATTTATGTAAACATTGAAACTAATTTAGTTCAATCCAAAGCCAGATTTCTGAGTGTCTAAGATACAAGGGCACAACCTCAGAGTAGAGGGTCATTCTTTTAGAACAGAGATGAGGAGGAAGTTATTTAGCCTGAGGGTGGTGATCTGTGGAATTTATTGCCACGGATGGCTGTAGAGGCAGAATCATTGGGTATATTTAAAGCAGAAGTTGATATGTTCTTGTTTCCCCATTCATAAACTATGCTGTTGAAGAAATGGGGAGTTGCTTGACAAAGGCTATCTGTCAAGCAACTCCCCATTTCTTCAACAGCATAGTTTATGAATAAGTAACCATGAATGCAGATAGAAATGAGGATAAATTTCTTCTCTCTAAGTTAATTTTGTGAACAGAGGATTCTATACCATTTTTGAACTCTTATCTAGTCAAGGATGACATGGAGTCGATAAGGAAATGTGATAAAGGCAGGATTTGATCGGATATACCCATATTTTAACAGAACTCTGGGAGGACAGTTTTATTTTCTTTGTAGATACAGTACGGTAACAAGCCCATCGAGCCCGCACCACCCAATTACACCCTGTGACCATTTAACTTACTAACCCATACGACTTTGGAATGTGGGAGGAAACCAGAGGCATGAGGAGAGCATACAAAACTCCTTACAAACAGTGGAAATAGAATCTGGGTCATTGAGCTAACCACTCACCATTCTGCCCCATCATTCCTGCACTCTTCTTGGGTACAAATTGACAAACACCGCCCCACCCCGCCACTCCGTACAGTGCTGTGGGAGCACCCTCTTCACAGCAATTCACGAGGGTGACTCACCCTCCCATCTGATCAAAGCATCGCAGTAAATCTGGCATCACCAGGGGGAGGGGGAGGGTGAACAAAGTTAATTGTTCTTGGCTATAAATTGGATGCTAATTCTTGTAAATTATAACCATGTCTGTGCTTGGAAACAAAATATGGTTATAAAAAATGTTATCTCAACCCAAATTTATATTCCTGACCCTGAGGCAGAGAAAAAAAACATTTCACAAGATGTTGAAATTTCTTCAGTCAGCAGGATGAGAATTTAATTTACAGAAAACACAGAGTCCAGAATGTTCAGGGTCCGTCCCCCTCTGTCTTCTTGGAAATATTTAGGCTTTGCTTATTTTTGTCAAACAATCCGACTTAACTTAATCCTGAAAGGATTTTCTCTGGCAGATGTTTGATTGGCAGCTGCCCGCTTACCTCCTGGGCTCTGAATATTAAAGCCAAAGCTTTGAGCTGTTCCTGGAAGGACTCTGCAATTACTTTTCAGAATTTCTTCTTCACAGCATTTTCTCTCCTTATCTTTCCATTTAATCTGTTTGTGGGTTGTGCCCACTTACTGCTCCCCTCTAGGCAAGTGTGGATAAATTCTTGGGTGTTTTAAATTCATTTACAGGACACGGGTGTCCCTGGAAGAGCCAGGATTCTTAGAGGTTTATCCTAATAAACTTTACAATTTCTTCCCCCAGGCAACTAATCTGAGCAACCATTCTAGCTGCACCCCACCCCCACCCCCACCCCCGCCACTCCCCTCTACCTATCACTACACTACAGTGTAAACATTTTAAACCACTTTTTATAATGCTGTTTATGTTATGATAACCTGCTGGTATTTATGCACATTTTATTCCATGTTGGTACTTCTAACTCTATTGTTATATAATTCTTTATAATTGATGAATATATATACATAAATATATATTTATCTGGTTAAGAATATTCGATATGTGCCTGTATATGCAAGAACTGGGCTTCTAAGCCATGGTATCGCCCAGTGGGCGTTGGGGGCGGGTCAAGAAATGATTTTAGTGGGCTGGGAGGTCTGGACTACATACAGGCATATTCTGCATTGTCGTATTTTTACTAATATTCTATATGTGAGGACAGGCCTCAAAACCGCTGTGTCACCTAGCGGGTTTGGGGTGTCGAGGCGGATCGACAGATGATCTCGGTGGGTTGGGAGGGGTCTGGACTGTAGACGTTCATACCTTGTATTCTCCTGATATTCTATGTGGGTTTGTTGACCTGTATTTGTGAGGACTGGGCATCAAGCCGCGGTGTCGGGGGGGGGGGAGCAGGGTGACGTCAGGACTCTTTTATTCCGTGAATGTGTTCTTGTATGTGACTTGCTATTGTGTTTTAGCATCATGACCCCGTAGGAACGCTGTCTTGTTGGCTGTATTCGTGAGTGTTCATGTGTGGTTGAATGACAATTAAACTTGAATTAAATGGAACTGAATTTTTTGGTGCATATACAGCCAATGCAGCCCAACAAATTCCTATTATATGTAAATATATATGGTGAATAAAGTTGATCCTTGAAGCCTTTGTCCCTGATTCACTCAACTTATTCTCATAAGGCATGCTCCCCAATCCAGGCAACATCCTTGTAAATCTCCTCTGCACCCTCTCTATGGCTTCCACATCCTTCCTGTAGTGAGGCGACCAGAACTGAGCACAGTACTCCAAGTGGAGTCTGACTAGGGTCCTATATAGCTGCAACATTACCTGTCGGCTCCTAAACTCAATCCCACAATTGATGAAAGCCAATGCACCATATGCCTTCTTAACCACAGAGTCACCTGCGTAGCAGCTTTGAGTGTCCTAAGGACTTGGACTCCAAGATCCCTCTGATCCTCCACACAGCCAAGATTCTTACCATTAATACTATATTCTGCCATCATATTTGACCTACCAAAATGAACCACCTCACACTTATCTGGATTGAACTCCATCTGCCACTTCTCAGCCCAGTTTTACATCCTATCAATGTCCCGCTGTAACCTCTGACAGCCCTCCACACTACCCACAACACCTCCAACCTTTGCGTCATCAGCAAATTTACTTACCCATCCCTCCGCTTCCTCATCCAGGTTATTTATAAAAATCATGAAGAGGAGTCCCAGAACAGATCCCTAAGGCACACCACTGGTGACTGATCTCCATGCAGGATATGACCCATCTACAACCACTCTTTGCCTTCTGTGGGCAAGCCAGTTCTGGATCCACAAAGCAATGTCCCCTTGGATCCCATGCCTCCTTACTTTCTCAATAAGCCTTGCAAGGGGTACCTTGTCAAATGCCTTGCTGAAATCCATATACACTACATCTCCTGCTCTACCTTCATCAATGTGTTTAATCACATCCTCAAAAAAATTCAATCAGGCTCATAAGGCACAACCTGACTTTCACAAAGCCATGCTGACTATTCCTAATCATGTTATGCCTCTCCAAATGTTTATAAATCCTGCCTCTCAGGATCTTCTCTATCAACTTGTGTGGTTCGTCCATCATCGTCGATGAAGACCTCGACACCATTAGATGATAGTGCCGAGACTAGCGCTTAATTTGGATGTAAGTGAGGGAGAGTTGCGCAGCATCAGACTCACTCTCTCTTCCCAGTTCCCATCTGGATCCAGTGGCAAGACAAGAAACAAGATGGCCGGAGATGGAACTAGGCACAGCGGATGACCAGGACATCTTCTGTGTCTTGTCCTGCTCTACACGTTCCACGACGCTTGCAGAGACTGCCTTCTTGACTGTTGGACCTTCCGTTGGTCTTGTCCGCTCAATCCTCCAGAGTCTGTCTTCACATGCTGGGATAGACAACTCGCTATCTCACCAAGGGTTTGAGACCCGTCAGCTACCCTCACCTGGTTTAGCCGGCTTGTCGAAGCTATTGCCCGGGGTGTGGCCGCTATCGCATGCAAACAGCTACGGGGAGCCACAGGTGAGAGCTGTGTTCCAGGTGGGGACCAAAGGTGGACAAACCGCCCTGAAAAGGACGCAACATGTTCCCCCACCAGAGGTGCTACCCCTCCCTGACACCCCAGACACTCCAACCCCATCAACTTACCAACCATTGAAGTAAGACTCACTGGTCTATAATTTCCTGGGCTATCTCTACTCCCTTTCTTGAATAATGGAACAACATCTGCAACCCTCCAATCCTCCGGAACCTCTCCCGTCCCCATTGATGATGCAAAGATCATTGCCAGAGGCTCAGCAATCTCCTCTCTCGCCTCCCATGGTAGCCATCTCATCTGGTCCCGGTGACTTATCCAACTTGATGCTTTCCAAAAGCTCCATCACAATGTAATATGTACATGCTCAAGCTTTTCAGTCCGCTATAAATCATTCCTACAATCGCCAAGATCCTTTTCTGTAGTGAACACTGAAGCAAAGTACTCATTACGTACCTCTGCTATCTCCTCTAGTTCCATACACACTTTTCCACTGTCACACTTGATTGGTCCTATTCTCTTATGTCTTATCCTCTTGGTCTTCATGTACTTGTAGAATGCCTTAGGGTTTTCCTTAATCCTGTCTGCCAAGGCCTTCTCCTGGCACCTTCTGGCTCTCCTAATTTCTTTCGTAAGTTCCTTCCTGCTGGCCTTATAATCTTCTAGATCTCTATCATTACCTAGTTTTTTGAACCTTTCATATGCTCTTCTTTTCTTCTTGACTAGATTTACAACAGCCTTTGTACACCACGGTTCCTATACCCTACCATCTTTTCCCTGTCTCATTGGAATATACCTATGCAGAACTCCAGGCAAATATCCCCTGAACATTTTCCACATTTCTTCCATACATTTCCCTGAGAACATCTGTTCCCAAATTTACGCTTCCAAGTTTTTGCCTGATAGCCTCCTATTTCCCCTTACTCCAATTAAATGCTTTCCTAACTTGTCTGTTCCTCTCCCTCTCCAATGCTATGGTAAAGGAGATAGAATTGTGATCACTATCTCCAAAATGCTCTCCCACTGAGAGATCTGACACCTGACCAGGTTCATTTCCCAATACCAGATCAAGTACAGCCTCTCCTCTTGTAGGGTTATCTACATATTGTGTCAAGAAGCCTTCCTGAACACAGCTAATAAACTCCCATCTAAACCCCTCGCTCTAAGGACATGCCAATTGATATTTGGGAAATTAAAATCTCCCACCACAACAACCCTGTTAATTTAACACCTTTCCGGAATCTGTCTCCCTATCTGCTCCTCGATGTCCCTGTTACTATTTGGTGGTCTATAAAAAACACCCAGCAGAGTTACGGACCCCTTCCTGTTTCTAAATTCCACCCACAGAGACTTCGTAGACAATCCCTCCGTGTCTTTCTCTTTTTCTGCAGCCGTGACACTATCTCTGATCAACAGTGCTACGCCCCACCACTTTTGCCTCCCTCCCTGTCCTTTCTGAAACATCTAAAGCCTGGCACTCGAAGTAACCATTCCTGCCCCAGAGCCATCCAAGTCTCTGTAATGGCCATAACATCATAGCTCCAAGTACTGATCCATGCTGTAAGCTCATCCGCTTTGTTCATAATACTCGGTGCATTAAAATAGACACATCTCAAACCATCGGTCTGAGCGTGTCTATCGGTCTCTATCACCCGCCTATCCTCCCTCTCGCACTGTCTTCAAGCTTTCTCTATCTCTGAGCCAACTGCCACTTCCTCCGTCTCTTCAATTTGGTTCCACCCCCAGCAATCCTAGTTTAAACTCTCCCCAATAGCCTTAGCAAACCTCCCCGCCAGGACATTGGTCCTTCTGGGATTCAAGTGCAACCCGTCCTTTTTGTACAGGCCACTCCTGCCCCAAGAGAGGTCCCAATGATCCAGAAATCTGAAACCCTGGCCCCTGATCCAATCCTTCAGCCATGCATTTATCCTCCACCTCACTCTATTCCTATACTCACTGTCATGTGGCACAGGCAGCAATCCCGAGATTATTACCTTTGCGGTCCTGCTTCTCAACTTCCTTCCTAACTCTCTATAGTCTGCTTTCAGGACCTCCTCCCTTTTCCTGCCTATGTCGTCGGTACCAATATGTACCACGACCTCTGGCTGTTCTCCTTCCCACTTCAAGATATCATGGACACGATCAGAAACATCCTGGACCCTGGCACCTGGAAGACAAACTACCATCCGTGTTTCTTTCCTGCGTCCACAGAATCGCCAGTCTGACCCCCTAATTATAGAGTCACCTATCACTGCAGCCATCCCCTTCCTTTCCCTATCCTTCTGAGCCACAGGGCCAGACTCTATGCCTGATGTGCAGCTACTGTTGCTTCCCACAGGTAGGGGTACAGCCACAGGGGTACTCTCTAGCGTCTGACTCCTGCCCTTCCCTCTCCTGACTGTTACCCACTTATCTGTCTCCCCAGACATCCCACATCTGAAACCGAGCACAGAACACCGGCCTCACACACATACTTCCTGTCTGTAATCTGCACAGATAACCTACCTCGCCTCGATTCATTGAGCCAAAGCCTTTCTACTCTGTCTCCCTCTACTCTGACGCCCTTTCTATAAGGAATCTCCTTTTAAACTCTTCTCGCTGTTCTCACAGGCTGACGTCCACGCGCTTGCACAGTCATGCTTCAATCAAACCGCTGAAGAAATACTAGTTTGCCAGACTCTTCTCTCTTGCTACAGGTTTTCAAATTGTCCTTCCTCTCCCAGGGGTGAGGTTTTTGGAGATTCTGTTGGTGTTTCTGTAGTTTTCTTACAGATGGGGTTGCTAGCCCCATGCTTACCCCTCTTCCTTTCACAAACAGGCTTGGGACTGTCCATGCTAGAGTTCTTCTCCTTGTGCACAAGAAAATAAACTGTGATTAAGGAATGTGTGTGAGTACATCAGAGTCCAATTAATCAGGAAACAACCCTTAGTAGTTTTTTCCTACTACCACCTTTCCACTGCTACTACCTTAGTAGTGTGGACGTACGAAGCGAGCTTAGGGTTCAAGTCCATCATTTCCTGAAGTGGCTATGCAGGTTGATAGAGTGGTAATGAAGGTGAATGGCATTTTGAGGAAATGAGTTGAAAAGTTGCGGGGGGGGGGTGTTATTTTATAAAACTCTAGTCAGATTATGTCTAGAGTATTGTATTTAGTTCTGGTTGCCCCATTATAAGAAGGATGTTGTGGCTTTGAAGAGGGTGTAGAAGAAGCAGTAGGGTAGTGCAGTGGTTAACGCAATGCTATTACAGTGGCAGTGACCCAGGTTCAATTCTCGCCACTGTTCTCCGGGTGCTGTCGTTTCCACCCACGTTCCAAAGACTTAGGGGTTAGTTAATTGGTCACAGTAGGGTAACTGGATGGCATGGGCTTGTTGAGCCAGAAGGGCCTGTTACCATGATGTATTTCTGAACAAGTACATGAGGTTTACCAGGATGCTACCTGGAATAGAGAGTATTTGTTTTGGTATTGTCACATGTACCAAGATACAGTGAAACGTTTATCTTGCATACTATGATGAGAGGAAATGGTATGACCTATAAGGACACTCCAAGTTGCTGCGCAAGTTGACACTGTGATTAAGAAAGCATACTGTGCATTGGCCTTTATCAATTGTGGGATTGAGTTTAAGAGCTGAGAGGTAATGTTGCAGCTATATAGGACCCTGGTCAGACCCCACTTGGAGTACTGCGCTCAGTTCTGGTCACGACACTACAGGAAGTATGTGGAAAACATAGAAAGGGTGCAGAGGAGATTTACAAGGATGTTGCCTGGATCGGGGAGCATGCCTTATGAGAATAGGTTGAGTGAACTTGGCCTTTTCTCCTTGGAGCAATGGAGGATGAGAGGTGACCAGATAGAGGTGTATAAGATGATGAGAGGCATTGATCGTGTGGATAGTCAGAGGTTTTTTCCCAGGGCTGAAATGACTAACACAAGAGGGCACAGTTTTAAGGTGCTTGGAAGCAGGTGCAGAGGAGATGTCAGGGGTAAGTTTTTTTTTACGCAGAGTGGTGAGTGCGTGGAACGGGCTGCCGGCAACGGTGGTGAAGGCAGATACCATAGGGTCTTTTAAGAGACTCCTGGATAGGTACATGGAGCTTAGAAAAATAGAGGGCTGGTAGAGGTAATTTCTAAGGTTAAGGACACATTCGACACAGCTTTGTGGGCTGAAGGGCCTGTATTGTGCTGTAGATTTTCTATGTTTCTATAAGGAGCAATTGGACATATTTGGGTTCTTCTCTCGGGAGCAGCAGAGGCTGAGGGGTGATCTGTTAGAAATTTATTAGATTCTGAGAGTCATAGATAGAGAAAACAGCCAGTATCTTTATCACAGTTAGAGAGCATTCAGTGTGTGAGGGGATAAGTTCAAAGGGTTTCTGCAAAGAGTGGTGGGTGCCTGGTATGTGCTGCCTGGTTTGGTGATGGAAGCAAAAATAGAGGTGTTTAAGAACCTCTTAGATGGGTACGCAAAAACCCAGGAAATGGAAAGATATGGATGTTGTGTAGCAGAAAGGATTAGTTTAGTTGGGTATTTGATTACTAATTTAATTGCCCAGATAAACATGGGCATCCTTAGAAAGACCAACATTTTTGTTCTGTCAATAATCTGATTCCAAGGGGAGCCACATAACCCAGATTAAGTAAAGCCTATGGATATCCTTCCCTGAGGAACATTAATGGATCTTGTGGGTTTTCACAATCATCTACACAAGAAATTCTGCAGGTGCTTGAAATGCAGAGCAATACATACAAAATGCTAGAGGAATTCACCAGGTCAGGCAGCGTCTATGGAGGGGAATAAACAGCTGATGTTTTGGGCCAAGAGACCCTTCATCATGACTGGAAAGGAAGGGGGCAGAAGCCAGAATAAAAACGGTGGGGCTGACGGGAGGAGTGCAAGCTAGCTGGAGATAGTGAGTGGGGGAAGCGGATGAAATGAGAAGGTGGGAGATGATAGGTGGAAAAGGTAAAGGGAAGAAGAGATCTGATAGGAAAGGATGGAGGACCATGGGAGAAAGGGAAGGAGGGGGAGAGCCAGAGGGAGGTGATGGGCAGGTGAGGAGAAGGGCTGAGAGGGAATCCAGAATGGGAAATGGAAGAAAAGAGAAATTACTGGAAGTTAGAGAAATTCATGGAATATGTGGTGTTGCTCCTCCAACCTGAGTTTGGCCTGATTGTGGCAGAAAAGGTGGTCACGGACAGATGGGACTGGGAACTCAAATTGAAATAGGTGGCCACTGGGAAAGCCCACCTTTTGTGGTGGACAGACGAAGGGATCCCCCAATCTGTGTCGGGTCTCATCGATGTAGTGAAGGTCACTGGTCTGTGGGAAATGAGGAGTTTGAATTTGCTGATAACTATCGAAGAGTGACCACGAGAGAATCCTGAGACAGGTGAAAACAGCATGGTTTGTCACGGCATCTTATACCCATCCTGCTGATCATCTATCTCAGTAAAATGATCTCCTCCCAAACAAGAGAAAATCTGCAGATGCTGGAAATCCGAGCAACATACATAAAATGCCGGAGGAGCTCAGCAGGTCAGGCAGCGACTATGGAAAAGAGTACCCATACGGAACTCGTCGACTTCATCAACTTTGCCTCCAAATTCCACTGTATCCTCAAATTTACCTGGTCCATTTCCAATAACTCCTTCCCCTTTCTTGATCTCTCTGTCTCTATCTTGGGAGATAGCTTATCTGCTGATATCTATTATAAATCCACTGACTCTCACAGCTACCTGGACTATGCCTCTTCCCACTCTGTTACTTGTAAAAATGCTATCCCCTTCTCTCAATTCCTCCGTCTCCACCACATCTGCTCTCAAGAGGCTTTTCATTCCAGAACAAATGAGATGCCCTCCTTCTTCAAAGAAAGGGACTTCCCTTCCTCCACCATCATGCTGCCCTCAACTGCATCTCTTCCATTTTACTCAAGTCTGCTCTTTCCCCATCCTTCCGCGACCCTACCCGGGATAGGGTTCCTGCCAAAGGGTCTCGGCCCAAAACATCAACTGTACACATTTCCATAGATGCTGCCTGGCCTGTTGAGTTCCTCCAGCATTTTGTGTGTGTTGCTTAGAATGATCTCCTAGATGTGATCATACCTCTCTGAAGGTCCCATGGTTCTTTACAGACCGCAGTTGAATCCATACTCCAGAGGAAACACATTGCTGATGGCTGAGACCATTTTAAATCACAGTTAATAAAAATTGAATTTTTGTGTCTTGTCCAGGTAAATTTGGAAGCCTTCTGGAAGTTTTTTCCATCTTTCTTTCTCTCTCTGCCTATCCCTTGCCTTTCAGTCTCTTCTCTCTCTCTCTCTCTCTCTCTCTCTCTCTCCATCCTCTTTCTCCTTCCCTCTTCCTCCTCCCTCCCTTTCTTTCTCCCCCCTCTCATTCTTCCTCTCTCTCTCTCTCTCTCTCTTTCTCCTCAATTCTCTAGCTCTCTTACTCTCCCCTCCTCCCTCTCTCCCTCCATAAGACAATCATTGGAGCAGAATTAGGCCATTCAGCCCATTGAGTCTGCTCCGCTATTCCATTTTGGCTGATCCTGGATCCCACTCAATCCCGTACACCTGCCTTCTCGTCATATCCTTTGATGCCCTGACAAATCAGGAAACTATCAACTACCACCTTAAATATACCCATGGACTTGGCCTCCACTGCAGTCTGTGGCAGAGCATTCAACAGATTCATTCCTCCTTACCCAGTCTCTGTTCTAAAAGGTCACCCCTCAATTTTGAGGCTGTGCCTTCTAGTTCTGGTCATCCCCACCATAGGAAACATCCTCTCCACATCCACTCTACATCCACACTATCTAGTCTTTTCAACAATCAGTAGGTTTCAATGAGATCCCCACACATTCTTCTAAATTCCAGAGAGTACGGGCCCAAAGCTGCTAAATGCTCCTTCTATCTTAACCCCTTAATTCCCAGAATCATCCTTGTGAACCTCCTCTGGACTCTCTCAATGACAACACATCCTGTCTGAGATATAAGACCATAAGACACAGGAGCAGAATTAGGCCATCTGGTCCATCGAGTCTGTTCCACCATTCAATCATGGCTGATCCTTTTTTTCTATCTCCTCCTCAACCCCAGTTCCCGGCCTTCTCCCCGTTACCTTTGATGCCATGTCCAATCAAGAACCTATCAATCTCTGCCTTAAATGCACCCAACGACTTGGCCTCCACAGCTGCATGTGGCAACAAATTCCATAAATTCACCACCCTTTGGCTAAAGAAGTTTCTCCGCATCTCTGTTTTGAAAGGTCACCCTTCTATCCTGAGGCTGTGCCCTCTTGCCCTAGACTCTCCCGCCATGGGAAACATCCTTTCCACATCTACTCTGTCTAGGCCTTTCAACTTTGAAAGGTTTCAATGAGATTCGCCCCTTATCTTTCTGAATTCCAGTGAGTACAGGTCCAGAGACACCAAAAGTTCCTCGTACCCTTTCATTCCTGGAATCATCCTTGTGAACCTCCTCCGGATACTCTCCAATGCCAGCACATCTTTTCTAAGATGAGGGGTCCAAAACTGTTCACAATACTCAAGGTGAGGCCTCACCAGTCCCTTATAAAGCCCAGGCATCACATCTTAGAGCCCAAAACTGTTGGCAATACTCCAAGTGCGGTCTGACCAGTGTCTTATAAAGGCTCAGCATTATCTCCTTGCTTTTATATTCTATTCCCCTTGAAATAAATGTCAACATTGCATTTGCCTTCTTTACCACAGACTCAACCTGTAAATTAACTTCTGAGAGTCCTGTACAAGGACTCTTCGATCCCTCTGCATCACTGATGTTTGAACCTTCTCCCCATTTAGATAAAAGACTGCACTTTTGTTCTAGTGCACAATAACGCACTATTACCAAAATGCATTATCATACATTTCCCAACACTGTATTCCATCTGCCACTTTTTTGCCCATTCTTCCAGTCTGTCTCAGTCCTGCTGCAATCACATTGCTTCCTCAGCACTACCTACTCCTCCATCTACCTTCATATCATCCACAAACTTTGCCACAAAGCCATCAATTCCGTTATCTAAATCACTGACAAACGACGTGAAAAATAGTGGTCCCAATACGGACTCCTGGGGAACACCACCAGTTACTGGCAGCCAGCCAGAAAAGGCCTCCTTTATTGCCACTCACTGCCTCCTGCCTGTTAGTCATTCCTCTATCCATGCTAGTATCTTTCCTGTAATGCCATGGGACTTTATCTTGTTAAGCAGCCTCATGTGTGGCACCTTATCAAAGGCCTTCTGAAAATCCAAGTAAATGACATCCACTGTCTCTCCTTTGTCCACCCTGCTTGTTACTTCCTTGAAGAACTCTAACAGATTTGTCAGGCAAGATTTCCTTTTACAGAAACCATGCTGACTTTGACTTACTTTATCATTAGTCTCCCAAAACCTCATCCTTAATGGTAGATTCCAACACTTGCCCATCCTCTGAGGTCAGGCCAACTGGGCTATAATTTCCCTTCTTTGCCTTCCTCCATTCTTAAAGAGTGGAGTGACATCTGAAATCTTCCAGGCCTCCGGGACCATGCCAGAATCAAGTGATTCTTGAAAGATCATATCAATGCATCGGTTATCTCTTCAGCAATCTTTCTCAGGACCCTGGGATGTAGTCCATCTGGCCCAGATGAGTTATCCATCTTAAAGCCTTTGAGCTTGCCTAGCACCTTCACTCCCTCTTCCTGCACAACTATAGTTCTGTTACCACCACCTCCCCTCCCGCCCCGATATGGCGGTTTAACCGCTCCCTTCTGAGCCAAGAGCTTTCATGGTTCTGCAACCAGTCTTGTTTTTGTCCACCTTGGCCTTTGGAGGGATGTCCCTAGTGAGGGGAGAAATGGAAGGGATAAATGCTGGGAAAGTTATCAGGATTAACTTGTTACGCCTTGCTTCCATATGGCAGCTGTAAAGTACAGACAAATCTGTTACCACGGTTACCGTCATCAATACTCAGTAAGGGGAGAGGAAAGTGAGAGGAGATCTGAAGTGTCCCCTCAGTGGGAACTGTAGTATATCCGGGGAGCAAAAGCCACTCCATCAGTCCCTGGCTCCCATAAGACCATAAAACATAAGAGCAGAATTTGGCCATTGGATTGAGAGAGAAATTAAATTAGCCATGATAAGTCAGACTCAGCCCAACAAGTCACAACCCAATTTTTTTCTCTCAACTCAATTCTCCTGCCTTCTCTCCGTAACCTTCGACACCTTTACTAATCAAAAACCTATCAAGCTCTGCTTTAAACATACCCAATGGCTTGGTCTCCACAGCCGTCTGTGGCAATGAATTTCATAGATTCACCACTGGCTGGATAAAGAAATTCCTCCTCACCTCTGTTCTAAATGGCCACCTGGTACTGTACAGTGCTGGGTAAGTAGAAGCCAGAATGGGGCAGAAAGTCTGGCATAGAGTACAGGGCTATGATATGGAGCTAATCTTACCTGCATGATCAAATGTGAAATGATACTCAATACTCCAGAGACCAAGTAATTGGAGAGTTATCCTAGTGTCTACTTAAGATGCCAGTTGTTGCAACATGAGAGGACAGAGTAGTTAGTATTGAAGCTCTTTGGTAAATTGGTTTTATTATTATCTCATGTAGTGAGGTCCAATGAAGAACTTTTCTTGCATAACTTCCATACAGATCAATTCATTACAACAGTGCATTGAGGTAATGCAAGGAAAAAGGAGATAGTTTTATTTGTCACAAATACATTGAAACATCAAAAGATACAGCGTTCTGCTCCCTCCGGATGAACCGGACCTGGTGGGATCGAGATTCATCGTCACCGAGGAGGACATTAGAAGGGCCTTCCTGAAGATAAATCCAAGGAAGGCGACGGGCCCAGATGGCATCCGGGGACGGGTTCTCTGGGCCTGTGCAAGCGAGCTAGCTGGAGTGTTTGCTGACATCTTCAACTGCTCCTCGTTTCAGTCTAAGATCCCCTCGTGTTTTAAGAAGGCAACGATAATCCCAGTGCCGAAGAAGAGCAAGCTGGCATGCCTGAATGACTATCGACCTGTGGCTCTGACATCAATTGCTATGAAGTGCTTTGAGTGATTGGTTATGGCACACATCAACCACAGCCTACCGGTCAACCTCGACGCTTTGCAATTCGCCTACCGGAGCAACAGGTCAATGGCAGATGCAATCTCTCTGGCCCTACATTCCTCCTTAAAACACCTGGAGAATAAAGACGCATACGTAAGACTCCTATTCATTGACTACAGCTCTGTCTTTAATACCATCATTCCAAATAAACTGATTCCTAAGCTCCAGAACCTGGGCCTTAGCACTCATATCTGCAGCTGGATCTTCAACTTCCTCACAGACAGGACCCAGGCTGTAAAAATAGGGGACAAGCTCTCTGCTACAATCACTCTGAGCACCGGTGCCCCACAAGGCTGTGTACTCAGCCCCCTGCTGTACTCACTGTACACTCACAATTGTATAGCCAAGTTTCCATTGAATTCAATATATAAGTTTTTGCTGATAACACAACAATTGTAGGCCATGTCTCGGGTAATGATGAGTTTGAGTACAGAGAGGAAATTAAGAACCTGGTGGCATGGTGCGAAGACAATAACCTATCCCTCAACGTCAGCAAGACGAAGGAATTGGTTGTTGACTTCAGAAGGAGTAGTGGACCGAACGACCCCATTTACATCGGTGGTGCGCAAGTGGAACAGGTCAAAACCTTTAAGTTCCTCGGGGTCAATATCACAAATGACCTGACTTGGTCCAACCAAGCAGAGTCCACTGCCGAGAAGGCCCACCAGCGCCTTTACTTCCTGAGAAAACTAAAGAAATTTGGCCTGTCCCTTAAAACCCTCACTAATTTTTATAGATGCACCGTAGAAAGCATTCTTCTAGGGTGCATCACAACCTGGTACAGAAGTTGTCCTGCCCAAGACCGGAAGAAGCTGCAGAAGATCGTGAACACGGCACAGCACATCACACAAACCAATCTTCCGTCCTTGAACTCACTTTACACCGCACGCTATTGGAGCAGTGCTACCAGGATAATCAAGGACACGACCCACCCAGCCAACACACTTTTCGTCCCTCTTCCCTCCGGGAGAAGGCTCAGGAGCTTGAAGACTACGGCCAGATTTGGGAACAGCTTCTTTCCATCTGTGATAAGACTGCTGAATGGATCCTGACCCGGATCTGGGCCGTACCCTCCAAATATCCAGACCTGCATCTCGGTTTTTTTGCACTACCTTACTTTCCATTTTTCTATTTTTCTATTTATGATTTATAGTTTAAATTTTTAATAGTTACTATTGATTTGTAATCCAGGGAGCAGCAAGCGCAGAATCAAATATCGCTATGATGATTGTATGTTCTAGTATCAATTGTTTGGCGACAATAAAGTATAAAGTATAAGGTAAGTGCATCACTTGTGTCAAATCAGATCAGCAAAGGTTGTGCTGGGCAGCCTGTGTTGCCATGCTTCTGCACCAATGTAGCATGCCCACAACTTACTAACCCTAACCCGAGCATCTTTGGAATGTGCAAGCATCTGGAGGAAACCTATGGGGCCATTGGGAGAACGTACAAGCGGCTGGAATTAAACACCAATCTTACAGCTGGCGCTGTAAAATGATCGTGTTAACCTCTACACAACTTTTCTGCCCTAAAACAATAACAGAACGGTTACAGTACAGAGAACGTGGAGTGGAGATAGACAGGAAAATATCAGGTGATAACAAAGGTAGATTGTGAGGGCCAGAGTCTAACTGGGGAAGAACAGTGGGGTCGAATCTGTCTGAGCCTGGTGCTATGTGCTTTCAGGCTTTTGTATCTTCTGCCCGATGGGAGGGATAGAACAGAGAATGTCCGGGGTAGGTGGGATCTTTGATTACGCTGGCTGCTTCATTGAAGCAGCGAGAAAGGTAGGCAGAGTTCATGGAGGGATGCTAGTTTCTGTGATGTGTTTTTCAGTAATACTTTGTGAATGCTTCTCAGAATTCCCAAATCTCTTAGGACTGTTGCCCTCAGAATAGGTTCAGGGAAGGATTAATAGAGGCATTAGGAGTCAGGGAGAGGTGAGACAGAGTGAATGAGGAGGAACTGTTCCCAGGGCAGAAGGGTGGGTGACCAGAAGACATGGAGTGAAGGGGGTTGACAGAAGAACCAGAGGGAAGAGGAGAAGATGGTTTCTCCACAGTGAGATGTTGTGGTCAGGAACACACTGCCTAGAAGGACAGTAAGAATGAATTTAATAGGGGCATACGGAGGGAACGCCGGAAGAGGGAATGTGCCAGGAGGTGGGGAGAGAGCAGTGAAAAGTGTTGGCCATTTGTACAGAGAGCTACCACAGACCTGATGGGTCGATGGTTTTCTCTTGCTCTGGATCATTCATTGTGATTATCAGATCTGGCCTCCTTGCCTGGGCCTGAATATCACACACAAAATGCTGGAGGAGTTCCACAGCTCAGGCAGCATCTATAGAGAGAAATCAACAATCTTCTTAAGGGCTGAGACCCTTCATCAGAACTGGAAAGGAAGGTCTCAGCCTGAAACCAGAGACTCTGACTCCATAAGACATAAAAATAGAATCAGGCCATTCAGTCCATCAAGACTGCTCTGCCATTCTGTCAAGGCTGATTTATTACCCCTCTCAACCCCATTCTCCTGTCTTCTCCCTGCTACCTCTGATACCCTGACTAATCAAGAACCTATCAACCTTCACTTTAAATATACCCACTGACTTGGACTTCACAGCCATGTGTGGCAATAAAATCCACAGATTCGCCATCCTCTGGTTAAAGAAATACCTTATCTCTGTTCTAAAGAGACATATTTCTGTTCTGAGGCTGTGTCCTCTCGCCCTGGACTTCCCACACTATAGGAACTATCTTCCCCATGTTCACTATCTAGGCTTTTCAATATTCAGTAAGTTTCATTGAGATCCCCCTTCATTCTTTTAAACTCCAGCAAGTACAGGCCCAGAGCCATCAAATGCCCCTCATACCTTAACCCTTTCATTCCCCGGATCATTCTTGTGCACCTCCTCTGGGTCCTCTCTAATGCCAGTACACCTTTTCTTAGATAGGGAGCACAAAACTGCTCACAATACTCCAAGTATAGTGTAACCAATGTCTTATAAGCCTCAGCATAACATCCTTGCTTTAATATACTAGTTCTTTAGAAATGAATGCTAACATTGCATTTGCCTTCCTTACTATCAACCTGCAAATTAGATCTTAGGGACCCCTTACAAGGACTCCCAACTCCCTTTGCACATCTGATTTTTAAATTTTCTTCCTATTTAGAAAATTGTCTATGCCTTTTTCCTTCTACCAAAGTACATGACCATTCATTCCCCTATGCTATATTCCATCTGCCACTTCTTTGCCCATTCTCATAATCTGTCTAACACCTTCTGTAAACTTCCTAATACCACATCACTACCTGCCCATCTACTTATCTCCGTATCATTCACAAACTTGGCCACAAAGCTATCAATTCCACCATCCAAATCATTGACATATAACATGAAAAGAAGTAGACCAAACACTGACCCCTGTGGAACACCTCTAGTCTTTGGTAGCCAACCAGAAAAGACCCCTTCCTCCTCCCAGTCAGCCAGTCTTCGATTCATGCTAATATCTTTCCCTAATACCTTGGGCTCGTATCTTGTTAAGTGCCCTCATGTGTTGCACCTTGTCAAAAACCTTCTGAAAATCCAAGTAAACAACATCCACTGACTCTCCTTTGTCTATCCTGCTTATTATTTCCTCAAAGAATTCCAACAGATTTGTTAGGCAAGATTTCTGTTAAGGAAGGCATGCTGACTTTGTCCTATTTTATCATGCTCCTCCAAACGAGTGTGAGGTGATTCATTTTGGTAGGTCAAATATGATGGCAGAATATAGCATTAATGGTAAGACTCTTGGCAGTCTGGAGGATCAGAGGGATCTTGGGGTCTGAGTCCATAGGACACTCAAAGCTGCTATGCAGGTTGACTCTGTGGTTAAGAAAGCATACAGTGCATTGGCCTTCATCAATTGTGGGATTGAGTTTAAGAGCGAGAGGTAATGTTGCAGCTATATAGGACCCTGGTAAGATCCCACTTGGAGTACTGTGCTCATTTCTGGTCGCCTCTCTACAGGAAGGATGTGGAAACCATAGAAAGGGTGCAGAGCAGATTTACAAGGATGTTGCCTGGATTGGGCAGCATGCCTTATGAGAATAAGTTGAGTGAACTTGGCCTTTTCTCCTTGGAGCGACAGAGGTTGAGAGGTGACCTGACAGAGGTGTACAAGATAATGAGAGGCATTGATCATGTGGATAGTCAGAGGCTTTTCCCCAGGGCTGACATGGCTAGCACGAGAGGGCATAGTTTTAAGGTGCTTGGAAGTAGGTACAGAGGAGATGTCAGGGGTAAGTTTTTTACACAGAGGATGGTGAGTGCGTGGAATGGGCTGCCGGTGGTGGTGGTGGAGGCGGAAATGATAGGGTCTTTTAAGAGACTCCTGGATGGCTACCCCAAACCTTCATCCTTAATAGTGGACTCCAACATCTTCTCAACCACTGAATTTAGGCCAACTGACCTATAAATTCCTGTCTTTTGCCTCCCTCCCTTCTGAAAGAGTGGAGTGACATTTGCCATTCTCCAGAGGGTGGTGAATCAGTGGGATTTACTGATTTATTGATTTATTGAGATACAGCATGGAACAGGCCCTTCTGCCCCTTCGAGCTGTGCCTCCCATTTAACGCTAGCCTAATCATCGGACAATTTTCAGTGCCAAAGACGGCCATGGAGGCTAAGGAATTCTTTGAGGAAATGACAGACAGTACAGACAAAGGAGAGTCAGTGGATGTTCCTGAGTATACCTAAAGCAGAGGTTGATAGGTTCTTGATTAGTAAAGGAGTCAAAGGTTACAGGGAGAAGACAGGAGAATGGAGTTGAGGGGGATAATAGATCAGCCATTATTAAATAATGGAGCAGACTCCATGGGCTGAATGGCTCAATGTCTTATGGTCTTATGGGACGCATTCCATCAGCTGTGAATGAGCTTGAATGAGCTTAAGGTTTCTCTTTGAGACTGCATGTTTCCACAATCCAGTGATCACGCATGTGATCCATGCTTGAACCAGATTGCAAATCTATTTTCGGTCTTTAAGTATCTTAGCTTTAATACTGAGCTGAAATTGCTTCGTAGCTCAGTGCATTGGCCTGTATAATATCCCGGGTATTGACCTGGCACCTGGGGTCATGGTCACTGAAATGTTCTACCTCTATGGGACCCAGCGCTTAACAGTTTTCTGTTCAGTCGTTCCTCATCTCTCTGGTTCCTTTTTCAATCTTTTTATTAGTTTCATAAAGATATAAACATGACATGGTAGTAGTACAAAGTTATTGGGAATACATTGTTATAATTAACATGAGTGACTACAAAGCCAAATAATACTTAAATGATAAAACTCCCAATCATATAGGATACCAATGAATAATATAAAACAAAGAAAAATATCTAAAAAAAATCATGAAAAAGGGAAAAAAAAATAATAAAAAAATGGAGAGTTGGGGGAGATAGAGAGGTGAGGAGATGGGGAGGTGGGGGAGATACAGAGATGGGGTTGATGGAATGATGGAAAAGATGGAGAGGTGGGTAGATGTTACGGGAGGTGGAGAAGTGAGGAGATAGAGATGGGGGTAGATGGAGAAGTGGGGAGATGTTATGGGAGGTGGAAAAGTGAGGAGATAGAGATGAGGGGTAGATGGAGAAATAGGGTTGATGGATAGGTGGAGAGCTGGGGAGACGGAGGAGGTGTTAAAGTGGGTAGTGATCTATAGGTGGGGAAAAGGGCATGTGAGGAAAGGGGAAGGTGGAGGTTAATGGAGAAATGGGCAGGAGATGGAGATAGAGAGTGGGAGCTGATGGAGAGGTGGGTAGGTGGGGAGAAGGGTGAGATGGCGAGATGGGGGAGCTGGAGAAGATGGGGGGATGGGGTAATGGAGTGGGAGTGATGATAGGTGGGTAGGTAGGATATACAGGTGGAG
This sequence comes from Mobula hypostoma, assembly GCF_963921235.1. Classification (NCBI taxonomy): domain Eukaryota; kingdom Metazoa; phylum Chordata; class Chondrichthyes; order Myliobatiformes; family Myliobatidae; genus Mobula; species Mobula hypostoma. The sequence continues at coordinate 105,070,669 of NC_086101.1, read as the reverse complement.
TCTATGTTAATCAGCAACCAGAGTGGACTGGACAGACTGGTTCTGGGTTGGTCGACCCATGGTCCATTAAAAGTCAGACAAAGTTGTTTCTCTCTGTCTGTCTGTTCCCTGGGATCCAGGTCTGATTCCCATGGGACACTCACCCAAGGGAATTCTACTTGTTCTGCTCCATAACAGAGGGTATCCTGCCTTGTGCATGCTCCCGTGGCGCTAGGGGTGAGGGTTACTGGGCAGTGATAACCATTCATGACCCTGTTGGACAACAGTTGACAAATTTGTGTGACCCTTCTCTCCCCTCCCCACAACTCAGAGGGAATCTGCTGAGTTTGGCATAAAATATTTTCCAAAGTCAAACTCTGTCACTGGATTAAGTAATTGAGTGTAGGTTCTGGAAACAATCTGTGCACACCCTCAAATCCACTCTCACACTTACATTTGTGCTCAAAACTATTCTGACTCACTCACGCACACACACACACGCACACACACACACACGAATGCACACTCAAATATATGTTATACAGGCAGCACCATAGTATAGGGTTTAGCCTAATTTACAGAAGCGGTGATCAGCAACTGGGGTTCAATTCCTGCCCCTGTCTTTAAGGAGTTTGTACGTTCTCCCTGTGACCATGTGTGTTCCCTCCAGGTGCTCCCGTTTCCTCCCACATTCCAAAGGCGTCTGGGTTAGGATTAGTGTGCATGCTGTGTTGCCGGCAGAAATGTGATGGCACCTGTGGGCTACCCCGGCACAGCCTTGGACTGTGCTGGTCATTGATGCAAATGACGCATTTCACTGTGCGTTTCGAGTACATGTGACAAATAAAGCCCATCTTCTCTTTATCTTTATTTCAAGGGAGGTAGATCGGCTCTTGATTAGAAAAGGGTGTCAAAAGGTATGGGGCGAAGGCCGGAGAATGGGGTTGAGAGGGAAAGTAAATCAGCCATGTTGAATGGTGGAGCAGACTCAATGGACCAAATGGCCTAATTCTGCTCCTGTGTTGCATCGTTTTACAGTCAAAGTTAGAATTATCCACACATACTTACTCACATATGACAAATTCCCCCACCATAGAAACACACATTCACAGACACACATCTACGATTCTGTCCATGTACACAAACATTTAAAGAGAGTGAGAGATGCTCATTAGGGACACTCACACTCAGCCTCGGCTGCAACTCAGGGACTGTCCCATACTCAGCTGACTGAGTTAATGACTGCAATAACATTAATTTCAGGGACATTAGCCATTATGTTCAATAATTCACAGCGCGGCTACCTGATCCTCATCAGAACAAAGGAGGCAGAAGCGTGTAATCACCTGGAGCAAATCCAAATGACCCAAGAGATAAGCATGTGAAGTGGCTGCACTTGCAGTAAGACTCCCCAAGTGTCCCTTATGTTTATCGACACTGTGGTTCTGGGCTCCAGCATTGAGTATGAATTGGTTTCAGAGATTGTGGCCCTCAGTGCTTTCTGTTTCATATCCCTTCCTCACCTCCCACCACCACGGATCCCCATGGGAGGGGCAGTATAAGGGAGCACCACACCCTGGGACAGATGCTATCAGTGGGGATGGGTCTGTCACTGTATAACACTGGGGTACGGTACCGGTCGGGACAAGTCTGTCACTGTATAACACTGGGGTACAGTACTGCTGGGGATGAGTCTGTTACTGTATGACACTGGGGTACAGTACTGGTGGGGATGGGTCTGTCACTGTATAATACTGGGGTACAGGTCTGTCACTGTATAACACTGGGGTACAGTACTGGTGGGGATGGGTCTGTCACTGTATAACACTGGGGTACAGTACCAGTGGGGATGGGTCTGTCACTGTATAATACCGGGGTACGGGTCTGTCACTGTATAACACTGGGGTACAGTACCAGTGGGGATGGGTCTATCACTGTATAACACTGGGGTACGGTACCGGTGGGGATGGGTCTGTCACTGTATAACACTGGGGTACAGTACTGCTGGGGATGAGTCTGTTACTGTATGATGCTGGGGTACAGTACCGGTGGGGATGGGTCTGTCACTGTATAATACTGGGGTACGGGTCTGTCACTGTATAACACTGGGGTACAGTACTGCTGGGGATGGGTCTATCACTGTATAACACTGGGGTACAGTACCGGTGGGGATGGGTCTGTCACTGTATAACACTGGGGTACAGTACCGGTGGGGATGGGTCTGTCACTGTATAACACTGGGGTACAGTACTGCTGGGGATGAGTCTGTTACTGTATGACGCTGGGGTACAGTACTGGTGGGGATGGGTCTGTCACTGTATAATACTGGGGTACAGTACCGGTGGGGATGGGTCTGTCACTGTATAATACTGGGGTACGGGTCTGTCACTGTATAACACGGGTACAGTACTGCTGGGGATGGGTCTATCACTGTATAACACCGGGGTACAGTACCGGTGGGGATGGGTCTATCACTGTATAACACTGGGGTACGGTACCGGTGGGGATGGGTCTGTCACTGTATAACACTCGGGTACCGTACCGGTGGGGATGGGTCTGTCACTGTATAACACTGGGGTACAGTACCGGTGGGGATGGGTCTGTTACTGTATGACGCTGGGGTATGGTGCCGGTGGGGATGGGTCTGTCACTGTATAACACTGGGGTACAGTACCGGTGGGGATGGGTCTGTCACTGTATAACACTGGGGTACGGTGCCGGTGGGGATGGGTCTGTCACTGTATAACACTGGGGTACGGTGCCGGTGGGGATGGGTCTGTCACTGTATAACACTCGGGTACAGTACCGGTGGGGATGGGTCTGTCACTGTATAACACTCGGGTACAGTACCGGTGGGGTCAGGGCTGTCACTGTATAACACAGGTATGGTACTGGTGGGGACAGTCTGTCACTGTATAACACTAGGTACAGTACCAGTGGGGTCAGGGCTGTCACTGTATAACAGCAATGGTGTGACGTGTGATATGGTCAGATTATACATGAAGATCCAACTCCACTGCTATGTGTGTTTTACCTCCAAGTTAAACTGACAGGACTAGAAAAATCAAAATTATGGAGACATATTAAAGTTTGTCAAAGTTATAAGAGTTTATTTTAGGGAAATTGCCAGCAGAACACCAATATATACATGAATAGAAACAGTGTTAGATGAGGAGAAACCATTGTTGCTTTGCGACGGCTCTGGCCAGAAACCAGAAGACCATAAGATAGGAGCATTAGGCTATTTGACTCATCAAGCCTGCTCTGCCATTTCATCATGGCTGACCCAATTTTACTCTCAGCCTGATTCCTTTCTCCCTGTATCTCCTGATGCCCTGACCAATGAAGAACCTAAATAATTTAAACCAGGTCATTTTGCGCAGGTACAAGCTGCACACACACGCACACACACACAAAACACAAGAGGGCGAGCTATCAGGAACAGTGAGGGAATGGAAGTCGAAGCCCTCTTCCTGTTCTGTCCAGCCCACCCGAAGGTACACAAGCCAGAACACACAGAGGCCAAGATAACCACGTTTGTGTTACTGGTGAGCGAGACTCTGTTTCCCAAATCTCCGGGGCAGGGGGAGGAGAGTTCAGCAGAGTTGGACCACACTCAGGATATGGAAAAGACTTCAAATCCGGCCCTCTGAATTTAACTACGCCCTTGTTATCTGTGTCCAGATGTCCAAAGTTATATTCCGGTGGGTGTAGGAATGGACCACCCGCCCAGACTCAACCCTAAACGCAGATTGTGAAAGATTCTAAGCCCAGACCTTTCCTCCCCACCTGCTGACAAACTCGGAGACAAAGGGTTAACGGGAGCCCTGTCCGCTCAGGCCAACGTTGAGCGTGAAGAACACCCTGCCAGCAAACTTGTCACGTTCATCATCGTTCCTCACGTTTGAGCTCTGCACCTTGCACTCAACGCTGATGTCCACATCGGTCGTCACATTCACGAACTTCACGGCCACCACTGGCTGAGTGTAGTTCACCTGCAGCGTACGGGCGGAAATCAGCTAGTCTCCAGGTTCAGCGGGCAGGCAGGAGATGCTCATCCTCTCCTCATATCTATGTGTCTGTGACCCCCACACCCTCCCCATCACTGTAGCCCTCTCTGGCAACTACACTCCTCCCCATCCCTGAGACCCTCTCCGAGCCCCAAACTCCGCATCTCTGTGACCCTTTCCGGCCCCCACCCTTCCCCATCTGGGACCCGCTTTGACCCCCACACCCTCCCCATCACTGAGACACGGTTTGACCCACCACACCTGTCCCCATCTCTGACCTCCTCCAGCCCCTAAACCCCTCCCCAACACTTATCTCCTCCAGCCGCTACACCCCTCCCCATGTCTGTGACCCTCTCCAGTCCCCACACTCCTCCTCCGTGTATCCTACCCTTCTAGCCCCTAATGCCTCCCCGTCTCTGTGACCCTCCCCCTCCGGCCCAAACCCTCCCCGCCTCTGTGACCCTCCCCCTCCGGCCCAAACCCTCCCCGTCTCTGTGACCCTCCCCCTCCGGCCCAAACCCTCCCCGTCTCTGTGACCCTTCCCCTCCGGCCCAAACCCTCCCCGTCTCTGTGACCCTCCCCCTCCAGCCCAAAACCTCCCCGTCCCTGTGACCCTCCCCCTCCGGCCCAAACCCTCCCCGTCTCTGTGACCCTCCCACTCCGGCCCAAACCCTCCCCGTCTCTGTGACTCTTCCCCCCCCCACCCCCCCCGGCAGCCCCTGGCCCCTAACCCTTCCTGTCTCTATATCACTGTCCTGCCCCTGACTGTGACTGACACAGAGTGAAATGTCTGGAATATACAGGCCAAGGTACTTTTACTCACGTGTGCCTTTTTTCCATAATATGGGAAGTACATGAGGTCCAGCGTTCCATTGGGAGGGAAGTACCACAGCTCGTGAACTTTACTCACATTTCCGGTCTGGATGGAAAGAGACAAAAAGAAAAGATGGCTGGAAATTCACTGAGCTGGTATCACCAGCAATGTTCGAGCTGTATGCTGGTGGGAGAAGGCTCGAAACAGCTGCTTATGGAGTGGTGCCGGGGGACAGGAGAAGGTGGGTCACACATTTCTGTCTCCGTCTCCCAAAGTGGACCTTGTCCTTTCCTCGGTACTGCTGCTATTAGGGAACATAGTAGTCAGTAAGCTCACAGAGAGAGCAGAGAGCACAGTTATCATCACCAGACTGTCCGTGACAGTGAAATTAGTCCAGGGGCAAGTGACTGGATGCTAGAGACCTGCCCTGGGTTTTGAGGACTCCATCTGTGAGTCTGCGTCTCTGTGCATGTCCGTGTGTCTGCCCTGGGGTTCAAGGACAGTGTCAGTCTGTGTGTCTGCCCCGGGTTTCGAGGACAGTGTGGGTCTGTGTGTCTGCCCTGGGGTTCGAGGACAGTGTCGGTCTGTGTGTCTGCCCCGGGGTTCGAGGACAGTGTGGGCCTGTGTGTCTGCCCTGGGGTTCGCGGACAGTGTCGGTCTGTGTGTCTGCCCCAGGGCTCGAGGACAGTGTCTGTCTGTGTGTCTGCCCCGGGGTTCGAGGACAGTGTCTGTCTGTGTGTCTGCCCTGGGGTTCGAGGACAGTGTGAGTCTGTGTCTGTGTGTGAGAGGGAGGAAAGAGGTTGTGTTCGGTGTGAATCTGCTGAGCATTGTGGTCTGGTTATCGTGGTGTTGGAAAGCACACAACCTATGGACTCACTTGACAACACATGTTCTATCGATCTATCCATGCATCTATTTATTCATTTATGGATTGATTGACCGTATTTGCGCAGCTTGTCTTTGTACAATATTAGTTTGTCTGCCTTTGTTATTATGTAGTTTTCATTGATTCTATTGGACTTCTTCTGTGAATGGCCACCAGCAAATGAATTGCAGTGTAGTACATACCAACATATAGACAGTACGTATTTTATAATAAATTGATTTTGAACTGTGAACTTTGAATGTGAAGCGACATCTTTAGGGTGTGCTGGCTGTTCACTGAAATGCCACCTTTCACTGTGTTTCAATGTACTTGTGATAAATACAACTGAATCTGATCTGGTGGAGCAGGTCTCCTGTGGAACACCAGCATTCACCTGACAGAGTGGAAGTGTCTCCTCAGATGTCTGCGCATTACTCCCTTGGCACTCTCCCTTGGGCAACAAACTTGTGTTCACTTTGTGGGTATATTTATAAAGTGGACTCAATGGGCTGAACAGCCGAATTCTGCTCCTATGTCTTATTAATTCAGCTGCGATGGTTTCTATTGTCACACACACACACACACACAGCTGAAGCCCCAGATCACTCAAGGCTGCTGGATGGCAACCAGGCAGCCCCTCACTCAGTTGGGCCCTCCCACACCCCACCAGCTTGGTGTCTGGAGCTGGTACTGGCAGCCCCAAGGACAAACAGCACTTGCAGTTAGAGCTCTGGCTTGTCTGTTATACTGAGCAGCCAGTCAAAGCTCCCACTAGCTATGGTTCCTCATGGAAACCGTGATGGCATCTCACCCTTTCCTTCTGGCGAGGCTTTGCCTCCTGCAGCAGTCCAGTGCGGTGCGCAGGAGGAGGTGGAAACGAAACAAGAGGAGATTAAGCAGCTTTGATGTGGTGAAACCAGGGTCAACGCAACAGTGCAGAAGGTCCTCAAGCCACTCACCTTTCCAGTGCAGGAGACATATGGAGTCATGGCTTCCCCAGGGAGGAATCCGATGATCTGTAAGGAGAAGGAAACATTCGCTACCGTTCTGACCGGTTGCATTGCCGTCGGGTATGGAAGGGCCACTGAGCAGGAGTGAGAACAGGAGTGAGAAAAGGCTGCGGAGGTTGTTGGCTCAGCCTGCTCCACTATGGGCACAGCCTTCAAAAGGCAATGTTTCAAACAGGCAGTATCCATCACCAAGGTCCCTCACATGTCCTCTTCTAATTGCTAGCATCAGAGAGGCAATATTTTTTTAGGATGAGCTTCCTCCCCTCCGCCATCAGATTTATGAGTGGACAAGAACAACCCATGAGCACTATTTTTGGTCTCTTTTAGCACTACTTAATTAATTTAAATTTTGTACATACCGTATATTTCTTTTTGCAACTTATAGTTTTTATGTATTGCACTGTACTGCTGCCTCGAATTCTGACCACTTCCTAATTTTCCAGTGACTCCCCCTCGTTCAGTCTTCCCCTGCGCCCACTTGCAGAACCAGTTTTAACATCATTGACACACATCATGAAATTTGTTGTTTTGCAGCGGCAGTATAAATTACAATATGAAATGCATATTAAAAACAATTAAATAGTACAAAAAGAGTGAGATTGTGTACGTGGTGGCAGAGTGGAGATAGGTCTCTACCAAATGAACTGTAAGGCGTTCCTTGGGTAAGGTGCAGCACCTGTTTAACTCCTCCCCCATCAACCCCCACCCCATCAGGGTCACATGAAGCCCCGGGCGCAGGAGGTGGATGGTCGTATGAGCAGCTGTTGTACATCACAAGTCCTGGTTATGCCACCACTAACGTCAGGCAGACAATCTCTGAAGAGTATTGGTAATGGCTGTGGTTACCCATCTTGTAAAGACACTGCCCAGAAGATAGCAATGGCAAACCACTTCTGTAGGAGAATTTTCCAGGAACAATCATAATTGTGGAAAGACCATGATCGCCCATGTCATACACGGCACATAATGAATGAACAAGTGTTCGTAGTTCGTTCAGAAATTTGACGGCGGTTGAGAAGAAGCTGCTCTTAAAATCGCAAACAACAGGAATTCTGCAGATGCTGGAAATTCAAGCAACACACATAAAAGTTGCTGGTGAACGCAGCAGGCCAGGCAGCATCTCTAGGAAGAGGTACAGTCGACGTTTCAGGCCGAGACCTTTCGTCAGGACTAACTGAAGGAAGAGTTAGTAAGAGATTTGAAAGTGGGAGGGGGAGGGGGAGATCCAAAATGATAGGAGAAGACAGGAGGGGGAGGGATGGAGCCAAGAGCTGGACAGGTGATTGGCAAAGGGGATACGAGAGGATCATGGGACAGGAGGTCTGGGGAGAAAGACAAGGGGGGGGGAACCCAGAGGATGGGCAAGGGGTATAGTCAGAGGGACAGAGGGAGAAAAAGGAGAGTGAGAGAAAGAATGTGTGTATAAAAATAAATAACGGATGGGGTATGAGGGGGAGGTGGGGCATTAGCGAAAGTTAGAGAAGTCGATGTTCATGCCATCAGGTTGGAGGCTACCCAGACGGAATATAAGGTGTTGTTCCTCCAACCTGAGTGTGGCTTCATCTTTACAGTAGAGGAGGCCGTGGATAGACATGTCAGAATGGGAATGGGATGTGGAATTAAAATGTGTGGCCATTGGGAGATCCTGCTTTCTCTGGCGGACAGAGCATAGGTGTTCAGCAAAGCGGTCTCCCAGTCTGCGTTGGGTCTCGCCAATATACAGAAGGCCACATCGGGAGCACCGGACGCAGTATATCACCCCAGCCAACTCACAGGTGAAGTGTCGCCTCACCTGGAAGGACTGTCTGGGGCCCTGAATGGTGGTAAGGGAGGAAGTGTAAGGGCATGTGTAGCACTTGTTCCGCTTACAAGGATAAGTGCCAGGAGGGAGATCAGTGGGGAGGGATGGGGGGAACGAATGGACAAGGGAGTCGCGTAGGGAGCGATCCCTGCGGAAAGTAGAGAGAGTGGGAGAGGGAACATCCTGGCCCATGATCCTCTCATATCCCCTTTGCCAATCACCTGTCCAGCTCTTGGCTCCATCCCTCCTCCTCCTGTCTTCTCCTATGATTTTGGATCTCCCCCTCCCCTTCCCACTTTCAAATCTCTTACTAACTCTTCCTTCAGTTAGTCCTGACGAAGGGTCTCGGCTTGAAACCTCTTCCTAGAGATGCTGCCTGGCCTGCTGCGTTCACCAGCAACTTTGATGTGTGTTGCTTGAATTTCCAGCATCTGCAGTATTCCTGTTACCTGCTTTGAGATGCTGGTTTCTGACTCCGAGACACCTTACCTGTACTGGAACAGCAATGGTTCGCCTTTCTCTGCCACTGAATCTCGTGGATTATCTGGTGGGTGAGTCTACGAGTTTGAGGGGCTGAATGGCCTTCTCCTTCTCCTCCCATGAGGCAGGCTAGAGGGGACAAATGGCCTCCTCCTCCTCGGCTAGAGGGGACAAACGATTGCATACTCCTGTTCCTGAGAGATAGAACTAGATGAACTGATTGGTCTTGTCCTCCTGCTCCTGTGAGGAAGGATGGAGGGTTTGAACAATCTCCTCCTTCTTAGGATCTAGTTCTCCTACCCGTCACGCTAAAGGGGTGGACGGATCTCCTCCTCCCATGGTGGGGGGGGTGCAGGTGGTGGTGCAGGTATACAAATGGCAGTGTGACCCACCTTGTTCATCTTGACGAGAATGCATGGCCGACCCTCGCTGTAGCCGTAGGTGTGGTCCTCGAGGCCTGAGCATGGACCCAGCATGGTGCGGTTGAACTGGCAGGCTCGCTTGGGTGTGTTCCGCACATACCCACTGTCCTCCTGCAGATAGTAGGTTCCAGATTTGCAGCGGTCATTAGTGGAGACCTGCACACTGTCATTGTAGGCTGCAAGAGAAGCAAAGTTTCAGACTGAAGAATGGCTTTATCTGTCCCATTGGGGGTGGCATGGTAGCTTGTGGTTAGTGCAATCCCTTTACAGGTTCTGCCAGTACATTCTCCCTGCAACTGCGTGGGTTTCCTCTGGGTGCTTTGGGTTCCTCCCACATTCCAAAGAGGTACGGGTTATGGTTAGTATGGGCGTGCAATGTAGCTAACCGCTAAACTAACATGCCAAACTAATATTCTGTGAGACCAGGACGAGAAAGGTTCCAGTTTGTATCTGTTGTGCTTTGTGACTACAAAACTTTAAATTAATTCCAAGAAGGCACAGGAGTCTGTGAAGTGCATGCTACGTGGTAGCGTGATGATGTATGCAATTCCCGTACTTTTACATATAACCTGTAATTAATTATTTAAATGAACAGGAATGCTTGATGAATCAACATACAGACAAGATTACTCAAATACTATTGAAATATTAAATACACAACAGTATCATCCCTCGTACTGTGCTCACCATAATCTCCACTGATTTGATTCAGCATATTTCACTGCACATGTGACAAATAAAACTAATCTTTAATCTCATAATCTATTTACTGTTGCAGAGCTACTGGGAATCTTTCGAGGTCTGTGGATGCTCAGGTTATTGAGAGCAGTAGGTGTTCAGGGTTTTGAGTGATTGGTTGGGAAATTGGGCTCAGGGTGAGCCCTATTGGACGAGGGGCCTCCTCTCACCCCTATTCCATGTGCTTGGAGCTGGGGTGATGAAGATGACTGCGGAAGGGTCTCTGTGGTGGGGAGGGTTAGTGGGGGACCTGTCCTCTTGTTCACGTGGGACTCAATAAAGCCCCATGCAGGCTTAGCAGCCTGATGGTCAAGGCTGGAGGGACCTTGGTTCCGGGGCAGAGGTACCGCAGCTGACTGGTCTGGTGAGGTAAAACCTACCTCCCATCCCAAGCCCAACAGCATGCGATAGTGCTGCTCTGATCAACTCTGCCAAACAGAACATTGTCCAATCTCTTTAAAGATCAGCCTTATTTGTCATGTGAACATAGTGAAATATGTCCTTTGCATCAATGACCTACACAACCTGGGGGCAGCCCAGTGTCACTATGCTTCTGGCACAAACGTAGCATGCCCACAATTTACTAACCCTAACCCATACATCTCAGGGATGTGGGAAGAAATCGCAGCACCCAACACATGGAAACTTACAGACAGCGGCAGGAACTGAACCCACTGTAAAGTGTTACTCTGACCGCTAGACTACCATACTACCCCAGGAGGGTTGCCCCACTGCAGGGAGGGTTTGGAAGCCTCTGAGTGGGCACAGAGGAGATTTAGTAGGATGCTGCCTAGATTCGATGGCAAGGGGAGATTGGACAAACTAGGGTAATGCACAATCTGCTGGAGGAACTCAGCAGGTCAGGCAGCATCTGTGGGGGTGAAATTTGATGCAGAGTCTCAACTTGAAGCGTCGGCAGCTCCCTTCCTCCCAGAGATGCTGCTCGAACCCGAGTTCCTCCAGCAGACTGTGAGTTCGTCCAGCAGACTGTGAGTTCGTCCAGCAGACTGTGTGTTCGTCCAGCAGACTGTGAGTTAGTCCAGCAGACCGTGAGTTCGTCCAGCAGACCGTGAGTTAGTCCAGCAGACCGTGTGTTGGTCCAGCAGACTGTGTGTTGGTCCAGCAGACTGTGTGTTAGTCCAGATTCCAGCATCAGCTGTCTCCTGTGTCTCATGAGGGCAAAGTTGGGGTGTTTTCTCTGGAGTGGTGGAGATTGAGGGGAGACCTGACAGAGGTTTACGAGAGGCATCGATAATTAGTCAGCATCTCATACCAGAGGTGAGAGGAGCTGTGCCAGGCATGTGTTTTTGTGAGTGGAGGGTGCCTCTTGGGGTGCTGGTGGAGGCAGATACAAGAGAGGTGTTTCAGAGAGTCTTAGGCACATGAATGTGCAGAGAATGGAGGGATGTGGACATTGTGAAGGTAGAAGGGATTAGTATACAGTAATCACAGGATGCTGCCTGGATTAGAGGGCACATGCTATAATGAGAGGTTGGAAAGACTTGGGTTGTTTTCCCCAGAACAGCGGAGGCTGAGGGGAGACCTGATACAGGTTTAAAAGATTATGAGAAGCACAGATCGAGTAAACAGCCAAATCTTTTTCCCAGAGTTGAAATGTCTAATAGCAGAAAGCATGTATTCAAGCTGAGGGGGGAAATTCACAAGAAATATAGGGGACAAGTTTTGTTTTGTTTTGTATTTTTTTAAACAGAGTGCAGGGTGCCTGCAAGTGTTTAGATAGGCACATGAATGGAGGGATATAGGCATTGGGTAGGTAGAAGGAAGTAGTCTAGTTTGGCATTTGATTACTATGTAATAAACATAAAAACATCTGCAGATGCTGGAAATCCAGAGCAACGCACAAAATGCTGGAGAAACTCAGCAGGCCAGGCAGCAGCTATGGAAATGAATAAACAATCGACATTTTGGACTGAAAACCTCCTTTGGTACTGAAGAGGAAGGGGGAGAATGCCAGAATAAAAAGGTGGGGGAATAATATAACAGTTTAATCCAGGATATAAATTTCAAGCTAAAATTAAACATTTCAAGCACCTTAAATAAATAAGGCCATTCTACTCTATCAAAAGCTTTCTCGGCATCTAAAGAAATAACACACTCAGGAACATTTTGTGAGGGAGTATAAACGATATTTAACAATGTACGAATATTATAAAAAGAGTAACGACCTTTAATAAAACCCGTTTGGTCTTCCGAAATAATAGAAGGAAATACTTTTTCTAGTCTATTATTCCCCTGTAGCCTCGGTTCGTACTAACTCCTTAAACTCACCTTTTTTTCCTCTCTTTCGTGGTACTCGACAAGGCTGTCCTCTTAGTCCCCTATTATTTGATATTGCATTAGAACCTCTTGCAATTGCTATTCGAGAATCTTTAAATATTACTGGGATAACTCGGGGATTAAAGTCCCATAAATTATCACTCTATGCTGATGATTTACTTTTATATATTTCTAATCCTGAGAGATCCATTCCTGCTGTTTTAGAGTTATTAGCACAATTTGGTCTTTTCTCAGGTTATAAATTAAATCTTAGTAAGAGTGAACTTTTTCCGATTAATAAACATCTTCCCTTATATTATAAATTTCCATTTAAATTGATTAATAATTACTTTTCATATCTTGGGATTAAAATTACTTGTAAACATAAAGATTTATTTAAGACTAACTTTTTACCATTAATAGACCATATTACTCAACTTTCATCTAAATGGTTTCCCTTATATTTAACTTTGATTGGTCGTATTAATGCAGTTAAGATGTTTTTTTTGCCAAAATTTTTATATGTGTTTCAGGCATTACCAATTTTCGTTCCTAAATCTTTTTTTGATAAAGTTGACTCTAAAATTTCTTCATTTATTTGGCAGAACAAGAATCCGAGACTGGGTAAAATACATTTACAGAAAGCTAAGAGAGATGGAGGTTTAGCATTACCTAACTTTAGATTTTATTATTGGGCTATTAATATTCGACATATGAAATTTTGGTTACTTGATCGGGACATACTATTTATTCCTAAATGGGTAGCATTGGAATTACAATCTGTTCAGGGTTATACACTTGGTTCTATTTTAGGTTCCTCTCTTCCTTTTGATTCGAAACGTCTTAAGCAGGTCTCTAACCCGATAGTTAAATATGCTTTGCGCATTTGGTTTCAATTCAGAAAATTTTTTGATCTTAATCAATTCGGGTTAGCGATTCCTATTTTAGGTAACATATTTTTTCCTCCCTCTTTTACGGATCGCGCTTTTCAAACTTGGAAGACTAAGGGTATTTTACGGTTTTTGGATTTATTTTTAGATGGTTCCCTTATGTCTTTTGAACAATTATCTAACAAATATAACTTATCAAGAATACATTTTTTTAGATATTTACAAGTTAGAAATTTCCTAAGTACTATACTTACTTCCTTTCCAATGCTTCCTCCTATATATATTTTAGATTCGATAATTAACCTTAATCCATGTCAGAAAGGTGCATCGGCTATGATTTATAATATTATTATGAAACTTAGGAAAGCTCCATTTGATAAGATTAGGGTAGATTGGGAACAGGAATTGGGGCTTACCATTTCTGTGGATGATTGGGGGCAGATTTTACAATTAGTTAATACTTCCTCTATTTGTGCTAAACATTCCCTAATTCAATTTAAAGTGGTTCATAGAGCACATATGTCCAAAGATAAGTTAGCGCGTTTTTACTCGCATATTAATCCTTTCTGTGATAGATGTTCGGGGCAGATAGCCTCTTTAACTCATATGTTTTGGTCTTGCCCTACTTTGGAAACTTTTTGGAGAGATATTTTCAATATTATTTCTAAGGTATTAAATATAGATATCTCTCCTCACCCTATTACTGCTATCTTTGGACTACCTAAAATTTCTAGTAATCTTTCCCCTTCAGCCCGTAGAATGATTGCATTTCTTACTTTAATGGCGAAAAGATGTATTTTACAACATTGGAAAGAGCTTAATGCTCCAACTACCTTTTTTTGGTTTTCTCAGACGATTTTATGTTTGAATCTGGAGAAAATTAGAAGTAACCTTTATGATTCTTCATTTAAATTTGAACAGATTTGGGGACCTTTTATTCGATATTTTCATTTAATGTAATATTTACCCTTCTTGTTTTCTCTTCACTGTTTTAATGGAGGTCGGGATTGAGGACGTGATTTTAAGTTTAACTCTGTTTGGTTTCAAGTTAGCCCATTGCTTTGCTTTGCTTTTAGTTAGTTGCACGGTGGGTTTTTTTTTGGGGTTTTTTTTTTCTTTTTTTCCATTGATATATATAAAATCTAGTATACTATTATGTTATCTTGGTTTCTTATGCTTAAATTACATTGTTTGTAGTATTTTCTTTTTGGTATTGTTATCTTTTGGAATTTTATTATACTTTAACATTGTATTAATGTTTATATGGCTTACCTTTTTTGTATACTTACTCAATAAAAAGATTTAAAAAAAAAAAAAAAAAAAAAAAAAAGGTGGGGGGAGGAGGAGGATAGCTAGAAGGTGATAGGTGAAGCCAGGCGGGTTGGAGAGGAAGGAACCTGATAGGAGAGGAGAGTTTCACATAGGGACAGCTCCCATAGTATATACTACGTTCTGGTCACTGGAGCTCAAGATGATGAGCTAATGTCACTGACAGGTTTCTCCACAACGTCTACTCACAGTCCAGGTAAGCGTTGAGTGCGTTAACATACATCTGCCAGGTAGCTCTCTGCGACACGTTGAAACCCACCACCAGGCTTTCAGCTGTGGGCCGGATCATCACACCTGGAGACAGAGAGGGAGAGGGTCATTCTTCCTCCAGCATTGTCAGCGGCCTGCACCCCGACACTCCCCACCCCATCACGTCACCCATACGTGCCTGGTGTAGGGGCAAATGGGAAAGAGTGACACAGTTGGAGTGCACCACTGGGTGGTTATCTTGTACACCAGGAGAATGGCCAAAGCTGATCTCCCCAAAGACTGTCTAAGTGTAGTTTATGTACATCTCTGTGTGTGACTAATCAAGTTCAAAGTAAAATTCAGTTTTGATTACAGAATGAAACACATACTTTGATGGCTGTGTGTGAGTTACATGGTCTGTGTTGTTCACCTTTGTCTGGAGGAACATTGTTTCATTTGGCATTATACATGTAAGCACTTTAACAACAGTAAATTTAAACTTGAAGCTTAGTCATTATGTAGTTTAGTTAACTGTAAATCTACATATGACTCTCAGGGCTGTATATTGTGACATATATTTACTTTGAAAATAAAATTTACTTTGAATATAGAACATAGAAAGTTACAGATTCTTCAGCCAGAGATGTTGTGCCAACCTTTTAACCTCCTCCAAGATCAATGTAACCCTTTCCTCCCACATAATCCCCCATTTTTCTATCATCCATGAGCCTGTCTAAGAGTTTCTTAAATGCCCCTAATATAGCTTTCTCTACCACCACCTCCAACAGGGCATTCCACACACTCAGCACTCTGTGTACAAAACCTGCCTCTGACATCCCCTCTAAACCTTCCTCCAATCACCTTAGAATTATGGCCTCTTGTACTAGCCATTTCCAACCTGGGAAAATGTTTCTGGCTATCCACTCGATCTATGCCTCTGATCTTGTACACCTCTATTGAGTCACCTCTCATCCTCCTTCACTCCAAAGAGAAAAGCCCTAGCTCGCTCAACCTTTACTCATAAATTATACTCTCAAATCCAGGCTGCATCTTGGTCAATCTCCTCTGCACACTCTCTAAAGCTTCCACACCCATCACTGCGTAAAAAAACCTACCCCCAACATCCCCCCATACTTCCTTCCCATCAAGTCACATCTCTATCAAGTCCACTCTCATCCTCCTTTGCTCCAAAGAGAAAAGCCCTAGCTTGCTCAACTTTTCCTTGTAAGACATGTTTTCCTGGTGAATCTCCTCTGTACCCTCTCAAAAGCTTCCACATCCTTCCTATAGAGAGGCAAATAGAACTGACCACAATACTCCAAGTGAGGTCCAAGCAGAGTTTTATAGAGCTTCAACATTATCTTGCGGCTCTTGAGCTCAGTCTCCTGACTAATTAAGGCCAGCACAGTAGCCTTCCTAAGCACTCTATCAAAGTTATCCATTGATCTCATTCCATTTGCCTGTATTTGTCTTATCACTCTCTACACCTCATTGATCCCTGTATCTGTCCTTGAAATGTTGCATCTCTACCACTTCCTCTGGCAGTTCATTCCGTACACCTAGAGAGGACAACCCTTTTTCACAGGGTGATAATGGCCAATACCAAAGGATATCCCTTTAAGCTGAGTGGAGGAAAGTATAGCGATGTTGGAGGTAGGATTTTTGCACAGTGAGTGGTGAAATGCCCTGCCGGGGTGGTGGTAAAGGGACATTTTAGAATCACTATCTGTGGAAAACCCCACCTTCTTATTCTGGCTTCCTCCCTCTTCCATTCCAGTCCCGATGAAGGAACTCGGCCCAGAACATCAACTGTTCATTCCCCTGCATAGATGATGCCTAACCTGCTGAGTTCTTCCAGCATTTGCTCTGGATTTCCAGCATCTGCAGAATCTCTTGTGTTTATGATTTACTGTGTGGAGAAAGTTGCCCCTCATCTCCATTTTTGCTAGTTGGCCAAGATCCCCTCATATAACCTTCTCTCTGTCCTCACTGCCCCAACGACCTCTTAGACATGATACATTTCACCCCACCCTTCTCCAGAGGAAGGTGGGAGAGATCCAGTACCCACACTCCAAGAAGGACGACACAAGCCACCTTCAGTCTAGACGGTGGCCAAGACCCTCCATCTAAAACTTTGCACATTCAGGTTACAGATGGAAAGCTCTGGGGGGGGGGGGGGGAGGGGGTGGTGATAGACCAGGCAATATTCTTTGATTCCTTTCATTTTTTTGGGATAGGGAACTAATTTTTAACTAGCCATTAGACTCTACACCACACCCAGAGCTAAGTTTTTAAATAGCATCAGTAGTGTGTACGCTTGTGTTCAAAAAGCCGTGATTTTTTTCACTGGTGGTTGGCAAGAAATAAACAGTAAGACAATTCAGGACCGTTTTGTTCACTGCAGTTTCAAACATTCATGCTTGAAGATGCCAGAAACAGTAAGGAGTGAAAATGAAATTATTTTACTACAACAAGTTAGGAACTGCAAAGAATTTGAAGGTATTGGCAATCATCTTTAATGTTACAATGAAAGTGAAGATTTGTTGGATTCAATTGTCAACAGCATTGTATGAAGGCAGGCCATTATCTGCACTAAGGTTTTGCACTGACTTTTCTCATTTACAGTCAAAAGAATGTGATTTGTGTGAATTCCTCCATCAATAAGTACTAGGAACTAATATACAGTTTTAGAGTACTGTGGTAGGATCATTTCTCATTCCCAACAACATATCATAAATATTGGATATTGAACCATTATAAAATGTTTTCATATTAAGAATTTCATCTAATAATTTCTCATCAGGACTATTAGGAAATGTGTATAATTGAGATTGCAGAAAATCTCTAATTTGTAAGTATCCAAAAAATGGGTTTTTGGTAAACTATACTTAGTTGACAATTGTTCGAATGAAGAAAGGCTTCCTCCATTAAACAGATCCTGGAAATATGTAATGCTCAATCCTTCCCATTGTTTGAAAAAACTACATCAGTCATAGAAGGCTTAAAAAGATAATTTCTAAAAAATGGGTCTAGAAAGAGAAGGGGAGGGAGGGAGGGAACGTCGACTCAGACCATGAGAGGCCAGTGTCGGGCATTTTCATGCCTTACAAGGCACAGATTGGAAGTCTGTATGGGGTGCCACTCCTTGCACAGACACTAGAGCAGTGTGTGGTTAAGTGCCTTGCTCAAGGACAAAAGCATGCTACCACAGCTGAGGCTCAAACTAGCGACCTTCAGATACTAGACGAACACCTTAACCGCTTGGCCACATGCCCAA
This sequence comes from Mobula hypostoma, assembly GCF_963921235.1. NCBI lineage: Eukaryota > Metazoa > Chordata > Chondrichthyes > Myliobatiformes > Myliobatidae > Mobula > Mobula hypostoma. The sequence goes on along the minus strand of NC_086101.1, from coordinate 105,052,588 downwards.
CACAAAAGTGAGAATCTCAATAAACCAAAGTGTCTTTGGGAACAAGATTTACAGACTTCAATTTCTGAAGAAACTTGGAATGAAATTTTTAAATTGGTTAATACTTCATCGTTATGTGCTTGTCATTCCCTCCTACAATTTAAAGTGGTTCATAGGGCTTATATGACCAAAGATAAGTTATCTCACCTAACGTGATAGGTGTAACAATGGAGAAGCTCCATTTATTCATATGTTTTGGACATGCCCAAGTCTATGAAAATATTGGAAGGAAGTATTCCGAACCTTTTCCTTACTCTTTAAAGTTAATTTTAATCCTAATCCTTTGACTGTCCTGTTTGGTATTGTTGGAAGGAAAGACATCAACTTGAAGACATCTGATTTGCACATTCTGGCTTTTATCTCTCTTATGGCTAGGAGGGCGCTTTTGTTTAAGTGGAAGGATGATGTTATGCCTGATCATGCTCAGTGGTTAAGGAATGTTATGGCGTGCCTAAATTTAGAAAAGATTCGTTGTTCAATTTCTGAATGTAACCAAGATTTTCAAAATTTGTGGGGGCCATTTTTAATTATTTTCATAATCTTTGACTTCTCATTAAAGTACAGAAGTTGGTTCATAGCATATTTTATTATCTAATACAGTTTTTTTTCTTTTTTTTTCCCAAACAGCTTCGACTTTGGTAGTGGGTATAGATCTTTCTTTTTATAAAACTGTTTATCGTCGTCATCGTGGCTACCTCTTGAGGTCGAGGATGATGGTCATCGTTCTGTTGATCTACTTATGGGCTCTCAAGTGGCTTATGAGTCCAGTCTTGGCTTTGAAAGTTCTTCTGCATTCAGGACAGGTAGTTCCAGATGGCAGATCGGGCTTTGGTTGTTGCTGCCTCTCTCTCCATTTTCTTCTCTTTCCTTCTAATTCTGCACATCTGTTGGCTTCAAAAGTTGCTGTTCCTTCTCGGATGATGGCTTGCCAGAGTTTCCTGTTCCTGGCATTGGTTTCCCAATTGTTGTTGTCGATGTTACATTTCTTCATGTTGGCTTTTAAGACGTCTTTGAATCTCTTCTTTTGTCCGCCTCTTTTACGTTTGCCTTCTTTAAGCTGGGAGTAGAAGATTTGTTTCAGCAGACGTTCGTCTTTCATCCAAACAACATGACTGCTCCATCTTAGTTGGTTCTTGATGACGTAGGCTTCAATGCTTGTTGTTTTTGCTTCATTTAGCACACTGACATTGGTTCTTCTATCTTCCCAGCTGATATTTAAGATGTTTTGAAGACAGCGTTGATGGAACTTTTCAAATGCCTTCAGATGTCGTCAGTATGTTGTCCAGTTTTCTGATGCAGACAGGAGCGTTGGAATTACCACTGCTTTGTAAACTGTTTATATTATAATATACAAATTAATCTAATCTTTGGAATATAGGGTAAGGGGTTCGTTAATGTGATTCAATATACTGTAACTAGTATTATCATATTTTTTCTTTTGTTTTATAATATGTATTCTCTTGAACTCTATTCTTCTATATAGAAATCAATAAAAATATTGAAAAAGAGTACTGTGGTAGTGTTTGTAATGTTCTTAATTGTTCTGTATTTCAGTTAAATGCATCATTTGTTACTCAGTTTGTTTTAATCTTTATAACCATTTCCATGAAACTTTAGGTGATGGGGTAGCTGCTCAATTGAGCCAAATGTACCCAGTTAAACAAAATCTATTACATATATATAATTTTTGCCCTCTTTTTGGTACTCCCTTCTCACAACTGCCATCAGGAAGAAGGTACAGGAGCCTCAGTCATCAGGCTTTTGAACCAAAACGGATAACTTCACTCAACTTCGCTTGAAATGTTCCCACAACCAATGGAGTCACTTTCAAGGACTCTTCACCTCATGTTCTCCATATTTATTGCTTATTGGTTTATTATTATTCTTTCTTTTTGTATTTGCAGAGTTGGGTGTCTTTTGCACTCTGGATAAATGTCCAAGTTGGTGCAGTTTTTTCATTGATTCTACTATGGTTATTATTCTATGGATTTATTGAGTATGCCCACAAGAAAATGTAACTCAGAGTTGTACACGTACTTTGATCATAACTTTACTTTGAACATACTATTATATAATCAAATAAATAGAGCAAAAAGTGAACAAAAATAGTGAGGTAGTGGTCTTCATAAATCAAAATATCGAGTACAGGAGCTGGGATATTATATTGAAGCTGTATGAAGTGCTAGTGAGGGAAAATTTGGAGTATTATGCGCAGTTCTGGCCAACTACCTACAGGAAAGATAGCTATAAGATTCAGAGAAAATTTACCAGGATCTGAGTTACAGGGAAAGGTTGAATAGGTTAGGACTTTATTCCTGGAGCGTAGGAGAATGAGGAGAAATTTGATAGAGGTACACAAAATTATGAGGGGTATAGCAAGGGTAAATGCAAGCTGGCTTTTCCCACTGAAGTTCGGCAAATCTAAAACTAAGGGACTGTAGTAAACCATATATATGTTGTGACTGGGTTACCTGTCTGGACACGCCCCTCTGCTGACTGCCCCTGTGGCTCCTCCCACAGGGTCCTGTATAAAGGTGTTTCACCTTGCCCCTCCCCCTCATTCTGGGGGCAGACACTCACCGTGGAGGTCGTATTGTACAGCGAATAAAAGCCTTTCAGTATTTTACCAAACCTCAGTCTTTTGGAGTTATTGAAGGTGCTTCAGGGACATAGGTTAAGGGTGAAAGGTAAAAGGTAAAATGTTTAAGGGGAATCTGAGGTGGAGAGAGTGTGGAATGAGCTGCCAGCAAAAGTGGTTTGATTGTAAAATTTAAGATAAGTTTGGATAGGTACATTGTTAGGAAGGGTTTGAGGGGATATGGTCCAGGGATAGATGGGACTAGGCAAAAGAGCACATCAGCACAGACTAGATGGGCCGAAGGGCCTGTACTACTCTATGATTGTCAGTGTAATCAATGGCAGATTCAACAAGCAGAGTGGATAATGTTGCCCAGCTGTTGGGGGATGGACTAGAAGGTGGGCAGGGGGATGGGATGGTTTATGGTGCCACTGTCTGCCTCTTACCTGGGTTAGTGATCCTGTCCTGGTACTTGGGAGCATACTCGTTCACAGTCTGCAGCATCACCCACATGGTCAGGCTGAAAACACCCGTCAGGGTGGTGTAGAACACCAGGTAGAACAACAGGATGAGGGCTGTGGGAAGGAACAGACCAGGGCTGAGGACGGGCCGGAGACAAGAGTCTGTGATCAGCAGGGCAGGCAGCATTTGCAGACTGAGGTAGCAGTCAATGTTTCAGCTTGATGCCCTTCACCAAGATCGATATAAAGCTTCTCAAAGTGAACGCTGACTGTCCGCTTCCCTCTGCAGATGCTGCTTCACCAGGGTGAGTGGTTTTATAGACAATAGGTGACGGAGTAGGCCATTCAGCCCTTCGAACCAGCACCGCCATTCACTGTGATCACGGCTGATCATCCACCCTTTTCCTGCCTTCTCCCCATATCCCTTCACTCCGCTATCCTTAAGAGCTCTATCTAACTCTTTCTTGAAAGAATCCAGAGAATTGGCCTCCACTGCCTTCTGAGGCAGAGCATTCCACAGAACCACAACCCTCTGTGTGAAAAGGTTTTTCCGCAACTCTGTTCTAAATTGTCTACCCCTTATTCTTAAACTGTGGCCTCTGATTCTGGACTCCCCCAACATATGGAACATGTTTCCTGCCTCTAGCGTGTCCAATCCCTTAATAATCTTATATGTTTCAATCAGATCCCCTCACATCCTTCTAAATTCCAGAGTATACAAGCCCAGTTGCTCCAACCTTTCAACATATGACAGTCCCGCCATCCTGGGAATTAACCTCGTGAACCTACGCTGCACTCTGTCAATAGCTAGAATATCCTTCCTCAAATTTGGAGACCAAAACTGTACACAATACTCCAGGTGTGGTCTCACCAGGGCCCTGTACAACTGCAGAAGGACCTCTTTGCTCCTATACTCAACTCCCCTTGTTATGAAGGCCAGCATGCCATTAGCTTTCTTCACTGCCTGCTGTACCTGCATGCTTGCTTTCAGTGACTGATGTACAAGAACACCTAGATCTCATTGTACTTCCCCTTTTCCTAATTTGACACCATTCAGATAGTAATCTACCTTCCTGTTCTTGCCACCGAAGTGCATAACCTCACATTTATCCACATTAAACTGCATCTGCCCACTCACCCAGACTGTCCAAGTCACCCTGCATTCTCATAACATCCTCCTCACATTTCACACTGCCACCCAGCTTTGTGTCATCTGCAAGTTTGCTAATGTTACTTTTAATCCCTTCATCTAAATCATTAATGTATATTGTAAACAGCTGCGGTCCCAGCACCAAGCCTCGTGTACCCCACTAGTCACTGCCTACCATTCTGAAAAGGACGCATTAATCTCTACTCTTTGTTTCCTGTCTGCCAACTAATTTTCTATCCATGTCAGTACCCTACCCCCAATACCGTTTGCTCTAATTTTGCCCACTAACCTCCTATGTGAGACCTTATCAAAGGCTTTCTGAAAATCCACGTACATTACATCCACTGGCTTTCCCTTGTCCATTTTCATAGTTACATTCTCAAAAAATTCCAGAAGATTAGTCACGCATGATTTCCCCTTCGTAAATCCATGCTGACTCGGACCTATTCTGCTACTGTTATCCATTTTGATGTGTTTGTTTTATTTAGAGATACAGCAAATAACCTGTGCTGGCCAACTACACCCAATGACCAGCTAACCTACCAACACTTTACCTCACCAGTTCCCGCTGCTGTCCGTAAGGAATGTGTCCGTTCTCCCCATGACTGCACAGATTTTCTCCAGAAGCTCCGGTTTTTCCCACATTCCAAAGACGTGTGGGTTAGGGTTGGTAAGCTATGACCATGGTGACACTTGTGACTGTCACCCCCACAGAACCTCAAACTGTGTTGGTTATTGATGCAAATGACACACTTCACCATATGTTTCAATATACTGTACATGTGACAAATGAAGCTCATCTTTAATCTTTAACCTGCATCTTTGGGTGGGTAGCTGGTCACTGTAAATTATTTCGAGCATGTTGGTGTGAGATAGACTCTGGTGGGGGGGGGGCATTCTTCGGAATGTGGGAAGAACAGAACTGGATTAGTATAGGATAGGTGTAGATTAATGTATTATTGCTGGGAACGGACTCTTTTAGAACAGTACAATACAACAGTCCATCTCTCCTCCCCCACCCACTTCCCCCCTCACCTGGTCTCACTTATCACCTGCCAGCTTGAACTCCTTCCCTTCCCCCCACCTTCTTATTCCAGCTTCTACCCCTTTCTTTCCAGTCCTGATGAAGGGTCCCAGCCTGAAATTCCTTTCCATAGATGCTGCCTGATCTGCTGAGTTCCTCCTGCATTTTACCCACGTGTTACATACATTTTCTGAATATGCTTTTCCTGTGAATGCAGCTTATCTGATGTTATGTCTCTGTGATACTGTTGCAAATAAGTTTTTCATTCCACCTGTGCATTCGTGCATTAATGTGGATAACAATTAACTCGACTTTGATTTGGATGAATAAAATGGAGAGAGGCTGTGAAGGGGAGCGGGAAGATAAGTTTTGCTCCAGTAGGGAGAAACCAAACTGGAGTGAAGGGGTCTAAGATTCTTAGTAACTGGAACAAGGGTGGGGGAGAATTCTTTCTGTCACCGAAAGCTGATGAAGTTTGGGTTGAAGTCCTGGCTTTGGTCTAATTTTCACAGGCGAGGGGGAAGGTAATGATGAGGAATCAAGGAGACAGCAGAAGGACATAGACAGATGAGAAGAATGGGCAACGAGTAGGAGATGGAATACAGTGCAGGGGTGTGTATGTTTGTATTGAGTTGGTGGTAAGGAAGGCAGATGCAATGTTAGTATTCTTTTTGAAAGGACCAGACTATAAAAGCAAGGTTGTGATGTTGAGGTTTTATAAGACATTGGTGAGAGTACTGAGCAGTTTTTGGTTCCTTATCAAAGAAAGGACATGCTGGCATTGGAGAGGGTCCAGAGAAGTTCACAAGAATGATTGCCAGAATGAAAGGGTTAATGTATGAGGAGTGTTTGATGGTTCTGGCCCTGTAGTTAGTGGAGTTTAGAAGAATGAGGGGGGATCTCATTGAAACTTATCTAATAGCGTGCATGCAGAAGAGGATATTTCCAATAGTGAGGAAGTGCTGGACCAGAGGGGACAGCCTCAGAAAGGAAGGGCAACCCTTTAGAATGGAGTTGAGAATGTATCCACAGAGTTGGAGATTGCGGGAAGTATTAGAGGTAGTTCCTAGCAGAATTTAGCACCAGTTTTAAATAGTGAGTGGTACCTGTCTGCAGACCAGGAAATGACTTGGTTTATTAGTAACTTAACAAGGGCCAATAAAAAGTAGTAAGGTATAAGCAGAGCTGCCATTGTTGGACTGGGCCAGTGTTAGAGTGGTCAGGATTTAGCTCAACAGGCTTCAGCGAGAACAGAGAGAGGCTGAGGGTGCTAAATCTTTGAAGTCACTTATTTGATTGTAGAGCTTAAGCTTGAGAAGTTAGAGGTTTATCAAGTGTAGGCAGGATGGTAGTTAAGGCAGTGGAACGCTCCTCCTGCTTGATGTGGGGTTACAGGGTACCTAACAGTCTCCCTGATGACTACATCTACAGGAGATGCACATGATTTCAACTCCTGACCGACAAGATGAGGAGCTAGAGTTGGATGTACTCTGGACCATCCGGGGGCTGAAAACCTCAGATGAGACATTTACTGAGGTGGTCACACCCAGAGTGCAGGTTTCAGATAGTAGATGGGTGACCACCAGGAGAAGTAAGGGGAGAAAACAGTCGGTGCAGAGTTCCCCTGTGGCCATTCCCTCAGTAACAGGTATACTGCTGAGTGAATAACCTACAAGGAGCCAAACCAGTGGCTCAGTCGCTGGATCTGATGCTCAGCAGGGAAGGGCAAATCAAGCAGAGTGATAGTGATAGGAGTTCCAACAGTTAGAGGAATGGACAGGAGATTCTGTGGCCAAGAGATAGAGGCCAGAATTGTGTGTTGCCTTCTAGGCACAAGGGTCCAGGACAACTGAGAACAATTCTTAAAAGGGAAGGTGAGCAGCCAGAGTTCATGGTGCACATTGGCACCAATGACATGGGTAGAATTTGGGAAAAGGTCCTGCACAGTGAGTGTAAGAGGCTGAAGAGCAGGACCTTTAAGGTTGTAGTCTACGGAATACTCCCAGTAGTCAGGACAGGAATAGTATGAATGAATGGCTGATGACCTGTTGCAGGGGCAGGGGTTTGTGGATTATTCAAACTTTTTCTGGGGCAGGGGTGACCTGTACAAGGAGCATGGATTGCACCTAAATTGGAGGGAAACCAATGTCCGGCCAGGTTCCCTCGAGGGTTTTTCTGGGGATGAGAGCCAGAGCACGAGGTCAGACAGAGGACGGAACTCAAGAAGGGAATTAGGAAAGCCAGGAGGGGCCATGAAACGTCATTAGCAAGAAGGGTTAAAGAGGATCCCAACACATTCTAGACATATGTAAGGGGGTTTCGACTTTTATGTTACTGCGGACGCTAATTAGACCCCGAGAGGGGCATTCGGTGAGGAGAGGAGACGGAGACGGACTCGTGTGGAGCGTCTGGTCAACCACCGTTGTTGGTCCCAGGCGGCCGGTTGAGGTGGTCCGAGGGGTCGCAGGGTGAAGAAGGAGGTCCTTGAGCTCCAACTGTTTTGTGCACGAAGAGATTGAACTTTGATAAGTGTGGCGCCTTTTATTTTCCTTTTATATTTTATTCTCTCTTAATTATATAGTTCCAGTAATATCTATAAACTGTAAATCATTTAATTGCATCTGGTGTATTGTCTGTTATTTTGGCGGGGTGGGGTACATCACACAGCATTCACACAAACGAATTATCCAGTTTGGCGGGGCGGAGGCTGTTTCCCTAGACGACAGCGAGCCGAGCGACCCTGAGGGTGGCCGGGGGGCTACACATACATCAAGAGCAAGTAGATAACTAGGGAGAGGGTAGGATCACCCAAGGTAGGGGTGGGGGGGAGGAACACATTCGCTTTGATGCAGAGGACGTGGGTGAGTACCTTAATGAGTACTTTACATCAGCATTTACCAAGGAAAAGGAGGTGGAGGATAGGGAGATCAGTGCTGAGCTTGCTAACGTGCTAGGGCATTTCAAGGTAAAGGAGGAGGTAGTGTTGGGTCTCAGAGCATTAGGATGAATAGGTCTCCAGGGCTTGATGGGATATATCCCAGGTTATTGAGAGAGGCAAGAGATTGCTAGGGCCTTGACCAATATCTTTCTGTCCTCTCTAGCCACGGGTGAGGTCCCGGAGGACTGGCAAGTAGTTAATGTTGTTCCATTATTCAAGAAGGGAACCAGAGATGATCCTGGAAACTATAGACTGGCAAGTCTCACGTCAGTGGTAGGAAAGTTTCTGGAGAGAATTCTTAGAGATAGGATTTATGAGCACTGGAAAACCAGGGCTTAATTAGGGAGAATCGGCATGGCTTTGTGCAGGACAGGTCGTATTGATTGAGTTTTTGATGAGGGTGTTGATGAAAGCAGAGCTCTGGATGTTGACTACATGGACTTTAGTAAGCCATTTGACAATATCCCTCATGAAAGACTCATCCAGGACATTAAGACCCATAGTGAATTGGTTGTTTGGATTCAGAACTGGTTTGCCCAAAGAAGACAGAGGTTGGTAATTGAAGGGATTTACTCCAGTTGTGATTACTGGTGTTCCAAAGGGATCTGTACTGGGACCTCTGCTGTTGTGATGTATATAAATGATCTAATTTAAAATGTAGATGGGTGGGTTAGTAAGTTTGCAGATGATATGAAGGTTGTGGATAGTGTAGATGACTGGCAAAGAATACAGTGGAATATAGATCAGTTGCAGATATTGGCAGGGAAACGTCAGATGTGAAGTGTTAACCTGGCCAGACATGAAGTGTTGCGCCTTGGTAGGTCAAAAGTAAAGAGACATAGAACATTGTTAAGGGCAAGTGCCTTAACAGGGTTGATGAACAGAGGGATCTTGAGGTCCAAGTTCATAGCTCCCTGCACAGATTGATAGGGTGGTTAAGAAGGCACACAGCATGCTTGCCTTTATTAATCAAGGCGTTGAGTTCAAAAGTCAGGAAGTTAAGTTGTAGCTTTATAAAACTCTAGTTAGGTTGAATCGGGAGTATTACATACAGTTCTGGTCACCCCATTACAGGAAGGATGGCGAGGCTTTGGAGAGGGTGCAGAAGAGATTTACCAAGATGCTACCTGGATTAGAGGACAGGTGCTATCATGAGAAGTTGGGTTGAGTGCTGGGGTGGAGGTGAGATCTGATAGAGGTTTATAAGATTATGACAGAGTAGACAGACAGCATCTTTTCCCAGGGTTGAAATGTCTAATACCAGAGGGCATGCACTTAATGTTGGAGGAGGTAATTTCAAAGGAGATGTGAGGGGCAAGTATTTTACACACAGAGAGTGGTGGGTGCCAGGAATGTGTTGCCTGGTGTGGTGGTAGAGGCAGAAACGTTAGGGTCTTGTAAGAGACATTTAGATAGGAACATGAATGTGATGAAAATGATAGGTTATGGGCATTGTGTAGGTAGAAGAGATTAGTTTAGTAGCCACTTCAATACTAATTTAATTGGTGTGGCACAACATTTTGGGCAGAAGGTTCTGTTCCTGTGTTGTACTGCTTTATGTTCTACAAATTTCTTTGCCACAGATGGCTGTGGAATCTGTGGAATTCTTTGCCACAGATGGCTGTGGAAGCTGAGTCATTGGGTATAGTTAAAGCAGAGGTTCATAGGTTCTTGATTAGTTAGGATGACAAAGGTTACAGGGAGAAGACAGAAGATTAGGGTTGAAAGGGAAAATAAATCAGCCATGATGGAATGGGGGAACGGAATTTATGGGCCAAATAGCCTAATTCTGCTCTTATTTCTTATATTATTGGTTCACTGCCTGAGGGGGTAGATAAAGCAGTGACTCCCTCATGGTAAACTTCAAAAGTGGGTACTGTATATAGATCTGAAACCTCGTGTAATTGAAGGTCATGGGAGCCGCTCCAGCAGAGACCTGTGACAGATCAGCTACGCACATACTGAAGGTCCAGATAGGTTTGAGAGACCAAGTGGCCTCTCCCGCTCCAGCTTTCTGATGTAGGAAGCAGTTCCCACAGTCAGATATGGAGCGACAATGACTGGATGCTCCGTTTTAGTCAAGCTGGTTGAGGGAAAGAGTAACGCAACTCAGAAAAAATGCCCTTCAGCCCAAATGGTGCATGCCGACTGTTGGATTAGAGTGTAAAATTGTTATTTTTCTCATAGCTTAACCTTCCTGCACTTGCTTGCATTTTTATATAATCATCTAGAAATGTGAAATTGTTCAGTGAAGTTTTCAGTTAATTATAGTGTAGCTGAGTCTGTATTTTTCTAGAAGCTAACACAGACAAATCACTGGAGGAACTCAGCAGGTCAGGCAGCATCTATGGGGAGAACGAGTCCTGATGAAGGGTCTTGACCCAAAACGTCAACTGTTCATTCCTCTCCATAGCAGCTGCCTGAACTGCTGAGTTTCTCCAGCATTTTGTGTGTGTTTCTCTGGATCTCCAACATCTCAGAACCAGAATTGGAATCAGATTTAATGTCACTGGCTTATGTCATGATATTTGTTAACACTGCGGCAGCAGTACATTGCAATACAAGACAACAGAAAAAAAACCTGTGAATTGCAGTCAGAGGTCATGTCCTGGGTGTTGGGCATCCCTGGTGATGGACACCACCTTTTTGAGGCATCGCTCCTTGGAAATGTCCTGGATACTACAGAGGCCAGTGCCCAAGATGGAGCTGACTAATTTCATAACTCTCTGCAGCTTTATCTGAGCCTGTGCAGTAGCCCCTCCCTACATACCAGACAGTGATGCAGCCAGTAGGAATGCTCTCCATGGTACAACTATAAAAATTTGCGAGTGCCCTTGGTGACAAACCAAATCTCCTCAGACTCCTAATGAAGTACAGCCGCTGTCTTGTCTCCTTTATAACAGCATTTTTTCTAGAAACTTCTTGGTTTTTCTGCCTCTTTTGAATCTATTTCAAGGTTACTTGTTATGAGGGAATATCTTGTCTGAGCTAGTTTTGTTCTTTGTTTCTTTTCCTTTGTTGCTTGCTCTTGTAATGCTCAATAAATGACCTAAGCAACAAGTTTTAAGCCTGATCTTGATTTCCGAAGAACGTCTGAATCACAAAGCAGCAAAATCCAACACAATCGAGGTGCCCACCTAAGCTAGTCCCACTTGCCTGTGTTTACCTGTCCAAGTATCTTTTAAATATTACTAAAGTAGCTGCCTCAATCATTTCCTCTGGCAGCTCATTGCATATACAGACTACCTCTGTGTAAACAATTTTCACCTCAGGTTTCTGTTAAATCTCTGCCCCTCTCACATGAAACCTGTACTGTCTGGTTGTTAATTCCCCAAATGTGGGAAAGAGGCTGATAGATTCACTTGATCTATGCTTGGAGGTCGGTGACCAGTGTTATTCCATAGGGATCTGTTCTGGGACCCTGATTTTTGTGATTTTTTTTATAAATGACTTGGATGAGGAGTGGAAGGTTGCAGATGACACAAAGGAGGGGGTTGTTGCGGACAGTGTGGAAGGTTGTCGTAGTTACAGTCGGACATTGGCAGGATTCAGAGCTGGGCTGAGAAGTGCAGATGAAATTCAACTCAAAGTGTGAAGTGATTCATTTGGAAGGTCAAACTTGAAGGCAGACTACAAGGTTAATGGCAGGCTCTTAGCAGCATGGAGAAACAGGGGGATCTTGGGGCCCACGTCCATTGGTCCCTCCAAGCTGCCATGCAGGTTGATAGGGCTGTTGAGAAGGCCTATGGTGTGTTGGCCTTCATTAGTCACAGGGCTGAGTTCAAGAGCTGTGAGATTATGCTGCTATGTTAAAAATCTGGTTAGAATACACTTCAATTATTGTAACACACACACAAAGTGCTGGAAGAACTCAGCAGGCCAAGCAGCAAATGATTGTGTTCAGTTCTAGTCAGAATCAGAATCAGGTTTAATATCACCGGTATATGTTGTGACATCATTATAGGAAGGATGTAGAAGGTTTTGGGAGGGTGCAAAGGAGATTTACCAGGATGCTGCATAGATTAGGGAGTTTATCGTACGAGGACAGGTTGAGTGAGCTAGGGCTTTTCTCCTTGGAGAGAAGGAGCGAGAGAGGTAACTTGACAGAGGTGTAGAAGATAAGAGATATAGATCAAGTGGACAGTCAAAGACTTTTTCCCCCCCAAGGCAGAAATGGCTAATACAAGAGGGTATAATTGTAAGGAGATTGCTGGAAAACACAGGAGGGATGTCAGAGAGTAGTGGGTGCATGGAATGCTCATCAGGGGTTGTGGAAGAGGCAGATACATTAGGTACATTTAAGAGACTCTTGTATAGACCATAAGACATAGGAGCAGAATTAGGCCATTCAGCCCATCAAGTCTGCTCCACCATTTTATCATGGCTGATCCGGATTCCATTCAACCCTATATACCTGCCCTCTCACCATACCCCTTGATGTCCTGACCTATTAAGAATCTATCAACTTCTGCTTTGAATATACCAATAAGACTATAAGGTATAGGAGTAGAAGTAGGCCATTCAGCCCATTGAGTCTGCTCTGAATCGATCATGGGGTGATCCACTTCATCCAGTCATCCCCACTCCCCTGCCTTCTCCCCAAACCCTTTGATGCCCTGGCTAATCAAGCTCCTATCTATTTCTCACAGACTTGCCCTCCACCACAGTCTGTGGCACAGCATTCCACAGATTCACCGTTCTTCAGCTAAAAAAATCCTCCTTACTCCTGTTCTAAAAGGTTGCTCCGCAGTTTTGAGGGTCAGCCCTCTAGATCTGGATAATCCCACGAGAGGAAACATCCTCTCCATATCCACCCTATCTAGTCCTTTCAACAATCAATAGGTTTCAATGAGATGCCCATGCATTGTTCTAAATTCCAGTGAGTACAGGCACAAAGCTGCCAAACGTTCCTCACAAGTTAACTCCTTCATTCCCGGAATCATCCTCGTGAACCTCCTCTGGAATCTCTCCAATGACAACACATCCTTTCTGAGATATGGGGCCCAAAACTGTTGACAATATTCCAATTGCAGCCTGACCAGTGTCTTATAAAGTCTCAGCAATATCTCCTTGCTTTTATATTCTACTCCCCTTGAAATAAATGTCAACATTGCATTTGCCTTCTTTACCACAGACTCAACTTGTGAATTAACCTTCTGGGAGTCTTGCACGAAGACTCCCAACTCCCTTTGAACCTCCGATGCTTGAACCTTCTCCACATTTTGATAATAGTCCACACCATTGTTCCTTTTACCAAAATGCATTATCGTACATTTCCCAACACTGTATTCCAACTGCCACATTTCTCCCCATTCTTCCAATTTGTCTAAGTCCTGCTGCAATCACATTGCTTCCTCAGCACTACCTACCCCTCCACCTACCTTTGTATCATCTGCAAACTTTGCCACAAAGCCATCAATTCCATTTTCCAAATCATTGACAAACAATGTGAAAAATAGTGATCCCAATACGGACTCCTGGGGACCACCACCAGTTACTGGCAGCCAGCCAGAAAAGGCCTCCTTTATTCCCACTCACTGCCTCCTGCCTGTCAGCCCTTCCTCTATCCATGCCAGTATCTTTCCTGTAATGCTGTGGGATTTTATCTTGTTAAGCAGCCTCATAAGTGACACCTTATCAAAGGCCTTCTGAAAACCCAAGTAAATGACATCCACTGTCTCTCCTTTGTCCACCCTGCTTGTTACTTCCTTGAAGAATCCTAACAGATTTGTCAGGCAAGATTTCCTTTCACAGAAATCATGCTGACTTTGACTTATTTTATCATTAGAGTCGGAGTACCCCGAAACCTCATCCTTAAAACTAATAGACTCCAACACTTTCCCAACCACTGAGGTTAGGCCAACTGGCCTATAGTTTCCTTTCTTTTGTCTTCCTCCCTTCTTAAAGAGTGAAGTGACATTGGGAATTTTCCAGTCCTCCGCGACCATGCCAGAATCAAGTGATTCTTGAAATATCATGACAAATGCATCTGTCATCTCCTCAGCATCCTCTCTGAGGCACATAAGTGATTGAAACGTGGAGGGCATGTGGGAGTAGGGTGAAGTTTTGGGACAACCTGTGTGTGCTGAAGGGCCTGTACTGTTCTATGTTCTGTACCACCAAACACCAGGGAGAACAGCTACCGCTCAGAAGCCAGCTGGTGTCTCTGGCATTCATCTGCCTTGCTCTTCCGAACTGTGACCACTGGATCCATTACATCCATCCAAGAGGGCAGGTACTTGTAACCGATACACCTGGTAATTGAAACCCCATCACGAGGAGATCAGAGGATGCAGACTGAATTTCTGTTCAATGTCAGTCATGTCTGTGGAATCTATTTCTCTGCTGAGGTTTACTTTGCAAGCAACAGAGGTCAGGATACAGTTCCCAGCCAGCCCCAGCATTAAAAACAATAGGAAGATAAGATTCTCCATAAGACAAAGATACCAACCCACGAACATTACCTACTCAAGTATGATCCAGTCACCACATATATAATCAGTGGCCAGTTTATTAGGTACACTTGCTGGTTAATGCAAATATCGAATCAGCTAATCATGTGGCATCAACTCGATTAATACAAGCACGCAGACATGGTCAAGAGGTTCAGCTATTGTTCAGACCTAACACCAGGATGGGGAAGAAGTATGATCTAAGTGACTTTGACCATGGAATGATTGTTGGTGCCAGACAGGGTGGTTTGAATATTTCAGAAACTGCTGATCTCCTGGGATTTTCACACACAATAGCTTCTAGAGTTTGAAGAGAATGATGTAAAAATAATAAAACATCCAATGAGCAGCAGTTCTGTGGGCGAAAATTCCCTGTTAATGGGAGAGGTCAGGAGAATGGCCAGGCGTGTCCCTTTCTCATTGTTACCATTAGGGTGGAGGTACAGGAGCCTGAAGACACACATTCAATATTTTAGGAGCAGCTTCTTCCCCTCTGCTATCAGATTACTGAATGGACAATGAACCTCCATTTTTGCGCCTCTCTTTTTGCACTACTTAATTAATTTTATGTGTGTACGCTGGTTTCTGTGGCGTGAAGCGACTGAGAGTAGAAGACTCCCCCCCGGATAGGACGCCAGTCTATCGGGAGGTGCTCAGGACAGAATTAAACTTTAATACATATCTATATACAGTGGCATGCTAAAGTTTGGGCACCCCTGGTCAAAATTTCTTTTACTGTGAATAGCTAAGCAAGTAAAAGATGAACTGATTTCCAAAAGGCATAAAGTTGAAGATGACACATTTCTTTAATATTTTAAGCAAGATTACTTTTTTATTTCCATCTTTTACAGTTTCAAATTAACTAAAAAGGGAAAGGGCCAACTGTTCTATTTTAACTTCATCAGTCCACAGGACTCATTTCCAAATTGCATCAGGCTTGTTTAGATGTTCCTTTGAACCTTTTGAATAGAACTTTTTGGCTGCAATGAGCAAAGGTATGTTTGGAGACAAAAGGGTGCAGAATTTCCTGAAAAGAACCCCTTTCCAACTGTTAAGCACGGGGGTGGATCGATCATGCTTTCGGCTTGTGTTGCAGCCAGTGGCACGGGGAACATTTACTGGTGAGGGAAGAATGAATTCAATTAAATACCAGCAAATTCTGGAAGCAAACATCACACCGTCTGTAAAAAAGTTGAAGATGAAAAGAGGACGGCTTCTACAACAGGATAATGAACCTAAACACACCTCAGAATCCACAATGGACTACCTCAAGAGGCACAAGCTGAAGGTTTTGCCATGGCCCTCACAGTCCCCTGACCTAAACATCATCGAGAACCTGTGGATAGACCTCAAAAGAGCAGTGCATGCAAGACGGCCCAAGAATCTCACAGAACTAGAAGCCTTTTGCAAGGAAGAATGGATGAAAATCTCCCAAACAAGAATCAAAAGACTCTTAGCTGGCTACCAAAAGTGTTTACAAGCTGTGATACTTGCCAGAGGGGGTGTTACTAAGTACAGCCATGCAGGGTGCCCAAACTTTTGCTTCGGGCCCTTTTCCTTTTTTGTTATTTTGAAACTGTAAAAGTTGGAAATAAAGAAGTTTTCTGGCTTAAAATGTTAAAGAAATGTGTCACCTTTAACTTTATGCCTTTTGGAAATCAGTTCATCTTTTACTTGCTTAGCTATTCACAGCAACAGAAATTTTGACCAGGGGTGCCCAAACTTCTGCATGCCACTGTGTGTGTGTGTGTGTGTGTGTGTGTGTGTGTGTGTGTGTGTATTACACACACATTTCTTATTGTAAATTATAGTGTTTTTATGACATATCCAGTGTATAACTGCCGCAAAACAACACGTTTCATGACATATTAAATCTGATTCTGACACGGATCGTAGACTAGATTAAGCTGGCAGGCAGGTGGCAGTAACTTGGGTAACCACACGTTACTACAGTGGTGTGCAGAAGAGCATCTCTGAACACACAGCATGTTGAACCATGAAATGGATGGGCTACAGCAGCAGAAGACAATGAGGTACAGGAGCTAACTAATAAAGTGGCCACTGAGTGCATATCTCAAATGTTCCCGGAGATAAACTAGGCCAATGCGAATGCCCCACTTTGGGGCACTGGGTAGGGAGAATCTTCAAGATGAGATCTCTGGGTGGACATTAAAGAACCCATGGCTGGTTCTGAAGAATGCAGAATCCCACAGTGTCCCAGACAGGCAAGAGGAGTCAGTAACCCCTCAAACATCACTGCTGAGGTGTTAGAAGAATATGGGGGGGGGAGATTGTCATTGAAATCTACTGAATATTGAAAGGCCTGGAAAGAGTGGACTTGGAGAGGATGTTTCCTGAAGTGGGGGAAACGGAATATTCCTTTAGAACAGCAATGAGGAGGAATTTCTTTAGCCACAGGGAGGTGAATCTGTGGAAATCATTGCCACAAATGGCTGTGGAGGCCAAATCATTTGATATATTTAAAGCAGAGGTTGATAGGTTCTTGATTAGTCAGGGCATCAAAGGTTTCAGGGAGAAGACAGGATAAAAGGGTTGAGACAGATAATAAATTAGCCATGATAGAATGGCAGAGGAGACCTGTTGTGCCAAATAGCCTAATTCTGCTCCTCTGTCTCATGGTCTTGTGGTCTCCAACCATAATCGTGATTGTGTGACCTCACCATCTGAAAATCCTCAGCTGCATCTCACTTCTAAAGCAGGCCCTTGGCTTTTAGGAATGTCCAGTGCTTTGGTCTTCATGTCATTGGACCATTCACTGGCCAATGGGGTTGGGGACTGCCGTTGCCATTGGTGAGATAGCCCAGCATGCTCTGTGACTGTCATCAGCTCCAGCAGGCTCAGGTGTGGGGATGCACTAGGGTTATGGGGTTTCAGTGGAGGAGGAGGCTGGGTAGGGGTTGAGGAGAGAGGCATTGTGTACACATCAAGGCTTGGGCTTTTGGGGTCAGGGGAAAAGTTTGGAACCACATGAACATAGAATGATACAGCATGGTAAAGGCCCTTAAGCCCACAATGTTATGCCCTTCCTTTAACCTACTTCAAGATCAGTCGAACATCACTAACCCCTCCAACACAGCCCTCCATTTTCTTTTCATCCATGTGCCCAAGACTCTTAAATGTCCCTAATGAATCTGCCTCTACTACCACCCGGCAACGTGTTCAATGCACCTAACAAACTCTGTGTTCAAAACAATTACCTCTGACATCTCCTCCTATATTTTCCTCCCAACACTTTAAAGTTAATTTCTCTTCTATTAACCATTTACATACTGTGAAAAATGTCTCTGGCTGTCTACTCGATCTATGGCTCTTATCACCTTGTACACTTCTATCAAGTCACCTCTCATCCTCCTTCGCTCGGAGAAAATCCCTAGCTCGCTTAGCCTAGCCTCATAAGACATGTTCTGTAATCCGGGCAGTATCCTGGTAAATACACCCTCTCTAAAGCTTCAAATCAGCTGGGGAAAGCTGCCACTAGCCAGCACTTCCAGAGCCTTCCCAGTCTCACACTGTCACTGCTGTGAAGAAACCTGGAACCACTTCCCCAATGGGAGCGGGCCAGGGGGCCTTTCAAATTCTCATAACCCTTCCAACCTATTCCACCATATTGATCTACAATGGCTCCGCTGAATAAGATCGGTGGAATGAGCTGGGGCTTTTCTCTTTGCAGCGAAGGAGAATGACAGGTTGTATAGAGTTGTACAAGATGATAAGAGGCATAGACAGAGTGGAGAGCCAGTGACTTTTTCCCAGGGTGGAAATAGCTAATACGGGGGCGGGGGGGGGGGCGGGAACGGACATAATTTTAAGGTAACTGGAGGGAAGTATAGCAGGGAAGTCAGAGGTTAAGGTTTTTTTTTACGCAGGGAGTGGCAGATACGTGGAATGCCCTGCTCGTGGTGGTGGTAGAGCCATTTAAGAGACTTTTAACATAGGGTCATATATGATAGAAAAACGGAAGGAAGGTTAGATTGATCTTAGAGTAGGTTAAAAGGTTAGCACAACACCGTGGGCCGAAGGGCCTGTACTGTTCTATGTTTTCTAGCCTGAATTGAGAAGATTCTGGAGTTTGGAAGTGATCTGCCCCCCGAGTTTAACAGAGTGAGAGTACATACTCCCACCCCACGCTCCCCACTGCGTGTGCTGAGATCCATATGTTAGGGGCAGGGACGGGTATGAGTCTCAGAATAAAGTTCACATTTGAGATGATGGGCAGGATAGAGAGAAAGACAGAAAGAGAAAGTTAGAGAGATGAGGTGAGAGAGCGAGAGCGTTCTGCACGGAGTAGGTCAGGAGCAGAGGGGCCGAACGGTTGCTGCCTGTGCCCGAGTTAGAGCATCTCCTCGTGCGCTCCAGTCCGTTCACTCACCCCAGCTGGTGCCGCTCCGACCCAGGAACTCCTGTGTCCTGGGGTTCCACAGGAACGCCTTCCACTCTTCTACTGCCTGACCGCGCGACTTCTCGCTCGGGGCCATCTTCACCGGCACTGGGTGGGAATAACGGCGGCGTTGTGCGTTAGAGAGAGCCGCTGCCTCCCGCCCCGCAGGCTGACAGCCCCCTTCTCCTGAACCCGCCGGGGTGCCAAGCCCGGAGCTGCGCACACTGAGCACCTGGCGCGGACCGTGCGCTTTATAATGCCCAGGCCACGGTGTTACTTGCAAATCCGCGCCCCGCCCCCGTATTAACATCACTACTTTGCAAACTGCTGTTTATTTTCCTGAGTGGGGCCGGTTGAAATAAAGCAGCAGACGCTGGAAATCTAAAATAAAATTGAAAGTCTATCGGCAGGTCGTCAGGCAGCATCAGTGGAGGGTGGGGCGCAGTTTGACATTCATGTCAGGGAATGGGAATGAGAAAGGTTTTAAAGGTTACCTGTACATCAAAACATACAGTGAAATGCATCATTTGTATCAACGACCAACACTGTCCTGCCCAGATGTGTCACCACACTTCGGGTGCCAACATAGCATTCCCACAAATCACTAACCCCACTGTACGTGGTTGGAACGTGGCAGGAATCCCCAGCACCCGCAGGAAAACATACAAACTCCTGCCTCCGCTGACAGTCATGGAAATCCTGGGACAATCTCCCCTCGTTCTCCTACACTCCAGGGGATAAAGTCCCAACCTCCCCTGCAACTATTATCTTCCAGACCTGGCAACGTCCTCGGAAATTTTCTCTGAATCTTGTAGCTATCTTTCCTGTAAGTAGGTGACCAGAACTGCACACTATATAGCCCGTGAGCCAGTAGGCTTGGTCCGTACCATCTGAGGGGAATAATGCTCATAGTGATTTTTGGCAAGGTATTCATCTCTAGAGTTAGAAAATATGTGATAGCATTGCACCAGTGGTAGCTTTATTACTTCAAATAAGTAATCACTTTTTGTATATATTCCATATTAACTTCAGTACAGCAGAAAATGTTACCCCCCCCCAAAAAAAGGTAAAAAACCTCATTTGGAGAGATTTCTGGAGTTTTATCAATGTCATGATATTTTCCATATTGTTGTATCAAATCAAAACAATCTTAAGCTTTTATCATAGCATATAGAATTACAGTACAATAATTCAAATGTGGGGTTCCTAGGCCCCATTTGGTTGTAAAATGAATATATTTAATCAAAGACTGCTTTCCATATTTTGTTTTCCATACTTTCATAACCTATTAATAAACATAATAATTTTCTAAGTCTTCCACATCTTCTACATCTTCCACATCCTCATCTAAACTTTCCACACTCTCTGAGGTGGATGCCTGGTTCTCACAGTCTGCCAGTCTACACATGTCAGTACACCTGAGGCCATTTGCAACACACATACATCTTGAGAGTGAACATTTTTTGGGACAGTTACAGGCCAGTAGATCCAGGACGGCATCGGGTGCTGGCTGGCCTTCCATCCACTACACCACCAACTGTTCAGCTTCCTCTTCTCTCTCCATCTTCCATCCTCTGCCAACAGGGCTTGGCACTTGTGGGTCCTTCTCCAAACATCTTTTCCATATACCAGCCTGGTATTTGGCTCACTGTGCATGTTTTGCTAAGCAGTCCTTGCATGGTGGGAGTTGATGACTTTTGATTTCACCTTTTTTGGCACGGAAAAGGTGATACCTGGGCTCATTGACCTTGGTGGTTGATGCTTTTGGGGCACGCAGGAGACATGTAAATGCCTCCAGTTTGTCCATCAGTTCTGGGGAGAGGTCCCATTCCTGACCCAACTCTAAGAATGTGTCCTGAGTTTCCCTGTTGCTGGTCAGAAGCTTCAGGGCACTTGTCTTCCCTTTACCTGCAAAAGCGCTTACAGTGTCACATCCTGTATATGTGTGCAACCCGATGAGAGCCCTACAAACCTCTATGCCAACAGTGGCAGCAACCTTCCTGATGTCTACAAGCCTTGTACGGGTTCTAGTGCCACACTTCTGGAACAATGCGGCCTGTATCTTCTCACAAAATGCTAAAGACATGATAAAGACATCTGTGTCTTCTGAGCAGATCACTACAGATTGGTAACTCCCTCTTGTGGCATGGGCAGCATGGAGAAGTAGGCAGCCATCTGCTTCTTCCTTTTGATGCTGAAGAGCTGACACCTCCTCACTGTCTTGAGATGTGATACTGTAACATTTGTCATTCACAGTTGCATACAGAATCTTCTCCTGCAGCTTTGCTCTGTACTCCGCCTTCCTCCATTCATGGACTATGAAGCTAACGAGACTATTTTTCTTTCTGACTTTGGTCAAGAAGCTCCTCCACTGCCTCACCATCGGTGTGCCTGTGATACCTTGCAACTCATGACCAGTCTCTTCATCCCGTAGAGAACTTCCACTATTCTTGATAGAGTTCTTCTTGTATGTGTCGAACACAACATCTATTCTGCTACTCTATTGCCTTTCCTCAGAGCCATACCCAGAATTGTTGTGGCAACATCTCTGAAAGTAACTTGATCACCTTTCACTCTTTGGACCAAGTTCATTCCATCAACCACTGCAGCAGAGTTTCCTGGGAGTTGCTCTTCTACTGCTACATTTTTCTGCAAGGTTGTGGCTAAAGTAGCTGTATTTGTCTTTCTCGGCAATCCTTCTGGTGTGGACAGGGCCCAGGACAATGGTCCAAGGGGATGAGAAAAGATATCCTCCATACGTAGACTGCACCCTCGTGCCATCACTATGATGCGTCCAAACAAAGACCTGTCTGCTTTCAAGATGCTAGGTATACATGGAGAGGTGGTAAATTGGATTAGACATTGGCTCAATGGAAGAAGCCAAAGAGTGGTGGTAGAGAATTGCTTCTCTGAGTGGAGGCCTGTGACTAGTGGTGTGCCACAGGGATCAGTGCTGGGTCCATTGTTATTTGTCATCTATATCAATGATCTGGATGATAATGTGGTAAATTGGATCAGCAAATTTACTGATGATACAAAGATTGGAGATGTAGTAGACAGTGAGGAAGATTTTCAGAGCCTGCAGAGGGACTTGGACCAGCTGGAAAAATGGGCTGAAAAATGGCAGATGGAGTTTAATACAGACAAGTGTGAGGTATTGCACGTTGGAAGGACAAACCAAGGTAGAACATACAGGGTTAATGGTAAGGCACTGAGGAGTGCAGTAGAACAGAGGGATCTGGCAATACAGATACAAAATTCCCTAAAAGTGGCGTCACAAGTAGATAGGGTCATAAAGAGAGCTTTTGGTACATCGGTCTTTATTAATCAAAGTATTGAGTATAAGAGCTGGAATGTTATGATGAGGTTGTATAAGGCATTGGTGAGGCCGAATCTGGAGTATTGTGTTCAGTTTTGGTCACCAAATTACAGGAAGAATATAAATAAGGTTGAAAGAGTGCAGAGAAGGTTTACAAGGATGTTGCCGGGACTTGAGAAACTCAGTTACAGAGAAAGGTTGAATAGGTTAGGACTTTATTTCCTGGAGCGTAGAAGAATGAGGGGAGATTTGATAGAGGTATATAAAATTATGATGGGTAGTGATAGAGTGAATGCAAGCAGGCTTTTTCCACTGAGGCAAGGGGAGAAAAAAACCAGAGGACATGGGTTAAGGGTGAGGGGGGAAAAGTTTAAAGGGAACATTAGGGGGGGCTTCTTCACACAGAGAGTGATGGGAGTATGGAATGAGCTGCCAGATGAGGTGGTAAATGCGGGTTCTTTTTTAACATTTAAGAATAAATTGGACAGATACATGGATGTGAGGTGTATGGAGGGATATGGTCCGTGTGCAAGTCAGTGGGACTAGGCAGAAAAGGGTTCGGCACAGCCAAGAAGGGCCAAAGGGCCTGTTTCTGTGCTGTAGTTTCTATGGTTTCTATGGTTTCTATGATTGCCCTCCCATTTGATTTCACTTCTCTCTTCTTGTACTTACCACTGAATGTTTTCAGCTTGTTGGTTTTCATTGGGTCATGGAATTCCTTTGCTGGTGGGTCTTCCTCTAGTCTCTCATCCTTGAAGGTTGCATAGCATTGCTCACCAATCTCATATGCCTTCATCAGGTCATAGGCAAAGCACCATGGAATCATGGTTCTTAGAGCATGGAGGTTACCATGCGAGCGACTACCGCTGCAGTCCTATCATATATACACTAGGGGTGTATACCTTGCCAAAAATCACTGTATGAATTATTCCCCCCAGATGGTACCAGTGGCCCAAATTTGGGGTCCTGGCTCACGGGCTAATACTCTGAATTTGCCTCACCAGCACTTCATACAACTTCAATATAACATCCCAGCTCCTGTACTTGATACTTTCATTTTTGAAGACCAGTACCTCACTATTTTAGTTCACTTTTCGTTCTACTTATTTCATTTTATATAATGTTCAAAGTAAGGCTATCAGCAAAGTATGGGTACAACCCTGAGATACATTTTCTAGTGAACATATCAATAAATCCATTGGGGGGGAAAAGAGAAAGATGGCTGGAGTGGGGGGGGGTAGGGACAACAGTGACAGCTGGAGTGGGGGGTATGAGACAACAGAGATGGCTAGGGTGGGGGGGTATGAGACAACAGAGATGGCTGGAGTGGGGGGGTATGAGACAACAGAGATGGCTAGAGTGGGGGGGGTATGAGACAACAGAGACGGCTGGAGTGGGGGGGTATGAGACAACAGAGATGGCTGGAGTGGGGGTATGAGACAACAGAGATGTCTGGAGTGGGGGGATATGTGACAACAGAGACGGCTGGGGTGGTGGGGTATGAGACAACAGAGATGGCTGGAGTGAGAGGGTATGAGACAACAGAGATGGCTGGAGTGAGAGGGTATGAGACAACAGAGACGACTGGAGTTGGGGGGGGTAAAGACAACAGAGACAGCTGGAGTGAGCGGGTATGATACAACAGAGACGGCTGCAATTGGGCGGTATGTGACAACAGAGACGGCTGGAGTGGGGGGGGTATGAGAAGACAGACATCTGGAGTTTGGGGGGTAGAGACAACAGAGACGGCTGGAGTGGTGGGGTATGATACAACAAAGATGGCTGGAGTGGGGGGGGTATAGACAACAGAGACTGCTGCAGTTGGGCGGTATGTGACAACAGTGATGGTTGGGGGGGGTATGAGACAACAGAGACGGCTGGACTGGGGAAGTATGAGACAACAGAGACGTCTGGAGTGGGGGAGTATGAGACAGCAGAGACAGCTGGAGTGGGGGAGTATGAGACAACAGAGATGGCTGGAGTGGGGGGGTTAGAGACAACAGAAATTGCTGGGGTGGGGTGGTATGAGAAGACAGACATCTGGAGTTTGTGGGGGTAGAGACAACAGAGACGGCTGGAGTGGGGGGGGTAGAGACAACAGAGACAGCTGGAGTGAGGGGTATGAGACAACAGTGATGGTTGGAGTGGGGGTAGAGACAACAGAGACAGCTGGAGTGAGGGATATGAGACAAAAGAGATTGCTGGGGTGGAGGGGTATGAGACAACAGAGACGGCTGGAGTGGGGGAGTATGAGACAACAGAGACGGCTGGGGTGGGGGGCTATGAGACAACAGAGACGGCTGGAGTGAGGGGGTATGATACAACAGAGACGGCTGGAGTGAGGGGGTATGATACAACAGAGACGGCTGGAGTGGGGGGGTATGAGACAACAGAGAGGACTGGAGTCGGGTGGGGGGTATAAGAAGACAGAGACTGCTTGGAGTTTGGGGGAGGAGTGACGTCAGAGACCCCCGGGAATGGGGAGAGATGGCAGAGAGCTCAGGAAGTAGGAGTAGTGAGTGGGGTAGGAGGAGACATCATGGAATCCTGGGAATGGGGGGGGGAGAGGGAGACAACAGAAATTCCCAGATATGGAGAGAGAAGACAAAAACTCGGGGGGGGGCGTGGGGTGAAAGGAACCCTGCGACTGGGGGAGAGGGAGACAAGAGAGACCCCTGGGAGTTGGGGGTGGGGGAGAAAGACAATAGAGAATCCCGGGAGGGGCGTGGAGGGAGATGGCGGAGATTCCAGGAATGGCGGAGGGAGAGACAGAGAGCTCTGGGAGTTTGGGGGGAAGAGCAATGACAGAGACCCCCGGGAATGGGCAGAGACGATAGATACCCTGGGAGTACTGGGGTGGTGACAGAGACCTCCGAGAGTGGGGAGAGACGACAGGTACCCTGGGAGTACAGGGGTGGTGACAGAGACCCCCGAGAGTGGGGAGAGACGACAGGCACCCTGGGAGTACAGGGGTGGTGACAGAGACCGCCGAGAGTGGGGAGAGGCGACAGGTACCCTGGGAGTACAGGGGTGGTGACAGAGGCCCCCGAGAGTGGGGAGAGACGACAGGTACCCTAGTCATAGTCATAGTCGTACTTTATTGATCCCCGGGGAAATTGGTTTTTCTTACAGTTGCACCATAAATAATAAATACTAATAGAACCATAAATAGTTAAATAGTAATATGTAAATTATGCCAGTAAATTATGAAATAAGTCCAGGACCAGCCTATCGGCTCAGGATGTCTGACCCTCCAAGGGAGGAGTTGTAAAGTTTGATGGCCACAGGCAGGAATGACTTCCTATGACGCTCTGTGCTGCATCTCAGTGGAATGAGTCTCTGGCTGAATGTACTCCTGTGCCCAATCAGTACATTATGTAGTGGATGGGAGACATTGACCAAGATGGCATGCAACTTAGACAGCATCCTCCTTTCAGACACCACCGTGAGAGAGTCCAGTTCCATCCCCACAACATCACTGGCCTTACGAATGAGTTTGTTGATTCTGTTGGTGTCTGCCACCCTCAGCCTGCTGCCCCAGCACACAACAGGAAACATGATAGCACTGGCCACCACAGACTCGTAGAACATCCTCAGCATCGTCCAGCAGATGTTAAAGGACCTCAGTCTCCTCAGGAAATAGAGACGGCTCTGACCCTTCTTGTAGACAGCCTCCGTGTTCTTTGACCAGTCCAGTTTATTGTCAATTCATATCCCCAGGTATTTGTAATCCTCCACCATGTCCACACTGACCCCCTGGATTGAAACAGGGGTCACTGGTACCTTAGCTCTCCTCAGGTCTACCACCAGCTCCTTAGTCTTTTTCACATTAAGCTGCAGATAATTCTGCTCACACCATGTGACAAAGTTTCCTACCGTAGCCCTGCACTCAGCCTCATCTCCCTTGCTGATGCATCCAACTATGGCAGAGTCATCCGAAAACTTCTGAAGATGACAAGACTCTGTGCAGTAGTTGAAGTCTGAGGTGTAAATGGTGAAGAGAAAGGGAGACAAGACAGTCCCCTGTGGAGCCCCAGTGCTGCTGATCACTCTGTCGGACACACAGTGTTGCAAGCACACGTACTGTGGTCTGCCAGTCAGGTAATCAAGAATCCATGATACCAGGGAAGCATCCACTTGCATCGCTGTCAGCTTCTCCCCCAGCAGAGCAGGGCAGATGGTGTTGAACCCACTGGAGAAGTCAAAAAACATGACCCTCACAGTGCTCGCTGGCTTGTCCAGGTGGGCATAGACATGGTTCAGCAGGTAGACGATGGCATCCTCAACTCCTAGTCGGGGCTGGTAGGCGAACTGGAGGGGATCTAAGTGTGGCCCGACCATAGGCCAGAGCAGCTCCAGAACAAGTCTCTCCAGGGTCTTCATGATGTGGGAGGTCAATGCCACTGATCTGTAGTCACTGAGGCCGCTGGTGTGCGGCGTTTTCGGCACAGGGACGAGGCAGGATGTCTTCCACAGTACAGGAACCCTCCGGAGCCTCAGTCTCAGGTTGAATACATGGCGAAGTACTCCACATAGCTGAGGGGCACAGGCTTTGAACACCCTGGTACTGACACCATCCAGTCCTGCAGCCTTGCTTGGGTTGAGACGTTTCAGCTGTCTTCTCACCTGTTCAGCTGTGAAGCCCACTGTGGTGGTTTCGTGTGGGGAAGGGGTATAGTCATGAGAGCAGGGTGGGGGACTGTGAGGAGGGGTAGGAGGGGAGAGTGGAATATGTGTTGGTTGGGGGCTGACAATAGATGGTTCATGTGGGAGATGGGTAGGGGTCACAATGTCAAATCTGTTAAGAACAGGTTAAGTTCATTGGCCCTGTCCACACTGCCTTCAGCTCCTCTGTTGCTAGTTTGCCGGAACCCAGTGATGGTCCTCATCCCCCTCCAGACCTCTCTCATGTTGTTCTACTGGAGTTTCCACTCAAGCTTCCTCCTGTACCTGTCTTCAGCCTCCCTGATCCTGGCTTTCAGGTCCCTTTGTATTGCCCTCAGCTCCTACTTATTTCCATCACTAAATGCTCTCTTTTTAGCGTTCAGGATGTCCTTAATGTCCTTTGTCACCCATGGCTTGTTATTTGAATAACAAAGGACAGTTCTTGTCGGAACACTGCAGTCCACAAAGAAGTTAATGTAATCAGTGATGCACTCTGTGAGCCCATCAATATCCTCTCCATGTGGCTCACAGAATGTCTGCCTGTGGAGTACAGGGGTGGTGACAGAGACCCCCGAGAGTGGGGAGAGACGACTGGTACCTTGGGAGTACAGGGGTGGTGACAGAGACCCTACGATTGGAGGGCAAGAAGTGAGAGAGACACTCTGGAGTGGAGGTGAAGAGAGTCAACAGACTCCCCAAGGAGTTGGGGGCGGGGGTGGAGAGACAGCAGATCTCTCTGGAGTGGGGAGGAGGGGACAGACAACAGAGATCCCCAGTAGTGGGCAAAGAAGACAGGAACCCTGAGACCCCTGGGAGTCGGGAGGGGGTGGAGAGATGATAGGAACCCCTGGCATTACGGGGAGGGAGACAACAGGGACACCTGGAGTTTGGGGGAAGAGAGGTCAGAGCCTCTCGGGAATGCAGGGGGTGGGTCGGACAGATGACAGATTTCTGGGAGTGGGAGAGAGGAGGGAAGAGATAACAGGGAACTCCGGGAGTCAGGGGTGGGGGAGGGAATTGACAGGGCAGAGGTGGCTGAAGTTTCTGGGAATGGTTCACAAGGTGCAGGAGAAATATGTCCCACAGAGGAAGAAGTTCTCAAATGGCAGGGGTAGACAACCATGGCAGACAAGGGAAGTTAAGGACTGCATAAAAGCCAAGGAAAGGGCATATAAGGTAGCAAAAGTGCATGGGAATATGGATGATTGGGCAGCTTTCAGAATCCAACAAAAGGCAACTAAAAATCTTTAAGAAGGGAAAAGATGAAATATGAGGGCAGACTAGCCAATAAAGCAGGGTACCAAGAGATTTTTCAGTTATATAAAGAGTAAAAGGGAGGTGAGAGTTGATATTGGACCGCTGGAGAATGATGTTGGTGAGGTAGCAAAGGGGTCAAAGAAATGGCAGATGAACCTAATGGGTACTTTGCATTTGTCTTTGCTGTGGAATTCACTAGCAGTGTGCCAGAGGTCCTTGAGTGTTGGGGAGCAGGATTGAGTACCATTTCTATTGCAAAGGATAAAGTGCTAGGCAAACTCAAAGGTCATTAGGTGGATAAGTCACCTGGACCAGATGGACTACATCCAAGAGTCCTGAGAGATGTTCCTGAAGAGATAACGGATGCATTGGTCATGATCTTTCAAGAATCACTAGATTCTGGCATGGTCCCGGAGGACTGGATAATTGCAAATGTCACTCCACTCTTTAAGAAGGGAGGAAGGCAAAAGAAAGGAAACTATAGGCCAGTTAGCCTAACCTCAGTGGTTGGGAAAATGTTAGAGTCTATTATTATACTTTATAATCACCAAACAATTGATACTAGAACGTACAATCATCATAGCGATATTTGATTCTGCGCTTCCCGCTCCCTGGATTACAAATCGATAGTAAATATTAAAAATTTAAATTATAAATCATAAATAGAAAATAGAAAAATGGAAAGTAAGGTAGTGCAAAAAAACCGAGATACAAGTCCGGATATTTGGAGGGTACGACCCAGATCCGGGTCAGGATCCATTCAGTAGTCTTATCACAGTTGGAAAGAAGCTGTTCCCAAATCTGGCCGTACGAGTCTTCAAGCTCCTGAGCCTTCTCCCGGAGGGAAGAGGGACAAAAAGTGTGTTGGCTGGGTGGGTCGTGTCCTTGATTATCCTGGTAGCACTGCTGTGACAGTGTGCAGTGTAAAGTGAGTCCAAGGACAGAAGATTGGTTTGTATGATGTGCTGCGCCGTGTTCACGATCTTCTGCAGCTTCTTCCGGTCTTGGACAGGACAACTTCCATACCAGGTTGTGATGTACCCTAGAAGAATGCTTTCTACGGTGCATCTATAAAAATTAGTGAGGGTTTTAGGGGACAGGCCAAATTTCTTTAGTTTTCTCAGGAAGTAAAGGCGCTGGTGGGCCTTCTCGGCAGTGGACTCTGCTTGGTTGGACCAAGTCAGGTCATTTGTGATATTGACCCCGAGGAACTTAAAGCTTTTGACCTGTTCCACTAGCACACCACCGATGTAAATTGGGTCATGCGGTCTGCTACTCCTTCTGAAGTCAACAACCAATTCCTTCGTCTTGCTGACGTTGAGGGATAGGTTATTGTCTTCACACCATGCCACCAGGTTAAGGATGAGGGTTCGAGGTACTTGCAGACTAATGACAAAATAAGTCAAAGTCAGCATGGTTTCTGTAAAAGGAAATCTTGCCTGACAAAACTGTTTGAGTTCTTTGAGGCAGTAACAAGCAGGGTGGACAAAAGATAGGTAGTGGATGTCATCTACCTGGATTTTCAGAAGGCATTTGATAAGGTGCCACACATGAGGCTGCTTAACAAGATAAAATGCCATGACATTACAGGAAAGATACTGGCATGGATAAGGGATGACTGACAAGCAGGAGGCAGTGCGTGGGAATAAAAAGGGCCTTTTCTGGTTGGCTGCCAGTGATTAATGGTGTTCCTCAGGTGACAGTATTGGCACTGCTACTTTTGACACTGTTTGTCAATGATTTGGATAATGGAGTTGGTGGCTTTGTGGCAAAGTTTGCGGATGATATAAAGATAGGTGGAGGGGTAGGTAGTGCTGAGGAAGCAATGCGATTGCAGCAGGACAGATAAATTATAAGAATGGGTAAAAAGTGGCAGATGGAATGCAGTGTTGGGAAATGTATGATAATGCATTTTGGTAAAAGGAAGATTAGTGTAGACTACTATCTAAGTGGGGGAGAAGGTTCAAACATCAGAGGTGCAGAGGGACTTGGGGGTTCTCATGCAAGACATAGGGAGACAGAATCTGCAAAGGTGTAATAATAACAGGGTTGTTGTGGTGGGAGATTTTAATTTCCAAAATATTGATTGGCATCTCCCTAGAGCGAGGGGTTTACATGGGTAGAGTTTGGTAGGCGTGCTCTTGACACAATAAACCTACAAGAAATGAGGCTGTACTTGATCTGGTATTGGGAAATGAACCTGGTCAGGTATCAGATCTTTAAGTGGGAGAGCATTTTGGAGATAGAGATCACAATTCTATCTCCTTTACCATAGCATTGGACAGGGATAGCAACAATCAAGTTAGGAAAGCGTTTAATTGGAGTAAGGGGAAATACGAAGCTATCAGGCAGGAACTTGGAAGCATAAATTGGGAACAGATGTTCTCGGGGAAATGTACGGAAGAAATGTCTCAAATGTTCAGGGGATATTTTCGTGGGGTTCTGCATAGATACGTATCAACGAGACAGGGAAAGGATGGTAGGGTACAGGAACAGTGGTGTACAAAGTCTGTTGAAAATCTAGTCAAGAAGAAAAGAAGAGCTTACGAAGCTTAGAAAAATAGAGGGTTATGGGTAAGCCTAGGTAGTTCTAAGGTAAGGACATGTTTGGCACAGCTTTGTGGGCCAAAGGGCTTGTATTGTGCTGTAGGTTTTCTATGTTTCTAAGACTCCCAGAAGGTTAATTCCCAGGTTGAGTCTGTGGTAAAGAAGGCAAATGCAATGTTGGCATTTATTTCCATGGGATAGAACATAAAATCAAGGAGACATTGCTGAAGCTTTATAAGACACTAGTCAGGTTGCAATTAGAGTACTGTCAACAGTTTAGGCCCCCATATCTCAGAAAGGATGTGTGGTCATTAGAGAGAGTCCAGAGGAGTTTCCCAAGGATAATTCCAGGAATGAAGGGGTTAACACATGAGGAGTGTTTGGCAGCTTTGGACCTGTACTTACTGGAATTTAGAAGAATGCACAGGGAATCTCATTGAAACCTACCAAATGTTGAAACCTTCTGGTGTGGCCTCGTATGTCAGTGAGACCCGACGGAAGTTGGGAGACTGCTTCACTGAGTACCCGAGTCCACCAGAACAAGCGGGATTTCCTAGAGGGCACCCACTTTAATTCCACTTCCCATTCCCATTCCAATATGCCCATCCTCGGCCTCCTCCACTGTCCAGATAAGGCCACACTTAGGTTGGAGGAACACACTTTATATTCCTCTGGGTAGCCTGCAGCCTGATGGCATGAACGTAGATTTCATAAATGTCCAGTAATGCCCCCCCCCCACCACGCTCCCCTTCACCATCTCCCATCCCCTTTTCCCTTTCGCACCTCATCTCATTGCCCACCCATTGCCTCCCTCTGGTGCTCCTCCCAGAGAGGAGTGAATCAGTGGAATGCTCTGCCACAGACTGTGGTAGACACCAAGTCCGTGTGTATATTTAAAGCAGAACTTGATTGGTTCCTGATCGGTTAGGGCATCACGGATATGATGAGAAGGCAGATGTATGGGGGTGAGTGGGATCCAGGATTGGCCATGATGGAATGGCAAAAAACACTCAATGGCCTGAAATGCCTAATTCTGCTTGTATGTCTCATGGCTTTATTCCTGGGAGTTGCGGTGGGGGAGACGACAGGACTGCAGGAATGGAGGGAGATACAGAGACCCTTGGCAGCAGGGAGAGATGACAGAGACCCCCTGGAGTGGGGTAGAGAGAGACGATAGAGTTCCTCAGGGGTGGGGAGAGATGACAGAGACCCAAGGGAGTAGGGAGAGGTGACAGAGATCCCCAGGAGTGGGGAAGGTGACGGAGACCCCCGGGAGTGGGGGAGATGACAGAGACCCCGGGAGTAGCAAGAGATGACAGAGACCCCAGGAGTGGGGGAAGATGACAGAGACCCCGGGAGTGGGGGGAGATGACAGAGACCCCCGAGAGTAGTGAGAGATGACAGAGACCCCGGGAGTATGGGGAGAGATGAGAGAGACATCCGGGAGTGGAGAGAGATGACAGAGACCCCCGGAAGTGGGGAGAAGTGACAGAGACTCCCAGGAATGGAGAGAGATGAGAGAGACCCCTGGGAGTGGGGGTAGATGGCAGGGACCCCGGGAGTGGGCAGAGATGACAGAGACCCCCGGAAGAGGGAGGAGATGACAGAGACCTTCGGGAATGGGGAGCGTTGACAGAGACCCCCGGGACTGGGGAGAGATGTCAGAGACCCCGGGTGTGGGGGGATGACTGAGAACCCCAGGAGTGGGGGGAAATGAAAGAGACCCCCAGGACTGGGGGGTGATGACAGAGACCCTGGGAGTGGGGAAAGATTGCAGAGACCGTGGGAGTGTTGGGAGAGATCAGAGAGACCCCCGGTAGTGGGGAGGGGTGATAGAGACTCCAGGAGTGGGGGAAGATGACAGAGACTCCAGAAGTGGGGAGTGGGGACAGAAACCCCCAGGAGTGGAGAGAGATGACAGAGACCCGCATGAGTGGCCAGAGATGACAGAGACCCCCAGGAGTGCGGGGAGAGGTGACAGAGACCCTCGGGAGTG
This sequence comes from Mobula hypostoma, assembly GCF_963921235.1. Lineage (NCBI taxonomy): Eukaryota > Metazoa > Chordata > Chondrichthyes > Myliobatiformes > Myliobatidae > Mobula > Mobula hypostoma. The sequence goes on along the minus strand of NC_086101.1, from coordinate 105,019,763 downwards.
TGGAGGGGTGACTGAGACCCCCAGGAGTGGAGGGAAGACAGAGACTCTGGGAGTGGGGAGAGATGACAGAGACCTTGGGGAGGGGGGAGAGGTAACAGAGAACCCTGGGAGTGCAGAGAGATGACAGAGACCCCAGGAGTGGAGGGAGATGAGAGAGACTCCCGGGACTGGGGTGAGATGACAGAGACCCCGGGGAGGGGGGAGAGGTGACAGAGACCCCCGGGAGTGCAGAGAGATGACAGAGACACCCGGGAGTGGGGGCATATGACAGAGACCCCAGGAGTGGAGGGAGATAACAGAGACCCCTGGGATTGGGGGGGAGATGACAGAGACCCCCGGGAGTGCATGGAGAGGTCAGAGAGAGACCCCCGGGAGTGCGCAGAGATGACAGAGACCCCTGGGAGTGGGGGGAGAGGTGACAGAGAACCCTGGGAGAGGTGGGAGATGAGAGAGACCACTGGAGTGGGGAGAGGGGACAGAGACCCCTGGAGTTGGGGGAGGTGAGAGAGACACCTGGGAGAGGGGACATGACAGAGACCCCAGGAGTGGGGAGATCACAGAGACCCCGGGAGTGGGGAGCGATGATAGAGACCCCGGGAGTGGGGAGATCACAGAGACCCCGGGAGTGGAGAGAGATGACAGAGACCCCCGCAAGTGTGGTTAGAATTGAGAAAGACCCTCGGGAGTGGGGAGTGATGACATTGATCCCCAGGGGTGGGGAGAGGTGACAGAAACCCCCGGAGTGGGGGGAGATAATAGAAGTGACAGAGCCCCCAGGATTGCGATGATATGACACAGACCCCAGCGAGTGGGGAGATCACAGAGATCCCGGGAGTTGAGAGAGATGACAGAGACCCCCGGGAGTAGGGATAGGTGACAGAGACCCCTGGGAGTGGGGCAATGACAGAGATCCCGGGAGTGGAGAGAGATGACAGAGACCCCTGGGAGTGTGGGGAGAATTGAGACAGACCCCCAGGAGTGGGGTGTGATGACATTGACGCCCGGGGGTGGGGAGAGGTGACAGACACCCCGGGAGTGAAGGGATGTGACAGACACCCCTGGGAGTGGGGGATGATGACAGATACCCCGGGAGTGGGTGAGATTACAGAGACCTCCTGGAGTGGGGAGAGAGGACAAATACCCTGGGAGTGGGGAGAGATGACAGACACCCCCAGGAGTGCGGAGATGTCAGAGACCCCGGGAGTGGGAGGACATGACAGACACCTTGGGACTGGGGAGATGACAGAGACCCCCGGGAGTGGGAGAGATGACAGAGATCCTGGGATTGGAGAGAGATGAGAGAGGCCCCTGGGAGTGGTGAGAGATGACGGAGACTCCCGGGAGTGGGGAGATGACAGAGACCCTGGGGTATGGAAAGTGGTGAGAGAGACCCCCGGGAGTGGGGTTTGATAACAGAGACCCCGGCGGTGGGGAGAAGTGACAGAGACCCCGGGAATGGGGTGAGGTCACAGAGACCCTGAGAGAGGGGAGAGGGGACAGAGAACCCCAAGAGTGGAGCGAGATTGAAGAGTCGCCCGGGAGTGGGGAGAGATGATGGAAACCCCCAGGAATGGGGAGATGACAGAAATCCCCAGGAGTGGGGGCGGATGACAGAGACCTCGGGATTGGGGGGAGATGACAGAGACCCCCAGGAGTGGAGAGAGAGGACAGAGACCCCGGGAGTGGGGAGAAATTACAGGGACCCCTGGGAGTGGGGTGAGACTACAGAGACCACCGGGAGTGGGGAGAGATGACAGACACACCCGGGAGTGGGCAGATGTCGGAGACCATGGGAGTGGGGAGAGGTAATTGAGACCCGGGGAATGGGGAGAAATGAGAGAGACCCCCAGGAGTGGGGAGAGATGACAGAGACCCTCGGTGTGGAGGGAGATGACAGAGACCCTGGGATTGTGGGGGAATTGAGACCGACCCCTGGGTTTGGTGAGTGATTACATTGACTCCCTGGAGTGGTGAGAGGTGACAGAGACCCTCGGAGTGGGGGGAGATAACAGAGAACCCCTGGAGTGGGGAGAGGTGACAGAGACCCCAGGAGTGGGGGACCTGACAGAGACCTTGGGAGTGGGGGGAGATTACAGACACCTTCCGGAGTGCAGAGACGGGACAAAGACCCTGGGAGTGGAGAGAGGGGACAGAGACCCCGGGAGTGGGGAGATTTGATTGAGACCTGGGGAATGGGGAGAGGTGACAGAGACCCCCGGGAGTTGGGGGAGATGATGGAGACCCCGGGAATGGGAAGAGATGACAGAGACCCCGGGAGTGGGGGGAGATGACTGAGATCCCCAGGAGTGGGGGGAGATGTCAGAGACCCTTAAGAGTGGGGAAGATGACAGGGAACTCCCAGAATGGGGAGAGCGGACAAAGACGCCGGGAGTGCGGAGAGGGGACAGAGACCCCGGGAGTGGGGAGAGGTGATTGAGACCCGGGGAATGGGGAGAAATGAGAGAGACCCCCAGGAGTGGGGAGAGATGACAGAGACCCTCGGTGTGGGGGGAGATGACAGAGACCCTGGGATTGTGGGGGAATTGAGACCGACCCCTGGGTTTGATGAGTGATTACATTGACTCCCAGGAGTGGTGAGAAGTGACAGAGACCCCCGGAGTGGGGGGAGATAACAGAGAACCCCTGGAGTGGGGAGAGGTGACAGAGACCCCGGGAGTGGGAGAGCTGACAGAGACCTCGGGAGTGGGGGGAGATTACAGACACCTTCCGGAGTGCAGAGACGGGACAAAGACCCTGGGAGTGGGGAGACGTGATTGAGACCCAGGGAATGAGGAGAGATGACTGAGACCCCCGGGACTGGGGAGAGATGACAGAGACCCACGGGAGTAGGGGGAGATGACAGAGACCCCCGTGAATGGGGAGAGATGACAGAGAACCCGGGAGAAGGGAGAGGGAACAGAAACCCCCGGGAGTGGGGTGATGCGACAGAGACCCCCGGGAGTGGGGAGAGATGACAGACAGTCCCGGGTGTGGGGAGATGTCAGAGACCCCGGGAGTATGGGGAGGTAGTAGAGACCCCAGGAATAGGGAGAGATGACAGAGACCTGTGGGAGTGAGAGATATGACAGAGACCCCTGGTAGTGGAGGGAGATAATATAGACGCCCTGGAGTGGGGAGAGGTGACAGAGACCCCCGGAGTGGGGGGAGATAACAGAGACGCCCTGGAGTGGGGAGAGGTGACAGAGACTCTGGGAGTGGAGGGACGTGACAGGGACCCCCGGGAGTGGGAGAGATGACAGAGCCCTCGGGAGTGAGGGGAGATTACAGAGACCTCCCGGAGTGGGGAGAAGGGACAAAGATCCCGGGAGTGGGGAGAGGGGACAGACACCCCGGCAGTGGGGAGAGGTGATTGAGACCTTGGGAATGGGAAGAGATGACAGAGACCCCCGTGAGTGGTGGACAGATCATAGAGGCCCCGTGAGAGGGGAGAGGGGACAGAGAACACCATGAGTGGAGAGAGATTTAAGAGTCGCCCGGGAGTGGGGAGAGATGATGGAGATCCCTGGGAATGGGGAGATGACAGAAATCCCCAGGAGTGGGGGCAGATGACAGAGACCCCGGAATTTGGGAGGAGATGACAGAGACCCCGGGAGTGGGGAGAAATTACAGAGAACCCCGTGAGTTGGGTGAGTCTACAAAGATCCCCGGGAGTGGGGAGAGGTGACAGACACCATCGGGAGTGGGGAGAGGTGATTGAGACCCGGGGACTGGGGAGAGATGACAGAGACCCCGGGATTCGGGAGAGATGAGGGAGACCCCCTGGAGTGGTGAGAGATGATGGAGACTCCCGGGAGTGGGGAGATGATAGAGTCCGCGGGAGTGGAGAGAGACTTAAGAGATGCCTGGGAGTGGGGAGAGATGACAGAGACCCCCGGGAGTGGGGAGAGGTGATTGAGACCAGGGGAATGGGGGGAGATGACAGATACACCCGGGAGTGGGGAGAGATGACAGAGACCCCGGGAGAGGGGAGATGTCAGAAATCCCCAGGAGTGGGGGCAGATGACAGAGACCCCCAGAAGTGGAGAGAGATAACAGAGCCCCTGGGAGTGGGGAGAGATTACAGAGAACCCTGGGAGTGGGGTGAGGCGACAGAGACTTCCAGGAGTGGGGAGAGATTAAAGACACCATCGGGAGTTGGAGAGGTGATTGAGACCCGGGGAATGGGGAGAGATGACAGAGACCCCGGGATTGGTGAGAGATGACAGAGACCCCGGGAGTTGGGAGAGTGGATTGAGACTCCCGGGAGTGGGGAGATGACAGAGTCTGCGGGAGTGGGGAGAGGTGACAGAGACCCTGGGAGTAGGGAGAAATGACAGAGACCCCTGGCAGTGGGGAGAGGTGACAGAGACCCCGGGAGTGGAGAGAGACTTAAGAGACGCCCGGGAGTGGGGAGAGGTGATTGAGACCAGGGGAATGGGGGGAGATGACAGATACACCCGGGAGTGGGGAGAGATGACAGAGACCCCGGGAGTGGGGAGAGATGACAGAGACCGCAGGAGAGGGGAGATGTCAGAAATCCCCAGGAGTGGGGGCAGATGACAGAGACCCCGGGAGTGGAGAGAGATAACAGAGCCCCCGGGAGTGGGGAGAGATTACAGAGAACCCCGAGAGTGGGGTGAGGCGACAGAGACTTCCAGGAGTGGGGAGAGATTAAAGACACCCCCCGGTGTGCGGAGAGATGACAGAAACCCCGAGAGTTGGGGGAGATGATAGAGACCTCGGGAGAGGGGAGAGATGAAAGAGACCCCCAGGAGTGGGGAGAGATTACAGAGACTCCCGGGAGTGGGGAGAGTATGACAGACACCATCGGGAGTGGGGAGAGGTGATTGAGACCCGGGGAATGGGGATAGATGACAGAGACCCCGGGATTGGGGAGAGATGACAGAGACCCCAGGAGTTGGGAGAGTGGATTGAGACCCGGGGAATGGGGAGAGATGACAGAGACCCCCGTGACTGGTGGACAGATCAGAGAGGGGAGAGGGGACAGAGAACACCATGAGTGGAGAGAGATTTAAGAGTCGCCCGTAGTGGGGAGAGATGACGGAGATCCCTGGGAATGGGGAGATGACAGAAATCCCCAGGAGTGGGGGCAGATGACAGAGACCCCGGGATTGGGAGGAGATGACAGAGACTTAGGGAGTCGGGAGAAATTACAGAGAACCCTGTGTGTTGGGTGAGTCTACAGAGACCCCCGGGAGTGGGGAGAGATGACAGACACCATCGGGAGTGGGGAGAGGTGACAGAGACCCTGGGAGTAGGGAGAAATGACAGAGGCCCCTGGCAGTGGGGTGAGGTGACAGAGACCCCGGGATTGGAGAGAGACTTAAGAGACGCTCGGGAGTGGGGAGAGATGACAGAGACCCCCGGGAGTGGGGAGAGGTGATTGAAACCCAGGGAATGGGGGGAGATGACAGATACACCCAGGAGTGGGGACAGATGACAGAGACCCTGGGAGTGGGGAGAGATGACAGAGACGCCCGGGAGTGGGGAGAGATGACAGAGACCCCTGGGAGTGGGGAGAGGTGATTGAGACCCGGGGAATGGTTGGAGATGACAGATACACCCGAGAGTGGGGAGAGATGACAGAGACCCCGGGAGTGGGGAGAGATTACAGAGAACCCCAGGAGTGGGGTGAAGCAACAGAGACTTCCAGGAGTGGGGAGAGATTAAAGACACTCCCCGGTGTGCGGAGAGATGACAGAGACCCTGGGAGTGGGGAGAGATGACAGAGACGCCCGGGAGTGGGGAGAGATGACAGAGACCCCTGGGAGTGGGGAGAGGTGATTGAGACCCGGGGAATGGTTGGAGATGACAGATACACCCGAGAGTGGGGAGAGATGACAGAGACCCCAGGAGTGGGGAGAGATGACAGAGACCCCGGGAAAGGGGAGAGATGACAGAGACCCCCGGGAATGGGGAGATGTCAGAAATCCCCAGGAGTGGGGCAGATGACAGAGACCCCCAGAAGTGGAGAGAGATAACAGAGCCCCTGGGAGTGGGGAGAGATTACAGAAAACCCCGGGAGTGGGGTGAGACGACAGAGACTTCCAGGAGTGGGGAGAGATTAAAGACACCCCCTGGTGTGCGGAGAGATGACAGAAACCCCAGGAGTTGGGGGAGATGACAGAGACCCTCAGGAGAGGTGAGAGGTGTCAGAGACCCCCGGGTGTAGGAGGAGATGATAGAGACCCCGGGAGTGTGGGGAGAATTGAGACAGACCCACAGGTGTAGGGAGTGATGATAGTGAACCCCGGAGTGGGGGGAGATCCCCTGAAGTGGGGTGAGGTGACAGAGACCCCGTGAGTGGATGGATGTGACAGACAGAGACCCCCGTGAGTGGGGGTAGATGACAGAATCCCCGGGACTGTGGGGAGATTACAGACACCTCTCAGAGTGGGGAGAGGGGACAGAGACCCCGGGAGTGGGGGTGATGTCAGAACTAAGGGAGTGTGGGGAGATGGCATAGACTCTGGGAGAGTGGGAAGAGATGACAGAGACCCCCGGGAGTGGGGAGAGATGACAGAGACCCCGGCAGTGGGGAGAGAATACCGGGGCCCCGAGGGTAGGGAGAGGCGACAGAGATCCCCGGGAGTGGGGCTAGATATGATAGACACCCCTGGGAGTGGGAGGAGATGTCAGATAGCTTGGGCGTCGGGAGATTACAGAGACCCTGGGAGTGTGGGGAGGGATGACAGAGACCCCCGGGAGTGGGGGGTGCTGACAGAGACTCCCAGGAGTGGAGGGAGATGCCAGAGACTCCGGGAGTGGGGAGAAGTGACAGAGACCCCAGGAGTGGGGAGAAATGAGCGAGACCCCCGGGAGTGGGCGGAGTATGACAGAGATCCCGGGAGTGGGGAGAGGTGATTGAGACCCGGGGGATGGGGTGAGATAACAGAGACCCCGGGAGTGAGGAAATGACAGAGACCCCGGGAGTGGGGGGAGATGACAGAGACCCCAGGAGTCAGGGGAGATGATTGAGACCTGGGCAATGGGGAGAGATGACAGAGACCCCCGGGAGTTGGGAGAGATGACAGAGACCCCTGGGAGTCGGGGGAGATGACAGAGACCCCCGGGAGTGGGGAGCGGTGACAGAGACCCCCAGGAGTGGGGGGAGATGCCAGAGACTCCGGGAGTGGAGAAAAATTTAAGAGACCCCTGGGAGTGGGGAGAGATGACGGAGACACCCGGGAATGGGGAGATGACAGAAATTCCCAGGAATGGGGGCAGATGACAGAGCCCCCTGGGAGAGTGGGGAGATGACAGAGACTCCAGGAGTGGGGGGAGATGACAGAGACCTCCGAGAGTGGGGAGAGGCGACCCTGGGAATGGGGGGAGATATGACAGACACCCCCGGGAGTGGGAGGAGATGACAGAGACCTTGGGAGTGGGGAGATTACTAAGACCCCGGGAGTGTGAGGAGGGATGAGAGAGACCCCCGGAAATGTGGGGAGGGATGAGAGAGACCCCCGGGAGTGTGGAGAGCTGGCAGAGAGCTCCGGGAATGGGGAGCATTGACAGAGACCCCTGGAAGTGAGGAGAGATCATAGAGACCCCTGGCAGTGGGGAGAGGTGACAGGGACCCCGGGAGTGGGGTCAGATGACAGAGATCTCGGGACTGGGGAGACATGACAGAGACCCCGGGAGTGGGGGTAGGTGACAAAGACCCCCAGGTGTGGGGAGAGATGACAGAGACCCCCAGAATGGGGGGAGATAACAGGGACCCTCTGGAGTGGGGAGAGGTGACAGAGACCCTGGGAGTGGAGGGATGTGACAGAGACACCCGGTAGTGGGGGAGATGACAGAGTCCCCGGGAGTGAGGGGAGATTAGAGAGACCTCCTCGAGTGGGGAGAGGGGACAAAGACTCCAGGAGTGGGGAGAAGGGACAGAGACCCCTGGAATGGTGGGTGTTGACAGAGACATCCTGGAGTGGGGACATGACAGAGAACCCCAGGAGTGGGGAGAGATGACAGAGACCCCAGGGACTGGGAAGATCACAGCGACCCCGGGAGTGGAGAGAGGTGACAGAGACCCTGGGAGTGGGGGCGATGACAGTGACTCCCGGGAGTTGGGGTGATAACAGAGACCCTGGGATTGTGGGGGAGTTGAGAGAGACCCTGGGGAGTGGGGAGAGATTACAGAGACCCCGGGAGTGTGGAGATGACAGAGACCTCGGGAGTGGGGGAAGAGGACAGAGACCCCGGGAGTGGGGAGAGAGACCCCGGGATAGTGGACAGGTGACAGAGACCCCAGGAGTGGGGGGAGATGATTGAGTTGCTGGGAGTGTGGGAGTTGACAAAGCCAGTAGGAGTGGGGCTATGGGGAGAGGGAGGTCACATCATGTTGTTGCTGGTGGGAGTGTCGGTTCTATCTGCTGACCAGGCCACAGGTCTTTGACCAGTCCCAAGCAAATCCTCAGCAGCTACCAGAATAAAGCAACAGTTATGTTCTGTTGTAATGAGAAAGCAACTCGTTTCTGAGGAAAGTGACAACACAACTGTGTCGCTGGGTTCTAGGTGTCTCATAGGGGTCTCCAGGTCTCGACGGCAACCACTCACTCACGCTTGGTCACTGCGGCCGTTGGGCTGGTGGTCACTGTGATGACAGTGTTCAGTCTTGTAGACTCAGCTTGAGAGAGGCGTACAAGGTGATAAGAGGCAGAGATCAAATGGACAACAGAGACTTTCCCCGGACAGAAATGGCTAATAAGACAGTTCCTAAATTTAAATTGCAAAGCATAAACACTGGAGTTTCTGCAGATTCTGGAAATCCAGAACGATACACACAGACACACACACACACACACACACACTCACACTCAGATACACACAAACACACACACACACACACACACACACACACACACACACACACACACATACACACACAGTGCTGGAGGAACTCAACAGATCAGGCAGTATCATGGAGGGGGAATAAGCAGTTAGAGCTGAAGGAGAAAGTATTGAGAGTAATGGAGGACGATGTGTTCGGGAAGGGTTGGATCGATCTTAAGAGAAGGCACAATATTGTGGGCTGAAGGGCCTGTTCTGTGCTGTACTGTTCTATGTTCTATGCTCAATTTTATTTGTTCTGTGTTCTATGTTCAAAGTTCAAATTTCAAAGTAACTTTATTAATAAAGTACAGATATGTCACCAAATGTTCCTGAGATTCATTTTATTGCATGCATTCACAGAGAACAGAGAAATAGAATGGAATCAGTGAAAAACTGCACACAACAACCAATGTGCGAAAGAAGATGAGCTGTGCAAAGGCAGATAAATAAATAACAATATTGAGCCCATGATTTGTCGAGTCTCAGCAACAGTGAGGTTCAAACTTTTGAATTCAAACTGCGTCATGGAAGGTTGCAGTTCGAAGATATCCGTGCCGAAGTCAAATGCGGAGGCTGCGGGGTTGGGAGTTACAGCTCACGAAGACCACCACCCGTTCAAATTACTAACTAAAGAACGCTGTACAATATACGGTGCCTACTTCAGTTGGTAGGAATGCCAACATAAAAGCCACAGGAGAGACTGTTGGAGGTCGTAAGGGCATTGTTGCATCAGTGGTTTTGGATGGGAAGATTATTTTCGATTTGAAGTTAGCGAGGGGTTTGTTTTTGGCCCTGAGTCAGGGGTTAAGGGTGGGGAGGGTTTTTATGCAGGTGGAGCCAGTGTTGCCTCTGTGCAGATGGTAATACCCTCAGACACCCATCCCCATTTCCCTAACAAGGCCTTCCCCTACCGTAATGCCGTAAGGCAATGTGCGACCCAATACAGTACAGAGCACCTCCACGGGCTAATGAACTCTTTTCATTTCAGCACCATCTGCTTATGCAGCTGAAGTGGGGTGGAAGTGCCGAGGGACAACTTCAGGTATATATTAAGGGGCATTATTATACTGTCCTGTGGGCTACGGGCTTTACATACCTGTAAAGAGTTAGGACATATTCAGAAGAAATGCCCGAACTGTCAGGCGGCCAACTCTGCCCCAGAGGCACAGGCTGAGTCCGCTGGGCCTTCCCCCACTGACCGTCCCTCCAACTCTCCCTCCTCCGTCACCCCCATTGTGCCACCAACTGTGGAAGTTGTGGTTGGACACGAGGCGAGTGACGGTGAGGGTGGATTCAGGTGGCAGGCAGGAAGGCGAAGAAGGAGAGAAAGCATCTGAAGGCTTCTCCCTCTGAGAAGGAGCAGGTGGTTGCTGTTGAACTGAGCCCGGAGGGGCCCGTGGCTCCTGGAGAAGTTGGGGGAGGGGAAATGGGGCTGAAGACTGAACATGCGTCCTCTGGGCTGGTGAACTGTAAAGGAGCCGTGTGGGAAGACAGACTTTCTTTAGTTGAGACTGTGTACTCAGAGCATGTGTTCTCTAGGGAGAGGCAAAGCCCATAGAACAGGGGTTGCCTGTGTGTACAGGAATTGCTTTCCCAGATTGTTGCCTCAGTGCCATGCCGGAGCAGTTGTACTCCATTTGTGTGCCTTCTCCGTGAGAGGTTAATGGGTCTGTTCAACGTGAACCAGTCATGGAGGTCATCCTTTCTGCTTGATCCGATGACATCCTCCTCATGTTCGCTGACCCTGATGACTTGTAGAGGATGTGAAACTACCAGCATAACTTCTCAGCTGTGTCCTCTGCAAGGTTCAGTTGGGAAAAGTGTGTGGGCTCTTGGTGGGTCAGTGGAGGGGTTGAGACCCTGTGTATAGAGCACCACACATCTACTTGGGGATCTACCTCAAACTCAACAGAGGAGACCTGGCCGGTGAACCAGCAGGATTTGAAGACAGAGATCGCTGGTCAGGCCTCCTTCGTGCAATTTCATACCGCAGAATGGTGTTGGTTATAAAGCAGCTGGTCGCCTCAATGATATGGTACTGGCTGATTACTTTAGTCCTACCCACTACTTTTGTCTTCAGGATCCAGAGGAGGCTGGTAGACTTCTTCTGGGGCAATAGAATGCAGTGGGTCTCTGCTGTAGTCTTGAGTCTTCCGATCACGGAGTGCACTCAGTCACTGTGTGTGCATACCCAGTTGGCAGCTCTGTGCCTCAGGACCCTGCAGAGATACCTGTATAGTGACTACCATCCAAGATGGCATGCGCTGGCGATGTACTTTCACCGCCAGGGACACTGTCTGCAGGATGACACACGGCTTCCAGCAGACAACATCAGCCACGCCGTTTTGAGGGAACTGCCTCTCTTCAACCGAGTTCCGTTGAGGGTATGGAGTCTAGTCTCATCTAGACAGGATGCTCCTGCACTGGAGGCAACAGTGCTGTGCTTACTGGGGGGACTGGTCCCGATCCTATTACGGTGGGTGTTGAGGGGTCTCGGGGAAATGGAGGTGTTCTGCCTGCACTACTACCTGATGAGCCGTAAGTGCTTATCAGACCCAGTCCTCGAGATGAGAGGGTCCCACGTAACGTGAGCGATCTTGCAGGGCTGCCCGCTGTGCCCTTCCATGACACTCCAAAGCGCTTCTTGTACAGGCTGCTCTTGTACACTTTCCACTTCTTTGGCTTCTTCTGCTGAGTGGACTCAACTTGGCAGTCTGTGTTGCCATCTGGCAGGAGAGGAGGTCCCCAGTGGAAATCTGTTGGTGCAGGGGTCCTTCCCCTGTACATTGGGGACCTGTGGTGGAAGGTCTTGCGTTGGGCTGTACCGTGCAACAGGTCTTTAAGCAGGTTCACTGACACCCCACCCACCTGTCCATTCTGTGGCTGGCGGGGGGTAGTAAGTGTACCACGCATATACGGAGTGTGAGAGGTTGCAGTCCCTGTTTGTGTGTCTGAAGGGGCTGCTGCTCAGGTTCTGGATCACTTCAGCCCCATGCTCCTCATATACGGGCACCCAGTACAGAAGGGGATAGGTGGCGAGGAGGATCTACCGGTGGGCTTGCTCCTGGGCCCGGCTCAGATGGCCATTCACGGGTCTAGTTGGCGGAAAGTGGAGGGCTGTGCCCGGGCTGACTGCCTGCCCCTCTTCCGAGGATATGTTCGTGCCCAGCTGTCCTTGGAGAGGGAGCACGTGGTCACAATGGATACAGTGGGGGATCTCCAGGAGCCGGGGAGAATTACCCCCAAGGAATTGACAGTAGTAATCATATCTTAATCTGAATGTACTCACTGCCTTGTAAATACTGATTGTGTGCACCTTGAGTATTTATTGTGTAAATAAACTTCTATTGTCAAACACAAGCAACCAAACAACAAGACAACAACAGAAGAGCTGTTAGGTGAGCGGGAAAGGGACCTGTTTTTCAGTTGTTTTGTTTAGTTGTGCTCTCTGTTGTTCTGCTAAAATTGTGGATGTGCTTTGTTGATGCTGGAATGACCCTTGTTTCTGTTGGTTATTATGATGCATTTCACTGTATGTTTCAATACACGGGTGGTGAGTAGACAATTCTGTCAGGCTGCTGAACAACAAATTTCATACGTCAATGATATTAACCCTGACTGATTCTGGGAAGAGATAGAAAAATGCCTGATTTTGCATGGTCTCCCTCTTCCCAAGGAGCTGGTAATCCAAGGTGGTGCTCTCACTGTAATGAGGCACTTAGGGATATTTCTGTAGAGCAGATTTCTGTCTTGGCTTCTGACTTACCCATTTGTCCTCAGGTTTTAAGAATCGCGTCGCTGGTGGATTTCCTTAATGTTGGTTGACAAAGCTCATGCCTCTAACTATAGCTGGTAATCCCCCTCCTTCCGAGGGATGATGCCGAACAGCCCCTTCCACTCCACGCAGGGTGCTTGAACAGAACTGGGATGTGGAGGAGGCTGTCATAACAGGAAGGGCATTCTGGCTGGGATTCTGAACCCCTGTGCGGTCTTGGTCTGCCAGAACAGCGGTAAGTCCTTTTGTGTCACCTCAGTATCAGCTGATTCCCAACGGCGACTCACTGAAGAGAAGTCAGTTGCGGGTTACCCCAGCACGTTCATGGACTATGTTCGTCATTGACACAAACATGTTTGACAGTACGTTCCGATGTACATGTGAAAAATAAATTAATCTCTGTGTTGGAGGTGAAGGTGCCAGTTTTATTACCTTAAAGTGGGGTTGGGGAGGGAGTTTAGGTTCTACTCAGCTGGAGACAAGGAACTGGGGTTGTGGAATGGATGCAGAGACCTCAAAAGGCTGGAGGTTTTAGAGATCGGTGTACGGAGGACGCCACAAGGTCTTGGAGGCCTCTGAATAAACTTTGGGAACTGAAGGCAGCCCTTTCGACTGTTCGGGTCATTGGCACAGGTCTGTGAATGAACAAGTGGGTAAACAGGGTGACAGCTGCTCCAAGGAGCTCCGGTTTATAGACGGGATTTTACACAAATCAAATCAGAGAGAACTATTTTAAGGAATGTGTACAGTCTGATTTTCAAGACTGTTTAGCAAAAGGCTGTGTTAGATGTCAGTTTGGGGAATGACAAAGGGGTAATTAGTAATGCTGTAGTGGAGGTCTTGGTGGGAAAGTAGAATTTTATGCTGAGTTTGAGTGAGAGAGGTCAATGTGAAATTAGGGCCTTTGATCTAACAAATGGTGAAGATCATAGAGCACTACAGAAACAGGGCTTTAGGCATGTCTACTACACACTGACCTGGTCTTCTGCTGGCCCCATCTGTCTGTACCCACATCCATCACTTCCACTGGCAGCTTGTTCCACACTCTCACCATCTTCTGAGTGAACAAGCTCCCCCTTGGATCGTTCACTTTTCACCTTTAAACCATGACCTCTAGTTCTAGACTCACCCAATCTCAATGGAAAAAGCCTGCTCGCATTTACCCTAACTATACCCCTCATAATTTTGTATACCTCTATCAAATCTCCGCCCCCCCACCCCCCACATTCTCCTACGTTCCAGGGAATGAAGTTCTAACCTATTTAACCCTTCCCTATAACTCTGGTCCTCAAGTCCCAGCAGCATCCTTGTAAATTTTCTTTGCACATTTTCAATCTTGCTGATCTCTTTCCTGTAGGTAGGTGACCAGAACTGCACACAATACTCCAAATAGGCCTCACTGATAACTTATACAACTGCAACAAAACATGCAAACTCCTGTACTCCGTACTCTGATTTATGTGCCAAAAGCTCTCTTTACGACCCTACCTACACCTGTGACTCCACTTTCAAGGGATTATGGACCTACGCTTCTCAGTGCCCCTCTGCTTACCAAGTAAGGCCTACCCTGGTTTGCCTTCCCAAAATGTAATAGTAGACATACTTTATTGCTCCCGGGGGAAACTGGTTTTCGTTACAGTTGCACCATAAATAATTAAATAGTAATAAAACCATAAATAGTTGAATAGTAATATGTAAATTACGCCAGAAAATAAGTCCAGGACCAGCCTATTGGCTCAGGGTGTCTGACCCTCCAAGGGAGAAGTTGTAAAGTTTGATGGCCACAGGCAGGAATGACTTCCTATGATGCTCTGTGTTGCATCTCGGTGGAATGAGTCTCTGGCTGAATGTACTCCTGTGCCCAACCAGTACATTATGTAGTGGATGGGAGACATTGTCCAAGATGGCATGCAACTTGGACAGCATCCTCTTCTCAGACACCACCGTCAGAGAGTCCAGTTCCATCCCCACAACATCACTGGCCTTACGAATGAGTTTGTTGATTCTGTTGGTGTCTGCCACCCTCAGCCTGCTGCGCCAGCACACAACAGCAAACATGATCTCACTGGCCACCACAGACTCATAGAACATCCTCAGCATCGTTCGGCAGATGTTAAAGAACCTCAGTCTCCTCAGGAAATAGAGACGGCTCTGACCCTTCTTGTAGACAGCCTCAGTGTTCTTTGACCAGTCCAGTTTATTGTCAATACCTCACATTAAACAATCTCTTTCCCTTCCCCACCTCTCCCACCCCCCTCTTTCCCTCTCTCCACCTCCTCTCTCCCCTCCCTCCCTCCCCTCCCTCTCTCCTGCCCTTTCCCCCTCCCGCTCTCCCTCCCACTCCCCAACACTCTCTCCTACCTCTCTCTCACCTCCCTCTTCCCCTCCCCTTCCTCTCTCCCCTTCACTCTCCCTCCCCTCCCCCTCTCACCCTCCCTCTCCCTCTCTTTTCCACCCTACCTACTATCTCTCTCCTCCCCTCCATCTCTCCTGTCTCCACTCTACCTCCCATTTCTTTCACCATCTTCCACTTCCCCACCTCCCTCTCCCCTTCTTCACCCACACTTCTTCTACCTCTGTCTCATCTTCTTCCCCATTTCCCCATCCCTCTCTCCATCTCCCTGTTCCCCCTCCCTCTGCCCATCCCTCCCACTCTCTCTCTTCTCTCTGTTTCCCCCTCTTTCTATCCACTCTCCCACGTCCCTCTCTCTCCTTCTCCCCCACGTTCTACCACTGCCTCATAAACCTCCCTTCCCCTCCTCTCCCTTTCCACCCTTCCCATTCCCTTTCCTCTCCCACCTCCCCACCTCCACCTCTCTCTCCTTCCCCCTCCACGCTCTCCTTCTCCTTCTCCTCTATCTCAACCTCCTTTCCCCTTCTCCCTCCCACCCCTACTCTCCCCACTACTCTCTATTCCTTTCCTTCATCCTCAATGCCCCTCTCCATCTCCCTCCACCCATCGAAACCCCCTCGCCTTGCCCTGTTCCTGCCCTCCCTTTTCAGGGTGACACGCAGCCCCCTCTCCCCGCGGGCCAGCATGGACTTCGGGGGGCTGGAGACGGTGGTGGCCAATTCGGCCTTCGTGGCAGCGCGGAGCAGTATGGATGCGGGCTCAGCTCTGGCCGCCCGGGACAAGAAGATGCGGGCAAAGCTGAGGTTACCGCCCCCGTCCCGGTGCCTGGCTCTCCGGCAGGAGCTCGATCTTTCCTTCCACAACATCTGCTGCCGGCAGCCCATCGGCAAGAGGCTCTTCTGCGACTTCCTGCGGGCCTCCGAGCAATTCCGCATGGCAGTTGGCCTCTGGCAGGACGTGGAGGAGTATGGCACCGTGGAGGAGAGTGGCCGGGTGCCCAAGGCCCAGAGTATGGTCAACCGGTACTATGAGCCCAGCTCGCGGGACTTCTGTTCCTTTCTGGACGAGAAGACCATACTCCGGGTGAAGGAGGACCAGCCCAACGGCCACGCCGAGCTTTTCCGAGAGTCTGAGGGGCAGCTGCTGGCCTACCTGGAGGCCCAGGCAGCCGAGAGCTACAAGGAGAGCACCTTCTTCCTGCGCTTCCTGCAGTTCAAGTGGCTGGAGGCCCAGCCCATTGGCGAGGAGTGGTTCACGGACTTCCGGGTGCTGGGAAAGGGGGGCTTCGGTGAGGTGTGTGCCTGTCAGATGAGGGCCACAGGCAAGATGTACGCCAACAAGAAGCTCAACAAGAAGAGACTGAAGAAACGGAAAGGATACGAGGTGGGTGGGCTGCTAGAGGGCTCCCTCTTCCCACTTTTCACCTCCCCACCCTTCCCTGTCAGAGAGCTCCCTCACCTCTCTATCTCCTATCAGAGGGCTCTCCCTCTCCTCACCCTCCCCTACCAGAGGGCTTCCTGTCCCAACCTCCACCTCCCCACCCTTCCCTGTCAGAGGGCTCCCTCTCCCACCCTCCTCTACCTGGAGGACTCCATCTCCCCATTCCCTTATGTGCCCCTCTTCACTGTTGTTGCAGGAGCGCTCCCTTCCATCTCGCCCACAACCCTCCACACCATCCCTCCTCAGCAAAAGCCAACAGTCTGACCCTTTCCTACACTTCCCCCTCAGAATCTATGTTGTTTGTAGCTTGTCTGCTGAACACTGTGGGCATGCTATGGATTGTGAGGATTGCACCCAGTTCCTCCTGAGTTTTTGTTTGTTGTTGACACAAACGAAGCATTTCACTGTAGTTTTGAATATACACATCATAAATAGCTCTGAATTTTGATCCAGCCTCCCTGTAAGTTACCTGCTAAACTCTCAACTGCCTGTGGAGGTAAGTTCTAGTCAAGTTTATTATCCTGGGCACAGGTACAGGGAGGTACAGGTAGAAGGTTAGCTTACATTTACAACGAGACATCAGTGAGATGTGTTGTTTTACTGTCAGCGACCAACACACCATGAGTATTGTTCTGGGGTCGCCATGCTTCTGAACCAACATGGCACGGCCACAGTGTGCTGATCCTAGCCCGCACTTCTCTGGAATGTTTACAGACAGCCACGGGAAGAGCCTACAGGCAGTCACGGGGAGAACTTACAGGCAGTCACGGGGAGAGACTACAGGCAGTCATGGGGAGAGCCTACAGGCAGTCACGGGGTGAACACAGAAAGTCATGGGGGGAACCTACAGGCAGTCAAGGGGAGAACCTACAGTCAGTCATGGGATGAGCCTAAGGGCAGACATAGGGACAACTTACAGGCAGTTACAGGGAGAGCCTACAAACAGTCATAGGCAGAGCTTACAAGCAGTCACGGGGAGAGCCTACAGGCAGTTATGGGAAGAAACAGACAGTCAGGGGGAGAGTTTACAGGCAGTCAGGGGAAGAGCCTACAGGCAGTCATGGGGAGAACCTACAGGTGGTCATGGGGAGAGCCCTCAGACTGTCAGGGGGAGAACTGACAGGCAGTCATGGGGAGAGCCTACAGTCAGTCACAGGGAGAGCTTACAGGCAGTCAGGGGGAGAGCTTACAGGCAGTCGGGGGAAAGCATACAGTTAGTCACGGGGAGAGCCTACAGGCAGTCACGGGGAGAGCCTACAGGTAGTCATGGGAAGAACTTACAGGCAGTCACGTGGTGAACTTACAGACAATCAGGGGGAGAGCTTACTGGCAGTCAGGGAGAGAGCCTACAGGCAGTCATGGGGAGAACCTACAGGTGGTCACGGGGAGAGCCCTCAGGCTGTCACGGGGAGAACTTACAGACAGTCAAGAGAGAGCCTACAGTCAGTCACGGGAAGAGCCTACAGGCAGTCAGGGGGAGAGCTTACAGTCAGTCTCGGGTAGAGCCTGCAGGCAGGCACGGGGAGAACTTACAGGCAGTCATGGGGAGAGCCTACAGTCAGTCACGAGGAGAACTTACAGGCAGTCACGGGGAGAACTTACAGTCAGTCAAAGGGAAAGCCTACAGGCAGTCACGGGGAAAGCCTACTGTCGGTCACGGAGAGAGCTTACAGGTGCTCACGGGGAGAGCCTACAGGTAGGCACAGGGAGAGCTTACAGGCAGTCAGGAGGAGAGCCTACAGTCAGTCACGGGGAGAGCCTACGGACAGCCACGAGGAGAGCCTACAGGCAGTCTCAGGGTGAACTTACAGGCAGACACGGGGAGAACTTACAGGCAGTCACGAGGAGAGCCTACAGGCAGTCACAGGGAGAGCCTACAGTCAGTACGGGGAGAGCATACAGACAGCCACGAAGAGAGCCTACAGGCAGTCACGGAGACAACTTACAGTCAGTCACGGGGAGAGCCTACAGATAGTCATGGGGAGAACTTACAGGCAGTCACGGGGAGAGCATACAGTCAGTCACGAGGAGAGCCTACAGGCAGTTGAGGGGGCGAGCCTACAGTCAGTCACGGGATGAACTTACTGGCAGTCATGGGTAGAACTTACAGACAGTCACAGGGAGAGCCCACAGTCAGTCACGGGGAGAGCCTACAGGCAGTCAGGGCTAGAACTTACAGGCAGTCATGGGGAGAACACAATCAGTCAAGGGGAGAGCATAGAGACAGGCCGGGGGAGAGCCTACAGTCATTCACGGGGAGAGCCTACAGGCAGTAATGGGGAGAGCCTACAGGAGGTCACGGGGAGAGCCCTCAGGCAGTCACAGGGAGAGCTTACTGGTAGTCAGGGAGAGATCCTACAGTCAGTCACGAGGAGAGCCTACAGGCAGTCACGGGGGAGCCTACAGGCAGTCATGGGGAGAACTTACAGTCAGTCAAGGGGAGAGCATAGAGACAGGCCGGGGGAGAGCCTACAATCACTCACAAGGAGAGTCTACAGGCGGTCCCGGGGAGAACTTACAAGCAGTCATGGGAAGAGCTTACAGGCAGTAATGGGTAGAGCTTACAGGCAGTCAAGTGGAGAACTAACAGCCAGTCATGGGGAGAAATTACAGGATGTCATGGGGAGAACTTACCGTCAGTCATGGGGAGAGCCTACAGGAAGTCAGGCGGGAGCCTACAGTCAGTCACGGGGAGTGTCTACAGGCAGTCACATGGTGAACTTACAGGCACTCACCGGGAGAGCCTACAGTCTGTCACGGGAATACCTTATAGGCAGTCACATGGAGAGATTACAGGCAGTCACAGGGAGAACTTACAGTCAGTCATGAGGAGAGCTTACAACCAGTCACGGGGAGAACCTACAGGCAGTCAGGGGGAAAGCCCTCAGGCTGTCACGGGAAGAACCTACAGACAAACACAGGGAGAACTTACAGTCAGTCATGGTGCGAGCTTACAGGAAGTCACGGGGAGAGCCTACATGCTGTCACTGGGAGAGCCTGCAGGCTGTCACGGGGACAACTTACAGGCAGTCACTGGGAGAGCCTACAGGTAGTCATGGGAAGAACTTACAGGCAGTCACGGGGTGAACTTACAGACAGTCAGGGGGAGAGCTTACAGGCAGTCAGGGGGAGAGCCTACAGGCAGTCATGAGAAGAAGCTACAGGCAGTCACGGGGAGAACTTACAGGCAGTCACGGGGAGAACTTACAGTCAGTTGAAGGGAGTGCCTACAGGCAGTCACGGGGAGAGCCTACTGTCAGTCACGGGGAGAGCTTACAGGTGCTCACAGGGAGAGCCTACAAGTAGGCACAGGGAGAGCTTATAGGCAGTCAGAAGGAGAGCCTACAGTCATCACGGGGAGAGCCTACAGACAGCCACGAGAGAGCCTACAGGCAGTCACGGGGTGAACTTTCAGGCAGTCACAGGGACAAATTACAGTCTGTTACGGGGAGAGTTTATAGGCAGTCACGGGGAGAAGTTACAGACAGTCAGATGGAGAACTTACAGGTAGTCACGGGGAGAGCTTACAGGCAGGCACGGGGAGAACATACAGGCAGTCACGGGGAGAGGCTACAAGCGGTTACGGGGAAGCCTACAGGCTGTCAAAGTGAGAACTTACAGGCAGTCATGGGGAGAGCTTACAGGCAGTAACCGGAGAGCCTACAGGCAGTCATGGGGAGAGACTACCGTCAGTCACGGAGAGAGCCTACAGGCAGTCACGGGGAGAGCCTACAGTCAGTCACGGGGAGAGCCTACAGCCAGTCATGGGGCCAACTTATAGTCAGTCACGGGGAGAGTCTACAGGCAGTCACAGGGAGAACTTACAGGCAGTCATAAGGAGAGCCTAAAGGCAGTCATGGGAAGAATTTACAGGCAGTCAGGGGGTGAGCTTACAGTCAGTCTCAGGTAGCGCCTACGGACAGTCATGGGGAGAACTTACAGGCAGTCACGGGGTGAACTTACAGTCAGTCAAAGGGAGAGCCTACAGGCAGTCATGGGGAGAGCCTACTGTCAGTCACAGAGAGAGCTTACAGATGCTCACGGGAAGAGCCTACAGGTGTGCACAGAGAGAACCTACAGGCAGCCACGAGGAGAGCCTACAGGCAGTCACGGGGTGAACTTTCAGGCAGTCACAGGGACAACTTACAGTCAGTTACGGGGAGAGTTTACAGGCAGTCATGGGGAGAAGTTACAGGCAGTCACGGAGGGAACATACAGGCAGTCACGTGGAGAGGCTACAGGCGGTCACGGGGAGAGCCTACAGGCTGTTAAAGGGAGAGCTTACAGGCAGTCATGGGGAGAGCTTACAGGCAGTAACCGGAGAGCCTACAGGCAGTCATGGGGAGAGACTACCGTCAGTCACGGAGAGAGCCTACAGGCAGTCACGGGCAGAGCTTACAGGCAGTCGTGGAGAACTTACAGTCAGTCACAGGGACAGCCTACAGGCAGTCATGGGGAGAACTTACAGGCAGTCAAGTTGTGAAATTATAGGCAGTGACGGGGAGAGCCTACAGGCAGTCACGTGGAGAGCTTACAGGCAGTCACGGGGAGAACTTATAGGCCGTCACGAGGAGAGCCTAAAGGCAGTCATGGGGAGAGCTTACAATCAGACACGGGGAGAGCCTACAGGCTGTCAAAGGGAGGATTTACAGGCAGTCATGGGGAGACCCTACAGGCAGTAACCGGCAGAGTCCACAGGTAGTCACGGAGAAAAGTTACAGGCAGTCACGAGGACAGCCTAAAGGCAGTCAGGGGGAGAGCCTACAATCAGTCATGGGGAGAGCCTACAGTCAGTCACGGGGAGAGCATACAGACAGCCATGAAGCGAGCCTAC
This sequence comes from Mobula hypostoma, assembly GCF_963921235.1. NCBI lineage: Eukaryota > Metazoa > Chordata > Chondrichthyes > Myliobatiformes > Myliobatidae > Mobula > Mobula hypostoma. Next base: position 104,998,508 of record NC_086101.1, on the reverse strand, counting down.
AGGCAGTCACGGAGACAACTTACAGTCAGTCACTGGGAGAGTCTACAGACAGTCACGGGGAGAACTTACAGGCAGTGACGAGGAGAGCCTAAAGGCAGTCACGGGGAGAACTTACAGTCAGTCACGGGGAGAGCCTACAGTCAGTCACGGGGAGAACTTACAGGCAGTCATGGGGAAAACTTACAGACAGTCAGGGGGAGAGCTTACAGGCAGTCAGGGGGAGAGCCTACAGGCAGTCATGGGAAGAACCTACAGGTGGTCACAGGGACAGCCCTCAGGCTGTCAGCGGGAGAACTTCCAGGCAGTTACGGGGAGAGCCTACAGGCAGTCATTGACAGAGCCTACTGTCAGTCACGGGAAGAGTCTACAGGCAGTCAGGGGGAGAGCTTACAGGCAGACAGGGGGAGAGCATACAGTCAGTCACGGGGAGAGCCTACATGCTGTCATGGGGAGAGCCTGCAGGCTGTCACGAGGACAACTTACAGGCAGTCACTGGGAGAGCCTACATGTAGTCATGGGAAGAACTTACAGGCAGTCATGGGGTGAACTTACAGACAGTCAGGGGGAGAGCTTACAGGCAGTCAGGGGGAGAGCCTACAGGCAGTCATGAGGAGAACTTACAGGTAGTCACGGGGAGAGCCCTCAGGCTGTCACGGGGAGAACTTACAGGCAGTCACGGGGAGAGCCTACAGTCAGTCACGGGGAGAGCTTACAGGCAGTCAGGGAGAGAGCCTACAGTTAGTCACGGGAAGAGCCTACAGGCAGTCAGGGGGAGAGCTTACAGTCAGTCTTGGGTAGAGCCTACAGGCAGTCACGGGGAGAGCTTACAGGCAGTCATGGGGAGAGGTTACAGTCAGACGGGGAGAGCGTACAGGCAGTCATTGGGAGAGACAGGTGCTCATGGGGAGAGCCTACAGGCAGTCATGGGGAGAACTTGCAGGCAGTCACAGGGAAAGCCTACTGTTGGTCACAGAGAGAGCTTACCGGTGCTTATGGGGAGAGCCTACAGGTAGGCACAGGGAGAGCTTACAGGCAGTCAGGAGGAGAGCCTACAGCCAGTCACGGGGAGAGCTTACAGGCAGTCATGAGGAGAACCTAAAGGCAGTCATGGGGAGAGCTTACAATCAGTCACGGGGAGAGCCTACAGCCGGTCACGGAGAGAGCTTGCAGGCTGTCATGGGGACAACTTACAGGCAGTCACTGGAAGAGCCTACAGGTAGTCATGGGAAGAACTTACAGGCAGTCAGGGGGTGAGCTTACAGTCAGTCTCAGGTAGCGCCTGCGGGCAGTCATGGGGAGAACTTACAGGCAGTCACGGGGTGAACTTACAGTCAGTCAAAGGGAGAGCCTACAGGCAGTCACGGGGAGAGCCTACTGTCAGTCACAGAGAGAGCTTACAGATGCTGACGGGAAGAGCCTACAGGTGTGCACAGAGAGAGCCTACAGGCAGCCACGAGGAGAGCCTACAGGCAGTCACGGGGTGAACTTTCAGGCAGTCACAGGGACAACTTACAGTCAGTTACGGGGAGAGTTTACAGGCAGTCATGGGGAGAAGTTACAGGCAGTCACGGAGGGAACATACAGGCAGTCACGTGGAGAGGCTACAGGCGGTCACGGGGAGAGCCTACAGGCAGTCACGGGCAGAGCTTACAGGCAGTCGTGGAGAACTTACAGTCAGTCACGGGGACAGCCTACAGGCAGTCACGGGGAGAACTTACAGGCAGTCAAGTTGTGAAATTATAGGCAGTGACGGGGAGAGCCTACAGGCAGTCACGTGGAGAGCTTACAGGCAGTCACAGGGAGAACTTACAGGCCATCACGAGGAGAGCCTAAAGGCAGTCATGGGGAGAGCTTACAATCAGACACGGGGAGAGCCTACAGGCTGTCAAAGGGAGAATTTACAGGCAGTCATGGGGAGACCCTACAGGCAGTAACCGGCAGAGTCCACAGGTAGTCACGGAGAAAACTTACAGGCAGTCACGAGGACAGCCTAAAGGCAGTCAGGGGGAGAGCCTACAATCAGTCATGGGGGGAGCCTACAGTCAGTCACGGGGAGAGCATACAGACAGCCATGAAGCGAGCCTACTGGCAGTCACGGAGACAACTTACAGTCAGTCACTGGGAGAGTCTACAGACAGTCATGGAGAGAACTTACAGGCAGTGCTGAGGAGAGCCTAAAGGCAGTCACGGGGAGAACTTACAGTCAGTCACGGGGAGAGCCTACAGTCAGTCACGGGGAGAACTTACAGGCAGTCATGGGGAAAACTTACAGACAGTCAGGGGGAGAGCTTACAGGCAGTCGGGGGAGAGCCTACAGGCAGTCATGGGGAGAACCTACAGGTGGTCACAGGGACAGCCCTCAGGCTGTCAGCGGGAGAACTTCCAGGCAGTTACGGGGAGAGCCTACAGGCAGTCATTGACAGAGCCTACTGTCAGTCAGGGGGAGAGCTTACAGGCAGACAGGGGGAGAGCATACAGTCAGTCATGGGGAGAGCCTACATGCTGTCATGGGGAGAGCTTACAGGCAGTCACGGGGAGAGGTTACAGTCAGACGGGGAGAGCCTACAGGCAGTCATTGGGAGAGACAGGTGCTCATGGGGAGAGCCTACAGGCAGTCACGGGGAGAACTTACAGGCAGTCAGGAGGAGAGCCTACAGTCAGTTACGGGAGAGCCTACAGATAGTCACGAGGAGGGCCTACAGGCAGTCACAGGGTGAACTTACAGGCAGAAACGGGGAGAACTTTAAGGCAGTCGGGGAGAGCCTACAGTCAGTCATGGGGAGAGCCTACAGACAGTCACGAGGACAGCCTACAGGCAGTCACGGGGTGAACGTTCAGGCAGTCACAGAGACAATTTACAGTCAGTTACGAGGAGAGTTTACAGGCAGTCACGGGGAGAAGTTACAGGCAGTCACGTGGAAAACATACAGGCAGTCACGGGGAGAGACTACAGGCTGTCAAAGAGAGAACTTACAGGCAGTCATGGGGAGAGCTTACAGGCAGTAACCGGAGAGCATACAGGCAGTCATTGGGAGAAACTACCGTCAGTCACGAAGAGAGCCTACAGGCAGTCAGAGGGAGAGCTTACAGGCAGTCAAATGGTGAACACAGGCAGTCATGGGGAGAGCTTACAGGCAGTAACTGGAGAGCCTACAGGCAGTTATTGGGAAAAACTACCGTCAGTCACGGAGAGAGCCTACAGACAGTCATGGGGAGAGCTTACAGGCAGTCAGATGGTGAACTTACAGGCAGTCACGGGGAGATCTTGCAGGCAGTAACGGGGAGAGCTTACAGGCAGTCAGAGGGAGAGCCTACAGTCAGAAACGGGGAGTGCCTACAGCCAATCACGGGGACAACTTACAGTCAGTCACGGGGAGAGCCTACAGGCAGTCATGGGAAGAACTTACAGGCAGTCAAGTGGTGAACTTATAGGCAGTCAGAGGGAGAGCCTACAGGCAGTCACGGGGAGAAGTTACAGGCAGTCACGAGGAGAGCCTAAAGGCAGTCATGGGGAGAGCTTCCAATCAGTCACGGGGAGAGCCTACAGCCGGTCACAGGGAGAGCCTACAGGCTGTCAAAGGGAGAATTTACAGGCAGTCATGGGGAGACCCTACAGGCAGTAACCGGCAGAGTCCACAGGTAATCACGGAGAAAACTTACAGGCAGTCACGAGGAGAGCCTACAGGCAGTCAGGGGGAGAGCCTACAGTCAGCACGGGGTGAGCATACAGACAGCCACGAAGAGAGCCTACAGGCAGTCATGGAGACAACTTACAGTCAGTCAGGGGGAGAGCCTACAAACAGTCACGGGGCGAACTTACAGGCAGACAAGTGGAGAACTTACAGGCAGTCACGGGGAGAGCATACAGTCAGTCATAGGGAGAGCATACAGTCAGTCACGTGGAGAGCCTACAGGCTGTCAAAGGGAGAATTTACAGGCAGTCATGGGGAGAACCTACAGGCAGTAACCGGCAGAGTCCACAGGTAGTCACGGAGAAAACTTACAGGCAGTCACGAGAGAGCCTACAGGCAGTCAGGGGGAGAGCCTACAGACAGCCACGAGGCGAGCCTACAGGCAGTCATTGGGTGAACTTTCAGGCAGTCACAGGGACAACTTACAGTCAGTTACGGGGAGAGTTTACAGGCAGTCACGGGGAGAGCCTACAGGCAGTCACGGGGAGAGCTTACAGGTAGTCAAGTGAAGAACTTACAGGCAGTCACGAGGAGAGCCTACAGACAGTCACAGGGAGAACTTACAGGCAGTCACGTGGACAGCATACATTCAGTCACGGGATGAACTTACTGGCAGTCCTGGGTAGAACTTACAGACTGTCACGGGGAGAGCCAACAGTCAGTCACGGGGAGAGCCTACAGGCAGTCAGGGGTAGAACGTACAGGCAGTCATGGGGATAACTAACAGTCAGTCAAAGGGAGAGCATAGAGGCAGGCCGGGGGAGAGCCTACAGTCACTCACGGGGAGAGCCTACAGGCAGTAATGGGGAGAGCCTACAGGTGGTCACAGGGAGAACCCTCAGGCAGTCACAGGGAGAGCTTACAGTCAGTCAGGGAGAGAGCCTACAGTCAGTCACGTGGAGAGTCTATAGGCAGTCACGGGGAAAGCTTACTGGCTGTCACAGGGGAGCCTACAGGCAGTCACGGGGAGAACTTACAGTCAGTCATGGTACGAGCCTACAGGCAGTTACGGGGAGAACTTGCTGTCAGTCATGGGGAGAGCCTACAGGCAGTCACGGGGACAGCTTACAGGCAGTCAAGTGGAGAACTAACAGGTAGGCATGGGGAGAACTTACAGGCAGTCACGGGGAGAGCCCACAGTCAGTCACAGGGAGAGCCTATTGTCAGTCACGGGGAGGGCCTATAGGCAGTCACAGGGAGAGCATACGGGCGGTCACGGGGAGAGCCTACAGGCAGTCACAGGGGAGCCTACAGGCAGTCACGGGGAGAGCCTACAGGCAGTCACAGGGAGACCCTACTGTCAGTCACCGGGGAGAGCCCTCAGGCTGTCATGGGGAGAACTTACAGGCAGTCACGGAGAGATCTTACAGTCAGTCATGGGGAGAGCCTACAGGCAGTCATGGGGAGAACTTACAGGATGTCATGGGGAGAACTTACTGTCAGTCATGGGGAGCGCCTACAGGAAGTCAGGGGGGAGCCTACAGTCAGTCACGGGGAGTGCCTGCAGGCAGTCACATGGTGAACTTACAGTCAGTCATGGTGCGAGCCTACAGGCAGTCACGGGGAGAGCCTACATGCTGTCACGGGGAGAGCCTGCAGGTTGTCATGGGGACAACTTACAGGCAGTTACTGGGAGAGCCTACAGGCAGTCACGGGAAGAACTTACAGGCACTCACGGGGTGAACTTACAGACAGTCAGGGGGATAGCTTACAGGCAGCCAGGGGGAGAGCCTACAGGCAGTCACGGGAAGAACCTACAGGTGGTCACGGGGAGATCCCTCAGGCTGTCACGGGGAGAACTTACAGGCAGTCAGGGAGAGAGCCTACAGTCAGTCATGGGGAGAGCTTACAGGCAGTCAGATGGTGAACTTACAGGCAGTCACGGGGAGATCTTGCAGGCAGTAACGGGGAGAGCTTACAGGCAGTCAGAGGGAGAGCCTACAGTCAGAAATGGGGAGTGCCTACAGCCAATCACGGGGACAACTTACAGTCAGTCACGGGGAGAGCATACAGGCAGTCATTGGGAGAAACTACCGTCAGTCACGAAGAGAGCCTACAGGCAGTCAGAGGGAGAGCTTACAGGCAGTCAAATGGTGAACACAGGCAGTCATGGGGAGAGCTTACAGGCAGTAACTGGAGAGCCTACAGGCAGTTATTGGGAAAAACTACCGTCAGTCACGGAGAGAGCCTACAGACAGTCATGGGGAGAGCTTACAGGCAGTCAGATGGTGAACTTACAGGCAGTCACGGGGAGATCTTGCAGGCAGTAACGGGGAGAGCTTACAGGCAGTCAGAGGGAGAGCCTACAGTCAGAAATGGGGAGTGCCTACAGCCAATCACGGGGACAACTTACAGTCAGTCACGGGGAGAGCCTACAGGCAGTCATGGGAAGAACTTACAGGCAGTCAAGTGGTGAACTTATAGGCAGTCAGAGGGAGAGCCTACAGGCAGTCACGGGGAGAAGTTACAGGCAGTCACGAGGAGAGCCTAAAGGCAGTCATGGGGAGAGCTTCCAATCAGTCACGGGGAGAGCCTACAGCCGGTCACAGGGAGAGCCTACAGGCTGTCAAAGGGAGAATTTACAGGCAGTCATGGGGAGACCCTACAGGCAGTAACCGGCAGAGTCCACAGGTAATCACGGAGAAAACTTACAGGCAGTCACGAGGAGAGCCTACAGGCAGTCAGGGGGAGAGCCTACAGTCAGCACGGGGTGAGCATACAGACAGCCACGAAGAGAGCCTACAGGCAGTCATGGAGACAACTTACAGTCAGTCAGGGGGAGAGCCTACAAACAGTCACGGGGCGAACTTACAGGCAGACAAGTGGAGAACTTACAGGCAGTCACGGGGAGAGCATACAGTCAGTCATAGGGAGAGCATACAGTCAGTCACGTGGAGAGCCTACAGGCTGTCAAAGGGAGAATTTACAGGCAGTCATGGGGAGAACCTACAGGCAGTAACCGGCAGAGTCCACAGGTAGTCACGGAGAAAACTTACAGGCAGTCACGAGAGAGCCTACAGGCAGTCAGGGGGAGAGCCTACAGACAGCCACGAGGCGAGCCTACAGGCAGTCATTGGGTGAACTTTCAGGCAGTCACAGGGACAACTTACAGTCAGTTACGGGGAGAGTTTACAGGCAGTCACGGGGAGAGCCTACAGGCAGTCACGGGGAGAGCTTACAGGTAGTCAAGTGAAGAACTTACAGGCAGTCACGAGGAGAGCCTACAGACAGTCACAGGGAGAACTTACAGGCAGTCACGTGGACAGCATACATTCAGTCACGGGATGAACTTACTGGCAGTCCTGGGTAGAACTTACAGACTGTCACGGGGAGAGCCAACAGTCAGTCACGGGGAGAGCCTACAGGCAGTCAGGGGTAGAACGTACAGGCAGTCATGGGGATAACTAACAGTCAGTCAAAGGGAGAGCATAGAGGCAGGCCGGGGGAGAGCCTACAGTCACTCACGGGGAGAGCCTACAGGCAGTAATGGGGAGAGCCTACAGGTGGTCACAGGGAGAACCCTCAGGCAGTCACAGGGAGAGCTTACAGTCAGTCAGGGAGAGAGCCTACAGTCAGTCACGTGGAGAGTCTATAGGCAGTCACGGGGAAAGCTTACTGGCTGTCACAGGGGAGCCTACAGGCAGTCACGGGGAGAACTTACAGTCAGTCATGGTACGAGCCTACAGGCAGTTACGGGGAGAACTTGCTGTCAGTCATGGGGAGAGCCTACAGGCAGTCACGGGGACAGCTTACAGGCAGTCAAGTGGAGAACTAACAGGTAGGCATGGGGAGAACTTACAGGCAGTCACGGGGAGAGCCCACAGTCAGTCACAGGGAGAGCCTATTGTCAGTCACGGGGAGGGCCTATAGGCAGTCACAGGGAGAGCATACGGGCGGTCACGGGGAGAGCCTACAGGCAGTCACAGGGGAGCCTACAGGCAGTCACGGGGAGAGCCTACAGGCAGTCACAGGGAGACCCTACTGTCAGTCACCGGGGAGAGCCCTCAGGCTGTCATGGGGAGAACTTACAGGCAGTCACGGAGAGATCTTACAGTCAGTCATGGGGAGAGCCTACAGGCAGTCATGGGGAGAACTTACAGGATGTCATGGGGAGAACTTACTGTCAGTCATGGGGAGCGCCTACAGGAAGTCAGGGGGGAGCCTACAGTCAGTCACGGGGAGTGCCTGCAGGCAGTCACATGGTGAACTTACAGTCAGTCATGGTGCGAGCCTACAGGCAGTCACGGGGAGAGCCTACATGCTGTCACGGGGAGAGCCTGCAGGTTGTCATGGGGACAACTTACAGGCAGTTACTGGGAGAGCCTACAGGCAGTCACGGGAAGAACTTACAGGCACTCACGGGGTGAACTTACAGACAGTCAGGGGGATAGCTTACAGGCAGCCAGGGGGAGAGCCTACAGGCAGTCACGGGAAGAACCTACAGGTGGTCACGGGGAGATCCCTCAGGCTGTCACGGGGAGAACTTACAGGCAGTCAGGGAGAGAGCCTACAGTCAGTCATGTAGAGAGCCTACAGGCAGTTACGGGGAGAGCCTACATGCTGTCACGGGGACAACTTACAGGCAGTCACGGGGTGAACTTACAGGCAGTCAGGGGGAGAACTTACAGGCAGTCATGGGGAGAGACTAAGGGCAGTCACGTGGAGAGCCTACAGGCTGTCAAAGGGAGAACTCCCAGGCAGTCCTGGGTGGAGCTTACAGGCAGTAACCGGGAAAGCCTACAGACAGTCACCGGGAAGGCTTACAGGCAGTCACGGGGAGAGCCTACAGGCAGTCACGGGGAGAACTTACAGGCAGTCACGAGGAGAACTTACTGTCAGTCACGGGGAGAGCCTACCGTCAGTCATGGTGCGAGCCTACAGACAGTCATGGGGAGAGCCAATATGCTGTCATGGGGAGAGCCTGCATGCTGTCACGGGGACAACTTACAGGCAGTCAGTGGGAGAGCCTACAGCAGTCATGGGAAGCACCTACAGGTGGTCACGGGGAGAGCCCTTAGGCTGTCACAGGGAGAACTTACAGGCAGTCACGGGGAGAGCCTACAGTCAGTCACGGGAAGAGCCTACAGGCAGTCAGGGGGAGAGCTTACAGTCAGTCTCAGGTAGATCCTACAGGCAGCCACAGGGAGAACTTACAGGCAGCCACGGGGAGAGCCTACATTCAGTCACGGGGAGACCCTACATTCAGTCACGGGGAGAGCCCTCAGGCTGTCATGGGGAGAACTTACAGGCCGTCACGGGAAGAACTAACAGTCAGTCAAAGGGAGAGCCTGCAGGCAGTCACGGGGAGAGCCTACTGTCAGTCACGGAGAGAGCTTACAGGTGCTCACGGGGAGAGCCTACAGGTAGGCGCAGGGAGAGCTTACAGGCAGTCAGGAGGAGAGCCTACAGGCAGTCACGGGGAGAGCCTATAGGCAGTCACGGAGAGAGCTTACAGGTACTAACGGGGAGAGCCTACAGGTAGTCACGGGGTGAACTTTCAGGCAGTCACAGGGACAACTTACAGTCAGTTACGGCGAGAGTTTAGAGGCAGTCATGGGGAGAAGTTACAGGCAGTCAAGTGGAGAACTTACAGGTAGTCACGGGGAGAACATACAGGCAGTAACCGGAGAGCCTACAGGCAGTCAGGGGAGAGACTACCGTCAGTCACGGAGAGAGCCTACAGACAGTCACGGGGAGAGTTTACAGGCAGTCATGTGGAGAACTTACTGGCAGTCACGGGGACAACTTACAGTCAGTCACGGGGAGAGCCTACAGACAGTCACGGGGAGAGCTTACAGGCAGTAACGGGGAGAGCTTACAGGCAGTCAGAGGGAGAGCCTACAGTCAGTCACAGGGACAACTTACAGTCAGTCACGGGGAGAACTTACAGGCAGTCAAGTGGTGAACTTATAGGCAGTCAGAGGGAGAGCCTACAGACAGTCAAGGGGAGAGCCCTCAGGCAGTCACAGGGACAACTTACAGTCAGTTACGGCGAGAGTTTAGAGGCAGTCACGGGAGAAGCAACAGGCAGTCAAGTGGAGAACTTACAGGTAGTCACGGGGAGAACATACAGGCAGTAACCGGAGAACCTACAGGCAGTCAGGGGAGAGACTACCGTCAGTCACGGAGAGAGCCTACAGACAGTCACGGGGAGAGCTTACAGGCAATTAAGTGGAGAACTTACAGGCAGTTACAGGGAGAGCTTACAGGCAGTAACGGGGAGAGCTTACAGGCAGTCAAGTGGTGAACTTATAGGTAGTCACGGGGAGAGCCTACAGCCAGTCACGGGGAGAGCTTACAGGCAGTCATGAGGAGAGCCTAAAGGCAGTCATGGGGAGAGCTTACAATCAGTCACGGGGAGAGCCTACAGCCGTCACAGGGAGAGCCTGCAGGCTGTCACGGGGACAACTTACAGGCAGTCACTGGAAGAGCCTACAGGTAGTCATGGGAAGAACTTACAGGCAGTCACGGGGTGAACTTACAGACAGTCAGGGGGAGAGCCTACAGTCACAGGGAGAGCTTACAGTCAGCAGTTGGAATCAAACCCCAGTTGGTGATCACTGGCACTATGAAGTGTTCCATGAACTCCTACACTACTATGACGCAAATTCGCATTCAGTCACATCAGAATCGTGAAGGTGACACAACACACAGACATAAATTATTCATGGGGTGGTACAGTCATCGTCACCATGTGCCGTGTCAAATGACGTGGGTGATCACAGCCAATGACCATGATTCTCCTGGCAAATTTTTTACAGTAGTGGTTTGCCATTGCCTTCTTCTGGCAGTGCCTTTACAAGACGGGCAGCCCCAGCCATTATCAATACTCTTCAGAGATTGTCTGCCTGGTGTCAGTGGTCTCATAACCAGGACTTGTGATGTGCACCAGCTGCTCGTACAACCATCCACCACCTGGTCCCATGGCTTCACGTGACCCTGATTGGGGGAAAGGGGATAAGCATGTGCTACACCTTACCCAAGGGTGACCTATAAGCTAGCGGAGTGAAGGAATCATACTTCCACCCCGCCACCATGGTGTTATCTCCAGATGATAGTAGACTCAATCTCCACTGTGTAGGAGAATGGTCCAGCTCTGTCCTTAACCTTTCCAAGTACCCACTTTTGATCACCTCTGTAGTCCCTCTCCAGGACTGCTTGTTCAGGAGTGAAACATTGATCCTCCTTGTTTGAGGAGCCTTAAATTTGTCTCAGCTGTTTGTCCTGCATACTTCTTCTGACATTGGGTTTGAGGAGATCCAAATGTGAGCGCAAGGAACAGCATTGCTGGTGAGTTGTTTGTTGTGGAGAGTGCTGCACTGTGATATGCAAAGAGGAAATTGGCAAGCTTCTGGTTCTATGTTCTGCTGACATAGCTCACATTGTGCTCTTCAGACTCCGGACAAAGCTTTCCACTGAGCCATTTGTAGGTGGGTGGTATGGTGCAGATGAAATGTGTCTTTTCTCATTCATTTTCAGTAATGACTGAAACTGTTCCACAACAAACTGTAGTCCATTGTCACTGACTAACGTCCACGCTAGACTGGATAAATCCGTAACCAAAGCTTTTTCTCCTCGTTTTGACCCTTTGTCCACACCGAAACGGCGTTTTCCTCCCCCAAAAACGGAGCTCTGCAGAAACGCTCTCCAGAGTGAATAAATCTGAAAACGCCTAATATCCGGCGTAGTGGGTAACCGGCTATTTATAAAACCGCTGTCATGACGTGCCGGAACAAATGGTGGCGGCAGCGTGGCATTCCATTGTTTTCTTGAACTCAACCTCCAACACCACAACAATATCTGACAATAGATGTGTAACAGCCTAATGTAACATTGTATGGAAATACAAGATAACACTGATACAGACATATTTTATATATTTAACAAGGTGCTTTATTAATGTATTGCTTGTGCAAACATTCAATAGATGTAATTGTCACTTTTGCCCAGTAACTCAATTTATTGCACATGTTAAATACAGCAAAATAATACACAAAGACATGGCAAAAGTAAAGGCAAACAAATGAGGTAACAGCAAATTTCACTTTTACTGAATAGCAAGCCTTATTGCATTTAGTTGTAGCTGTCATCCCTTTCATTGGTGAAGAGACTATGGCTGTAGGAAATGTTTCTGGACAAATGTGCACCAAGTCTTTCATTTGGCAATTTCCTTTTAAGTTTTTCTAGTCTGTAACTGGACAATCGTGCACCAAGTATACCGTTTCCTCTTCGCTTGTTTTCTGTAGATGTGTCCTACACATGCCCAGTAGGAGGAGGTTCACCCAAATATCCGTTTTAATGTGGACAGAGGTATTTTTAAAAACACCTAGTTTGGACGCCTGTTGTTTTTATGCGAAACTGGCTTTTTCAAAATTATCCGGTCGAGTGTAGACGTAGCCTAACATCAGTCCTTGAGAAGAGGCTTCTCAACACATCAACATTCTGCAAGGCTGCAGTGGAGGCTATTGGGAACACTTCTGGCCTCTTTGTCGCTGCACCCACCAAGAAATTTGTGCCCATGAATGGTCCAGCAAAATCCACACACACCTTCTGCCAGGGCGATGCCTGCCATTCCCGGGGATGGAAAGGTGCTGCTCAGGGGCAAGTTGATCCCAGCAATGGTAAAACTGGGGGAACTGTAATTTCTGCTGCACATCCCAACCATTTTGGGTGGCCATGTATACCTGAGACAGTGTGAGTGTTTTACTGGTTTCCCTTTGGATCATCTCTGCTGTAATAGGGAGACATTCATAGAAAACATAGAAAACATAGAAAATAGGTGCAGGAGTAGGCCATTCGGCCCTTCGAGCCTGCACCGCCATTTATTATGATCATGGCTAATCATCCAACTCAGAACCCCGCCCCAGCCTTCCCTCCATACCCCCTGACGCCCGTAGCCACAAGGGCCATATCTAACTCCCTCTTAAATATAGCTAATGAACTGGCCTCAACAGTTTCCTGTGGCAGAGAATTCCACAGATTCACCACTCTCTGTGTGAAGAAGTTTTTCCTAATCTCGGTCCTAAAAGGCTTCCCCTCTATCCTCAAACTGTGACCCCTCGTTCTGGACTTCCCCAACATCGGAAACAATCTTCCTGCATCTAGCCTGTCCAATCTCTTTAGGATCTTATACGTTTCAATCAGATCCCCCCTCAATCTTCTAAATTCCAACGAGTACAAGCCCAGTTCATCCAGTCTTTCTTCATATGAAAGTCCTGCCATCTCAGGAATCAATCTGGTGAACCTTCTTTGTACTCCCTCTATGGCAAAGATGTCTTTCCTCAGATTAGGGGACCAAAACTACACACAATACTCCAGGTGTGGTCTCACCAAGGCCTTGTACAACTGCAGTAGTACCTCCCTGCTCCTGTACTCGAATCCTCTCGCTATAAATGCCAGCATACCATTCGCCTTTTTCACCGCCTGCTGTACCTGCATGCCCACTTTCAATGACTGGTGTATAATGACACCCAGGTCTCATTGCACCTCCCCTTTTCCTAATCGGCCACCATTCAGATAATAATCTGTTTTCCTATTTTTGCCACCAAAGTGGATAACTTCACATTTATCCACATTAAATTGCATCTGCCATGAATTTGCCCACTCACCCAACCTATCCAAGTCACCCTGCATCCTCTTAGCATCCTCCTCACTGCTAACACTGCCACCCAGCTTCGTGTCATCCGCAAACTTGGAGATGCTGCATTTAATTCCCTCATCCAAGTCATTAATATATATTGTAAACAATTGGGGTCCCAGCACTGAGCCTTGCGGTACCCCACTAGTCACCGCCTGCCATTCTGAAAAGGTCCCGTTTATTCCCACTCTTTGCTTCCTGTCTGCTAACCAATTCTCCACCCACACCAATACCTTACCCCCAATACCGTGTGCTTTAAGTTTGCACACTAATCTCCTGTGTGGGACCTTGTCAAAAGCCTTTTGAAAATCCAAATATACCACATCCACTGGTTCTCCCCTATCCACTCTACTAGTTACATCCTCAGAAAATTCTATGAGATTCGGCAGACATGATTTTCCTTTCACAAATCCGTGCTGACTTTGTCCGATCATTTCACCGCTTTCCAAATGTGCTGTTATCACATCCTTGATAACTGACTCCAGCAGTTTCCCCACCACCGACGTTAGGCTAACCGGTCTATAATTCCCCGGTTTCTCTCTCCCTCCTTTTTTAAAAAGTGGGGTTACATTAGCCACCCTCCAATCCTCAGGAACTAGTCCAGAATCTAACGAGTTTTGAAAAATTATCACTAATGCATCCACTATTTCTTGGGCTACTTCCTTAAGCACTCTAGGATGCAGACCATCTGGCCCTGGGGACTTATCTGCCTTCAATCCCTTCAATTTACCTAACACCACTTCCCTACTAACATGTATTTCGCTCAGTTCCTCCATCTCACTGGACCCTCTGTCCCTTACTATTTCTGGAAGATTATTTATGTCCTCCTTAGTGAAGACAGAACCAAAGTAATTATTCAATTGGTCTGCCATGTCCTTGCTCCCCATAATCAATTCACCTGTTTCTGTCTGCAGGGGACCTACATTTGTCTTTACCAGTCTTTTCCTTTTTACATATCTATAAAAGCTTTTACAGTCCGTTTTTATGTTCCCTGCCAGTTTTCTCTCATAATCTTTTTTCCCCTTCCTAATTAAGCCCTTTGTCCTCCTCTGCTGAACTCTGAATTTCTCCCAGTCCTCATCTTAGCTAATTCACGTCTCATACCTTCAAAGTTACCCCTCTTTAAGTTCAGAACCTTTGTTTCTGAATTAACTATGTCACTCTCCATCTTAATGAAGAATTCCACCATATTATGGTCACTCTTAACCAAGGGACCTCTCACGACAAGATCGCTAATTAACCCTTCCTCATTGCTCAAAACCCAGTCCAGAATAGCCTGCTCTCTAGTTGGTTAGTTAATTCAACTTGCATTAGAGAGAATACGTCAAGAGGAGAGTCCGCTTTTGTAAATTTTCAGGTATTTCCTTTTCCAAGGTCAAATGGAACAATCCATCAGCATTTCCATGATTAGGTGTCCTCTTGAATTTAATCTTGTAACTGGGTCCTCCTAAACCCGAGCCCATGTGTTGCTGCCATTAGTGGAACATCCTTCCGTGGGTTGAAAATGTACACCAGTGGTTGATGATCAGTAATGAGGGTAAAATCCCTCCCATCCAGGTACTGGTTGGAAATGCTTTACCTCCCAAAGCAGACTCAAGGTCTCTCTGATAATCTGCGTAATTTTTCTCTGCGCGGTAAGGGAACGTGATACAAAGGCTATTTCCATCACTCATAATATATGATATGACTGCACCTTTACCAAAAGGCAAGGAACGTAGAACAGGCCAGGCTTAACTGTTTAAACACCATAGTGGAGAATAACATATTAGAATGCAAACCAACTATAAGCTTCAAAAATATAAAAATGGGCCGGAATAGGATGAAAAACATCAGTGACAGCCCCAAGGATGGCCTGTATAAAAGCCAGAAGTATTACGAATAAAATAAATGAGCTGGAATTATACACAAGTGTGATATCATAGCAATAACTGAATCCTGGCTGACCTCAAGCAATGGTGCTGAATATAGTTTTAAAGGAATTAAATTGAATTGAATTGACTTTATTTCTTACATCCTTCACATACATGAGGAGTAAAAATCTTTACGTTACCTCTCTGTCTAAATGTGCATTGTGCAATCATAGTAATTTATAATAAATAGAACAGTCAATGTAACACTCAGATTAGCATGAGTTAATCAGTCTGATGGCCTGGTGGAAGAAGCTGTCCCGGAGCCTGTTGGTCCTGGCTTTTATGCTGCGGTACCATTTCCCGGATGGTCACAGCTGGAACAGTTTGTGACTGGGGTGACTTGGGTCTCCAATGATCCTACGGGCCCTTTTTACACATCTGTCTTTGTAAATGTCCTGAATCATGGTGTTTAAACAACTGCAGATGCACTGGGCTGTCCACACCACTCTCTGCAGAGTCCTGTGATTGAGGGAGGTACAGTTCCCATACCAGACAGTGATGCAGCCAGTCAGGATGCTCTCAATTGTGCCATTGTAGAAAGTTCTTAGGATTTGGGGGCCCACACCAAACTTCCTCCACCGTCTGAGGTGAAAGAGCTGCTGTTGTGCCTTTTTCACCACACAGCTGGTGTGTACAGACCACATGAGGTCCTCGGTGATGTGGATGCCGAGGAACTTAAAGCTGTTTACCCTCTCAACCCCAGATCCATTGATGTCAATAATGATATACCTTACTTAGGAAAGATAGGCAAGATCATAAAGATGAGCAGTAGCCATGTAGATAAGAGAGAATTTAAACATGCTTATAATAGGAGGTGAATCGAAATTTAGTGAAGATATCTGGGTGAGAATTGAAAGCTACAAGGATAAGTGAATAACATTGGGTGTACATTATAAATCCCCTAATGCTGATAGTGATTTTAATGAGCAACTCTAACAGAATATTAGAAAAGCAAGTTCTGAGGGTAATGTTATAGTTATGGGAGACTTCAATTTCCCAAATATTGAGTGGGAGATCCCAGTGACTAATGGATTACAGGAAAGTGAGTACATTGAGTTATTGAATGATTGTTTTTTTGATTCAGTATATTAGCACAGCAACAAGGGGGGAGGGGGGATGTCTAGATTTGATATGCTGTAACATTCAGGATAGAACTTAGGGTATGGCTATGTTGAGCCTTTAGGAACAAGTGATCATAACATTGCTAGTCTTGAAGTTTTTTAGGAAAGTAGATCAGTAAAAACCAATTGAATTTCAGAAAGGCAGAGTTTGTGCAGATACAGCAAAGACTTCAGAATGTAAACTGGAAGGAACTGCTTAACATTGAGTCAATTGAGGAACAGTGGGGTTGATTTAAAGAGGTCATACCTGCAGTGCAAGAAATGTTCATACCCAAGGTCTGGAGAAACATAAAAACAATAGATCAACTACATGGATGAATAAAGATAGATATAACAAACCATTGAAGAAAAGACACCTATATAAGGAATACGGAAAATATACTAATGATGTTAACTGTAGGGCATATGAAGGTATGAGTGCTATAGTCAAGAGCGAAATTCGGATTGCCAAAAGGCAGGTTGAGAAGGATATTGCTGATAATGCTAAGATTGACCCCAATAGATTTTTTCAATATTTTAGTTGCAAAAGAAAAGTCAAGGAGGAAGGTAAAAGTATTAGTAATAATAATAGAGAGTTAAGTTATGCAGAGAAGGACATAGTGGATACTCTTAACTCATATATTGCTAAAATATTCACCTGTGCAGATGTTAGCAATATGCCAGCAAGTGTAAAGCAAAATGTGGTTGGTTTAAATGACTTAGAAAGTGAGGTCCTGCTACAGCTGAAAAGGCTGAAAGTTAATAAATCTCCAGGGCCAGACAACATATATCCAAGTGTACTTAAAGAGGTTGGTGATTATATATACAAATCCCTAACATGTATCTTCCAAAAGTCATTGAAGACTGGTGAAATCCCTAAGGACTGGAAATCCCAGTATATAAGAAGGGTGATTGCACTGACCCTGGTAAGCATAACGTGCATAATAGGTAAGATAATGGAAACATTACTAAAGAATGAGATAGAAAAGCAGATGATAAGAACAGGCATGTTAGCAGAAAGTCAGCATGGGTTCAGAAAGTGGAAACCATGTTTTACTAATATGCTGGAGTTCTACGAAGAGACAACTCAAATTTAAGATAACAATAGAATGATTAATATAACTTACTTGGACTTTCAGAAGGCTTTTGACAAAGTACTCTGAAAGAGGCTCATAATTAAATTGCAGGAGTTAGAGATTCAGGGTAAGGTGTGCGAATGGTGCAAATTGGCTCAAAAACAGAAAACAACGAATTATGGTGAGAGGGTCATTTTCACACCTAGAAGATGTTAGAACTGGGGTTCTGCAGGGATCAGTTTTGGGACCGCTGCTGTGTTTAATTTACATGAATGATTTGGATAAACACATAACAAATAAACTAGTAAAGTTTGCCGATGACACAAAATTAAGGGGACAGGTTGATAACATTCAAGCAGCAGAATGAATACAGTTAGATCTAAACAAAATCCAGGTATGGGTAGATAAATGGCAAATGAAATTTAATGGAAGTAAATGTAAAATACTACATATAGGAAGTAGAAATATTAAATATAAATATACAATTGGGTGGTTTTGCGTTAGAAAGTGCAGTGCATGAGAAGGATTGGGGTGTCCTGGTAGACCCATCACTATCAACATCTTGACAATGCATGAGGCGATTAGGAAGGCTAATACAACGTTGGGCTATATAATATGCGCTCAGTGGAGTTCAAGTCAAGAGACATTCTCCTTAAGCTGTGTAATGCACTTGAGGCCACATCTTGAGTTCTGTGTACAATTTTTGTCTCCATATTTTGTGAGGGATGTGAAGACACTGGAGAGAGCCCAGTGAAGGGTGACTAGACTCATTCCAGGTCTGCAGAGTTTGAGCTATGAAGAAAGAGTGAAAGAATTAAATCTTTTTAGCTTAAGTAAGTGTAGAATGAGAAGAGAGATGATGGAAGTGTTCAAAATCATCAAAGGAAGAAGTAAAGTGCTACTTCAAAATTAATCCATCATCAAGGACATGAGGTGGAGATTGGTTAAGGGAAGATTTCAGACTAACTTCAGGAAGCATTTCTTTACACAGCGGGTTGTGGACAAATGGAAAAAGCTACCTGTGTATTTGGAATTAGTACCTTAGAGACTTCTAAATTGAAGCTTGATAGTTATTTCAACACACCATGTGAACAGGAATTTGGCAAACTTTGTTGGGCTGAATGGCCTGGTCTTGTCAAAAACTTTCTGACGTTCTAATGTCACAAGCAAGCTTTACTGGACGATATTGATAATAATGTGTGAGTACAGTGCCTGATGACACCATTTCCTTTATCTTTTTGAAAGAATTATCCATTGCCATTTCTTCACAAGCTGTAGCAATGAGTTCAATAGGTGGAGCACAGTAGTCAGGTTTGGCAGGAACCTGTTATAGTCATTGACAAACCCTAAAAAGGACCACACCTTCGGCCTTGGGGTATCCACTGCTACCTTTGTACTTGAATTTTCTCAGCACACTTGCGTAATTCTTGTGCATCAATGATGTGACCACTGTAAGTGATGCTTGGTTTAAAGAATTCACATTTGTTGCATCATGCTCTGATCCCATAATATTCTAATCTTTTTAAAGCTGTCTTGAGATTTTGGAGATCTTCCTTGTCATTCTTACCAGTAACAATGATGACATCCAGGTAAACACTGAGTACCTGGGCAGCTTTGCAGCACCTAGTCCATAGCTTTCTGACAAAGTGCAGGTGCAAATCCTACTCCAAAAATAAACCTATTGTAACAATAAAACTCCTTATGAGTGTTTACGGTGAGAAACACTTCTTCCATCTTCATCTGTAGGTAGGTTTCATCTAAGTCCACTTTGCTGAAATGTTTTCTCCAGAAAAGTTTGCAAAGATATTTCTATCCTACCAGAGTGTATTGATCTACTTTCAGTACTGGGTTGATGGTGATTTTAAAATCACCACGGGTCCTGACAGACCCATCCTTCTTGGGACTAGTACCTTTCATAATTTGCTTTCAGTTGACTCTGTTGCAGGGGATGTGACACGCAATTGGTGGCTAGATCTCCAATCAACTTGTGGTTGTGTCAGCCACTCATGACCCACAATGCTGCCCCTTCTGTTTTTACCACATACAAGCCCAAGGTGGCCTGTTGGTCGTTGTATTTCACTGTTGCAAATTCCATTCCCACTGGAGTTATCTTTTCTCCACTATAAGTTCTCAGTTGGACATCTGCAGGCTTCAGTTCAGTTTCTTTGAAATGCCATTCAAACTGAATTGCATCTCTGGCAGCTGCTTCCATTGATACAGCAATTTCAACTGCTCTTTTAAATGTATGTTGTGTTTAGCTGGGAGCCATTTTTTAATGTTTTCTTGTAAGATTTCATAAACTAAACAATCTCTCAGTGCACCATTATCCACCATTGAACTGACAATGCTCAGACAATCACTTCAATTCAGCCGCTTATGCTGAATTGGACTGCCTTTTGATTTCGCTTATGAAACCTAAAGTATTCTGCAATCAGCAATGGTTTTGATTCAAAGTGTTCCTGCATTACTTTCAGGATATCAGCTGTGTTCATTTTGGCTGGTTTGGTTGGAGCAGTCAAACTTCCAAGCAAATTGTATTTTCTTCCACCCAATGCACTCAGCAAAACTGGCACTCGCTTCTCATTGGCTATTTTCATTTGCTTCAAATTACTGTTCAGTTTGCTCAGTCTACAAAATCCAGTTATCTGTTGTGCAATTAAACATGTCTATTTTTTCCAGTGTAGTCAGTCATTTCTCTTTT
The DNA here is from genome assembly GCF_963921235.1 of Mobula hypostoma. Taxonomy (NCBI): domain Eukaryota; kingdom Metazoa; phylum Chordata; class Chondrichthyes; order Myliobatiformes; family Myliobatidae; genus Mobula; species Mobula hypostoma. The sequence continues at coordinate 104,978,392 of NC_086101.1, read as the reverse complement.
GTGATTAGATTGTGTTGAAGGGCCTGTTTACATGCTTTATGACTCTGTGAATCAGGGCTATTGTCACCAACAGCAACACAGCAATGCATGAAATAGAATAAATTAAATTAAGAAACAGAAATTAAAATGCATACAAGTATATTTAAACTCAGTGACCACTTTATTAGGTAAATCTTGTAGATATTTGCATTAATGAGGTGTATACACACACATATATATAAATGGTGAGGGTGGAGTGCCATGGGAGGGGTGTGGGACAGGTGGTAGAGAAGGAGTGCTGGGGAGCGAGGGAGGCATGAGTGCAGACACACTCAGCACTGAGACATTAGGGAAGGTCATTTCATGCTAAGCAATTGGTTTATTGATCTTTACAGAATGCCCCTCTGGTGCTTCCCGTTCCCTCCCCTCTCTCTTCCCCTTCTCCCAACCACGTCTCTCCTCTCCCTGTCCCCTTCCTACTCTCAGTCGGCAATAGAGACCCATATCAGAATCATCACTCCTGGGGTCAGAAAAAGAGTGTGGCTCCCTCCACACCAGCCTATCACACACACCCAGGGTCATAGAGTGAGCACTCCCTCCACACTGTCCCATCACACACTCCCGGGGTCAGACACAGAGTGAATCTCCCTCCACACTGTCCCATCACACCCTCTCAGGGTCAGACACAGAGTGAAGCTCCCTCTACACTGTTCCATCACACACTCCCGGGGTCAGACACAGAGTGAAACTTCCCTCTACACTGTCCCATCACACACACTCCCGGGGTCAGACACAGAGTGAGCACAGGTTGAACACAAACGATGTTGCTGCGACCCTCACTGATATTTGTATTTGTCTCCTCCCCTGCCCATAGGCTACCATCTTGGAAAAGCAGATCCTGGCCAAGGTTCACAATCGGTTCATTGTCTCGCTCGCCTACGCCTTTCAGACCAAGTACGAGCTGTGTCTGGTGATGACTCTAATGAATGGCGGAGATCTTAGGTGAGGAGGAAGTGTCCACCAGCAGCTGGACACGAGTCGGGCCCAGGGATAGCCTTTTCTATAGTTCAGTGGTTGTCCCGTAATCTTTACCCAACTAACCCTTCACCCTCATCTCCATCATCTGTGAGAGCTTAAAACAACTGCCTCCACCTCTCAGACCCCCACTGCCTTTGATTGGATGAGTTAAGATCATAAGATAAACGAGCAGAATGAGGCCATTTGGCCCATCGAGCCTACTTTCAATCAATGATTGAATCATTCCATCATGGCTGATTCATTATCCCTCTCGACGTCATTCTTCCTCTTTCCCCCCGTAACCTTTGTCACCGTGACGAATCAAGGACCTATCAACCTCCACACATGACTTGCTCTTCATAACTGTCTGTGGCAATGAATTCCACAGATTCACCACCCTCTGGCTAAAGAAGTTCCTCTTCATCTCTATTCTAAAAGGACATTATTTTATTCCCCTGGAAATGTATGCTAGCACTGCACTTGCCACCCTCACCACCAACTCAACCTCAAATTAACCTGCATGAGGACTCCCAAGTCCCTTTGCACCACTGATTTCTGAATTTGCTCTTGGTTTACGCCTTTACTCTTTCTACCAAAGTTCATGACCATACACTTCCCCACACTGTGTTACTTAACAGCTGTTGCCCAGGGGTCTTGGACGTCCTGTGCAAGAGCTTGTGGAATGAGCTTTGCTTCCACTTGTGTGTTTATCTCACTGCTAAATCAGATGATCCCATTAGCAGCCCTCTGCTCTTCATGGGATGGCTCTCTAAGAGACTTGGCAGTCCTGGTGCAGGATTTCCTAAAGGTTTTCTCTCTCAGCACATTGGATATTTGACTGTCTTTTTTTAAATGTGTTCTATTGCCTTTCTTTGTTTCATGGGTGCCTGTAAGGAGACGAATCTCAAGGTTGTTTAATGTATACATACTTTGGTAATAAATGTACTTTGAACTTTGAGATTAACGTGCAGGTTGAGTAACAGACGTTTCTGCTAAGTAGGGTGCATAAGTCTAGGGTTAGTGGGGAAATATTTAAAAGGGAACCTTTTTCACGTATGTGCGACGAGCTGCCAGAGTTATGTGGTTGAGGCAGGTACATTTGAGAAGCGCTTGGTCAGGTTCTTGGAGGTGTGGGGCTCGGAGTGGTCTGGGTCAAACACAGAATTGGGACCAACTGGGTGGACACTGTGGTCAGCCTCTCTGTGATCTCACAGTAACTGTACAGCCTTTCTGATAACTGACCAGCTGGGTGGTTTTGCTCAGGGAGGTTGATGTTTGAATATTGGCCTCCAATTGAGATTAGTACCAGATTTAACTCTGACGCAGTCTGAGCCAGATTTGCCAGCACAGAGTCGGGAGCGTTAAGCAGGGAGGTATATCATTTCAGCTTTAATTCACATCAGTTCCCTTGGTCGCATTAACAAAGATCATAATGTAATGGTTTCAGAGGACTGACAGATTATAAAATCCTAGAGCCAGCTGGACTGCCGTGAGACTGCTCAGCCCATTGAGCCTGTACCGGCCATGTGAATGAACCGGCCACTTCCCCCACTCCCCACATCCTGACATGTTGCCCCTTCCAGTGTCCCCCCACTCCCATTCCCTCCTTAAGTCCCTGTTGAATCCGCTCCCTCATGCTTCCCGACAGTGCATTCCTGACCCCGACAGCTCGCTGCAGAGACACCTTCCCCTCCTCTCCTCTCCGGTTCTTCTGTTGACCCCCTTGGCTCCGTGTCCTCTGGGCACCCACCCTCCTGCACTGGGAAACAGTCGCCCCTCCTCCACTCCGTCCCACCCTCCCTGACTCCTAACGTCTCCACTAAACCACCCCGGAATGCGCTCTGCGGGAGTAGCTCCAGGTCCCTGGTCTCCTCTGCAACCAAAGTCCATCTTCCCAGAGCCACAATTAAGATGCTGGAAAAACTCAGTGGGCCAGGCAGCATCTGTGGATGAAGTTGGACAGGCAATGGTTTTGGTCGAGACCCTTCCTTGCTCTCCACTGAGGTTGCCTGACCTGCTGAGTTCCTCTAGCATGCTGTGTGTTGCTCCAGATTCCACTGTCTACCATCTTGTGTCAGTCCAGTCCTACCCAGTCGATCAGGATTCAGAAGGTCAGCCAGGATTCATTAGTTTGCAATAAGGGATCAAGACACTGATTAGATATTTGTCACGTGTAGATCGGAACAGACCGTGAAATGTGTGGTTGGTGTCAATAGCCAAAGGTGTACTGGGCACGAATCATGTTCCCAGTGCCCATGCAGCATGCCCACAACTTATTAATTCCAATCCATTATGTCTTTATGAGGTGAGAGGGGGATGTGAGGGCTAAGTTTTTTACTCAGAGAGTGGTGGATGCCTGGTGTGGTGGTAGAGGCAAATACATTAGTAGCTTTTAAGAGATGCTTGGTTGGGCATATGGATGTGAGGAAGATGGAAGGTTATGGACCTGGTGTAGGTAGGAGGGATTAATGTTTGTGTGTTTTTGATTTGCTTTTCAGCTGATTTGTCACAACATTGTGGGCTGAATGTCCTGCTCCTGTGCTGGACTGTTCTATGAAACCCACGCCTAAAGCACAGCAGTGGGAATTCAACCCCGATCCCCCGATCGTCCACTCTGCAGAGTGCTATGCTACTGCCCAGCCCAAATAAGTCCTTCACTTCCACTAATGCTCTTCATCTGAAGTCATCCTGGGATCTGGGAATGTTCTGCCCTTGAGGTGAACCACCTCACTGAATTACCACAATCTTTCTGGGGCAAATGTTCCAGCATACAGACCCAGTGACAGTGAAGGGACAGTAACAGCTCCTAACACAGAGGAGTGTCTGTCAGGGAAAGCTGTAAGTGGGGCCTTACTGGCCTTGGGATAATGCTTGGTCTGCACAGCTCCTGTCACCACACAGCAAGATGGTGCTGGTAACAATAGTTCAAAGTAAATTTATTACCAAAATGCATACATGTTACCTGAAGATTCATTTTCTTGCAGGCACTTTCAGGAAAATAAAAGAAATACAATGCATAAAAAAGATCAATAACCAATGTGCACGTAAAAAATAATACTAAGAGGATGAGCTGTAGAGACCTGGACTGTGAGTCTGTAGGCTGAACAATCAGATCAGAGTTGTGGTGAGTGAAGTTATTCACACTGGTGCTGGATTGTTATCGGGTAATTGTTGGAGGTGTGGGACCTGAGATACTGTACCACCTGGCTGATTAGTAGTGAGAAGAGAGTAAGACCTGAATGGTTGGGGGTCCTTGATGCTTCTTTCCTGTGATAGTGCTTCTTACATACCCCATAACTGGGTTGCCAAACCAGCAGAAATGGACCACTTAGTTGGAGTCTGGTTTAACAGAAACTAATAAAGTTTTATTAAAGAAATAAGTAACACAGTACTCTAATCGTAAGGATGTAAATGCAACAGGTTGACAATGATAATACACACATGTACACAGAACTAGGGTAGTAGGAATCAACCAAGCTCTATCACAGTCTAGGGGTAAAATGATCAGTCTCAAGTGACTCAGAGTTCAGTTCAGCTGAGTACAGTTCGCAGTAATCGCTGTTGTGCCGTTGGAGAGAGAGACAGAATGCAAATTTTGATTCAAACAGACCTTTGATGTTCTTAGCAGTTAGCTTTCGGGCGCACCCTTTTATGTCTTCTGTGGTCACCGACTGTGACCCCTCCATTCCGGATACGACCGTTCTTCTGCGGTGAACCTGGCACTCAGGCAAGGGCGGACACACACACACTAGGTTCCCACCGATTGTACCTTTTCACCCTGTGCATCTATGGTCAGTTCCCGCGACCAGACCTCCAAACTGCCACCAACTTGTGGGAGCACACCGCTCTTCCAGGGTCTCGTTATCTCATGATCTTGTGGTGTGTGTCATGCCTTAGCGAACCTGTTCTTTTTATCCCCCTGCTGGGGTATCGCCTGTCCATCAAACTTCAAACAGTTCAGGTTCAAAGCAACCGGTCTGTCAATATTCTGAAGTGTGTTTCTTTCTCATTAATCTCTCTCTTCTCTCTTATTAGCATTTTGAATGTTTCTCCATTGTCTCTCTTAACTCTCTCATCAGCATCAATCTTCTGATAACTTGGTTTGTCGTCACAGTGCTGCATGCAAATATACTCAATGGTGGGAAGGGCTTTGTCTGTGTTAGACCGGGCTGCATCTACCACTTTCTGTAGCCTTTTCTGTTCCTGAACTTGGGTGTTTCCATACCAGGCCATGATGTAACCAGTTAGGATTCTCTCCATTGGGCATCTGTAGGAGTTTGTTGGAGTTTCTGGTCACATGCCAAATTTATGCAAACTTCTGAGAAAGTAGAGGAACTGAATATCAGAGTCATTGTTCCCTCTCAGCAGTGCAGGTGTGCGGCTGCACAGTAACTGAAATGCCCCCATGCACATAGCCTTTGTTGCTGCACAGGTGGATTTTCTTTTATATAATGCTAATATAATTCTGAATTATGTTCATATATTTTTGAAATTATGCTTATATAATTTTGAAATCTATGTTAATATAATTGTGAAATACCCTGTGATTAATTATGTTTTGATAAATATAACTTATAAATTTTCTAAATAATAAAGGTACCACAACCTTATGGTAGCATATTCTGTATGTATTTTGGTAATGAATTTACTTTGAACCTTTAGGAGGAGACTGTGTGAGTGGGAGTGGGACATTACTTGGGACAAATCTGAGCACCCTCCCCAATCATCTCTTGCTGAGTCACAATCAGGTTTATTTTCACTGGCGTGCGTCATCAACATTGTTGTTTTGCAGCTGTAATGCAGTGTGGTACATAAAAATCATTTTAAATTACAATAAGAATATACAGTATAATAAATAAATATTTAGACAGATAGATGGAAAAAATAAACAGTGCTAAAACAGCTCAAAATAGTGAAGTAGTGTTCATGGCTTCATTGATGTTCAGAAATCTGACGGCAGAGAGGAAGAAGCTGTTACGAAAACATTGAATATGTGTCTTCAGGCTCCCGTGCTTCCCCCCGATGGTAGCAATGAGAAGCTGGCTTGTCCCAAATGGTTAGGGTCCTCCATGATGGACGCTACCTTTGTGAGGCATCTCCTTTTGAAGATGTCTTTAATGGTGGAGAGGCTCCTGCCCATGATGGAGCTGGCTGCGTTTACAATGCTCTGCAGATTATTCTGATCCTGAGCAGTGGCCCCTCCGCACCAGACAGTGATGTTACCAGTCAGAATGCTCTCCATGATACATCTGTAGAAGTTTGCTAGAGCCTTTGGTAACGTACCAAATTTCCTCAAACTCCTAATGAAAGATACCTGCTGTCCTGCTTTCTTTGAGATTGCATCAATATATTGGCCTACGTCCAGAGAACTTAAGAGAAGTTGACACACAGAAACTTGAACTATTTGTCCTTTCCACTGCTGATCCATCGATGAGGAATGGCGTGTGTTCCTTTGACGTCCTCTTCCTCGCCCACAATCAATTCTCTGGTCTTACTGATGTTGAGTGCAAGGTTGTTATTGCAACACCATTCAACCAGCCAATCCATCTCACTCATGTACGCCCCCTCATTCCTGCTCCCCAGGTTCCACATCTACAATATGGATGAGAAGAATCCTGGCTTTGGGGAGTCCCGCGCACAGTTCTACACTGCACAGATTATCTGTGGCCTGGAACATCTCCACCAGCACCGAATCATCTATCGGGACCTCAAACCTGAGAATGTGCTCCTCGACGATGGAGGTATGGCAGGCAGGGGTCACGACTTGTGACATGCGGCGTGGATCAGGTTCTTCACTGGTCTTCATCAGCATCCTGACAGGCTGAAAGGCGGGTGGGACGTGGATGAGGAGTGGGAAATGTTGAGGGCCAGGGTTGCAGTGTAATCCATGGGCTATGTCCCAGTGAAGAATGTTATAATACAATGGAGGGAGATTTACTCTGTGTCTGACCCGGGGGGTGTGTGATGAGGCAGTGAGGAGAGAGCTTCACGCTGTATCTGACTTTGGGAGTGTGTGATGGGACAGTGTGGAGGGAGTTTCACTCTGTGTCTGACCCTGGGAGTTGTGTGATGAGACAGTCCAGAGGGAGCTTCACTCTGTGTCTGACCCTGGGAGTGTGTGATGGGACAATATGAATGACCCTAATGTTTTCTCCACCACCCCTGTAGACTCACACCGCTCTTGCTACAACAGAAGATTCATTTCATTCACATCATGGCCTCTCAGCTTGCTTCTGCCTGTCTGTCTGCCCTCTCCCCAGCTGTGTCTCACTCCTTCTCCCCTTTCCCCCTACTCTATGCAGGACATGTGCGGATATCGGACCTGGGGCTTGCCACAGTGCTAAAGGAGGACCGAGAATACACCAAGGGATATGCTGGTACACCTGGTGAGTCAGAAGCTTGTCCTGGTGAGACAGCAGCTGTGCAGTCCAACCTCTGCAGAGAGGTGTGACGCCATCAGGTATGGGAGGGGATTGTCATAAGGCGGTGGCTGGGAACGGATCCAAGTGCAAGACACAAACACTGAAGTACTAGGGACAGGACTAGGATACAGGGAGATGGCAAGGACATGGACAGCAAAACCAGAATCCTGGAACTGGACTGAACAAGAAAGCTAGGAGCCTGGGCTTGGACTCCGAGCCAGAGATTGGACAAGGACCTAGTACCTGGGTCTTGCCTCTGGCTCGGACCCCAGGACTAGGCAAGGATGAGGCTTGGCAGGCAGGCAGGACGATGTTGGAATCTTCAGGCTTGAAGCTTGAGGCTAGAGCCTAGAAGCGTGGCTTGGCTTGGCTAGAGGCCAGAGGCTAGAGACTTGGCTTGGCTTGGCTAGAGACTAGAGACAGAGAGTAGAAACTACAGACCAGAGACTAGAGACTTGGCTTGGTTTGGCTAGGGACTAGAGAAAGAGAGTAGAAACTACAGACTAGAGACTAGAGACTAGAAACTTGGTTTGGCATGGCTAGAGGCTAGTGACTTGGCTTGGCTTGGCGAGAGACTAGAGGCTAGAGACTCAGCTTGGCTTGGCTAGAGGCTAGAGACTTGGCTTGGCTAGAGAGTACAGACTTCGCTTGGCTGGGCTAGAGGCTAGAGGATAAAGGCTAGAGACTTGGCTTGGCTTGGCTAGATCCTAGAGGCTAGAGGATAGAGACTTGGCTTGGCTTGGTTAGAGGCTAGAGACTTGGCTTGGCTAGAGGTCAGAGACTTAGCTTGGCTAGAAGCTAGAGACTTGGCTTAGCTTGGCTTGGCTTGGCTTGGATAGAGGCTAGAGACTTGGCTTGGCTTGGCTTGGCTTGGCTAGAGGCTAGAGCTTGGCTTGGCTTGGCTTGGCTACAGGCCAGAGGCCAGAGGCCGGAAACAAGAGGCCAGAGGCTTGGCTTGGCCTGGCTAGAGGCTGCAGACTTCCCTTGGCTTGGTTAGAGGCTATAGCCTTGGCTTGGCTATAAGCTAGAGGCTAGAGGCGAGAGGCTAGAAGATAGACACTTGGCTTGGCTTGTTAGAGGCTAGAGAGATCGCTTGGATTGGCTAGAGGCCAGAGGCTAGAGGCTTGGCTTGTCTGGAGGCGAGAGGCTAGAGGCTAGAGACTTGGCTTGGCCTGGCCAGAGGCCAGAGACCAGAGGCTACAGACATATCTTGACTAGTGGCCAGAGGCCAGAGGCTGGAGGCTAGAGGCTAGAGACTTGGCTTGGCTAGAGGGTAGAGGCTAGAGGCTAGACACTTGGCTTGGCTTGGCTAGAGGCTAGAGACTTGGCTTGGCTTGGCTAGAGGCTAGAGACTTGACTTGGCTTGGCTAGAGGCTAGAGACTTGGCTTGGCTTGTTAGAGGCTAGAGGCTGAAGGCTTGGCTTGGCTTGGCTAGAGACTAGAAGCTACAGGCTAGAGACTTGACTTGGCTTGGCTAGAGGCTAGAGGCTAGAGACTTGGCTTGGCTTGGCTAGAGCTAGAGGCTAGAGACTTGGCTTGGCTTGGCTAGAGGCTAGAGACGTGGCTTGGCTTGGATAGAGGCTAGAGGCTAGAGCCTTAGCTTGGCTTGGCTAGAGGCTACAGGCTAGAGGAGACTGGAGACTTGGCTTGACTTAGCTAGAGGCTAGAGGCCAGAGGCTTGGCTTGGCTAGAAGCTGGAGGCCAGAGACTTGGCTTGGCTTGGCTTGGCTGGAAGCTAGAGGCTAGAGACTTGGCTTGGCTTAGCTAGAGGCTAGAGACTTGGCTTGGCTTGGATAGAGGCTAGAGACTTGGCTTGGCTAGAGGATAGAGGCTAGAGGCTAGAGACCTTAGCTTGGCTTGGCTAGAGGCCAGAGGCCAGAGGCTAGAGGCTAGAGGCTAGAGACTTGGCTTGACAAGAGGCTAGAGGCTAGAGACTTGGCTTGGCATGAGGCTAGGGGATAGAGAGTTCGCTTGGTCTGGCTAGAGGCTAGAGACTTGGGTTGTCCTGGCTAGAAGTTAGAGGCTAGAGGCTAGAGGCTAGAGACTTGGCTTGGCTTGGCTAGAGGCTAGAGGCTAGAGGCTAGAGACTTGGCTTGGCTAGAGGACTAGAGGCTAGAGGCTAGAGACTTGGCTTGGCTTGGCTAGAGGCTAGAGACTTGGCTTGGCTTAGCTAGAGGCTAGAGACTTGGCTTGGCTAGAGGCTAGAGGCTAGAGACTTGGCTTGGCTTGGCTAGAGGCTAGAGACTTGGCTTGGCTTGGATAGAGGCTAGAGACTTGGCTTGGCTAGAGGCTAGAGGCTAGAGGATAGAGACTAGGCTTGGCTTGGCTGGAGGCTAGAGACTTGGCTTGGCTTGGCTAGAGCCTAGAGACTTGGCTTGGCTTGACTAGAGGCTAGAGACTTGGCTTGGCTTGGCTGGAGGCTAGAGATGTGGCTTGGCTTGGATACAGGCTAGAACTTGGCTGGGCTAAAGGATAGAGGCTAGAGGCTAAAGCCTTAGCTTGGCTTGGCTAGAGGCCAGAACTTGGCTTGGCTAGAGGCTAGAGACTTGGCTTTGCTCGGCTAGAGGCTAGAGTCTAGAGACTTGGCTTGGCTTGGCTTGGCTAGAGGCAAGAGACTAGAGGCTAGTAACTTGGCTTGGCTAGAGGCTAGAGGCTAGAGACTTGGCTTGGCTTGGCTTGAGGCTAGAGGCTAGATGCTTGGCTTGGCTTGGCTTGGCTAGAGGCTAGAGACTTGGCTTGGCTTGGCTAGAGGCTAGAGGCTAGAGGCTAGAGACTAGAGACTTGGCTTGGCTAGAATATAGAGGCTAGAGTCTTGGCTTTGGCTCGGGCTAGAGGCTAGAGACTTGGCTTGGCTTGGCTAAAGGCTAGAGACTAGACTAGAGACAGATTAGAGACTAGAGACTTGGTTTGGCTTGGCTAGAGGCTAGAGACTTGGCTTGGCTAGAGGCTAGAGACTTGGCTTGGCTTGGCTAGAGGCTAGAGACTTGGCTTGGCTAAAGGGTAGAGGCTATAGGCTAGCGACTTGGCTTTGCTTGGCCATAGGCCAGAGACTAGAGGCTAGAGACTTATCTTGGCTAATGGCCAGAGGCCAGAGGCCAAAGGTCAGAGGCTAGAGGCTAGAGGCTAGAGACTAGAAGCTTGGCTTGGCCTGGCCAGAGGCTAGAGGCTTGGCTTGGCCTGACTAGAGGCTAGAGACTTGGCTTAGCCTGGCTTGAGGCTAGAGACTTGGCTTAGCCTGGCTTAAGGCTAGAGACTTGGCTTAGCCTGGCTAGTGGCTAGAGACTTGGTTTGGCTTGGCTAGATGCTTGGCTTGGATTGGCTAGAAGCCAGAGTCTAGAGGCTAGAGTCTAGAGGTTTAGCTTCTCTTGGCTAAAGGCCAGAGTCTAGAGACTAGAAGCTAGAGACTAGAAGCTAGAGTCTAGAGACTTGGTCTGACTTGGCTAGAGGTTAGAGACTTGGCTTGGCTTGGCTAGACGCTAGAGGACAGAGGCTAGAGGAAAAAGGCTTGACTTGGCTAGTGGCTAGAGGCTAGAGACTTGGCTTGGCATGAGGCTAGGGGATAGAGAGTTCGCTTGGTTTGGGTAGAGGCTAGAGACTTGAGACTTGGGTTGTCCTGGCTAGAAGTTAGAGGCTAGAGGCTAGAGACTGGAGACCTGGCTTGGCTTGGCTAGTAGCTAGAGGTTAGAGACTTGGCTTGGCTAGAGGCTAGACTTGCTTGAGGCTAGAGGCTAGAGACTAGAGACTTGGCTTGGCTTGGCTAGAGGCTAGAGACTTGGCTTGGCTTAGCTAGAGGCTAGAGACTTGGCTTGGCTTGGCTAGAGGCCAGAGACTTGGCTTGGGCTAGAGGCTAGAGGCTAGAAACTTGGCTTGTCCTGGCTAGATGCTAGAGACTGGAGACTTGGCTTGGCTTGGCTAGAGGCTAGAAGCTAGAGACTTGGCTTGGCTCGGCTAGAGGCTAGAGGCTAGAGACGACTTGGCTTGGCTACAGGCTAGAGGCTAAAACATAGAGGCCAGAGGCTTGACTTGGCTAGAGGCTAGAGGTTAGAGACTTGGCTTGGCTTCGCGAGAGGCAAGAGGCTAGAGGCTTGATTTGCCTTGGCTTGGATAGAGGATAGAAGCTAGAAGATAGAGGACAGAGGCTTGGCTTGGCTAGAGGCTAGAGTCAAGAGGCTACAGGCTACAGGCGAGAGACTTGGCTTGACCTGGCTAGATACTAGAGACTGGAGACTTGACTTGGCTAGAGGCTAGAGTCTAGAGGCTACAGGCTACTGGCAAGAGACTTGGCTTGGCTTGGCTAGAGGCTAGAGGCTAGAGACTTGGCTTGGCTTGGCTAGAGGCTAGAGGCTAGAGGTTTGACTTGACTTGGCTTGGCTAGAGGCTAGAGATTTGGCTTGGCTAGAGGGTAGAGGCTAGAGGCCAGCGACTTGGCTTGGCTTGGCCAGAGGACAGAGAACACAGGCCAGAGGTCAGAGGCTAGAGGCTAGAGACTTGGCTTGGACTGGCTAGAGGCTACGGACTTGGCTTGGCATGGCCAGAGGCCAGAGGACAGAGGCCAGAGAGCTAGAGACTTGGCTAGAAGCTAGAGGCTAAAGGCTAGAGACTTGGCTGGGCTAGAGGATAGAAGCTAGAGGCTAGAGCCTTAGCTACGCTTGGCTTGGCTTGGATACAGGCCAGAACTTGGCTGGGCTAGAGGATAGAGGCTAGAGGCTAGAGCCTTAGCTTGGCTTGGGTTGAGGCCAGAAGCCAGAGGCTAGAGGCTAGAGACTTGGCTTGGCTTGGCCAGAAGACAGAGGCTAGAGGCTTGGCTTGGCCTGTCTAGAGGCTAGAGACTTGGCTTAGGCTGTCTAGAGGCTAGCGGCTTGGCTTGGGTTGGCCAGGGGACAGAGGCCAGAGGCCAGAGGACAGAGGCCAGATGCCAGAGGCTAGAGGCTAGAGGCTAGAGGCTAGACTTGGCTTGGAATGGCTAGAGGCTAGAGACTTGGCTTGGCTTGGCTAGAGGCTAGAGACTTGGCTTGGCTAGAGGCTAGAGGCTAGAGGCTAGAGACTTGGCTTGGCTAGAGGCTAGAGGCTAGAGACTAGAGACTTGGCTTGGCTAGAGGCTAGAGACTTGGCTTGGCTTGGCTAGAGGCTAGAGACTTGGCTTGTCCTGGCTAGATGCTAGAGACTGGAGACTTGGCTTGGCTTGGCTAGAGGCTAGAAGCTAGAGACTTGGCTTGGCTAGAGGCTAGAGACTTGGCTTGGCTTGGCTAGAGGCTAGAAACTTGGCTTGGCTTGGCTAGAGGCTAGAGTCTGGAGACGTGGATTGGCTTGGCATGGCTAGAGGCAAGAGGCTAGAGTCTAGAGACTTGGCTTGGCTTGGCTAGAGGCTAGAGACTTGGCTTGGCTTAGCTAGAGGCTAGAGACTTGGCTTGGCTAGAGGCTAGAGGCTAGAGGCTAGAGACTTGGCTTGGCTAGAGGCTAGAGACGTGGCTTGGCTTGGATAGGGCTAGAGACTTGGCTGGGCTACATGATAGAAGCTAGAGGCTAGAGCCTTAGCTTGGCTTGGCTAGAGGCCAGAGGCCAGAGGCTAGAGACTAGAGACTAGAGGCTAGAGGCTAGAGTCTAGAGGCTAGAGGCTAGAGACTTGGCTTGGCTAGAGGATAGAGGCTAGAGGGTAGAGACTAGGCTTGGCTTGGCTAGAGGCTAGAGTCTAGAGACTTGAATTGGCTTGACTAGAGGCTAGAGACGTGTTGTGGCTTGGATACAGGCCAGAACTTGGCTGGGCTAGAGGATAGAGGCTAGAGGCTAGAGCCTTAGCTTGGCTTGGCTAGAGGCCAGAAGCCAGAGGCTAGAGGCTAGAGGCTAGAGACTTAACTTGGCTAGAGGCCAGAGGCCAGTGGCTAGAGGCTTGGCTTGGCCTGGATAGAAGCGAGAGGCTTAGTTTGGCGTGGCTAGAAGCTAGAGACTTGGATTAGCCTGGCTAGAGGCTTGAGGCTTGGCTTGGCTAGAGGCTAGAGACTTGGCTTGGCTTGGGTAAAAGCCAGAGGCTAGAGACTTGGCTTGTCCTGGCTAGATACTAGAGACTGGAGACTTGGCTTGACTTGGCTAGAGGCTAGAGGCTAGAGCCTTAGCTTGGCTTGGCTAGAGGCCAGAGGCCAGAGGCTAGAGGCTAGAGAGAGACTTGGCTTGGCTTGGCTAGAGGCTAGAGGCTAGAGACGTGGCTTGGCTTGGATAGAGGCTAGAGACTTGCATTGGCTAGAGGATAGAGGCTAGAGGATAGAGACTAAGCTTGGTTTGGCTGGAGGCTAGAGGCTAGAGTCTAGAGACTTGAATTGGCTTGGCTAGAGTCTAGAGACTTGGCTTGGCTTGGCTTCGCTAGAGGCTAGAGGCTAGAGACTTGGCTTGGCTAGAGGATAGAGGCTAGAGGGTAGAGACTAGGCTTGGCTTGGCTAGAGGCTAGAGGCTAGAGTCTAGAGACTTGGCTTGGCTTAGCTAGAGGCTAGAGACTTGGCTTGGCTTGGCTTAAGGTTTGAGGCTAGATGCTTGGCTTGCCTTGGCTTGACTAGAGGCTGGAGACTTGACTTGGATTGGCCAGAGGACAGAGGCTAGAAACTAGAGGCTAGAGGCTTGGCTTGGCTAGAATATAGAGGCTAGAGGCTAGAGACTTGGCTTGGCATGATGCTAGAGGCTAGAGAGTTCGCTTGGTTTGGCTTGAGGCTAGAGACTTGGGTTGTCCTGGCTAGAAGCTAGAGGCTAGAGGCTAAAGGCCAGAGACTTGGCTTGGCTTGGCTAGACTAGAGACTTGGCTTGGCTTGGCTTGGCTAGAAGTTAGAGACTTCGCTTGGCCTTGGTTTGAGGCTAGAGGCTAAAGGATAGTGGATAGATGCCAGAGGCTTGACCTGGCTAGAGGATAGAGGCCGAGACTTGGCTTGGCTAGAGGCTAGAGGCTAGAGACTTGGCTTGGCTTGGCTAGAGGCTAGAGTCTAGAGACGTGGCTTGGCTTGGCATGGCGAGAGGCTAGTGACTTGGCTTGGCTTGGCTAGAGGATAGAGGCTAGAGGCTAGAGACTAGAGGCTTGGCTTGGCTAGAGTATAGAGGCTATAGGCTAGAGACATGGCTTGGCTTGGCTAGAGGGTAGAGGCTAGAGGCCAGCGACTTGACTTGGCTTGGCCGGCGGCCAGAGGCCAGAGGCTAGAGGCTGGAGGCTAGAGACTTGGCTTGGACTGTCTGGAGGCTACGGACTTGTCATGGCATGGCCAGAGGCCGGAGAACAGAGGCCAGATGCTAGAGGCTAGAGACTTGGCTTGGCTTGGCTAGCGGCTAGAGATATGGATTGGATTGGCTAGAGGCCAGAGGCTAGAAACTAGAGGCTACAGACTTGGCTTGGCTTGACTAGAGGCTAGAGACATGGCTTGGCTTGGCTGGACGGTAGAGGCTAGAGGCCAGCGACTTGACTTGGCTTAGCCAGAGGCCAGAGGCTAGAGGCTGGAGGCTAGAGACTTGGCTTGGACTGGCTAGAGGCTACGGACTTGGCATGGCATGGCCAGAGGCCAGAGGACAGAGGCCAGAGGCTAGCGGCTAGAGACATGGCTTGGATTGGCTAGAGGCCAGAAGCTAGAAACTAGAGGCTAGAGACTTAACTTGGCTAGAGGCCAGAGGCTAGAGGCTAGAGACTTGGCTTGGCTTGGCTAGAGGCCAGAGACTTGGCTTGGCTAGAGGCTAGAGACTTGGCTTGGCTTGGCTAGAGGCTAGAGACGTGGCTTGGATTGGATAAAAGCCAGAGGCTAGAGACTAGAAGCTAGAGGCTAGAAGCTAGAGTCTAGAGATTTGACCTGACTTGGCTAGAGGCTAGAGGCTAGAGGCTTGGCTTGGCTTGGCTGAAGGCCAGCGGCTAGAGGCTAGAAGCTAGAGGCTAGAAGCTAGAGGCTAGTGACTTGGCTTGGCTTGGCTAGAGGATAGAGGCTAGAGACTTGGTTTGGCTTAGCTAGAAGCTGGAGGCTAGAAACTTCGCTTGGCTTGGCTAGAGGCTAAAGACCAGAGGATAGATGCCAGAGGCTAGTGGACAGAGGCATGACCTGGCTAGAGGATAGAGGCCGAGACTCGGCTTGGCTTGGCTTCGCTAGAGGCTAGAATCTAGAGGCTTGGCTTGGCTGGCTTGGCTAGAGGATAGAGGCTAGAGGCTAGAGACTTGGCTTGGCTTGGCTAGAGGCTAGAAACTTGGCTTGGCTTGGCTAGAGGCTAGAGTCTAGAGACTTGGCTTGGCTTGGCTAGAGGCTAGAGGCTAGAGACTTGGCTTGGCTTGGCTAGAGGCTAGAGGCTAGAGGCTTGGCTAGAGGCTAGAGGCTTGGCTTGGCTTGGCTTGGCTAGAATATAGAGGCTAGAGGTTAGAGACATGCTTTGGCTTGGCTAGCGGCTAGAGACATGGCTTGTCTTGGCTAAAGGACAGAGGCTAGAGACTAGAAGCTAGAGGCTAGAAGCTAGAGTCTAGAGACTTGGCCTGACTTGGCTAGAGGCTAGAGGTTAGAGACTTGGCTTGGCTTGGCTAGAGGCTAGAGACTTGGCTTGGCTTGGCTGGAGGCTAGAGACTTGGCTTGTCCTGGCTAGATGCTAGAGACTGGAGACTTGGCTTGGCTTGGCTAGAGGCTAGAAGCTAGAGACTTGGCTTGGCTTGGCTAGAGGCTAGAGGCCAGAGACTTGGCTTGGCTAGAGGCTAGAGTCTAGAGACTTGGCATGCCTTGGCTTGGCTGGAGGCTGGAGACTTGGCTTGAATTGGCCAGAGGACAGAGGCTAGAAACTAGAGGTTAGAGGCTTGGCTTGGCTTGGCTAGAGTATAGAGGCTATAGGCTAGAGACATAGCTTGGCTTGGCTAGAGGCTACAGGCTAGAGGCCAGCGACTTGACTTGGCTTGGCATGAGGCTAGAGGCTAGAGAGTTGGCTTGGTTTGGCTAGAGGCTAGAGACTTGGCTTGGACTGGCTAGAGGCTACGGACTTGTCATGGCATGGCCAGAGGCCGGAGCACAGAGGCCAGATGCTAGAGGCTAGAGACTTGGCTTTCTTGGCTAGCGGCTAGAGATATGGATTGGATTGGCTAGAGGCCAGAGGCTAGAAACTAGAGGCTACAGACTTGGCTTGGCTTGACTAGAGGCTAGAGACATGGCTTGGCTTGGCTTGACGGTAGAGGCTAGAGGCCAGCGACTTGACTTGGCTTGGCCAGAGGCCAGAGGCTAGAGGCTAGAGGCTAGAGACTTGGCTTGGCTTGGCTTGGCTAGAGGCTAGAGACTTGGCTTGTCCTGGCTAGATGGCTAGAGACTGGAGACTTGGCTTGGCTTGGCTAGAGGCTAGAGACTTGGCTTGGCTTGGCTAGAGGCCAGAAGCTAGAAACTAGAGGCTAGAGACTTAACTTGGCTAGAGGCCAGAGGCCAGAGGCTAGAGACTTGGCTTAGCCTGGCTAGAGGCCTGAGGCTTGGCTTGGCTAGAGGCTAGAGACTTGGCTTGGTTTGGCTAGAGGCTTGGCTTGGATTGGATAAAAGCCAGAGGCTAGAGACTAGAAGCTAGAGGCTAGAAGCTAGAGTCTAGAGATTTGACCTGACTTGGCTAGAGGCTAGAGGCTCGAGGCTTGGCTTGTCTTGGCTGAAGGCCAGCGGCTAGAGGCTAAAAGCTAGAGGCCAGAAGCTAGAGTCTAGAGACTTGGCCTGACTTGGCTAGAGGCTAGAGACATGGCTTGGCTTGGCTGGACGGTAGAGGCTAGAGGCCAGCGACTTGACTTGGCTTAGCCAGAGGCCAGAGGCTAGAGGCTGGAGGCTAGAGACTTGGCTTGGACTGGCTAGAGGCTACGGACTTGGCATGGCATGGCCAGAGGCCAGAGGACAGAGGCCAGAGGCTAGCGGCTAGAGACATGGCTTGGATTGGCTAGAGGCCAGAAGCTAGAAACTGGAGGCTAGAGACTTAACTTGGCTAGAGGCCAGAGGCTAGAGGCCTGAGGCTTGGCTTGTCTAGAGGCTAGAGACTTGGCTTGGTTTGGCTAGAGGCTTGGCTTGGATTGGATAAAAGCCAGAGGCTAGAGACTAGAAGCTAGAGGCTAGAAGCTAGAGTCTAGAGATTTGACCTGACTTGGCTAGAGGCTAGAGGCTCGAGGCTTGGCTTGTCTTGGCTGAAGGCCAGCGGCTAGAGGCTAAAAGCTAGAGGCTAGAAGCTAGAGTCTAGAGACTTGGCCTGACTTGGCTAGAGGCTAGAGGTTAAAGACTTGGCTTGGCTTGGCTAGAAGTTAGAGACTTCGCTTGGCTTGGCTAGAGGCTAAAGACCAGAGGATAGATGCCAGAGGCTAGAGGACAGAGGCATGACCTGGCTAGAGGATAGAGGCCGAGACTCGGCTTGGCTTGGCTTCGCTAGAGGCTAGAATCTAGAGGCTTGGCTTGGCTGGCTTGGCTAGAGTATAGAGGCTAGAGGCTAGAGACTTGGCTTGACTGGGCTAGGGGCTAGAGACATGGCTTGGCTTGGCTTGAGGCTTGAGGCTAGATTCTTGGCTTGCCTTGGCTTGACTAGAGGCTGGAGACTTGACTTGGATTGGCCAGAGGACAGAGGCTAGAAACTAGAGGCTAGAGGCTTGGCTTGGCTTGGCTTGGCTTGGCTTGGCTTGGCTAGAATATAGAGGCTAGAGGTTAGAGACATGCTTTGGCTTGGCTAGCGGCTAGAGACATGGCTTGTCTTGGCTAAAGGCCAGAGGCTAGAGACTAGAAGCTAGAGGCTAGAAGCTAGAGTCTAGAGACTTGGCCTGACTTGGCTAGAGGCTAGAGGTTAGAGACTTGGCTTGGCTAGAAGTTAGAGACTTCGCTTGGTTTGGCTTGAGGCTAGAGGCTAAAGGATAGAGGATAGATGCCAGAGGCTAGAGGACAGAGGCTTGACCTGGCTAGAGGATAGAGGCCGTGACTCGGCTTGGCTACAGGCTAGAGGCCAGCGACTTGACTTGGCTTGACCAGAGGACAGAGGCCAGAGGCCAGAGGCTAGAGGCTGGAGGCTAGAGACTTGGCTTGGACTGGCTAGAGGCTACGGACTTGGCATGGCATGGTCAGAGGCCGGAGCACAGAGGCCAGATGCTAGAGGCTAGAGACATGGCTTGGCTTGGCTGGATGGTAGAGGCTAGAGGCCAGCGACTTGACTTGGCTTGGCCAGAGGACAGAGGCCAGAGGCCAGAGGCTAGAGGCTGGAGGCTAGAGACTTGGCTTGGACTGGCTAGAGGCTATGGACTTGGCATGGCATGGCCAGAGGACAGAGGCCAGAAGCTAGCGGCTAGAGACATGGCTTGGATTGGCTAGAGGCCAGAAGCTAGAAACTAGAGGCTAGAGACTTAACTTGGCTAGAGGCCAGAGGCCAGAGGCTAGAAGCTTGGCTTGGCCTGGATAGAGGCGAGAGGCTTGGCTTGCCGTGGCTAGAAGCTAGAGACTTGGCTTAGCCTGGCTAGAGGCTAGAGACTTAGCTTAGCCTGGCTAGTGGCTAGAGACTTGGCTTGGCATGGCTAGCGGTTAGTGGCTTGGGTTGGCTAGCGGCTAGAAGCTTGGCTTGGCTAGAGGCTAGAGACTTGGCTTGGCTTGGCTAGAGGCTAGAGACTTGGCTTGGTTTGGTTAGAGGCTTCGTTTGGATTGGCTAGAAGCCAGAGGCTAGAGGCTAGAGACTAGAGGTTTGGCTTGTCTTGGCTAAAGGCCAGAGGCTAGAGATTAGAAGCTAGAGGCTAGAAGCTAGAGTCTAGAGACTTGGCTTGGCTTGGCTACAGGTTAGAGGCTAGAGGCTAGAAACTTGACTTGGCTTGTCTAGAGGTTAGAGACTTGGCTTGGCTAGAGTGTAGAGGCTAGGGGCTACCGACTTGGTTTGGCTTGGCCAGAGGCCAGAGGACAGAGGCCAGAGGCCAGAGGCTAGAGGCTGGAGGCTGGAGACTTGGTCTGGCTAGTGTCTAGAGTCCAGAGGCTTGGCTTGGCTACAGGCTAGAGGCTGGAGACTTGGCATGACTTGGCTGGAGGCTAGAGGCCTGAGGTTTGGCTTGGCTGGAGGCAAGAGGCTAGAGGCTAGAGACTTGGTTTGGATTGGCTAGAAGCCAGAGGCTAGAGGCTTGGCTTGGCCTGGCTAGAGGCTAGAGACTTGGCTTAGGCTGGCTAGAGGCTAGAGACTTGACATGGCTTGGCTAGAGGCCAGCGACTTGACTTGGCTTGGCTAGAGGCCAGAAGCCAGAGGCTAGAGGCTAGAGGCTAGAGACTTGGCTTGACAAGAGGCAAGAGGCTAGAGACTTGGCTTGGCATGAGGCTAGGGGATAGAGAGTTCGCTTGGTTTGGCTAGATGCTAGAGACTTGGCTTGACTTAGCTAGCGGCTAA
The DNA here is from genome assembly GCF_963921235.1 of Mobula hypostoma. NCBI lineage: Eukaryota > Metazoa > Chordata > Chondrichthyes > Myliobatiformes > Myliobatidae > Mobula > Mobula hypostoma. Next base: position 104,958,635 of record NC_086101.1, on the reverse strand, counting down.
AGACTGGATTGGATTGGCTAGAGGCCAGAGGCTAGAGGCTACAGACTTGGCTTGGCTTGGCTAGAGGCTAGAGACATGGCTTGGCTTGGCTGGATGGTAGAGGCTAGAGGCCAGCGACTTGACTTGGCTTGGCCAGAGGACAGAGGCCAGAGGCCAGAGGCTAGAGGCTGGAGGCTAGAGACTTGGCTTGGACTGGCTAGAGGCTACGGACTTGGCATGGCATGGCCAGAGGCCAGAGGATGACGTCAGAGGCTAGCGGCTAGAGACATGGCTTAGATTGGCTAGAGGCCAGAAGCTAGAAACTAGAGGCTAGAGACTTAACTTAGCTAGAGGCCAGAGGCCAGAGGCTAGAAGCTTGGCTTGGCTGGAGGCTAGAGGCTAGAGTGGCTTGGCTTGCCGTGGCTAGAAGCTAGAGACTTGGCTTAGCCTGGCTAGAGGCTAGAGACTTAGCTTAGCCTGGCGAGTGGCTAGAGACTTGGCTTGGCTTGGCTAGCGGCTAGTGGCTTGGCTTGGCCAGCGGCTAGAAGCTTGGCTTGGTTTGGCTAGAGGCTTGGCTTGGATTGGCTAGAAGCCAGAGGCTAGAGGCTAGAGACTAGAGGTTTGGCTTGTCTTGGCTAAAGGCCAGAGGCTAGAGATTAGAAGCTAGAGGCTAGAAGCTAGAGTCTAGAGACTTGACTTGGCTTGTCTAGAGGCTTGAGACTTGGCTTGGCTAGAGTGTAGAGGCTAGGGGCTACCGACTTGGCTTGGCTTGGTCAGAGGCCAGAGGACAGAGGCCAGAGGCCAGAGGCTAGAGGCTGGAGGCTGGAGACTTGGTCTGGCTAGTGTCTAGAGTCCAGAGGCTTGGCTTGGCTACAGGCTAGAGGCTGGAGACTTGGCATGACTTGGCTGGAGGCTAGAGGCCTGAGGTTTGGCTTGGCTAGAGGCTAGAGGCCAGAGACTTGGCTTGGCTTGGCTTGGCTGGAGGCTAGAGACTTGGTTTGGATTGGCTAGAAGCCAGAGGCTAGAGGCTTGGCTTGGCCTGGCTAGAGGCTAGAGACTTGGCTTAGGCTGGCTAGAGGCTAGAGAGTTGACATGGCTTGGCTAGAGGCTAGAGAGTTGGCTTGGTTTGGCTAGAGGCTTGGCTTGGATTGGATAGAAGCCAGAGGATAAAGACTAGAAGCTAGAGGCTAGAAGCTAGAGTCTAGAGACTTGGCCTGACTTGGCGAGAGGTTAGAGGCTAGAGGCTAGACACTTGGCTTGTCTTGACTGGAGGCTACCGACTTGGCTTGGCTTGGCCAGAGGCCAGAGGACAGAGGTCAGAGGCCAGAGGCTAGAGGCTAGAGGCTGGAGACTTGGTCTGGCTAGTGGCTAGAGGCCAGAGGCTTGACATGGCTAGAGGGTAGAGGCTAGAGACTTGACTTGGCTAGAGGGTAGAAGCTAGAGACTTGGCTTGGCTAGAGGCTAGAGGCTAGAGACTTGACTTGGCTTGGCTAGAGACTAGAGACTTGGCTTGACTTGGCTGGAGGCTAGAGCCCTGAGGCTAGGCATGGTTAGAGGCTAGAGGCCAGAGACTTGGCTTGGCTTGGCTAGAGGCTAGAGACTTCGCTTGGCTTAGCTAGAGGCTAGAGGCTAGAGGACAGAGGCTTGACTTGGCTAGAGGATAGAGGTCAGAGACTCGGCTTGGCTAGAGGCTAGAGTCTGGAGGTTTGGCTTGGCTTGGCTTGGCTAGAGTCTAGAGGATAGAGGCTAGAGGCTATAGGCTAGAGACTTGGCTTGGCTTGGCTAGAGGCTAGAGACATAACTTGGCTAGAGACCAGAGGCCAGAGGCTAGAGGCTAGAGGCCGGAGTCTAAAGGCTGGAGGCTGGAGGCTTGGCTTACCCTGCTAGAGGTGAAAGACTTGGCTTGGCTTAGCTATAAGCTTGAGACTTGGTTTGGCTTGGCCAGAGGCTAGAGTCATGGCTTCCCTTGGCTTGGCTAGAGGTTAGGGCTTGGCTTGGCTAGAGGCGAGAGACTTCGCTTGGTTTGGTAGAAGCTTGGCTTGGACTGGCTAGAAGCCAGAGCTAGAGGCTAGAGGCTAGAGACTTGGCTTAGACAGGCTAGAGGCTACGGACTTGGTTTGGCATGGCCAGAGGCCAGAGACTAGAGGCTAGAGACTTATCTTGGCTAGTGGCCAGAGGACAGAGGCTAGAGGTTTGGCTTGGCCTGGCTAGAAGCTAGAGACTTGGCTTAGCCTGGCTAGAGGCCAGAGACTTGGCTTAGCCTGGCTAGTGGCTAGAGGCTTGGCTTGGCTTGGCTAGAGGCTTGGCTTGGATTGGCTAGAAACCGGAGGCTAGAGGATAGAGGCTAGAGGTTTGGCTTGTCTTGGCTAGAGGCCAGAGGCTAGAAACCAGAAGCTAGAGGCTAGAAGCTAGAGTCTAGAGACTTGGACTGACTTGGCTAGAGGCTAGAGACTTCGCTTGGCTTGGCTAGTGGCTTGAGGCTAGAGGCTTGGCTTGCCTTGGCTTGGCTAGAGTCTAGAGTCTTGGCTTGGCTAGAGGGTAGAGGCTAGAGGCCAGCGACTTGGCTTGGCTTGGCCAGAGGACAGAGGCCAGAGTCCAGAGGACAGAGGCCAGAAGACAGAGGACAGAGGACAGAGGACAGAGGCCAGAGGAGAGAGGACAGATGCCAGAGGCTGGAGGCTAGAGGCTAAAGGCCAGAGGATAGAGGCCAGAGGCTAGAGGACAGAGGCTTGACTTGGCAAGGCTTGGTTTGGCTTGGCTAGAGTATAGAGGCTGGAGGCTAGAGACTTGTCTTTGCTTGGCTAGGGGCTAGAGACATGGCTTGGCTTGGCTAGAGGCTTGGCTTGCCTTGGCTTGGCTAGAGTCTAGAATCTTGGCTTGGATAGAGGGCAGAAGCTAAAGGCCAACGACTTGGCTTGGCTTGGCCAGAGGACAGAGGCCAGAGGCCAGTGGACAGAGGCCAGAGGACAGAGGACAGAGGACCAGAGGAGAGAGGACAGATGCCAGAGGCTGGAGGCTAGAGGCTAAAGACTTGGCTTGGACTGGCTAGAGGCTAAGGACTTGGCTTGGACTGGCTAGAGGCTAGGGACTCGGCTTGGCTTGGCTAGAGGCGAGAGACTTGGCTTGGCTAGAGGGTAGAGGCTAGAGGCTAGCGACTTGGCTTTGCTTGGCTAGAGGCCAGAGGCCAGAGGCTAGAGGCTTAGCTTGGCCTGAATAGAGGCGAGAAGCTTGGTTTGGCGTGGCTAGAAGCTAGAGACTTGGCTTGGCTTGGCTAGCGGCTAGAGTCTTGGCGTGGCTTGGCTAGAGGCTAGAGACTTGGCTTGGCTTGGCTAGAGGCTAGAGACTTGGCTTGGCTAGAGGGTAGAAGCTAGAGACTTGGCTTCGCTAGAGGCTAGAGGCTAGAGACTTGACTTGGCTTGGCTAGAGACTAGAGACATGGCTTGACTTCGCTGGAGTATAGAGCCCTGAGGCTTGGCTTGGCTAGAGGCTAGAGATTTGGCTTGGTTTGGCTAGAGGCTTGACTTGGATTGGATAGAAGCCAGAAGATAGAGACTAGAAGTTAGAGGCTAGATGCTAGAGTCTATAGACTTGGCCTGACTTGGCGAGAGGTTAGAGGCTAGAGGCTAGAGACTTGGCTCGTCTTGACTGGAGGCTACCGACTTGGCTTGGCTTGGCCAGAGGCCAGAGGACAGAGGTCAGAGGTCAGAGGCTAGAGGCTAGAGGCTGGAGACTTGGTCTGGCTAGTGGCTAGAGCCCACAGGCTTGGCTTGGCTAGAGGCTTGAGGCTAGAGGCTTGGCTTGCCTTGGCTTGACTAGAGTCTAGAGACTTGACTTGGATTGGCCAGAGGACAGAGGCTAGAAACTAGAGACTAGAGACTTGGCTTGGCTTGGCTAGAGGCTTGAGACATGGCTTGGCTTGACTAGAGGCTTGAGGCTAGAGGCTTGGCTTGCCTTGGCTTGGCTAGAGGCTAGAGACTTGGTTTGGCTAGAGGCTAAAGACTTAGCTTGGCTAGAGGCCAGAGGCTAGAGGCTAGAAACTTATCTTGGCTAGTGGCCAGAGGCCAGAGGCTAGAGGTTTCGCTGGCCTGGCTAGAGGCAAGAGGCTTGGCTTGGCCTGGCTAGAAGCTAGAGACATGGCTCGGCTTGACTAGAGGCTTTAGGCTAGAGGCTTGGCTTGCCTTGGCTTGGCTAGCGGCTAGAGACATGGCTTGGATTGGCTAGAGACCTGAGGCTAGAAACTAGAGGCTAGAGACTTGGCTTGGCTTGGTTAGAGGCTAGAGTCATGGCATGGCTTGACTAGAGGCTTGAGGCTAGAGTCTTGGCTTGCCTTGGCTTGGCTAGAGGCTAGAGACTTAGCTTGGCCAGAGGCCAGAGGCTAGAGGCTAGAGACTTGGCTTAGACTAGCTAGAGGCTACGGACTTGGTTTGGCAAGGACAGAGGCCAGAGTCTAGAGGCTAGAGACTTATCTTGGCTGGTGGCCAGAGGCCCGAGGCTAGAGGTTTGGCTTGGCCTGGCTAGATGCTAGAGAGTTGGCTTAGCCTGGCTAGAGGCTAGAGACTTGGCTTAGCCTGGCTAGTGGCTAGAGACTTGGCTTGGCTTGGCTAGCGGCTAGAGGCTTGGCTTGGCTTGGCTTGGCTAGAGGCTCGGCTTGGATTGGCTAGAAAGCGGAGGCTAGAGGCTAGAGGCTAGAGGTTTGGCTTGTCTTGGCTAGAGGCCAGAGGCTAGAGACCAGAAGCTAGAGGTTAGAAGCTAGACTCTAGAGACTTGGACTGACTTGGCTAGAGGCTAGAGACTTCGCTTGGCTTGGCTAGAGGCTAGAGGCTAAAGGCCAGAGGATAGAGGCCAGAGCCTAGAGGACAGAGGCCTGACTTGGCTAGGCTTGGCTTGACTAGAGGCTTGAGGCTTGAGGCTAGAGGCTTGGCTTGCCTTGGCTTGACTAGAGGCTAGAGACTTCACTTGGATTGGCCAGAGGACAGAGGCTGGAAACTAGAGGCTAGAGGCTTGGCTTGGCTTGGCTTGGCTAGAGTATAGAGGCTAGAGGCTAGAGACTTGCTTTGGCTTGGCTAGTGCTAGAGACATGGCTTGGATTGGCTAGCGGCCACAGGCTAGAAATTAGAGGCTAGAGACTTGGCTTGGCTTGACTAGAGGCCTGAGGCTGGAGGCTTGGCTTGCCTTGGCTTGGCTAGAGGCTAGAGACATGCTTTGGCTTTGCTAGCGGCTAGAGACATGGCTTGGATTGGCTCGAGGCCAGAGGCTAGACACTAAAGGCTAGAGACTTGGCTTGGCTTGGCTAGAGGCTAGAGTCATGGCTTGGCTTGACTAGAGGCTTGAGGCTAGAGGCTTGGCTTGCCTTGGCTTGGCTAGAAGTTAGAGACTTGGCTTGGCTAGAGGCTAGAGACTTCACTTGGATTGGCCAGAGGACAGAGGCTAGAGGCTAGAGACTTGGCTTAGACTGGCTAGAGGCTACGGAATTGGCTTGGCATGACCAGAGGCCAGAGACTAGAGGCTAGAGACTTATCTTGGCTAGTGGCCAGAGGCCAGAGGCTAGAGGTTTCGCTTGGCCTGGCTAGAGGCAAGAGGCTTGACTTGGCCTGGCTAGAAGCTAGAGACTTGGCTTAGCCTGGCTAGAGGCTAGAGACATGGCTCGGCTTGACTAGAGGCTTGAGGCTAGAGGCTTGGCTTGCCTTGACTTGGCTAGAGGCTAGAGACTTGTTTTGTCTAGAGGCTAGGGACATGCTTTGGCTTGGCTAGCGGCTAGAGACATGGCTTGGATTGGCTAGAGACCAGAGGCTAGAAACTAGAGGCTAGAGACTTGGCTTGGCTTGGCTAGAGGCTAGAGACGTGGCTTGGCTTGACTAGAGGCTTGGCTTGCCTTGGCTTGGCTAGAGGCTAGAGACTTGGTTTGGCGAGAGACTAGAGACTTCACTTGACCAGAGGCCAGAGGCTAGAGGCTAGAGACTTGGCTTAGACTGGCTAGAGGCTATGGACTTGGTTTGGCATGGCCAGAGGCCAGAGACTAGAGGCTAGAGACTTATCTTGGCTAGTGGCCAGAGGCCAGAGGCTAGAGGTTTGGCTTGGCCTGGCTAGAAGCTAGAAACTTGGCTTAGCCTGGCTAGAGGCTAGAGACTTGGCTTAGCCTGGCTAGTGGCTAGAGACTTGGCTTGGCTAGCGGCTAGAGGCTTGGCTTGGCTTGGCTTGGCTAGAGGCTTGGCTTGGATTGGCTAGAAAGCGGAGGCTAGAGGCTAGAGGCTAGAGGTTTTGATTGTCTTGGCTAGAGGCCAGAGGCTAGAGACCAGAAGCTAGAGGCTAGAATCTAGAGTCTAGAGACATGGACTGACTTGGCTAGAGGCTAGAGGCTAAAGGCCAGAGCCTAGAGGACAGAGGCTTGACTTGGCTAGACTTGGCTTGGCTTAGCTAGAGTATAGAGGCCGGAGGCTAGAGACTTGTCTTGGCTTGGCTAGAGGCAAGAGACATGGCTTGGCTTGGATTGGCTAGAGTCGAGAGTCTTGGCTTGGCTAGAGGGTAGAGGCTAGAGGCCAGCGACTTGGCTTGGCTTGGCCAGAGGACAGAGGCCAGAGGCCAGAGGACAGAGGCCAGAGGACAGAAGACAGAGGCGAGAGGACAGAGGACAGATGCCAGAGGCTAGAGGCTAGAGGCTAAAAACTTGGCTTGGACTGGCTAGAGGCTAGGGACTTGGCTTAAACTGGCTAGAGGCTAGGGACTTGGCTTGCCTAGAGGATGGAGGCTAGAGACCAGAGGCTAGAAACTAGAAGCTAGAGACTTGGCTTGGATAGGCTAGAAGTCAGAGGCTAGAGGCTAGAGGCTAGAGGTTTGGCTTGTCTTGGCTAAAGGCCAGAGGCTAGATACTAGAAGCTAGAGGCTAGAAGCTAGAGTCTAGAGACTTGGCCTGACTTGGCTAGAGGCTAGAGGTTAGAGACTTGGCTTGGCTTGGCTAGAAGTTAGAGACTTCACTTGGCTTGGCTAGAGGATAGAGGCTAGAGGCTAAAGGCCAGAGGATAGATGCCAGAGGCTAGTAGACAGAGGCCTGACTTGGCTAGAGGATAGAGGCCGAGACTCGGCTTGGCTTGGCTTGGCAAGAGGCTAGAGGCTAGAGACTTGGCTTCGCTAGAGGCTAGAGTCTAGAGGCTTGGCTTGGCTAGAGTATAGAGGCTAGAGGCTAGAGACTTGGCTTGGCTTGTTTAGCGGCTAGAGGCTTGGCTTGGCTTGGATTGGCTAGAAACCGGAGGCTAGAGGATAGAGGCTAGAGGTTTGGCTTGTCTTGGCTAGAGGCCAGAGGCTAGAGACCAGAAGCTAGAGGCTAGAAGCTAGAGTCTAGAGACTTGGACTGACTTGGCTAGAGGCTAGAGACTTCGCTTGGCTTGGCTAGAGGCTAGAGGCTAAAGGCCAGAGGCTAGAGGACAGAGGCTTGATTTGGCTAGACTTGGCTTGGCTTGTCTAGAGTATAGACGCTGGAGGCTAGAGACTTGTCTTGGCTTGGCTAGAGGCTTGAGGCTAGAGGCTTGGCTTGCCTTGGCTTGGCTAGAGTCTAGAGTCCTGGTTTGGCTAGAGGGTAGAGGCTAGAGGCCAGCGACTTGGCTTGGCTTGGCCAGATGACAGAGGCCAGAGGACAGAGGACAGAGGACAGATGCCAGAGGCTGGAGGCTAGAGGCTAAAGACTTGGCTTGGACTGGCTAGAGGCTAAAGACTTGGCTTGGACTGGCTAGAGGCTAGGGACTTGGCTTGGCTTGGCTAGAGGGTAGAGGCTAGAGGCTAGCGACTTGGTTTTGCTTGGCCAGAGGACAGAGGCCAGAGGCTAGAGGCTAGAGACTTAACTTGGCTAGAGGCCAGAGGCTAGAGGCTTAGCTTGGCCTGGATAGAGGCGAGAAGCTTGGTTTGGCGTGGCTAGAAGCTATAGACTTGACTTAGCGTGGCTAGAGGCTAGAGACTTGGCTTAGCCTGCCTAGTGGCTAGAGACTTGGCATGGCTTGGCTAGAGGGTAGAAGCTGGAGACTTGGCTTGGCTAGAGGCTAGAGGCTAGAGACTTGACTTGGCTTGGCTAGAGACTAGAGACATGGCTTGACTTGGCTGCAGGCTAGAGCCCTGAGGCTTGGCTTGGCTAGAGGCTAGAGATTTGGATTGGTTTGGCTAGAGGCTTGGCTTGGATTGGATAGAAGCCAGAAGATAGAGACTAGAAGCTAGAGGCTAGATGCTAGAGTCTATAGACTTGGCCTGACTTGGCGAGAGGTTAGAGGCTAGAGACTTGGCTTGTCTTGTCTGGAGGCTACCGACTTGGCTTGGCCAGAGGCCAGAGGACAGAGGTCAAAGGTCAGAGGCTAGAGGCTAGAGGCTGGAGACTTGGTCTGGCTAGTGGCTAGAGGCCACAGGCTTGGCTTGGCTAGAGGCTTGAGGCTAGAGGCTTGGCTTGCCTTGGCTTGACTAGAGGATAGAGACTTGACTTGGATTGGCCAGAGGACAGAGACTGGAAACTAGAGGCTAGAGGCTTGGCTTGGCTTGGCTAGAGTATAGAGGCTAGAGGCTAGAGACTTGCTTTGGCTTGGCCAGCGGCTAGAGACATGGCTTGGATTGGCTAGAGGCTAGAGGCTTGGCTTGCCTTGGCTTGGCTAGAGGTTAGAGACTTGGTTTGGCTAGAGGCTAGAGACATGCTTTGGCTTGCTAGCGGCTAGAGACATGGCTTGGATTGGCTCGAGGCCAGAGGCTAGAAACTAGAGGCTAGAGACTTGGCTTGGCTTGGCTAGAGGCTAGAGACATGGCTTGGCTTGACGAGAGGCTTGAGGCTAGAGGCTTGGCTTGGCTAGAGTCTAGAGACTTTGTTTGGCTAGAGGCTAGAGGCTTAGCTTGGCCAGAGGCCAGAGGCTAGAGGCTAGAGACTTGGCTTAGACTGGCTAGTGACTACGGAATTGGCTTGGCATGGCCAGAAGCCAGAGACTAGAGGCTAGAGACTTATCTTGGCTAGTGGCCAGAGGCCAGAGGCTAGAGGTTTGGCTTGGCCTGGCTAGAGGCAAGAGGCTTGGCTTGGCCTGGCTAGAAGCTGGAGACTTGGCTTAGCCTGGCTAGAGGCTAGAGACATGGCTCGGCGTGACTAGAGGCTTGAGGCTCGAGGCTTGGCTTGCCTTGGCTTGGCTAGAGGCTAGAGACTTGGTTTGTCTGGAGGCTAGAGACATGCTTTGGCTTGGCTAGCGGCTAGAGACATGGCTTGGATCGGCTACAGGCCAGAGGCTAGAAACTAGAGGCTAGAGACTTGGCTTGGCTTGGCTAGAGGCTAGAGTCATGGCTTGGCTTGACTAGAGGCTTGAGGCTAGAGGCTTGGCTTGCCTTGGCTTGGCTAGAGGCTGGAGACTTGGCTTGGCTTGGCCAGAAGCCAGAGGCGAGAGTCTTGGCTTGGCCTGGCTGGAGGCTAGAGACTTGGCTTAGGCTGGCTAAAGCCTAGAGACTTGACATGGCTTGGCTAGAGGCTTGGCTTGGATTGGATAGAAGCCAGAGGTTAGAGACTAGAAGCTAGAGGCTAGAAGCTAGAATCTAGAGACTTGGCCTGACTTGGCTAGAGGCTAGAGGCTAGAGACTTGGCTTGGATTGGCTAGAAGCCAGAGGCTAGAGGCTGGAGGCTAGAGGTTTGGCTTGTCTTGGCTAAAGGCCAGAGGCTAGAAACTAGAAGCTAGAGGCTAGAAGCTAGAGTCTAGAGACTTGGCCTGACTTGGCTAGAGGTTAGAGACTTGGCTTGGCTTGGCTAGAAGTTAGAGACTTCACTTGACTTGGCTAGAGGATAGAGGCCGAGACTCGGCTTGGTTTGGCTTGGCTAGTGGCTAGAGGCTAGAGACTTGGCTTCGCTAGAGGCTAGAGTCTAGAGGCTTGGCTTGGCTTGGCTTGGATAGAGTATAGAGGCTAGAGGCTTGGCTTCGCTAGAGGCTAGAGTCTAGAGGCTTGGCTTGGCTTGGTTTGGCTAGAGTATAGAGGCTAGAGGCTAGAGACTTGGCTTGGCTGGGCTCGAGGATAGACACATGGCTTGGCTTGGCTAGAGGCTTGGCTTGCCTTGGCTTGACTAGAGGCTGGAGACTTAACTTGGATTGGCCAGAGGACAGAGGCTGGAAACTAGAGGCTAGAGGCTTGGCTTGACTTGGCTTGGCTGGAGTATAGAGGCTAGAGACTTGCTTTGGCTTGGCTAGCGGCTAGAGACATGGCTTGGATTGGCTAGAGGCCAGAGGCTAGAAACTAGAGGCTAGAGACTTGGCTTGGCTTGGCTAGAGGCTAGAGACATGGCTTGGCTTGACTAGAGGCTTGAGGCTGGAGGCTTGGCTTGCCTTGGCTTGGCTAGAGGCTAGAGACTTGGTTTGTCTAGAGGCTAGAGACATGCTTTGGCTTGGCTAGCGGCTAGAGACATGGCTTGGATTGGCTCGAGGCTAGAAACATGGCTTGGCTTGACTAGAGGCTTGAGGCTAGAGGCTTGGCTTGCCTTGGCTTGGCTAGAGGCTAGAGACTTGGTTTGGCTAGAGGCTAGAGACTTAGCTTGGCCAGAGTCCAGAGGCTAGAGGCTAGAGACTTGGCTTAGACTGGCTAGAGGCTACAGAATTGGCTTGGCATGGCCAGAGGCAAGAGACTAGAGGCTAGAGACTTATCTTGGCTAGTGGCCAGAGGCTAGAGGTTTGGTTTGGACTGGCTTGAGGCAAGAGGCTTGGCTTGGCCTAGCTAGAAGTTAGAGACTTGGCTTAGCCTGGCTAGAGGCTAGAGACATGGCTCGGCTCGACTAGAGGCTTGAGGCTAGAGGCTTGGCTTGCCTTGGCTTGGCTAGAGGCTAGAGACTTGGTTTGTCTGGAGGCTAGAGACATGCTTTGGCTTGGCTAGCGGCTAGAGACATGGCTTGGATTGGCTAGAGGCCAGAGGCTAGAAACTAGAGGCTAGAGACTTGGCTTGGCTTGCCTAGAGGCTTGATGCTAGAGGCTAGAGACATGGCTTAGCTGGAGACCTAGCTTGTCTTGTCTAGAGACTGGAGGCTACAGGCTAGAGACTTGGCTTGGTTTGGCTAGAGGCTTGGCTAGAGGCTAGAGGCTAGAGGTTTGGCTTGTCTTCGCTAGAGGCCAGAGGCTAGAGACTAGAAGCTAGAGGCTAGAAGCTAGAGTCTGCAGACTTGGCCTGACTTGGCTGGAGGCTAGAGGCTAGAGGCGAGAGGCAAGAGGCTAGAGACTTGGCTTGGCTTGTCTTCGCTAGAGGCCAGAGGCTAGAGACTAGAAGCTAGAGGCTAGAAGCTAGAGTCTGCAGACTTGGCCTGACTTGGCTGGAGGCTAGAGGCTAGAGGCGAGAGGCTAGAGTCTAGAGGTTTGGCTTGGCTTGGCTTGGCTAGAGTCTAGAGGATGGAGGCTAGAGGCTATAGGCTAGAGACTTGGCTTGGCTTGGCTAGAGGCTAGAGACATAGCTTGGCTAGAGGCCAGAGGCCAGAGGCTAGAGGCTAGAGGACGGAGTCTAAAGGCTGGAGGCTGGAGGCTTGGCTTACCCTGCTAGAGGCGAGAGACTTGGCTCGGCTTAGCTAGAGGATTGAGACTTGGCTTGGCTTGGCTAGAAGCTAGAGACTTCAGCTGGCTTGGCTAGAGGCTAGAGGCTAGAGGACAGAGGCTTGACTTGGCTAGAGGATAGAGGTCAGAGACTCGGCTTGGCTAGAGGCTAGAGTCTAGAGGTTTGGCTTGGCTTGGCTTGGCTAGAGGCTAGAGACTTGGCTTGGCTTGGCTAGAGGCTAGAGACTTGGCTTGGCTTGGCTAGAGGCTAGAGACATAGCTTGGCTAGAGGCCAGAGGCCAGAGGCTAGAGGCTAGAGGCCGGAGTCTAAAGGCTGGAGGCTGGAGGCTTGGCTTACCCTGCTAGAGGCGAGAGACTTGGCTTGGCTTGGCTAGAGGCTAGAGTCTTCGCTTGTCTTGGCTAGAGGCTAGAGGACAGAGGTTTGACTTGGCTAGAGGATAAAGGTCAGAGACTCGGCTTGGCTAGAGGCTATAAGCTAGAGACTTGGCATGGCTTGTCTAGAGGCTAGAGACATAGCTTAGCTAGAGGCCAGAGGCCAGAGGCTAGAGGCAAGAGGCCGGAGTCTAAAGGCTGGAGGCTGGAGGCTTGGCTTACCCTGCTAGAGGCTACAGTCATGGCTTGGCTTGGCTAGAGGCTTGGCTTGCCTTGGCTTGGCTAGAGGTTAGGGCTTGGCTTGGCTAGAGGCTAGAGACTTCGCTTGGTTTGGTAGAAGCTTGGCTTGGACTGGCTAGAAGCCAGAGGCTAGAGGCTAGAGACTTGGCTTGGCTAGAGGCTAGAGTCTAGAGGCTTGGCTTAGCTTGGCTTGGTTAGAGTCTAGAGGCTAGAGGCCAGAGACTTGGCTTGGCTTGGCTAGAGGCTAGAGGCTAGAGGTTTGGCTTGTCTTGGCTACAGGCCAGAGGCTAGAGACTAGAAGCTAGAGGCTAGAAGCTAGAGTCTGCAGACTTGGACTGACTTGGCTAGAGGCTAGAGGCTAGAGGTTAGAGACTTGGCTTGGCTTGTCTAGAGACTGGAGGCTACAGGCTAGAGACTTGGCTTGGTTTGGCTAGAGGCTTGGCTAGAGGCTAGAGGCTAGAGGTTTGGCTTGTCTTGGCTAGAGGCCAGAGGCTAGAGACTAGAAGCTAGAGGCTAGAAGCTAGAGTCTGCAGACTTGGCCTGACTTGGCTGGAGGCTAGAGGCTAGAGGCTAGAGACTTGACTTGGTTTGTCAGAGGCTAGAGGATGGAGGCTTGGCTTGTCTTGGCTGGAGACTAGAGGCTACAGGCTGGAGACATGACTTGGCTTGGTTAGAGCTAGAACCAAGAGACTTGGCTTGGCATGGCTGGAAGCTAGAGGCCAGAGACTTGGCTTGGCTTGGCTAGAGGCTTGGCTAGAGGCTAGAAGCTAGAGGTTTGGCTTGTCTTGGCTAGAGGCCAGAGGCTAGAGACTAGAAGCTAGAGGCTAGAGGCCAGAGTCTGGAGACTTGGCTTGGCTTGGCTAGAGACTAGAGGCTATAGGCTAGAGACTAGAGACTAGGGACTACAGACTAGAGGCTACAGGCTTGAGACTTGGCTTGGCTTGGCTAGAGGCTAGAGACTCGGCTTGGCTTGGCTTGGCTAGAGGCTAGAGTCTAGAGGTTTGGCTTGGCTTGGCTTGGCTAGAGTCTAGAGGCTAGAGGCTATAGGCTAGAGACTTGGTTTGGCTTAGCTAGAGGCTAGAGACATAGCTTGGCTGGAGGCCGGAGGTCAGAGGCTAGAGGCTAGAGGCCGGAGTCTAGAGGTTGGAAGCTGGAGGCTTGGCTTACCCTGCTAGAGGCGAGAGACTTGTCTTGGCTTGGCTGGAGTCTAGAGTCATGGCTTGGCTTGGCTAGAGGCTTGAGGCTGGAGGCTTGGCTTGCCTTGGCTTGGCTAGAGGTTAGGGCTTGGCTTGGCTAGAGGCTAGAGACTTGGCTTGGTTTGGTAGAAGCTTGGCTTGGACTGGCTAGAAGCCAGAGGCTAGAGGATAGAGGATAGAGACTTGGCTTGGCTAGAGGCTAGAGTCTAGAGGCTTGGCTTGGCTTGGCTAGAGGCTAGAGACATAGCATGGCTAGAGGCCAGAGGCCAGGGGCTAGGGGCTAGAGGCCGGAAGCAAGAGGCTTGGCTTACCCTGCTAGAGGTTAAAGACTATGCTTGGCTTAGCTAAAGGCTTGAGACTTGGCTTGCCTTGGCTAGAGGCCAGAGACTAGAGACTAGAAGCTAGAGGCTAGAAGCTAGAGTCTGCAGACTTGGCCTGACTTGGCTGGAGGCTAGAGGCTAGAGGCTAGAGACTTGGCTTGGCTTGTCAGAGGCTAGAGGATGGAGGCTTGGCTTGTCTTGGCTGGAGACTAGAGGCTACAGGCTGGAGACATGACTTGGCTTGGTTAGAGCTAGAACCTAGAGACTTGGCTTGGCATGGCTAGAAGCTAGAGGCCAGAGACTTGGCTTGGCTTGGCTAGAGGCCAGAGGCTAGAGACTAGAAGCTAGAGGCTAGAAGCTAGAGTCTGCAGACTTGGCCTGACTTGACTAGAGGCTAGAGGACAGAGGCTTGACTTGGCTAGAGGATAGAGGTCAGAGACTCGGCTTGGCTTGGCTTGGCTAGAGGCTAGAGTTTAGAGGTTTGGCTTGGCTTGGCTAGAGTCTAGAGGCTAGAGGCTAGAGGCTATAGGCTAGAGACTTGGTTTGGCTTAGCTAGAGGCTAGAGACATAGCTTGGCTGGAGGCCAGAGGTCAGAGGCTAGAGGCTAGAGGACGGAGTCTAGAGGCTGGAAGCTGGCGGCTTGGCTTACCCTGCTAGAGGCGAGAGACTTGGCTTGGCTTAGCTAGAGGCTTGAGACTTGGCTTGGCTTGGCTAGAGGCTAGAGTCATGGCTTGGCTTGGCTAGAGGCTTGAGGCTGGAGGCTTGGCTTGCCTTGGCTTGGCTAGAGGTTAGGGCTTGGCTTGGCTAGAGGCTAGAGACTTGGCTTGGTTTGGTAGAAGCTTGGCTTGGACTGGCTAGAAGCCAGAGGCTAGAGGATAGAGGATAGAGACTTGGCTTGGCTAGAGGCTAGAGTCTAGAGGCTTGGCTTAGCTAGAGTCTAGAGACTTGGCTTGGCTTGGCTAGAGGCTAGAGACATAGCATGGCTAGAGGCCAGAGGCCAGAGGCTAGAGGTTAGAGGCCGGAAGCTAGAGGCTTGGCTTACCCTGCTAGAGGTTAAAGACTATGCTTGGCTTAGCTAGAGGCTTGAGACTTGGCTTGCCTTGGCTAGAGGCCAGAGACTAGAGACTAGAAGCTAGAGGCCAGAAGCTAGAGTCTGCAGACTTGGCCTGACTTGGCTAGAGGCTAGAGGCTAGAGGCTAGAGGTTAGAGACTTGGCTTGGCTTGGCTAGAGGCTAGGGGACAGAGGCTTGACTTGGCTAGAGGATAGAGGTCAGGGACTCGGCTTGGCTTGGCTTGGTTAGAGTCTAAAGGCTAGAGGCTAGAGGCTATAGGCTAGAGACTTGGTTTTGCTTAGCTAGAGGCTAGAGACATAGCTTGGCTGGAGGCCAGAGTCTAGAAGCTAGAGGCCGGAGTCTAGAGGCTGGAAGCTGGAGGCTTGGCTTACCCTGCTAGAGGCGAGAGACTTGGCTTGGCTTAGCTAGAGGCTTGAGACTTGGCTTGGCTTGGCTAGAGGCTAGAGTCATGGCTTGGCTTGGCTAGAGGCTTGAGGCTGGAGGCTTGGCTTGCCTTGGCTTGGCTAGAGGTTAGGGCTTGGCTTGGCTAGAGGCTAGAGACTTGGCTTGGTTTGGTAGAAGCTTGGCTTGGACTGGCTAGAAGCCAGAGGCTAGAGGATAGAGGATAGAGACTTGGCTTGGCTAGAGGCTAGAGTCTAGAGGCATGGCTTAGCTTGGCTTGGCTAGAGTCTAGAGACTTGGCTTGGCTTGACTAGAGGCTAGAGACATAGCATGGCTAGAGGCCAGAGGCCGGAAGCTAGAGGCTTGGCTTACCCTGCCAGAGGCTAAAGACTAGGCTTGGCTTAGCTAGAGGCTTGAGACTTGGCTTGCCTTGGCTAGAGGCCAGAGACTAGAGACTAGAAGCTAGAGGCTAGAAGCTAGAGTCTGCAGACTTGGCCTGACTTGGCTGGAGGCTAGAGGCTAGAGGCTAGAGACTTGGCTTGGCTTGTAAGAGGCTAGAGGATGGAGGCTTGGCTTGTCTTGGCTGGAGACTAGAGGCTACAGGCTGGAGACATGACTTGGCTTGGTTAGAGGTAGAACCTGGAGACTTGGCTTGGCATGGCTAGAAGCTAGAGGCCAGAGACTTGGCTTGGCTTGGCTAGAGGCTTGGCTAGAGGCTAGAAGCTAGAGGTTTGGTTTGTATTGGCTAGAGGCCAGAGGCTAGAGACTAGAAGCTAGAGGCTAGAAGCTAGAGTCTGCAGACTTGGCCTGACTTGGCTAGAGGCTAGAGGCTAGAGGTTAGAGACTTGGCTTGGCTTGGCTAGAGGCTAGAGGACAGAGGCTTGACTTGGCTAGAGGATAGAGGTCAGAGACTCGGCTTGGCTTGGCTTGGCTAGAGGCTAGAGTCTAGAGGTTTGGCTTGGCTTGGCTTGGCTAGAGTCTAGAGGCTAGAGGCTAGAGGCTAGAGACTAGAGACTTGGTTTGGCTTAGCTAGAGGCTAGAGACATAGCTTGACTGGAGGCCAGAGGCCAGAGGCTAGAGGCTAGAGGCCGGAGTCTAGAGGCTGGAAGCTGGCGGCTTGGCTTACCCTGCTAGAGGCGAGAGACTTGGCTTGGATTAGCTAGAGGCTTGAGACTTGGCTTGGCTTAGCTAGAGTCTAGAGTCATGGCTTGGCTTGGCTAGAGGCTTGAGGCTGGAGGCTTGGCTTGCTTTGGCTTGGCTAGAGGTTAGGGCTTGGCTTGGCTAGAGGCTAGAGACTTGGCTTGGTTTGGTAGAAGCTTGGCTTGGACTGGCTAGAAGCCAGAGGCTAGAGGATAGAGGATAGAGACTTGGCTTGGCTGGAGGCTAGAGTCTAGAGGCTTGGCTTAGCTTGGCTGGCTAGAGTCTAGAGACTTGGCTTGGCTAGAGGCTAGAGACATCGCATGGCTAGAGGCCAGAGGCCAGAGGCTAGAGGCTAGAGGCCGGAAGCTAGAGGCTTGGCTTACCCTGCTAGAGGCTAAAGACTACGCTTGGCTTAGCTAGAGGCTTGAGACTTGGCTTGCCTTGGCTAGAGGCCAGAGACTAGAGACTAGAAGCTAGAGGCTAGAAGCTAGAGTCTGCAGACTTGGCCTGACTTGGCTGGAGGCTAGAGGCTAGAGGCTAGAGTCCAGAGACATGGCTTGACTTGGCTAGATGCTGGAGGATGGAGACTTGGCTTGGTTTGGATAGAGGCTAGAGACTTGGCTTGGCTTGGCTAGAGGCTAGAGACATAGCTTGGCTAGAGGCTAGAGGCTTGACTTGGATTGGTTAGAGGTTTGGCTTGTCTTGGCTAGAGGCTAGAGGCTTGACTTGGATTGGTTAGAGGTTTGGCTTGTCTTGGCTAGAGGCAAGAGGCTAGAGACTAGAAGCTAGAGGCTAGAAGCTAGAGTCTGCAGACTTGGCCTGACTTGGCTGGAGGCTAGAGGCTAGAGGCTAGAGGTTAAAACCTTGGCTTGGCTTGGCTAGAGGCTAGAGACTTGGCTTGGCTTGGCTAGAGGCTAGAGGACAGAAGCTTGACTTGGCTGGAGGATAGAGGTCAGAGACTCGGTTTGGCTAGAGGCTAGAGTCTAGAGGTTTGGCTTGGCTTGGCTTGGCTAGAGTCTAGAGGATAGAGGCTAGAGGCTATAGGCTAGAGACTTGGCTTGGCTTGCCTAGAGGCTAGAGACATAGCTTGGCTAGAGGCCAGAGGCCAGAGGCTAGAGGCTAGAGGCCAGAGTCTAAAGGCTGGAGGCTGGAGGATTGGCTTACCCTGCTAGAGGCGAGAGACTTGGCTTGGCTTAGCTGGAGGCTTGAGACTTGGCTTGGCTTGGCTAGAGGCTAGAGTCATGGCTTGGCTTGGCTAGAGGCTTGGCTTGCCTTGGCTTGGCTAGAGGTTAGGGCTTGGTTTGGCTAGAGGCTAGAGACTTCGCTTGGTTTGGTAGAAGCTTGGCTTGGACTGGTTAGAAGCCAGAGGCTAGAGGCTAGAGGCTAGAGACTTGGCTTGGCTAGAGGCTAGAGTCTAGAGGCTTGGCTTAGCTTGGCTTGGTTAGAGTCTAGAGGCTAGAGGCTAGAGACTTGGCTTGGCTTTGCTCGAGACTAGAGTCATGGCTTTGCTTGACTAGAGGCTTGAGGCTTGAGGCTAGAGGCTTGGCTTGCCTAGAGACTAGAGACTTGGTTTGGCTAGAGGCTAGAAACTTAGCTTGGCCAGAGGCCAGAGGCTAGAGGCTAGAGTCTTGGCTTAGACAGGCTAGAGGATACGGAATTGGCTTGGCATGGCCAGAGGCCAGAGACTAGAGGCTAGAGACTTATCTTGGCTAGTGGCCAGAGGCCAGAGGATAGAGGTTTCGCTTGGCCTGGCTAGAGGCAAGAGGCTTGGCTTGGCCTGGTTAGAAGCTAGAGACTTTGCTTAGCCTGGCTAGAGGCTAGAGTCATGGCTCGGCTTGACTAGAGGCTTGAGGCTAGAGGCTTGGCTTGCCTTGGCTTGGCTGGAGGCTAGAGACTTGGTTTGGCTAGAGGCTAGAGACTTAACTTGGCCAGAGACCAGAGGCCAGAGGCTAGAGCCTAGAGGCCGGAAGCTAGATGCTTGGCTTACCCTGCTAGAGGCT
The DNA here is from genome assembly GCF_963921235.1 of Mobula hypostoma. Lineage (NCBI taxonomy): Eukaryota > Metazoa > Chordata > Chondrichthyes > Myliobatiformes > Myliobatidae > Mobula > Mobula hypostoma. Next base: position 104,940,412 of record NC_086101.1, on the reverse strand, counting down.
GGAAGGTAGACACTTGGCTTGGCTTGTTAAGGCTACAGGAATGGTTTGTATTGGCTAGAGGCCAGAGACTAGAGGCTTGGCTTGGCTGGAGGCTAGAGGCGAGAGGCTAGAGGCTAGAGACTTGGCTTGGCTTGTCAGAGGCTAGAGGATGGAGGCTTGGCTTGTCTTGGCTAGAGACGAGAGGCTACAGGCTGGAGACTTGACTTGGCTTGGTTAGAGCTAGAACCTAGAGACTTGGCTTGGCATGGCTAGAAGCTAGAGGCCAGAGACTTGGCTTGGCTTGGCTAGAGGCTAGATGCTAGAGGCTAGAGACATGGCTTAGCTAGAGACTTGGCTTGTCTTGCCTAGAGACTGGAGGCTACAGGCTAGAGACTTGGCTTGGTTTGGCTAGAGGCTTGGCTAGAGGCTAGAGGTTTGGCTTGTCTTGGCTAGAGGCCAGAGGCTAGAGACTAGAAGCTAGAGGCTAGAAGCTAGAGTCTGCAGACTTGGCCTGACTTGGCTAGAGGATAGAGGCTAGAGGCTAGAGGTTAGAGACTTGGCTTGGCTTCGCTAGAGGCTGGAGACTTCGCTTGGCTTGGCTAGAGGCTAGAGGCTAGAGGACAGGGGCTTGACTTGGCTAGTGGATAGAGGTCAGAGACTTGGCTTGGCTTGGCTTGGCTAGAGGCTAGAGTCTAGAGGTTTGGCTTGGCATGGCTTGGCTTGGCTAGAGTCTAGAGGATAGAGGCTAGAGGCTATAGGCTAGAGACTTGGTTTGGCTTGGCTAGAGGCTAGAGACATAGCTTGGCTAGAGGCCAGAGGCTAGAGACTTGGCTTGGCTAAAGAGTAGAGGCTAGAGGCTAGCGACTTGGCTCGGCTTAGCCAGAGGACACAGGCCAGAGGCTAGTGGCTAGAGACTTGTCTTGGCTTGTCAGAGGCTAGAGGATGGAGGCTTGGCTTGTCTTGTCTAGAGACTAGAGGCTACAGGCTAGAGACTTGACTTGGCTTGGTTAGAGCTAGAGCCTAGAGACTTGGCTTGGCTTGGTTAGAGGCTAGATGCTAGAGGCTAGAGACATGGCTTAGCTACAGACTTGGCTTGTCTTGTCTAGAGACTAGAGGCTACAGGCTAGAGACTTGGCTTGGTTTGGCTAGAGGCCAGAGGCTAGAGGCTGGAGGCTAGAGGTTTGGCTTGTCTTGGCTAGAGGCTAGAAGCTAGAGGCTAGAAGCTAGAGTCTGCAGACTTGGCCTGACTTGGCTAGAGGCTAGAGGTTAGAGACTTGGCTTGGCTTGGCTAGAGGCTAGAGACTTCGCTTGGCTTGGCTAGAGGCTAGAGTCTAGAGGTTTGGCTTGGCTTGGCTAGAGTCTAGAGGATAGAGGCTAGAGGCTATAGGCTAGAGACTTGGCTTGGCTAGAGGCTATAGTCTAGAGGCTTGGCTTAGCTTGGCTTGGTTAGAGTCTAGATGCTAGAGGCTAGAGACTTGGCTTGGCTTGGCTAGAGGCTAGTGACATAGCATGGCTAGAGGCCAGAGGCCAGAGGCTAGAGGCTAGAGGCCGGAAGCTAGAGGCTTGGCTTACCCTGCTAGAGGCTAGAAGATAGACACTTGGCTTGGCTTGTTAGAGGCTAGAGAAATGGTTTGCATTGGCTAGATGCCAGAGACTAGAGGCCTGGCTTGGCTGGAGGCTAGAGGCTAGAGGCGAGAGGCTAGAGGCTAGAGACTTGGCTTGGCTTGTCAGAGGCTAGAGGATGGAGGCTTGGCTTGTCTTGGCTAGAGACTAGAGGCTACAGGCTGGAGACTTGACTTGGCTTGGTTAGAGCTAGAACCTAGAGACTTGGCTTGGCATGGCTAGAAGCTAGAGGCCAGAGACTTGGCTTGGTTTGGCTAGAGGCTAGATGCTAGAGGCTAGAGACATGGCTTAGCTAGAGACTTGGCTTGTCTTGTCTAGAGACTGGAGGCTACAGGCTAAAGACTTGGCTTGGTTTGGCTAGAGGCTTCGCTAGAGGCTAGAGGCTAGAGGTTTGGCTTGTCTTGGCTACAGGCCAGAGGCTAGAGACTAGAAGCTAGAGGCTAGAAGCTAGAGTCTGCAGACTTGGCCTGACTTGGCTAGAGGCTAGAGGTTAGAGACTTGGTTTGGCTTGGCTAGAGGCTAGAGACTTCGCTTGGCTTGGCTAGAGGCTAGAGGCTAGAGGTTTGGCTTGGCTTGGCTTGGCTAGAGTCTAGAGGCTAGAGGCTAGAGGCTATAGGCTCCAGACTTGGTTTGGCTTGGCTAGAGGCTAGAGACATAGCCTGGCTAGAGGCCAGAGGCCAGAGGCTAGAGGCTAGAGGCGGGAGTCTAGAGGCTGGAGGCTGGAGGCATGGCTTACCCTGCTAGAGGCGAGAGACTTGGCTTGGCTTAGCTAGAGGCTAGAGTCATGGCTTGGCTTGGCTAGAGGCTTGAGGCTGGAGGCTTGGCTTGCTTTGGCTTGGCTAGAGGTTAGGGCTTGGCTTGGCTAGAGGCTATAGACTTGGCTTGGTTTGGTACAAGCTTGGCTTTGACTGGCTAGAAGGCTAGAGGATAGAGGATAGAGACTTGGCTTGGATTGGCTAGAGGCTAGAGGCTAGAGACTTGGCTTGGATAGAGACCAGAGGCCAGAGGCTAGTGGCCGGAAGCTAGAGGCTTGGCTTACCCTGCTGGAGGCTAAAGACTAGGCTTGGCTTAGCTAGAGGCTTGAGACTTGGTTTGGCTTGGCTAGAGGCCAGAGACTAGAGACTAGAGGCTAGAGGCTAGAGTCCAGAGACATGGCTTGACTTGGCTAGATGCTAGAGGCTGGAGACTTGGCTTGGTTTGGCTAGAGGCTAGAGACTTGGCTTGGTTTGGTAGAAGCTTGGCTTGGACTGGCTAGAAGCCAGAGGCTAGAGGATAGAGAATAGAGAATTGGCTTGGATTGGCTGGAGGCTAGAGGCTAGAGACTTGGCTTGGCTAGAGGCTAGAGTCTAGAGGCTTGGCTTAGCTTGGCTTGGCTAGAGTCTAGAGACTTGGCTTGGCTTGGCTAGAGGCTAGAGACATAGCATGGCTAGAGGCCAGAGGCCAGAGGCCAGAGGCTAGAGGCTAGAGGCCGGAAGCTAGAGGCTTGGCTTACCCTGCTAGAGGCTAAAAACTAGGCTTGGCTTAGCTAGAGGCGTGAGACTTGGCTTGGCTTGGCTAGAGTCCAGAGACATGGCTTGACTTGGCTAGATGCTAGAGGCTGGAGACCTGGCTTGGTTTGGATAGAGGCTACATACTTGGCTTGGTTTGGCTAGAAGCTTGGCTTGGACTGGCTAGAAGCTTGGCTTGGACTGGCTAGAAGCCAGAGGCTAGAGGCTGGAAGATAGAGACATGGCTTGACTTGGCTAGATGCTAGAGGCTAGAGACTTACCTTGGTTAGAGGCTGGAGGTTAGAGGCTAGAGCTTAGCTTGGCTATAGGCTGGAGGCTAGAGTTGAGAGGCTAGAAGATAGACACTTGACTTGGCTTGTAGAGGCTAGAGAAATGGCTTGGATTGGCTAGAGGCTAGAGGCTAGAGACTTGGCTTGGCTGGGCTAGAGGCTAGACACATGGCTTGGCTTGGCTATAGGCTTGAGGCTAGAGGCTTGGCTTGCCTTGGCTTGAGTAGAGGCTAGAGACTTGACTTGGATTGGCCAGAGAACAGAGGCTGGAAACTAAAGGCTAGAGGATTGGCTTGGCTTGGCTTGGCTAGAGGCTTGGCTTGGATTGGCTAGAAACTGGAGGCTAGAGGTTTGGCTTGTCTTGGCTAGAGGCCAGAGGCTAGAGACCAGAAGCTAGAGGCTAGAAGCTAGAGTCTAGAAACTTGGACTGACTTGGCTAGAGGCTAGAGACTTCGCTTGGCTTGGCTAGAGGCTAGAGGTTAAAGGCCAGAGGATAGAGGCCAGAGGCTAGAGGACAGAGGCTTGACTTGGCTAGGCTTAGCTTGGCTTGGCTAGATTATAGAGACTTGTCTTGGCTTGGTTAGAGGCTAGAGACATGGCTTGGCTTGGCTAGAGGCTTGAGACTAGAGGCTTGGCTTGCCTTGGCTTGGCTAGAGTCTAGAGTCTTGGCTTGGCCAGAGGACAGAGGCCAGAGTCCAGAGGACAGAGGACAGAGGCCAGAGGAGAGAGGACAGATGCCAGAGGCTAGAGGCTAGAGGCTAAAGACTTGGCTTGGACTGGCTAGAGGCTAGGGACTTGGCTTGGCTTGGCTAGAGGCGAGAGACTTGGCTTGGCTAGAGGGTAGAGGCTAGAGGCTAGCGACTTAGCTTTGCTTGGCCAGAGGACAGAGGCCAGAGGCTAGAGGCTTAGCTTGGCCTGGACAGAGGCGAGAAGCTTGGTTTGTCGTGGCTAGAAGCTAGACACTTGGCTTAGCCTGGCTAGAGGCTAGAGACTTGGCTTAGCCTGGCTAGTGGCTACAGACTTGGCTTGGCTTGGCTAGCGGCTAGAGGCTTGTCTTGGCTAGAGACTAGAGACTTGGCGTGGCTTGGCTAGAGGCTAGAGACTTGGCTTGGCTTGGCTAGAGGCTAGAGACTTGGCTTGGTTTGGCTAGAGGATTGGCTTGGATTGGATAGAAGCCAGAGGATAGAGACTAGAAGCTAGAGGCTAGAAGCTAGAGTCTAGAGACTTGGCCTGACTTGGCGAGAGGTTAGAGGCTAGAGGCGAGAGACTTGGCTTGTCTTGTCTGGAGGCTACCGACTTGGGTTGGCTTGGGCAGGGGCCAGAGGACAGAGGCCAGAGGCTAGAGGCTAGAGGGTAGAGGCTAGAGACTTGGCTTGGCTAGAGGATAGAGGCTAGAGACTTGACTTGGCTTGGCTAGAGGCTAGAGTCTAGAGACTTGGCTTGGCTTGGCTAGAGGCTAGAGACATAGCATGGCTAGAGGCCAGAGGCCAGAGGCCAGAGGCTAGAGGCTAGAGGCCGGAAGCTAGAGGCTTGGCTTACCCTGCTAGAGGCTAAAAACTAGGCTTGGCTTAGCTAGAGGCGTGAGACTTGGCTTGGCTTGGCTAGAGTCCAGAGACATGGCTTGACTTGGCTAGATGCTAGAGGCTGGAGACCTGGCTTGGTTTGGATAGAGGCTACATACTTGGCTTGGTTTGGCTAGAAGCTTGGCTTGGACTGGCTAGAAGCTTGGCTTGGACTGGCTAGAAGCCAGAGGCTAGAGGCTGGAAGATAGAGACATGGCTTGACTTGGCTAGATGCTAGAGGCTAGAGACTTACCTTGGTTAGAGGCTGGAGGTTAGAGGCTAGAGCTTAGCTTGGCTATAGGCTGGAGGCTAGAGGTGAGAGGCTAGAAGATAGACACTTGACTTGGCTTGTAGAGGCTAGAGAAATGGCTTGGATTGGCTAGAGGCTAGAGACTTGGCTTGGCTGGGCTAGAGGCTAGACACATGGCTTGGCTTGGCTATAGGCTTGAGGCTAGAGGCTTGGCTTGCCTTGGCTTGAGTAGAGGCTAGAGACTTGACTTGGATTGGCCAGAGAACAGAGGCTGGAAACTAAAGGCTAGAGGATTGGCTTGGCTTGGCTTGGCTAGAGGCTTGGCTTGGATTGGCTAGAAACTGGAGGCTAGAGGTTTGGCTTGTCTTGGCTAGAGGCCAGAGGCTAGAGACCAGAAGCTAGAGGCTAGAAGCTAGAGTCTAGAAACTTGGACTGACTTGGCTAGAGGCTAGAGACTTCGCTTGGCTTGGCTAGAGGCTAGAGGTTAAAGGCCAGAGGATAGAGGCCAGAGGCTAGAGGACAGAGGCTTGACTTGGCTAGGCTTAGCTTGGCTTGGCTAGATTATAGAGACTTGTCTTGGCTTGGTTAGAGGCTAGAGACATGGCTTGGCTTGGCTAGAGGCTTGAGACTAGAGGCTTGGCTTGCCTTGGCTTGGCTAGAGTCTAGAGTCTTGGCTTGGCCAGAGGACAGAGGCCAGAGTCCAGAGGACAGAGGACAGAGGCCAGAGGAGAGAGGACAGATGCCAGAGGCTAGAGGCTAGAGGCTAAAGACTTGGCTTGGACTGGCTAGAGGCTAGGGACTTGGCTTGGCTTGGCTAGAGGCGAGAGACTTGGCTTGGCTAGAGGGTAGAGACTAGAGGCTAGCGACTTAGCTTTGCTTGGCCAGAGGACAGAGGCCAGAGGCTAGAGGCTTAGCTTGGCCTGGACAGAGGCGAGAAGCTTGGTTTGTCGTGGCTAGAAGCTAGACACTTGGCTTAGCCTGGCTAGAGGCTAGAGACTTGGCTTAGCCTGGCTAGTGGCTACAGACTTGGCTTGGCTTGGCTAGCGGCTAGAGGCTTGGCTTGGATTGGCTAGAAACTGGAGGCTAGAGACTAGAGGCTAGAGACTTGGCGTGGCTTGGCTAGAGGCTGGAGACTTGGCTTGGCTTGGCTAGAGGCTAGAGACTTGGCTTGGTTTGGTTAGAGGCTTCGTTTGGATTGGCTAGAAGCCAGAGGCTAGAGACTAGAAGCTAGAGGCTAGAAGCTAGAGTCTAGAGACTTGGCCTGACTTGGCGAGAGGTTAGAGGCTAGAGGCGAGAGACTTGGCTTGTCTTGTCTGGAGGCTACCGACTTGGGTTGGCTTGGGCAGGGGCCAGAGGACAGAGGCCAGAGGCTAGAGGCTAGAGGGTAGAGGCTAGAGACTTGGCTTGGCTAGAGGGTAGAAGCTAGAGACTTGGCTTGGCTAGAGGATAGAGGCTAGAGACTTGACTTGGCTTGGCTAGAGACTAGAGACTTGGCTTGACTTGGCTGGAGGGCTAGAGCCCTGAGGCTTGGCTTGGCTGGAGGCTAGAGGCCAGAGACTTGGCTTGGCTTGGTTTGGCTTGGCTGGAGGCTAGATGCTAGAGACTTGGTTTGGATTGGCTAGCGGCTAGAGACTTGGCTTGGCTTGGCTAGTGGCTAGATACTTGGCTTGCCTAGAGGGTGGAGGCTAGAGGCCAGCGACTTGTATTGGCTTGGCCAGAAGCCACAGGCTAGAGGCTTGGCTTGGCCTAGCTAGAGACTAGAGACTTGGCTTAGGCTGGCTAGAGGCTAGAGACTTGACATGGCTTGGCTAGAGGCTTGGCTTGGATTGGATAGAAGCCAGAGGCTAGAGACTAGAAGCTAGAGGCTAGAAGCTCGAGTCTAGAGACTTGGCTTGGATTGGCTAGAAGCCAGAGGCTAGAGGCTAGAGGCTAGAGGTTTGGCTTGTCTTGGCTAAAGGCCAGAGGCTAGAGACTAGAAGCTAGAGCTGGAGTCTAGAGACTTGGCCTGACTTGTCTAGAGGCTAGAGGTTAGAGACTTGGCTTTGCTTGGCTAGAAGTTAGAGACTTCGCTTGGCTTGGCAAGAGGCTAGAGGCTAAAGGCCAGAGGCTAGAGACTAGAAGCTAGAGCTGGAGTCTAGAGACTTGGCCTGACTTGTCTAGAGGCTAGAGGTTAGAGACTTGGCTTTGCTTGGCTAGAAGTTAGAGACTTCGCTTGGCTTGGCTAGAGGCTAGAGGCTAAAGGCCAGAGGATAGATGCCAGAGGCTAGAAGACAGAGGTTTGACTTGGCTAGAGGATAGAGGCTAGAGGCTAGAGACTTGCTTTGGCTTGGCTACCGGGTGGAGACATGGCTTGGATTGGCTAGAAGCCAGAGGCTAGAAACTAGAGGCTAGAGACTTGGCTTGGCTTGGCTAGAGGCTAGAGACATGGCTTGGCTTGACTGGAGGCTAGAGGCTTGGCTTGCCTTGGCTTGGCTGGAGGCTAGAGACTTGGTTTCGCTAGAGGCTAGAGACTTGTCTTGGCTTGGCCAGAGGACAGAGGCTAGGGGCCAGAGGCTAGAGGCTAGAGACTTGGCTTAGACTGGCTAGAGGCTACGGACTTGGCTTGGCATGGCCAGAGGCCGGAGACTAGAGGCTAGAGACTTATCTTGGCTAGTGGCCAGAGGTCAGACGCCAGAGGACTGAGGCTAGAGTTTTGGCTTGGCGTGTCTAGAGGCAAGAGGCTTGGCTTGGCCTGGCTAGAAGCTAGAGACTTGGCTTAGCCTGGCTAGAGGCTAGAGACTTGGCTTAGACTGGCTAGTGGCTAGAGACTTGGCTTGGCCTGGCTAGCGGCTAGAGGCTTGGCTTGGCTTGGCTTGGCTAGAGACTTGGCTTGGATTGGCTAGAAGCTGGAGGCTAGAGGCTAGAGGCTAGAGGTTTGGCTTGTCTTGGCTAGAGCCAGAGGCTAGAGACTAGAAGCTAGAGGCTAGAAGCTAGAGTCTGCAGACTTGGCCTGACGTGGCTAGAGGCTAGAGGCTAGAGGCTAGAGGTTAGAGACTTGGTTTGGCTTGGCTAGAGGCTAGAGACTACGCTTGGCTTGGCTAGAGGCTAGAGGACAGAGGCTTGACTTGGCTAGAGGATAGAGGTCAGAGACTCGGCTTGGCTTGGCTTGGCTAGAGGCTAGAGTCTAGAGGTTTGGCTTGGCTAGAGTCTAGAGGCTAGAGGCTATAGGCTAGAGACTTGGTTTGGCTTGGCTAGAGGCTGGAGACATAGCTTGGCTAGAGGCTAGAGGCGGGAGTCTAGAGGCTGGAGGCTGGAGGCTTGGCTTACCCTGCTAGAGGCGAGAGACTTGACTTGGCTTAGCTAGATGCTTGAGACTTGGCTTGGCTTGGCTAGAGGCTAGAGTCATGGCTTGGCTTGGCTAGAGGCTTGAGGCTGGAGGCTTGGCTTGCCTTGGCTTGGCTAGAGGTTAGGGCTTGGCTTGGCTAGAGGCTAGAGACTTGGCTTGGTTTGGTAGAAGCTTGGCTTTGACTGGCTAGGAGCCAGAGGCTAGAGGATAGAGGATATAGACTTGGCTTGGATTGGCTAGAGGCTAGAGACATAGCATGGCTAGAGGCCAGAGGCCAGAGGCTAGAGGTTAGAGGCCGGAAGCTAGAGGCTTGGCTTACCCTGCTAGAGGTTAAAGACTATGCTTGGCTTAGCTAGAGGCTTGAGACTTGGCTTGCCTTGGCTAGAGGCCAGAGACTAGAGACTAGAAGCTAGAGGCCAGAAGCTAGAGTCTGCAGACTTGGCCTGACTTGGCTAGAGGCTAGAGGCTAGAGGCTAGAGGTTAGAGATTTGGCTTGGCTTGGCTAGAGGCTAGGGGACAGAGGCTTGACTTGGCTAGAGGATAGAGGTCAGGGACTCGGCTTGGCTTGGCTTGGTTAGAGTCTAAAGGCTAGAGGCTATAGGCTAGAGACTTGGTTTTGCTTAGCTAGAGGCTAGAGACATAGCTTGGCTGGAGGCCAGAGTCTAGAAGCTAGAGGCCGGAGTCTAGAGTCTGGAAGCTGGAGGCTTGGCTTACCCTGCTAGAGGCGAGAGACTTGGCTTGGCTTAGCTAGAGGCTTGAGACTTGGCTTGGCTTGGCTAGAGGCTAGAGTCATGGCTTGGCTTGGCTAGAGGCTTGAGGCTGGAGGCTTGGCTTGCCTTGGCTTGGCTAGAGGTTAGGGCTTGGCTTGGCTAGAGGCTAGAGACTTGGCTTGGTTTGGTAGAAGCTTGGCTTGGACTGGCTAGAAGCCAGAGGCTAGAGGATAGAGGATAGAGACTTGGCTTGGCTAGAGGCTAGAGTCTAGAGGCATGGCTTAGCTTGGCTTGGCTAGAGTCTAGAGACTTGGCTTGGCTTGACTAGAGGCTAGAGACATAGCATGGCTAGAGGCCAGAGGCCGGAAGCTAGAGGCTTGGCTTACCCTGCCAGTGGCTAAAGACTAGGCTTGGCTTAGCTAGAGGCTAGAGTCATGGCTTGGCTTGGCTAGAGGCTTGAGGCTGGAGGCTTGGCTTGCCTTGGCTTGGCTAGAGGTTAGGGCTTGGCTTGGCTAGAGGCTAGAGACTTGGCTTGGTTTGGTAGAAGCTTGGCTTGGACTGGCTAGAAGCCAGAGGCTAGAGGATAGAGGATAGAGACTTGGCTTGGCTAGAGGCTAGAGTCTAGAGGCATGGCTTAGCTTGGCTTGGCTAGAGTCTAGAGACTTGGCTTGGCTTGACTAGAGGCTAGAGACATAGCATGGCTAGAGGCCAGAGGCCGGAAGCTAGAGGCTTGGCTTACCCTGCCAGAGGCTAAAGACTAGGCTTGGCTTAGCTAGAGGCTTGAGACTTGGCTTGCCTTGGCTAGAGGCCAGAGACTAGAGACTAGAAGCTAGAGGCTAGAAGCTAGAGTCTGCAGACTTGGCCTGACTTGGCTGGAGGCTAGAGGCTAGAGGCTAGAGACTTGGCTTGGCTTGTAAGAGGCTAGAGGATGGAGGCTTGGCTTGTCTTGGCTGGAGACTAGAGGCTACAGGCTGGAGACATGACTTGGCTTGGTTAGAGCTAGAACCTGGAGACTTGGCTTGGCATGGCTAGAAGCTAGAGGCCAGAGACTTGGCTTGGCTTGGCTAGAGGCTTGGCTAGAGGCTAGAAGCTAGAGGTTTGGCTTGTCTTGGCTAGAGGCCAGAGGCTAGAGACTAGAAGCTAGAGGCTAGAAGCTAGAGTCTGCAGACTTGGCCTGACTTGGCTAGAGGCTAGAGGCTAGAGGTTAGAGACTTGGCTTGGCTTGGCTAGAGGCTAGAGGACAGAGGCTTGACTTGGCTAGAGGATAGAGGTCAGAGACTCGGCTTGGCTTGGCTTGGCTAGAGGCTAGAGGCTAGAGGTTTGGCTTGGCTTGGCTTGGCTAGAGTCTAGAGGCTAGAGGCTAGAGGCTAGAGACTAGAGACTTGGTTTGGCTTAGCTAGAGGCTAGAGACATAGCTTGGCTGGAGGCCAGAGGCCAGAGGCTAGAGGCTAGAGGCCGGAGTCTAGAGGCTGGAGGCTGGAGGCTTGGCTTACCCTGCTAGAGGCGAGAGACTTGACTTGGCTTAGCTAGATGCTTGAGACTTGGCTTGGCTTGGCTAGAGGCTAGAGTCATGGCTTGGCTTGGCTAGAGGCTTGAGGCTGGAGGCTTGGCTTGCCTTGGCTTGGCTAGAGGTTAGGGCTTGGCTTGGCTAGAGGCTAGAGACTTGGCTTGGTTTGGTAGAAGCTTGGCTTTGACTGGCTAGGAGCCAGAGGCTAGAGGATAGAGGATATAGACTTGGCTTGGCTGGAGGCTAGAGTCTAGAGGCTTGGCTTAGCTTGGCTGGCTAGAGTCTAGAGACTTGTCTGGGCTAGAGGCTAGAGCCTTAGCTACGCTTGGCTAGAGGCCAGAGGCCAGAGGCTAGAGGCTAGAGGCTGGAAGCTAGAGGCTTGGCTTACCCTGCGAGAGGCTAAAGACTAGGCTTGGCTTAGCTAGAGGCTTGAGACTTGGCTTGGCTTGGCTAGAGGCCAGAGACTAGAGGCTAGAGGCTAGAGGCTGGAGTCCAGAGACATGGCTTGACTTGGCTAGATGCTAGAGGCTGGAGACTTGGCTTGGTTTTGCTAGAGGCTAGAAACTTGAATGGTTTGGTAGAAGCTTGGCTTGGACTGGCTAGAAGCCAGAGGCTAGAGGATAGAGGATAGAGACTTGGCTTGGATTGGCTAGAGGCTAGAGGCTAGACACTTGGCTTCGCTAGAGGCTAGAGTCTAGAGGCTTGGCTTGGTTTGGCTTGGCTGGAGTATAGAGGATAGAGGCTAGAGACTTGGCTTGGCTGGGCTAGAGGCTAGACACATGGCTTGGCTTGGCTAGAGGCTTGAGGCTAGAGGCTTGGCTTGCCTTGGCTTGACTAGAGGCTAGAGACTTGACTTGGATTGGCCAGAGCACATAGGCTGGAAACTAGAGGCTAGAGGCTTGGCTTGGCTAGAGTGTAGAGGCTAAAGGCTAGAGACTTGCTTTGGCTTGGCTACTGGCTGGAGACATGGCTTGGATTGGCTAGAAGCCAGAGGCTAGAAACTAGAGGCTAGAGACTTGGCTTGGCTTGTCTAGAGGCTAGAGACATGGCTTGGCTTGACTGGAGGCTAGAGGCTTGGCTTGCTTTGGCTTGAAGCTAGAGGCTTGGCTTGCCTAGGCTTGGCTAGAGGCTACAGTCTTGGCTTGGCTAGAGGGTATAGGCTAGAGACCTTCGACTTGGCTTGGCTTGGCCAGAGGACAGAGGCCAGAGGACAGAGGACAGAGGCCGGAGGACAGAGGACAGATGCTAGAGGCTAGAGGCTAAAGACTTGGCTTGGACTGGCTAGAGGCTAGCGGCTTGGCTTGGCTTGGCTAGAGGCTAGCGACTTGGCTTTGCTTGGCCAGAGGCAAGAGGACAGAGGCCAGAGACTAGAGGCTAGAGACTTATCTTGGCTGTGGCCAGAGGCCAGAGGCCAGAGGCTAGAGGCTAGAGACTTAACTTGGCTAGAGGCCAGAGGCCAGAGGCTAGAGGATTAGCTTGGCCTGGATAGAGGCGAGAAGCTTGGCTTGGCGTAGCTAGAAGCTAGACACTTGGCTTAGCCTGGCTAGAGGCTAAAGACTTGGCTTAGCCTGGCTAGTGGCTACAGACTTGGCTTGGCTTGTCTGGAGGCTAGAGACTTGGCTTGGCTAGAGGGTCGAGGCTAGAGGCTACCGACTTGGCTTGGCTTGGCCAAAGGCCAGAGGACAGAGGTCAGAGGCCAGAGGCTAGAGGCTAGAGGCTGGAGACTTGGTTTGGCTAGTGGCTAGAGGCCAGAGGCTTGGCTTGGCTAGAGGCTAGAAGCCAGAGACTTAGCTTGGCTTGGCTTGGCTACAGGCTAGAGGCTAGAGACTTGGCTTGGCTAGAGGGTAGAGGCTAGAGACTTGGCTGGGCTTGGCTAGAGGCAAGAGACTTGGCTTGGCTAAAGGGTAGAGGCTATAGGCTTGGCTTGGCCTGGATAGAGGCGAGAGGCTTGGCTTGGCGTGGCTAGAAGCTAGAGACTTGGCTTAGCCTGGCTAGTGGCTAGAGACTTGGCTTGGCTTGGCTAGCGGCTAGAGGCTTGGCTTGGCTAGAGGCTAGAGACTTGGCGTGGCTTGGCTAGAGGCTAGAGACTTGGCTTGGCTAGAGACTAGAGACTTGGCTTGGCTAGAGACTAGAGACTTGGCTTAGCCTGGCTAGAGGCTAGAGACTTGGCTTAGCCTGGCTAGTGGCTACAGACTTGGCTTGGCTTGTCTAGAGGCTAGAGACGTGGCTTGGCTAGAGGGTAGAGGCTAGAGGCTGGAGACTTGGTTTGGCTAGTGGCTAGAGGCCAGAGGCTTGGCTTGGCCTGGCTAGAAGCTAGAGACTTGGCTTAGCCTGGCTAGAGGCTAGAGACTTGGCTTAGCCTGGCTAGTGGCTAGAGACTTGGCTTGGCCTGGCTAGCGGCTAGAGGCTTGGCTTGGCTAGAGGCTAGAGACTTGGCGTGGCTTGGCTAGAGGCTAGAGGCTAGAGTAGAGACTTGGCTTCGCTAGAGGCTAGAGACTTGGCTTCGCTAGAGGCTAGAGTCTAGAGGCTTGGCTTGGTTTGGCTTGGCTGGAGTATAGAGGATAGAGGCTAGAGACTTGGCTTGGCTGGGCTAGAGGCTAGACACATGGCTTGGCTTGACTAGAGGCTTAAGGCTAGAGGCTTGGCTTGCCTTGGCTTGACTAGAGGCTAGAGACTTGACTTGGATTGGCCAGAGCACATAGGCTGGAAACTAGAGGCTAGAGGCTTGGCTTGGCTAGAGTGTAGAGGCTAGAGGCTAGAGACTTGCTTTGGCTTGGCTACTGGCTGGAGACATGGCTTGGATTGGCTAGAAGCCAGAGGCTAGAAACTAGAGGCTAGAGACTTGGCTTGGCTTGTCTAGAGGCTAGAGACATGGCTTGGCTTGACTGGAGGCTAGAGGCTTGGCTTGCTTTGGCTTGGCTAGAGGCTTGAAGCTAGAGGCTTGGCTTGCCTAGGCTTGGCTAGAGGCTACAGTCTTGGCTTGGCTAGAGGGTATAGGCTAGAGACCTTCGACTTGGCTTGGCTTGGCCAGAGGACAGAGGCCAGAGGACAGAGGACAGAGGCCGGAGGACAGAGGACAGATGCTAGAGGCTAGAGGCTAAAGACTTGGCTTGGACTGGCTAGAGGCTAACGGCTTGGCTTGGCTTGGCTAGAGGCTAGCGACTTGGCTTTGCTTGGCGAGAGGGAAGAGGACAGAGGCCAGAGACTAGAGGCTAGAGACTTATCTTGGCTGTGGCCAGAGGCCAGAGGCCAGAGGCTAGAGGCTAGAGACTTAACTTGGCTAGAGGCCAGAGGCCAGAGGCTAGAGGATTAGCTTGGCCTGGATAGAGGCGAGAAGCTTGGCTTGGCGTAGCTAGAAGCTAGAGACTTGGCTTAGCCTGGCTAGAGGCTAAAGACTTGGCTTAGCCTGGCTAGTGGCTACAGACTTGGCTTGGCTTGTCTGGAGGCTAGAGACTTGGCTTGGCTAGAGGGTCGAGGCTAGAGGCTACCGACTTGGCTTGGCTTGGCCAAAGGCCAGAGGACAGAGGTCAGAGGCCAGAGGCTAGAGGCTAGAGGCTGGAGACTTGGTTTGGCTAGTGGCTAGAGGCCAGAGGCTTGGCTTGGCTAGAGGCTAGAAGCCAGAGACTTAGCTTGGCTTGGCTTGGCTACAGGCTAGAGGCTAGAGACTTGGCTTGGCTAGAGGGTAGAGGCTAGAGACTTGGCTGGGCTTGGCTAGAGGCAAGAGACTTGGCTTGGCTAAAGGGTAGAGGCTATAGGCTTGGCTTGGCCTGGATAAAGGCGAGAGGCTTGGCTTGGCGTGGCTAGAAGCTAGAGACTTGGCTTAGCCTGGCTAGTGGCTAGAGACTTGGCTTGGCCTGGCTAGCGGCTAGAGGCTTGGCTTGGCTAGAGGCTAGAGACTTGGCTTGGCTTGGCTAGAGGCTAGAGACTTGGCTTGGCTAGAGACTAGAGACTTGGCTTGGCTAGAGACTAGAGACTTGGCTTAGCCTGGCTAGAGGCTAGAGACTTGGCTTAGCCTGGCTAGTGGCTACAGACTTGGCTTGGCTTGTCTAGAGGCTAGAGACGTGGCTTGGCTAGAGGGTAGAGGCTAGAGGCTGGAGACTTGGTTTGGCTAGTGGCTAGAGGCCAGAGGCTTGGCTTGGCTAGAGGCTAGAAGCCAGAGACTTAGCTTGGCTTGGCTTGGCTACAGGCTAGAGGCTAGAGACTTGGCTTGGCTAGAGGGTAGAGACTTGGCTTGGCCTGGCTAGAGGCTAGAGACTTGGCTTAGCCTGGCTAGAGGCTAGAGACTTGGCTTAGCCTGGCTAGTGGCTACAGACTTGGCTTGGCTTGTCTAGAGGCTAGAGACGTGGCTTGGCTAGAGGGTAGAGGCTAGAGGCTGGAGACTTGGTTTGGCTAGTGGCTAGAGGCCAGAGGCTTGGCTTGGCCTGGCTAGAAGCTAGAGACTTGGCTTAGCCTGGCTAGAGGCTAGAGACTTGGCTTAGCCTGGCTAGTGGCTAGAGACTTGGCTTGGCCTGGCTAGCGGCTAGAGGCTTGGCTTGGCTTTGCTTGGCTAGAGGCTTGGCTTGGATTGGTTAGAGGGTAGAGACATGGCTTGGCTTGGCTAGAGGCTTGGCTTGCCTAGGCTTGGCTAGAGGCTACAGTCTTGGCTTGGCTAGAGGGTATAGGCTAGAGACCTTCGACTTGGCTTGGCTTGGCCAGAGGACAGAGGCCAAAGGACAGAGGACAGAGGCCGGAGGACAGAGGACAGATGCTAGAGGCTAGAGGCTAAAGACTTGGCTTGGATTGGCTAGAGGCTAGCGGCTTGGCTTGGCTTGGCTAGAGGCTAGCGACTTGGCTTTGCTTGGCCAGAGGCAAGAGGACAGAGGCCAGAGACTAGAGGCTAGAGACTTATCTTGGCTGTGGCCAGAGGCCAGAGGCTAGAGGCTAGAGACTTAACTTGGCTAGAGGCCAGAGGCCAGAGGCTAGAGGATTAGCTTGGCCTGGATAGAGGCGAGAAGCTTGGCTTGGCGTAGCTAGAAGCTAGAGACTTGGCTTAGCCTGGCTAGAGGCTAAAGACTTGGCTTAGCCTGGCTAGTGGCTACAGACTTGGCTTGGCTTGTCTGGAGGCTAGAGACTTGGCTTGGCTAGAGGGTAGAGGCTAGAGGCTGGAGACTTGGTTTGGCTAGTGGCTAGAGGCCAGAGGCTTGGCTTGGCTAGAAGCTAGAAGCCAGAGATTTAGCTTGGCTTGGCTTGGCTACAGGCTAGAGGCTAGAGACATGGCTTGGCTAGAGGGTAGAGGCTAGAGACTTGGTTGGGCTTGGCTAGAGGCAAGAGACTTGGCTTGGCTAAAGGGTAGAGGCTATAGGCTTGGCTTGGCCTGGATAGAGGCGAGAGGCTTGGCTTGGCGTGGCTAGAAACTAGAGACTTGGCTTAGCCTGGCTAGTGGCTAGAGACTTGGCTTGGCTTGGCTAGCGGCTAGAGGCTTGGCTTGGCTAGAGGCTAGAGACTTGGCGTGGCTTGGCTAGAGGCTAGAGACTTGGCTTGGCTAGAGACTAGAGACTTGGCTTAGCCTGGCTAGAGGCTAGAGACTTGGCTTAGCCTGGCTAGTGGCTACAGACTTGGCTTGGCTTGTCTAGAGGCTAGAGACGTGGCTTGGCTAGAGGGTAGAGGCTAGAGGCTGGAGACTTGGTTTGGCTAGTGGCTAGAGGCCTGAGGCTTGGCTTGGCCTGGCTAGAAGCTAGAGACTTGGCTTAGCCTGGCTAGAAGCTAGAGACTTGGCTTAGCCTGGCTAGAGGCTAGAGACTTGGCTTAGCCTGGCTAGTGGCTAGAGACTTGGCTTGGCCTGGCTAGAGGCAAGACTTGGCTTGTCTTTGCTTGGCTAGAGGCTTGGCTTGGATTGGTTAGAGGGTAGAGACATGGCTTGGCTTGGCTAGAGGCTTGGCTTGCCTAGGCTTGGCTAGAGGCTACAGTCTTGGCTTGGCTAGAGGGTATAGGCTAGAGACCTTCGACTTGGCTTGGCTTGGCCAGAGGACAGAGGCCAAAGGACAGAGGACAGAGGCCGGAGGACAGAGGACAGATGCTAGAGGCTAGAGGCTAAAGACTTGGCTTGGATTGGCTAGAGGCTAGCGGCTTGGCTTGGCTTGGCTAGAGGCTAGCGACTTGGCTTTGCTTGGCCAGAGGCAAGAGGACAGAGGCCAGAGACTAGAGGCTAGAGACTTATCTTGGCTGTGGCCAGAGGCCAGAGGCCAGAGGCTAGAGGCTAGAGACTTAACTTGGCTAGAGGCCAGAGGCCAGAGGCTAGAGGATTAGCTTGGCCTGGATAGAGGCGAGAAGCTTGGCTTGGCGTAGCTAGAAGCTAGAGACTTGGCTTAGCCTGGCTAGAGGCTAAAGACTTGGCTTAGCCTGGCTAGTGGCTACAGACTTGGCTTGGCTTGTCTGGAGGCTAGAGACTTGGCTTGGCTAGAGGGTAGAGGCTAGAGGCTGGAGACTTGGTTTGGCTAGTGGCTAGAGGCCAGAGGCTTGGCTTGGCTAGAAGCTAGAAGCCAGAGATTTAGCTTGGCTTGGCTTGGCTACAGGCTAGAGGCTAGAGACATGGCTTGGCTAGAGGGTAGAGGCTAGAGACTTGGTTGGGCTTGGCTAGAGGCAAGAGACTTGGCTTGGCTAAAGGGTAGAGGCTATAGGCTTGGCTTGGCCTGGATAGAGGCGAGAGGCTTGGCTTGGCGTGGCTAGAAACTAGAGACTTGGCTTAGCCTGGCTAGTGGCTAGAGACTTGGCTTGGCTTGGCTAGCGGCTAGAGGCTTGGCTTGGCTAGAGGCTAGAGACTTGGCGTGGCTTGGCTAGAGGCTAGAGACTTGGCTTGGCTAGAGACTAGAGACTTGGCTTAGCCTGGCTAGAGGCTAGAGACTTGGCTTAGCCTGGCTAGTGGCTACAGACTTGGCTTGGCTTGTCTAGAGGCTAGAGACGTGGCTTGGCTAGAGGGTAGAGGCTAGAGGCTGGAGACTTGGTTTGGCTAGTGGCTAGAGGCCAGAGGCTTGGCTTGGCCTGGCTAGAAGCTAGAGACTTGGCTTAGCCTGGCTAGAGGCTAGAGACTTGGCTTAGCCTGGCTAGTGGCTAGAGACTTGGCTTGGCCTGGCTAGCGGCTAGAGGCTTGGCTTGGCTTTGCTTGGCTAGAGGCTTGGCTTGGATTGGCTAGAAACTGGAGGCTAGAGACTAGAGGCTAGAGACTTGGCGTGGCTTGGCTAGAGGCTGGAGACTTGACATGGCTTGGCTAGAGGCTAGAGACTTGGCTTGGTTTGGCCAGAGGCTAGAGGATAGAGGATAGAGGCTGGAGACTTGGTCTGGCTAGTGGCTAGAGGCCAGAGGCTTGGCTTGGCTAGAGGCTAGAGAGTTGGCTTAGCTAGAGGGTAGAGGCTAGAGGTTTGGCTTGCCTTGGCTTCACTAGAGGCTAGAGACTTGACTTGGATTGGCCAGAGGACAGAAGCCAGAGTCTAGAGGCTACAGGCTGGAGACCTGGTTTGGCTAGTGGCTAGAGGCCAGAGGCTTGACTTGTCTAGAGGCTAGAAGCCAGAGACTTAGCTTGGCTTGGCTTGGCTACAGGCTAGAGGCTAGAGACTTGGCTTGGCTAGAGGCTTGAGCCAAGAGACTTGGCTTGCCTTGGCTTGACTAGAGGCTGGAGACTTAACTTGGATTGGCCAGAGGACAGAGGCTAGAAACTAGAGGCTAGAGGCTTGGCTTGGCTTGGCTTTGCTAGAGTATAGAGGCTAGAGGCTAGAGACATGCTTTGGCTTGGCTAGCGGCTAGAGACATGGCTAGAGGCCAGAGGCTAGAAACTAAAGGCTAGAGACTTGGCTTGGCTTGGCTAGAGGCTAGAGACATGGCTTGGCTTGACTAGAGGCTTGAGGCTAGAGGCTTGGCTTGCCTTGGCTTGGCTAAAGGCTAGAGACTTGGCTTGGCTAGAGGGTAGAGGCTAGAGGCTAGAGCCTTGGCTTGGAATGGCTAGAAGCCAGAGGCTATAGGCTAGATGCTAGAGGTTTGGCTTGTCTTGGCTAAAGGCCAGAGGCTAGAGACTAGAAGCTAGAGACTAGAAGCTAGAGTCTAGAGATTTGGCCTGACTTGGCTAGAGGCTAGAGGTTAGAGACTTGGCTTGTCTTGGCTAGAAGTTAGAGACTTCGCTTGGCTTGGCTAGAGGCTAGAGGCTAAAGGCCAGAGGATAGATGCCAGAGGCTAGAGGACAGAGGCTTGACCTGGCTGGAGGATAGAGGCTGAGACTCGGCTTGGCTTGGCTTGGCTAGAGGCTAGAGGCTAGAGACTTGGTTTCGCTAGAGACTAGAGTCTGGAGGCTTGGCTTGGCTAGAGTATAGAGGCTAGAGGCTAGAGACATGGCTTGGCTTGGCTAGAGGCTTGAGCCAAGAGGCTTGGCTTGCCTTGGCTTGACTAGAGGCTGGAGACTTAACTTGGATTGGCCAGAGGACAGAGGCTAGAAACTAGAGGCTAGAGGCTTGGCTTGGCTTGGCTTTGCTAGAGTATAGAGGCTAGAGGCTAGAGACATGCTTTGGCTTGGCTAGCGGCTAGAGACATGGCTAGAGGCCAGAGGCTAGAAACTAAAGGTTAGAGACTTGGCTTGGCTAGAGGCTAGAGACATGGCTTGGCTTGACTAGAGGCTTGAGGCTAGAGGCTTGGCTTGCCTTGGCTTGGCTAAAGGCTAGAGACTTGGTTTGGCTAGAGGCTAGATACTTGGCTTGGCTAGAGGGTAGAGGCTAGAGGCCAGCGACTTGGCTTGGTTTGGCCAGAGGACAGAGGCCAGAGGCCAGTGGCTAGAGGCTAGAGACTTGGCTTAGTCTGGCTAGAGGCTACGGACTTGGCTTGGCATGGCCAGAGGCCAGAGACTAGAGGCTAGAGACTTATCTTGGCTAGTGGCCAGAAGCCAGAGGCCAGAGGCTAGAGGTTTGGCTTGGCCTGGCAAGAGGCTTGGCTTGGCTTGGCTAGAAGCTAGAGACTTGGCTTAGCCTGGCTAGAGACTAGAGACTTGGCTTAGCCTGGCTAGTGGCTAGAGACTTGGCTTGGCTTGGCTAGCGGCTAGAGGCTTGGGCTGGCTTGGCTTGGCTAGAGTATAGAGGCTAGAGGCTAGAGACCAGAAGCTAGAGGCTAGAAGCTAGAGTCTAGAGACTTGGACTGACTTGGCTGGAGGCTAGAGACTTTGCTTGGCTTGGCTAGAGGCTAGAGGCTAGAGGCTAAAGGCCAGAGGATAGAGGCCAGAGGCTGGAGGACAGAGGCTTGACTTGGCTAGGCTTGGCTTGGCTTGGCTTGGCTAGAGTATAGAGGCTGGAGGCTAGAGACTTGACTTGGCTTGGCTAGAGGATACAGACATGGCTTGGCTTGGCGGGAGGCTTGAAGCTAGAGGCTTGGCTTGCCTTGGCTTGGCTAGAGGCTACAGTCTTGGCTTGGCTAGAGGGTATAGGCTAGAGACCTGCGACTTGGCTTGGCATGGCCAGAGGCCAGAGACTAGAGGCTAGAGACTTATCTTGGCCAGTGGCCAGAGGCCAGAGACTAGAGGTTTGGTTTGGCCTGGCTAGTGGCAAGAGGCTTGGCTTGGCCTGGCTAGAAGCTAGAGACTTGGCTTGGCTTGGCTAGCGGCTAGAGGCTTGTGCTGGCTTGGCTTGGCTAGAGTATAGAGGCTAGAGGCTATAGACTTGGCTTGGCTGGGCTAGAGGCTAGAAGCTAGAGACCAGAATCTAGAGGCTAGAAGCTAGAGACCAGAAGCTAGAGGCTAGAAGCTAGCGTCTGGAGACTTGGACTGACTTGGCTGGAGGCTAGAGACTTTGCTTGACTTGGCTAGAGGCTAGAGGCTAGAGGCTAAAGGCCAGAGGATAGAGGCCAGAGGCTGGAGGACAGAGGCTTGACTTGGCTAGGCTTGGCTTGGCTTGGCTAGAGTATAGAGGCTGGAGGCTAGAGACTTGACTTGGCTTGGTTAGAGGGTAGAGACATGGCTTGGCTTGGCTAGAGGCTTGGCTTGCCTAGGCTTGGCTAGAGGCTACAGTCTTGGCTTGGCTAGAGGGTATAGGCTAGAGACCTTCGACTTGGCTTGGCTTGGCCAGAGGACAGAGGCCAAAGGACAGAGGACAGAGGCCGGAGGACAGAGGACAGATGCTAGAGGCTAGAGGCTAAAGACTTGGCTTGGATTGGCTAGAGGCTAGCGGCTTGGCTTGGCTTGGCTAGAGGCTAGCGACTTGGCTTTGCTTGGCCAGAGGCAAGAGGACAGAGGCCAGAGACTAGAGGCTAGAGACTTATCTTGGCTGTGGCCAGAGGCCAGAGGCCAGAGGCTAGAGGCTAGAGACTTAACTTGGCTAGAGGCCAGAGGCCAGAGGCTAGAGGATTAGCTTGGCCTGGATAGAGGCGAGAAGCTTGGCTTGACGTAGCTAGAAGCTAGAGACTTGGCTTAGCCTGGCTAGAGGCTAAAGACTTGGCTTAGCCTGGCTAGTGGCTACAGACTTGGCTTGGCTTGTCTGGAGGCTAGAGACTTGGCTTGGCTAGAGGGTAGAGGCTAGAGGCTGGAGACTTGGTTTGGCTAGTGGCTAGAGGCCAGAGGCTTGGCTTGGCTAGAAGCTAGAAGCCAGAGACTTAGCTTGGCTTGGCTTGGCTACAGGCTAGAGGCTAGAGACATGGCTTGGCTAGAGGGTAGAGGCTAGAGACTTGGTTGGGCTTGGCTAGAGGCAAGAGACTTGGCTTGGCTAAAGGGTAGAGGCTATAGGCTTGGCTTGGCCTGGATAGAGGCGAGAGGCTTGGCTTGGCGTGGCTAGAAGCTAGAGACTTGGCTTAGCCTGGCTAGTGGCTAGAGACTTGGCTTGGCTTGGCTAGCGGCTAGAGGCTTGGCTTGGCTAGAGGCTAGAGACTTGGCGTGGCTTGGCTAGAGACTTGGCTTGGCTAGAGACTAGAGACTTGGCTTAGCCTGGCTAGTGGCTACAGACTTGGCTTGGCTTGTCTAGAGGCTAGAGACGTGGCTTGGCTAGAGGGTAGAGGCTCGAGGCTGGAGACTTGGTTTGGCTAGGGGCTAGAGGCCAGAGGCTTGGCTTGGCTAGAGGCTAGAAGCCAGAGACTTAGCTTGGCTTGGCTTGGCTACAGGCTAGAGGCTAGAGACTTGGCTTGGCTAGAGGGTAGAGGCTAGAGACTTGGCTGGGCTTGGCTAGAGGTGAGAGACTTGGCTTGGCTAACGGGTAGAGGCTATAGGCTTGGCTTGGCCTGGATAGAGGCAAGAGGCTTGGCTTGGCGTGGCTAGAAGCTAGAGACTTGGCTTAGCCTGGCTAGTGGCTAGAGACTTGGCTTGGCTTGGCTAGCGGCTAGAGGCTTGGCTTGGCTAGAGGCTAGAGACTTGGCGTGGCTTGGCTAGAGGCTAGAGACTTGGCGTGGCTTGGCTAGAGGCTAGAGACTTGGCTTGGCTAGAGACTAGAGACTTGGCTTGGTTTGGCTAGAGGCTTGGCTTGGATTGGATAGAAGCCAGAGGCTAGAGACTAGAAGCTAGAGGCTAGAAGCTAGAGTCTAGAGACTTGACCTGACTTGGCTAGAGGCTAGAGGCTAGAGGCTAGAGACTTGGCTTGGATTGGCTAGAAGACAGAGGCTAGAGGCTAGAGGCTTGGCTTGTCT
The DNA here is from genome assembly GCF_963921235.1 of Mobula hypostoma. NCBI lineage: Eukaryota > Metazoa > Chordata > Chondrichthyes > Myliobatiformes > Myliobatidae > Mobula > Mobula hypostoma. The sequence goes on along the minus strand of NC_086101.1, from coordinate 104,918,066 downwards.
TGGCTAAAGGCCAGAGGTTAGAGACTAGAAGCTAGAGGCTAGAAGCTAGAGTCTAGAGACTTGGCCTGACTTGGCTAGAGGCTAGAGGTTAGAGACTTGGCTTGGCTAGAAGTTAGAGACTTCGCTTGGCTTGGCGAGAGGCTAAAGGCCAGAGGATAGATGCCAGAGACTAGAGGACAGAGGCTGGACCTGGCTAGAGGATAGAGGTCGAGACTCGGCTTGGCTTGGCTAGAGGCAAGAGACTTGGCTTCGCAAGAGGCTAGAGTCTAGAGGCTTGGCTTGGCTAGAGTATAGAGGCTAGAGGCTAGAGACTTGGCTTGACTGGGCTAGAGGCTAGAGACATGGCTTGGCTTGGCTAAAGGCTTGAGGCTAGATGCTTGGCTTGCCTTGGCTTGGCTAGAGGTTGGAGACTTGACCAGGATTGGCCAGAGGACAGAGGCTAGAAACTAGAGGCTAGAGGCTTGGCTTGGCTTAGTTTGGCTAGAGTATAGAGGCTAGAGACTTGGCTGGGCTTGGCTAGAGACTAGAGACTTGGCTTGACTTGGCTGCAGGCTAGAGGCCAGAGACTTGGCTTGGCTTGGCTGGAGGCTAGAGGCTAGAGACTTGGTTTGAATTGGCTAGTGGCTCGAGACTTGGCTTGGCTTGGCTAGAGGCTAGAGATTTGGCTTCGCTAGAGGGTGGAGGCTAGAGGCCAGCGACTTGGCTTGGCTTGGCCAGACGCCAGAGGCTAGAGGTTTGGCTTGGCCAGGCTGGAGGTTAGAGACTTGACATGGCTTGGCTAGAGGCTAGGGACTTGACATGGCTTGGCTAGAGGCTAGGGACTTGGCTTCATTTGGCTAGAGGCTTGGCTTGCATTGGATAGAAGGCAGAGGATAGAGACTAGAAGCTAGAGTCTAGAGACTTGGCCTGACTTGCCTAGAGGCTAGAGGCTAGAGGCTAGAGACTTGGCTTAGGCTGGCTAGAGGCTAGAGACTTGACATGGCTTGGCTAGAGGCTAGAGACTTGGCTTGGTTTGGCTAGAGGCTTGGCTTGGATTGGATAGAAGCCAGAGGCTAGAGACTAGAAGCTAGAGGCTAGAAGCTAGAGGCTAGAAGCTAGAGTCTAGAGACTTGACCTGACTTGGCTAGAGGCTAGAGGCTAGAGCCTTGGCTTGGAATGGCTAGAAGCCAGAGGCTAGAGGCTAGATGCTTGAGGTTTGGCTTGTCTTGGCTAAAGGCCAGAGGCTAGAGACTAGAAGCTAGAGACTAGAAGCTAGAGTCTAGAGACTTGGCCTGACTTGGCTAGAGGCTAGAGGTTAGAGACTTGGCTTGGCTTGGCTAGAAGTTAGAGACTTCGCTTGGCTTGGCTAGAGGCTAGAGGCTGGAGGCTAAAGGCCAGAGGATAGATGCCAGAGGCTAGAGGACAGAGGCCTGACTTGGCTAGAGGATAGAGGCCAGAGACTCGGCTTGGCTTAGCTTGGCTAGAGGCTAGAGGCTAGAGACTTGGCTTGGCTAGAGGCCAGAGACTTGGCTTAGCATGGCTAGAGGCTACAGACTTGGCTTGGCTTGGCTAGCGGCTAGAGTCTAAGAATTTGGCTTGGCTAGAGTCTAGAGGTTGGACGCTAGAGGCTAGAGACTTGGCTTGGCTTGTTAGAGGCTAGATGCTGGAGGCTTGGCTTGTCTTGGCTTGGCTGCAGGCTACAGGCTAGAGACTTGGCTTGGCTGGAGTCTAGAGGCTAGAGGCTAGAAGCTAGAATCTAGAGACTTGGCCTGACTTGGCTAGAGACTAGAGGCTAGAGGCTAGAGCCCTGGCTTGGAATGGCTAGAAGCCAGAGGCTAGAGGCTAGATGCTAGAGGTTTGGCTTGTCTTGGCTAAAGGCCAGAGGCTAGAGACTAGAAGCTAGAGACTAGAAGTCTAGAGACTTGGCCTGACTTGGCTAGAGGCTAGAGGTTAGAGACTTGGCTTGGCTTGGCTAGAAGTTAGAGACTTCTCTTGGCTTGGCTAGAGGCTAGAGGCTAGAGTCTAAAGGCCAGAGGATAGATGCCAGAGGCTAGAGGACAGAGGCCTGACTTGGCTAGAGGATAGAGGCCAGAGACACGGCTTGGCTTGGCTTGGCTAGAGGCTAGAGGCTGGAGACTTGGCTTGGCTAGAGGCTAGAGTCTAGAGGCTAGAGACTTGACTTGACTTGGCTGGGCTAGAGGCTTGAGGCTAGAGGCTTCGCTTGCCTTGGCTTGGCTAGATGCTAGAGACTTGGCTTTGCTTGACCAGAGGACAGAGGCTAGAAACTAGAGGCTAGATGCTTGGCTTGGCTAGAGGCTAGAGACATGGCTTGCCTTGGCTTGGCTAGATGCTAGAGACTTGGTTTGGCTAGAGGGTAGAGGCTAGAGGCCAGCGACTTGGCTTGGCTTGGCCAGAGGATGGAGTCCAGAGGCTAGAGGCTAGAGGCTTGGCTTGGCCTGGCTAGAGGCTACAGACTTGGCTTGGCCTGGTTAAAGGCTAGAGACTTGGCTTGGCCTGGTTAGAGTCTAGAGACTTGGCTTGGTCGGCTAGAGGCTAGAGGCTTGGCTTTGTTTGGCTAGAGGCTTGGCTTGGATTGACTGGAAGCCAGAGGCTAGAGGACAGATGCCAGAGGCTAGAGGCTAGAGGCTAGAGGCTAGAGGCTAGAGGCTAGAGGCTACAGGCTTGGCTTGGCTTGGCTAGAGGCGAGAGACTTGGCTTGGCTAGAGGGTTGAGGCTAGAGGCTAGCGACTTGCCTTTGCTTGGCCAGAGGCCAGAGGACAGAGGCCAGAGACTAGAGGCTAGAGACTTATCTTGGCTGTGGCCAGAGGCCAGAGGCCAGAGGCTAGAGGCTAGAGCCTTAACTTGGCTAGAGGCCAGAGGCCAGAGGCTAGAGGCATAACTTGGCCTGGATAGAGGTGAGAAGCTTGGCTCGGCGTGGCTAGAAGCTAGAGACTTGGCTTAGCCTGGCTAGAGGCTAGAGACTTGGCTAGGCTAGAGGGTAGAGGCTAGAGGCTACTGACTTGGCTTGGCTTGGCCAGAGGCCAGAGGACAGAGGTCAGAGGCCAGAGGCTAGAGGCTGGAGACTTGGTCTGGCTAGTGGCTAGAGGCCAGAGGCTTGGCTTGGCTAGAGGCTAGAAGCCAGAGACTTAGCTTGGCTTGGCTTGGCTACAGGCTAGAGGGTAGAGGCTAGAGACTTGGCTTCGCTAGAGGCCAGAGGCTAGAAGGTAGAGGCTACAGACTTGGCTTGGCTTGGCTAGAGGCTAGAGGCTAGAAATTTGGCTTTGCTAGAGTCTAGAGGTTGGACACTAGAGACTAGAGACTTGGCTTGGCTTGTTAGAGGCTAGATGCTGGAGGCTTGGCTTGTCTTGGCTTGGCTGCAGGCTACAGGCTAGAGACTTGGCTTGGCTTGCCTAGAGGCTAGAGGCTAGACGCCAGAGGCCAGAGGCCAGAGGCCGGAGGCTAGAGGCTAGAGGCTAGAGGCTAGAGACTTGACTTGGTTTGGCTAGAGGCTAGAGGCTAGAAGCTAGAGACTTGGCTTGGCTTGGCTAGAGACTTGGCTTGGCTTGGCTTGGCTGGAGACTAGATGCGAGAGGCTAGAGACTTGGCTTGGCTTGACCAGAGGCTGGAGACTAGAGACTAGAGACTTGACTTGGCTTGGCTAGAGACTTGACGAGGCTAGAGGTTAGAGACGAGGCAAGGTTTGGCAGGAGACTTGAGGCGATGCGAGGCTGGGGACTTCAGACTTGAGGCCAGGTGAGGCTGGAGGTTTGAGACTTGAGGCGAGGCGAGGCTGGAGGCTTGAGACTTGAGGCGAGGCGAGACTGGAGGCTTGAGATTTGTGGCGAGACGAGGCAGGAGGCTTGAGTCTTGAGGCGAGGTGAGGCTGGAGGCTTGAGACTTGACGCGAGGCGAGGCTAGAGGCTTGAGACTTGAGGCGAGGCTGCAGGCTTGAGACTTGAGGTGAGGCTGGATGTTGGAGGCTGGAGGCTGGAGGCTTGGCTACCTGGGCAAGGCGTGGTTCACTTGGGCAGTGTGTGGTACTCCTGCGCAGGGCGCAGTACTCCTGGGCAGCACGCGGATCACCACCCGACAGAGGCAAGGTACAGGAATGGACAGAACCTACCCCAGGTAACGGCAAGACAACCTGGCTTACCTGGGTGGAGGCAAGGGACAGGAAGAGAGCTAGGTATTGTGGCTCCAGGACAAGACTGCAGGCAAGACAAGGCGAGAGTTACCAGCAAGACAAGGCAGGGATTCAGGTGAAGAAACAGAAGGCAGAGGAAGGGATCCAAGGAGTAAGGACAAGAACAATCCAGCAGCCACGCCTGGGTATCTGAAGGTATTTATGCAGCCAGCCCCAACGAGCATCAGCTGCCTCAATTAGCTCAACAAGAACAGAAACGGGGTAGATAGGAAAACCTGTAGCAAGGGCCAATGGACCGGACCATGAACCGGAATAGAGACTTCATGGACCGGACTATGACAGTACTACCCCTCCCCCCTCTTCAGGAGCCTCCTGGCAACCAAATAGCATATCCAGACTATGGACGACCTGGGCGGGTGGGAGGGTATTTAACAGAAAGGAACCCCGGGTGGCAAGAGGAAAATGACAGTATCAGTGTCGCTGGGTCCATGGTTGGCTGGATTGTTCTGTCATAAGGTGGTGGCTGGGAATGGACCCAAGTGCAAGACACAGACAGTGAAGTCCTAGGGACAGGACAAAGATACAGGGCGATGGCAAGGACATGGACAGGAAAACCAGGAACCTGGAACAGGATTGAACAAGAGAGCTAGGAGCCCGGGCTTGGACTCCGATCCAGAGACTGGACAAGGACCCGTAGCTGGGTCTTGTCTCTGGCTCAGACCCCAGAACCCTAGGACAAGACTTGACTTGAATTGGCAAGAGGATAGAGGCTAGAGACTTGGCTTGGTTAGGCAAGAGGCTAGAGGCTAGAGGCTAGGCTTGGCAAGAGGCTAGAGGCTAGAGGCTTGGCTTGGCTTGGCAAGAGGCTAGAGGCTAGAGGCTAGAGACTTGGCTTGGCAGGAGGCTAGGGGCTAGAGACTTTGCTTGGCTTGGCAAGAGGCTAGAGGCTAGAGACTTGGCTTGGCTTGGCTAGAGGCTAGAGGCCGGAGCCTTGGCTTGGCTAGATGCTAGAGGCAAGAGACTGGCTTGGCTTGGCTTGGCTAGAGGCCAGAGTCTAGAGGCTTGGCTTGGCTTGGCTAGAGGCCAGAGTCTAGAGGCTTGGCTTGGCTTGGCTAGAGGCTCGAGGCCAGAGACTTGGTTTGCTTTGGTTAGAGCCCAGAGACATGGCTTGGATTGACTAGTGGCCAGAGACTTGGCTTGTCTTGGCTAGAGGCTTGATTGCCTTGGCTAGAGGCTAGAGGCTATAGACTTGGCTTGGCTAGAGGCTTGAGACTTGGCTTGGCTTGGCTTGGCTAGAGACGTGGCTTAGCTTGGCTAGAGTCTTGGCTTGGCTAGAGGCTAGAGGCTAGAGGTTAGAGACTTGGCTTGTCCAGAGGCCAGAGGCCAGAGGCTAGACGCCAGAGGCTAGAGGCTGGAGGCCAGAGACTTGTCTTGGCTAGAGGCTGGAGGCTAGCGGCTTGGCTTGGCTTGGCTAGAGGCTAGAGGCTAGAGACGGCTTGGCTTGGCAAGAGGCTAGAGACTTGGCTTGGCTTGGCTAGAAGCTGGAGGCTAGAGGCTAGGCAAGAGACGAGGTGAGGCTTTGCAGGAGTCTTGAGACTCGAGGCAAGGCGAGTCAAGGCTGGAGGCTGGAGGCTTGAGATTTGAGACTTGAGGTGAGGTGAGGCTTGAGACTTGAGACTTGAGGCAAGGTGAGGCTTGTGGCTTGAGACTTGAGGCGAGGCAAGGCTGGAGGCTGGAGGCAGGAGACGAGGCGAGGCAAGGCTGGAGGCTGGATGCTGGAGACTTGAGACTTGAGGCGAGGCTTTGCTCCTCCTGGGCGGGGCGCGGTTCACCTGGGCAGGGCATGGTACTCCTGGGTAGGGCGTGGATCACCTGGGCAGGGTGCGGATCACCTGGGCAGGGTGCGGATCACCACCCGACAGAGGCAAGGGACAGGAAGGGAACTAGGTACAGGGTGGCTCCAGGACAAGACTGCAGGCGAGACAAGGCGAGAGTTATCAGCAAGACAAGGCAAGGCTTCTGGCAAAGCAAGGCAAGACGAGAACTTCAGGCGAGGCGAGAGTTACCAGCAAGACAAGGCAGGGCTTCAGGCGAGGAAGGGATCCAAGGAGTAGGACAAGAACAATCCAGCAGCCACGCCCGGGTCTCTGAAGGTATTTATGCAGCCAGCCCCAACGAGCATCAGCTGCCTCAATTAGCTCAACAAGAACAGAAACAGAGTAGATAGGATAACCTGGAGCAAGGGTCAATGGACTGGACCGTGAACCGGAATACGGACTTCATGGACCAGACTATGACAGGGATAGTGCAGAACCCGACCTCTACGGAGAGGTGTGATGCCATCAGGTCTGGGAGGGGACAGTGCAGAACCCGACCTCTACAGGAGGCACAATGCCATCAGGTCTGAGCGTGACAGTGCAAACCATGACAATATTGAGCTGATGTTTGTGGAATCTTCCTGTGCAACAATGGACATGCCAACCTCTGCTCCCTCCGACACTCCCTCGGGCCACTGACTCTCTCCACGTCTCTTCCACAGGATTCATGGCCCCAGAGATGCTGAGAGGAGAACCGTACAATTTCTCTGTGGACTACTTCACGCTTGGGGTCACGCTGTACGAGATGGTAGTGGCAAAGGGGCCGTTCAGGATCCGTGGGGAGAAGGTTGGTCCAGAGGCTGGACAATGCTCTGGGTGGAGGGCCCTGCTTCCCTGCTCTGGGGCTTGGTGGGAAACAGACTGGAGTCAGACTCAGACATTTGTATACAGGGAGTGTAAGAAGTATCCACTGCCCCTTGGAAGTTTTCAAGTCTTATTGTTTTACAACATTGAATCATTGGTGTCAAAGTGAAAACAGATCTCAACAAACTCATCTAAATTGATTTGCAAAAAAAATTGATTGCATAAGTATTATGACTTATCCATTAATACAACACACCCGTTAATATGACACACCAAATTGTCACTGGTGCAGCCAAATGGTTTTAGAAGTTGCATAATTAATTAAATGGAAATTACCGTGTGCAGTCAAGGTGTTTCAATCTAGTGTAGCAAAAATACACCTGTATCTGGAAGGTCCAACTTCATTGTTTAATATTTTGATTAATGATATTTTCTCCAAGATAGGCACTAAGGTGGGTAAATCACTTTTTGCAGATGATGGAACTTTGTGGATCAGAGGGAAAAATTTCAATTTAACTGTATATAGGATGCAATTAGCAATTAATAAGGTCAAACAGTGGGCAAATTGATGGGATTTAAGCTTTCAGTAGCTAAAACACAAGTTGTATGTTTCACAAAACAGATCAATAGACCTGCACTCAATTTGAAATTGTATCATCAAACTCTTGGTAAGATTTTTTGGCTTGTGGCTGGATAATAAGCTGACATGAAAGAACTGTATCAGAAAGATAATTGACAAATATAAAGGGGAGTTAAGTACCCTTGGGTGTCTATGTGGGTATTCTCGGGGTGCTACACGAAAATTTCTGTTGGCTATATATATTTGTTTAATTAGATCTGTACTTGATTATGGTGTGTGGCTTATTGATCAGCTTCATCTTCAAATTTAAAATGTTTGGATGTGATACAAACACAGGCTTTAAGCCTGTGTTGTGGTGCAGTAAACTCAGCTCCTGTTTCAGCCTTAGTGGTTGAAATGGGACAATTACCCTTACAGTTGCGGAGGATGAAGTTGTTGTTAACATACTGGGTTAACTTTGGGGACAGAGGAATGCTCACCCTGTTAAATGTGTGTTGGAAGACTGTTGGGAACATCACAAGAAGAGTTTTTTTAGTTCTGGGTGTCTGGGTTCTCATCACGTTAGGAATACGGGTTTGCTGGATTATGTAGCCCAAGAAATAGTGGATGCATTAGTGATAATTTTTCAAAACTCTTTAGATTCTGGACTAGTTCCTGACGAATGGAGGGTGGCTAATGTAACCCCGCTTTTTAAAAAAGGAGGAAGAGAGAAACCGGGGAATTATAGACCAGTAAGCCTAACATCGGTGGTGGGGAAAATGCTAGAGTCAGTTATCAAAGATGTGATAACAGCACATTTGGAAAGCAGTGAAATCATCTGACAAAGTCAGCATGGATTTGTGAAAGGAAAATCATGTCTGACAAATTTCAGAGAATTTTTTGAGGATATAACTAGTAGAGTGGATAGGGGAGAACCAGTGGATGTGGTATATTTGGATTTTCAAAAGGCTTTTGACAGGGTCCCACACAGGAGATTAGTGTGCAAACTTAAAGCACACGGTGTTGGGGGTATGGTATTGATGTGGATAGAGAATTGGTTGGCAGACAGGAAGCAAAGAGTGGGAATAAACGGGACCTTTTCAGAATGGCAGGCAGTGACTGCTGGGGTACTGCAAGGCTCAGTGCTGGGACCCCAGTTGTTTACAATATATATTAATGACTTGGATGAGGGAATTAAATGCAGCATCTCCAAGTTTGCGGATGACACGAAACTGGGTAGCAGTGTTAGTTGTGAGGAGGATGCTAAGAGGATGCAGGGTGACTTGGATAAGTTAGGTGAGTGGGCAAATTCATGGCAGATGCAACTTAATGTGGATAAATGTGAGGTTATCCACTTTGGTGGCAAGAACAGGAAGACAGATTATTATCTGAATGGTGGCCGATTAGGAAAATGGGAGGTGCAACGAGACCTGGGTGTCATTATACACCAGTCATTGAAAGTGGGCATGCAGGTACAGCAGGCGGTGAAAAAGGCGAGTGGTATGCTGGCATTCATAGCGAGAGGATTTGAGTACAGCAGCAGGGAGGTACTACTGCAGTTGTACAAGGCCTTGGTGAGACCACACCTGGAGTATTGTGTGCAGTTTTGGTCCCCTAATCTGAGGAAAGACATTCTTGCCATAGAGGGAGTACAAAGAAGGTTCACCAGATTGATTCCTGGGATGGAAGGACTTTCATATGATGAAAGACTGGATCGACTAGGCTTATGCTTACTGGAATTTAGAAGATTGAGGGCGGGGATCTTTTTGAAACATATAAACTCCTAAAGGGATTGGACAGGCTAGATACAGGAAGATTGTTCCCAATGTTGGGGAAGTCCAGAACGAGGGGTTACAGTTTGAGGATAAAGGGGAAGCCTTTTAGGACCGAGATAAGGAAAAACTTCTTCACACAGAGAGTGGTGAATCTGTGGAATTCTCTGCCACAGGAAACAGTGGAGGCCAGTTCATTGGCTATATTTAAGAGGAAGTTAGATATGGCCCTTGTGGCTAAAGGGATCGGGGGTGTGGAGAGAAGGCAGGTACAGGGTTCTGAGTTGGATGATCAGCCATGATCATACTGAATGGCAGTGCAGGCTCGAAGGGCCGAATAGCCTATTCCTGCACCTATTTTCTATATTTCTACGTAATTTGTCCCACTGTAGCTTTTTTGGTAACCCCACCTTGGTCTTTTCCAATGGCTTTAGCTGATTTTAGGTTGCATGATTTAATGAAGTCCAAGGATCCTGATATGTCTGAGAGTCTGTTGGTTCATCAGTATGTTAAAGAGAATTATTGTGATATGTTAACCATCTTTACTGATGGATCAAATGATAATTTAACTGGGAATGTCGATGTGGCTGTTTCTGTGCCTGAATTACAGGGAACAATAAAGAAGTGTCTCACTAAACATTTATCAGAGTATACTGTAGATTGGTTGTGATGATTTCGTGATCAATCTCCCCTGCAAAATTATAATTTGTTCAGATTCTTTTGCTGTTTTAACTGGTCTTAAAACAGGTCGTTCCAGCAGTCAGTCTGATTTATTGCTGGAAGCTCTTCAAACTTTATTTCATATTCAAAGTATTGGTCGACGTGTCCTCTTCTCATGGATTCCTGCACGTGGAGGTGTTGGGGGGATGAGTGGGTTGACTGTTTGGCCAAAAAAGCTGTTAAAAGATTGTGGATATAGACTTTCCATTTAGCCAATCAGAAGCTAAGGGGTTGCTGGGGCTACGAATTGGGGGATTATTTGGGATAATGAGCATGAGGGAGACAGACACCTTTACAGAATACACAAAACTGTTGGGTTGAGCAGGGTATAAAACAAGAAGGGGAGGAATTATATTGATTTGACTTAGAATTGGACATACTGTGGTTAATTATTCCCTATACCTTGTAGGAAAGCATTATTCTGAATTGTGTAGGTTTTGTCATCATTATGAAAGAGTTGAACATATTATTTTACAATGTGAAGCATACAAGGTTGAAAGAAAGCAAATGCAAGCTGCACTACTAGGTTTGGGGGTTGACAGTTTTCATTTAAAAACTTCAAGTTATGGAAGTGACTTTAACTTAATTCAAAATATTGTCTTTAATTATTTAAAATCTATAGGGTTTTTTGGGGTAATTTAGTTTTCAATTGATGAAGAATTAGTAGGGGTTTTATTTTCCAACTCTCTACACCACACTCCAGTCCAATTGATGGTGGTAATGCACCTTTAGTTGGACTGACAGCCGCCATTAAAGGCCAGAAGAAGAAGGTCCAACTGCTGGTGACTCAGTATCCTGGCAAAAACTACACCACGAAGTCAAAAAAACACTCCAAGCAACTCTGCGAAAAGGTTTTGAAAAGCACAAGTCAGGAGATGGATACAAGAAAATTTCCAAGTCACTGAATATCCCTTGGAGTACAGTTAAGTCAATCAACAAAAATGAAAAGAATATGGCACAGTTGTAAATCTACCTCAAGAAGGCCATCCTCAAAAACTGAGTGACCATACAAGAAGAGAGATGCCACTAAGAGACCTATAGCAACTCTGGAGGGGTTACAAGCTTCTGTGGATGAGATGGGAGAGACTGCGCATACAACTGTTGCCCGGGTGCTTCACCAGTTCCAGCTTTATGGGAGAGTGGGAATGAGAAAGCCACTGTTGGAAAGAAACTCTCATGAAACCTCAACTGGTGTTTGCCAGAAGGCATGTGGGAGTCTCTGAAATCAGCTGGAAGAAGGTTCTATGGTCTAATGAAACCAAAATTGAACTTTTTGGCCATCAGATTAAACATTATCAAACAACAGGAATTCTGCAGATGCTGGAAATTCAAGCAACACACATCAAAGTTGCTGGTGAACGCAGCAGGCCAGGCAGCATCTCTAGGAAGAGGAAGATTAAACATTATGTTTGCCATTTTGTCATCAAAAACATGCCATCCCTACTGTGAAGCTTGGTGGTGGCTGCATCATGCTGTGGAGATGCTTCACTGCAGCAGGCCCTGGAAGGCTTCTGAAAGTAGAGGGTAAAATGAATGAGCAAAAATACAGCGAGATCCTGGAGGAAAACCTGATGCAGTCTTTTTCTATTTATTCACTCCTCACCAGCTAAGCCAGTATTTATTGCCCATCCCTAGCTGACCTTGAGAAGGTGGTGATGAACTGCCTTCTTGAATTGCTGCAGTCCCTGAGGTGTAGGTACACCCACAGTGCTGTTAGGGAGGGAATTCCATGATTTTGACCCAGCAACAATGAAGGAATGGTGATATGTTTCCAAGTCTGGATGGTGATTGACTTGGAGAGGGATTTCCAATCGGTGATGTTCCCAGGTATCTGCTGTTCTCGTCCTTCTAGATGGTAGTGGTTGTGGGTCTGGAAGGAGCTGCCTTAGGAACTTCTGCATGTTGTTGCAGTGTATCTTATAGATAGTACACGCTGATGCAACTGTTCATCAGTGGAGGAAGGATTGGATGATGGTGGAGGGATTGGATGATGGTGGAGGGATTGGATGCTTATGGAAGGGGCACCAATCAAGTGGGCTGCCTTGTACTGGATGGCGTCAAGCTTCTTGAGTGTTGATGGAGCTTCACTCATCCAGGGGAGTGGTGAGTATTCCATTACACTCCTGACCTGAGCCTTGTAGATGGTGGACAGGCTTTGGGGAGTCAGGAGGTGAGTTACACCCTGCAGGATCCCTAGCCTTTGACCTGCTCTGGTAGCCACGGTGTTTATATGGCTAGACCGGTTCAATTTCCTGTCAATAGTAACCTCCAGGATGTTGATATTAGGGGAATTCAGTGATGGTGACGCCACTGGATATCAAGGAATGATGGTTAGAATATCACTTGTTGGAGATGGTCATTGCCTGGCTTGAATGTTACTGGCCACTTGTCAGCCCAAGCCTGGATATTGTCCAGGACCTGCTGCATTTGGGTATGAACTGTTTCACTAACTGAGGAGTCACAAATGGTGCAGAACATTGTGCAGTCATCTGTGAACATCCTCACTTCCGACCTTATGACGGAATGAAGGTCATTGATGAAGCAGCTGAAGATGGTTGGTCCGAGGACACTTCCCTGAGGAACTCCTGCAGTGATATCCTGAGGATGAGATGATTGACCTCCAACCACCATAACCATCTTCCTTTGTGTCAGGTACGATTCCAACCAGTGGAGGGTTTTTCCCCTAATTCCCATTGACTCCATTTTAGCTAGGGCACCTTGATAGTCAAATGATGCTTTGATGTCGAGAGCAGTTTTGTAAAGAAGAATGCGGAAAGATTGCAGTGTCCAGATGTGTCCAGGGGTGAGTAATTATGCAATCAATTATGTGTTTAAGAATTATAATAAATTTAGACCAATTTGTAGAATTTTGTTTTCACTTTGACATGAAAGAGTCTTTTCTGTCGATCAGTGTCAAGAAAAAACAAATTAAATCCACTGAGAATCTGTAATTCAATGTTGTAAAACAATAAAACATAAAAACTTCCAAGGGGATGAATATTTTTTACAGGGACTGTATATAAGAACAGATCCCTGGGAGTAGTTACAAGCTGGAAATTTAATCTAGGTGTTTGGGGGGTGCAGGTTATGTATAGAATAACTGATCCCTGAGCGTGGTTACAGGCTGGAATTTAATCCAGGGATTTTTGGGGTTTATATATAGAATAACAGCTCCCCAGGAGTGGGTTACTGGCTAAAATCTAATCCTGGGGATTTGGCATTTATAAATAGAATAACATATCCTTGGAAGTGGGTTACAAGCTGGGATCTAATTCCAGGAAGTCATGTAGTTTCTACGTAGAATCACTGATGCCCAGGAGTGAGTAAATGACTGGAATTTAATTCAGGGGTTTGGTAGGGGGAGGGGTTGTATTGGGGGCCAGCGAGGGAGCGTAGTGGTTAGCACAACACGTTAGGGTACCAGCAACCCGGGTCAATTTCCCACCACTGCCTGTAAGGAGCTTGTACGTTCTCCCCTTTACCACGTTGGTTTCCTCCGGGTGCTCTGGTTTCCTCCCACAGTTCAATGACCTTCTGGTTGGTAAGTTAATTGATCGTTGTAAACTGTCCTGTGATTAGGGGGATAGCTGGGCGGCGTGGCTCAGAGGGCCAGAGGGCCTATTCCGTGCTGTATCTCAATCAATAAATATAAACTAATAAATTCCCAGGAGTGTCTGGGATCTAATCTGGGAATGAGAGGAATTTTTATATATAACATATTGCTGGGAGTGGGTTACTGTCTGGGATCTAATCCAGGAGTAAGAGATTTTTGTATCTCTCAGAGAGGGGACGGCAGCCTGGGATCGAATCCTATCATAAATGAGAATTTTATATATAATGGATCTCTGGCAGTGAGTAACAGACTGGTTGGGTGAGGTAGGGGGTCCCAGGGGATAGTGTGGGCACTGACACCACCCTCTCTTCTGTCAGGTGGAGAACCAGGAGGTGACACGGAGAATCTTGAATGATGCAGTGCAATACCCCCCCTCAATTAGTAGAGAGTGCAAGTCGCTGTGCGAGGCACTGATGGCCAAAGATGTGTCCCAGCGGCTCGGCTTCAAGGACGGGAACTGCTCTGAGGTGAAGAACCAGCCCTTCTTCAGCACCATCAACTGGGGTAGACTGGAAGCAGGTAACTGAGGGAGCATCCCACTGTCGGAGGGGCTGTGCTGAGGGAGAGACTGTACCGAGGGAGGGGCTGTACTGAGAGAGCATTCCACTACCATAGGGACTTTTCAGAGGGAGGGAGGTAGGTACAAAGGGATTGTCTCATTGTGGGTGCATTGCACTGTGGGAGGGGCTGTACAGAGGGAGGGAGGGAGGTATTTTCCCACTGTTGAGCATCCCAGACCATTGCAAAAGGGTCTGTATTGAGGGAGGTGGTACTGAGGGAGTGTGCCACAGTGGGAAGGATGGTACTGCGGGAGGGTCACCCTGTGGTACGGATGGTGGTGTGTGAGCTCTTGGAAAAAATGTCGATTTATTTCAGAAATAAATCGTTAAGAACTGTGACGAGGAGGGTCAGTGCTGGAGTTTCATCATGCAGACTTCCTACCTGTCTGGAGGAGACTCCTATCCTTTCTCTCTTCTCAGAACTGCTCTTTGAAAGTCTACTAAGTGCTCTGACTGTGTTAATTCAGTGATGTTTTGATTTCAGACTGTGGGGCTTTAACATGGTGGGCTGCAGCTCCAAAATGGTGGGACCTAGTTCGTACACAGGAGCCATAGCTTGTGGTGGGAAGAATCCTGTAGAGCCACCTCCTTTCAGACTGATAATTCTAAACAACACTATGCAACACAATATCCCTGTGAGGGGCACGTTTTTTTTACACAGATGATGTGAGCCTGGACCATGTTGCCTGGGGCAGTACACCTGGGACTTTTAAAAGATGTTTAAATAGGCACGTGAATGTGAGGAAAATGGAAGGATATGGACATTGTGTAGGCAAAAGAGATAAGTTAGCCATTTGATTGAATAGGTTCGGCAGAACATTGTAGGCCGAAGGACTGGTGGCTAGTCTGCACTGTTCTATATTCTAAAAGGGAGAGTGAGGTTGAGAGGGATAATAAATCAGCCATGGTGGAAGGGCGGAGCAAACTTAAGGGGTCGAACTCTGCCCTATGTCTTGTGACCTTATAGAACAGTACAGCACAGTACTATGTCAATCTTCTAACCTACTCCAAGATCACCTAACCCCTCCCTCCCACATAACCCTCCATTATTCTATCATCCATGTTCCTATCTAAGAACCTCTTTAATGTCCCTAATGTATTTGCCTCTTTCACTGGCACTGATAGTGCGTTTTATGCACTGAGGCTGTGAGGTGGCTGCAAACCCCGCGATGGTTTGTGCTTCTGTGTGATGATCTGAGGCTGAGGTTATGGGCCTGTACCAACAGGTCCAGCCTTTGCATTCTCAGTACTGTCTGCTTGCTTTTACTGTTTGCACAATTTGTGTTTATTTTTCTCTGTCTCTGCGCATTGGGTGTTTGATGGTCTCTTTTCTTAGTGTTTTTTTTTGTGCTTCTTGCTTTGTGACTGCCTGTAAGCAGACGAATCTCAAGGTTGTATAATTTATACATATTTTGATAATAAATGTACTTTGAAGTTTGAACTCTGTATAAAAAAAACTACCTCACATCCCTTTATACTTTCCTCCAATCACCTTAAAATTATGCCCCGTATGTTCAACGATGAATTACCTGGGAAAAATCTCTGCATCTCAGGAGAGGGGGAGGTGGTGACTGGTGGGGAAGGCAGAGAGAGGATTGAATGGTGTGTTGTGGCCCCTGACATTGTCTTTCTTCCCCCGCACCCACAGGTTTGGTGACGCCTCCATTCATCCCCGACCCCAAAACAGTGTACGCAAAGGACATCGGTGATGTGGGGATGTTCTCCTCGGTGAAAGGGGTGGTCATCACCGACAGTGACAAAGACTTTTACAATGAGTTTGCTTCAGGAAACATAGCGATCCCCTGGCAGGAGGAGATGATTGAGACTGGCATCTTTGACGAGATGAATATCTGGGAGGAAGACGGCAAAGTTGCAAATGAGGAGGAGGATTCAGCCAGCAGAAAGTCAGGCACATGCGTACTCCTCTGAGGGTACAGCACAGTACGATAGTGGCAATGTGGAGAGAGACAGGGTCTGCACACAGATCAGGGACCCATAGCACAGTCTGGTGTGCTATTAGCGCCTGTTGTCCAGCACCACCCCTGTCCTGTGCAATCCTCCATTAGCACCACCCACTGTGTGACCCTCCTCAGTACAGCCCCTCTCTCATTGTGACCCTCCCTCACTACAGCCCCTCCCTCAATGTGACTCTCCCTCGGTGACACCCATCCCACAGTGTGACCCTCCCTCAGTACCACCCTTCCCACAGTGTGACCCTCCCTCAGTGCCACCCCTCCCACAGTGTGATTCCCTCAGTACCACCCTCCCTCAGTGTAGCTCCCTCAGTACCGCCCCTCCCACAGTGTGACCCTCCCTCAGTACCACCCTTCCCACAGTGTGACCCTCCCTCAGTGCCACCCCTCCTAGTGTGACCCTCCCTCAGTACCAGCCCTCCCACAGTGTGACTCTCTCTCAGTACCACCCCTCCCACAGTGTGACCCTCCCTCAGTGCCACCCCTCCTAGTGTGACCCTCCCTCAGTACCACCCCTCCCACAGTGTGATTCCCTCAGCACCACCCCTCCCACAGTGTGATTCCCTCAGTACCGCCCCTCCCTCAGTGTAGCTCCCTCAGTACTGCCCCTCCCACAGTGTGACCCTCCCTCAGTACCAGCCCTTCCACAGTGTGACCGTCCCTCAACACTCTCCCTCCCACATTGTGACCCCTCTCCACAGTACCACCCCTCAAAGTGTCTCTCTCTCAGTACTGTCTCCATATGTATGACACTATCTATCTGCAGCCCTCGGGGATGATGTGATTTGCATTTTATTAAACACTAATTATCTCTAACCAACATGACGATAAAATGTTCCATTTTTCCAGAATGTATTCTGCATTGTTCGTTTTCTGTTTTGGTGTCTGGGATCTCAGTGTGCTCCTCACCTGCTGCATCATCTCTCTGTGGCACATAGAAACCTCATCCTTCTATGTACCCATGTATTCTTCTCAAGAGGGGCTGAATGGCCTTTAGCTGTGATCCAAAGGGCTGAGCGTCTTTTCCATGCAAGGCTGTTCTTAGAAGAAATCTCAACCACAGTCTCCAAGCATTGCCCAGGAAAGTGCTTTATCCAGGGTATGGGATTGTGGCTGCCCAGACTGGTGGATGGAGGGGGCCGCGTTTCCTCCTATTGCCCTCTTCAGCTGATGTGATTTCACCTCACTGAGGCTGAGGTGAGATTACTTAGCCCATGGTGTTAAACCTAGCCCCATTTCTATAAAACCACTTTGAAAATCCAGGTACCCTCCTGGTATTAGCCATTTCCGTCCTGGGGAAAAGTCTCTATCTATCCACCCAATGTATGCCTCATCATCTTGTACACCTCTATCAAGTCACCTCTCATCCTGCTTCACCCCAGAAAGAAAAGGCCCAACTCACTCAACCTCTGCTCACGTTGTGCTCTCTAAACCAGGCAGCACCCTGATAAGGGGCTGGGATGGAGGAGAACTAAGGAATGTGGCTGAGAGGATTGGTACCCTGCAAGCAGGCAGGACTGGACACTGAATGGCAGCACCAGCAGCAAGAACTGAGTCAGCTCAGACGTTCACCAAAAGCATAGCTCTGGGGTGACCACTGACCTCCATATGTATCCCAGAGGCTCAGACTTCTCAAGGGCAAAGTTCAGAGAGGAGAAATCTCCAACCTGGCCCAGTACAAACTCGGACTTACATGGTGAGCCATAGAGCCCTGAGGGGTGTGGTAGAACAGATCCATAATTCATTGAAAGTGGTGTCACAGGTCAATAGAAAGCTTTTGGCACACTGGCTTTCATAAGTCAATGTTGAGTACAGGCGATGGGATGTCATGTTGAAGTTGTATAAGACATTGGCGAGGCCTAATCTGGAGTATTGTGTGCAGTTTTGGTCACCTACCTACAGGAAAGATGTAGGTAAGTTAGATAGAATACAAGGATTTTGCTGGGACTTGAGGACCTGAGAAAGGTTGAGTAGGTTAATCGCTGCAGTAGGAGAATAAGGGAAGATTTGATAGAGGGATACAAAATTATGAGGGGTATAGATAGAGTAAATGCAAGCAGGCTTTTTCCACTGAGGTTGGGTGAGACTAGAATTAGAGGTCATGGGTTAAGGGTGAAAGGTGAGATGTTTAAGAGGAACCTGAGGGGGATTTACTTCACAGAGGTGGTGAGAGTATGGAACAGAAGTGGTGGATGCAGGTTTGATTGCAACCTTTAAGGGAAGTTTGGATGAGTACAGTGACAGGGACAGGGTGTAGGGGATCAGAGGGGTCAGAGAGATGGGGGGGTGTGGGGGCCAGAGGGGTCAGAGAGAGGGGGGGGTGTGGGGGTCAGAGGGATCACAGAGATGGGGAGGGGTGTAGGGGATCAGAGGGGTCAGAGAGATGGGGGGGTGTGGGGGCCAGAGGGGTCACAGAAATGGGGAGGGGTGTAGGGGGTCAGAGGGATCACAGAGATGGGGAGGGTTGTAGGGGCCAGAGGGGTCACAGAGATGGGGAGAGGTGTAGGGGGTCAGAGGGGTCACAGAGATGGGGAGGGGTGTAGGGGCCAAAGGGGTCACAGAGGTGGGGCCAGAGGGAGTTACAGAGACACGACAGTGTGTAGGGGCTGGGGGGAGTCACAAAGGTGGTGAGGGATGTATGCACACAGACTAAAAGGGAGCACTGTGGAATTCCCAGACCCCAAAGACAACACACGAGGTCCATCCACAAGAGATTTTAATGTGCGGTGGATGAGGCAGGGAGACTGAGATGGGTTGACGGTCGGTGGATTGTCGATGGGCAGATGACAAGGCCAGACTGCTACTTTGAAGCCGGACAACTATGGGTCAAGATGGCGTGGTGGACAAACAGGGCCTGGTTCATGTCCAAGGACTTCCCCTGCATCCTCAGATTCTGCATACAGCCCTGGAAGTAATACCATCCGTAGCCTAGTGTGTCTAGGGCTGTGGAATAAAAGGAGAAAGGGAGGGTTAGTCTGCAATACTGAGGGTACACCACCCTAACTGTATATGGATCCTATTCTCACCTCAATCTCAATCCCCACTCCTCACTGAATCCCAATACCCACCCCTCACCAAATCTCAGTTCAAGTCCCCATCTCCTCACTGAATTCCAGTCCCAACCCCCACCCCTCACTGAATCCCAATACCCATCCCCAACCTTCATGAATCCCAATCCCACTCCCACCCCTCACTGAATCCCAAATCAACATCCCAAACTCTCACTAAATCCCAGTCCAATCCCCAGCACTCTCTGAATCCCAATCATCATCTCCACCCCTCACTGAATCCTAATCCCATTCCCACCCCTCACCGATTCCCATTCCCTTTCCCCACCCTTCACAAATCCCAATCCAATCCCCACACCTCCCCAGATCCCAATCTCTCTCCCTCACTGCATCCAAATCCCAATCCCCACCCTTCACTGACTCACAATCCTCACCAACACCTGTCACCAAATTCTAATGCCACTCCCACTCCTCACTGAATCCCAATCCCAGTCACATTCCCACCTCACATTGAATCTCAATCTGTTCTGCACTCCTCACCGAACCACAATCCCATTCTCACTGCTCTCTGAATCTCAATCCCATTCCCACTGCTCACCGGATCTCAAACCCATCTCCACCCCAATCCTCACTGCATCCAAATCCCATCCCAGCACCATTTCTGAAACTTACCCCTCCCTACTCACTCTGGACCTTACACCAATCCCCATCTTTGTAACACACTTTCCATCTCTGTAATTCCTTCCAGTCATTACTCTCCTTCTCATCTCTGTAACTCCCTCTGGCCCTTACACTTCTTACTGTCCCTACACTCCTCCCTGTCTCCATAACCGCCTCCGGCTCTTCAGCCCTCCTTGTTCTCAGATCCCCTCTGGCCCCTACACCCATCCCCATCTCTGTAACTGCTTAGAAAATAGAAACCATAGAAAAACTACAGCACAGAAACGGGCCTTTTGGCCCTTCTTGGCTGTGCCGAACTATTTTCTGCCTAGTCCCACTGACCTGCACACGGACCATATTCCTCCATACACCTCCCATCTGTCCAATTTATTCTTAAATTTTAAAAAGGGACCCGCATTCACCACCTCATCTGGCAGCTCATTCCATACTCCCACCACTCTCTGTGTGAAGAAGCCCCCCCTAATGTTCCCTTTAAACTTTTCCCCCTCACCCTTGACCCATGTCCTCTGGTTTTTTTCTCCCCTTGCCTCAGTGGAAAAAGCCCACTTGCATTCACTCTTCTGGCCACTTCCTGCCTCTGTAACTCCCTCTGGCCCATATAGCCCTTCCCATCACTAGCTGTTTACCCTGCCTAGGTTTTTAATCATTGTAGGCACTTCTGCTCTCAGCCTCCAATGCGCTAGGTCTGTGGTAGCCCTTCCTTTCATCACATTGCGTTGGGTTATGGGATTGGGAGAGAACTCACCTGGCAATCCCCCCAGAACCACAAAGGCTTCCTCCTCAATCCAGGCAGACCTCAGCGAGGCAATGCTGTCATGTGTTTCCTGCAGGGTCCTGAGCTTGTTACCCACCTTGAGGGAGATCATTTCAGCAGAGAGGCTGAGGACGATCTTGAGGCCATTGCATAGTTCGCTGGGAGGAGGCAATTCAAATAGCACTGCGTCTCCGAGCTTTAGGCGGAACACCTGGGGGAGGGCAGCAGGCATTAGTGTGTGGCACCCTTAGCACCCATTTCCTCTCAGACTTAGTGTGATCAGCAAATACCAAAAACTTAGGGAAATTTCTACAGCTATGGTGCCGAGAGCATTCTAACTGGCATGGAGGGCCCACTGCACAGGATTAGAAAAGGCTGCAGAACTTTCTAAATTCTGGAGGAGCCTGGACAGTCTGGGTCATTTGTGGTAGAGTTACTGGCCTGATATGGAGACATCTGTGGTTGTGTTGGAGAAATCACACTAGTTGGGAGCACCTGGCAGGGAGAACTGGACTTGTAACAGAGGACTTAACTCTCCCCAGTTCCCTATCCCCTCCATTTCCAGCTGGGCAACAACATAGGACAGAATACCTTCATTGTCACCACATTACATTCAGTGTCTTATGACATGGGCAATCAAGGTCTTCCATCTATGCCCTGGTTATCCTTGGCAGATTTTTTTACAGAAGTGGTTTTCCATTGCCTACTTCTGGGCAGTGTCTTCACCAGCCGGGTGACCCCAGCTGTTATCAATGCTGTTCAGAGATTGTCTGCCTGACATCAGTGGTCGCATAACCAGGACTTGTGATATGTACCAGCTGCTCATACAACCATCCACCTCCTGCTCCCATGGCTTCACATCACCCTGATTGGGTGGGGGGGGGGCTAAGCAGGTGCCACACCTTGCCCAAGGGTGACCTGCAGGCTAGCGGAGGGAAGGAGCACCTTACACCTCCTTTGGTAGAGAGGTAGCTCACCCCGCCACCCAAACAGAGACTCTAATCTTTAAGAAATCCTGCCCTAGGACTCTCAAGTCCCTTTGCATCTCTGATTTCTGAATTTGCTTCAGGGAACAGTACAACATATGCACAGGATCTCCGGACCAGCACATCTGCGACTGATATGATCCCAATCTACACAATGTCATATCCCTCCATTCTCTCCATTCATCTGTCTGTCTAACAGCCTCTGAAATATCTTGATCATATTGCCTCCAGCTCCAACCCAGGCAGCACATCACAGGCATCTGTCACTCTCCATGTGAAAAAAATTTGCCCCACACCTCTCCTTTAAACTTTTCCCCACTCACCTTACATTCTGACATCTCTGCGAAGTGTTCGGAGACACAGGAGACTGCAGATGCTGGAATCTGCAGCATCAAACAATCTTCTGCAAGAACTCAAACACGAGGAAATCTGCAGATGCTGGAATTTCAAGCAACACACATCAAAGTTGCTGGTGAATGCAGCAGGCCAGGCAGCATCTATAGGAAGAGATACAGTCCACGTTTCGGGCCGAGATCCTTCGTCAGGACTAACTGAAGGGAGAGCTAGTAAAAGATTTGAAAGTAGGAGGGGGAGGGGAGATCCGAAATGATAGGAGAAGACAGGAGGGGGAGGGTTGGAGCCAAGAGCTGGACAGGTGATTGGCAAAAGGGATATGAGAGGATCATGGGACAGGAGACCCAGGAAGAAAGAAAAGGGGGAGGGGGGAGAAAACCAAAGGACGGACAAGGGGTATAGTGAGGGGGACAGAGGGAGAAAAGGGAGAGTGAGAGAAAGAATGTGTGTAGATAAATACATAACGGATGGGTACGAGGGGGAGGTGGGGCATTAGTGGAAGTTTGAGAAGTCAGTGTTCATGCCATCAGGTTGGAGGCTGCTTGACCCACTGAGTTCTGCAAGCAGCATCTTCAGGAAAAGGTTTGTCAATGTTTGTTCAAAACCCTGTCCCTTTCAACCCACAGATGCCTTGATTGTTTGTTACGTCTCGACCCAAAACATCAACTACTTATTCCCCTCCATAGATACCGTCTGATGCGCTGAGTTCTTCCAGTATTTTGTTTGTGTTGCTCAAGATTTCCAGCATCTGCAGAACCTCTAGTGTTTATGAGATATCAAAGGGAGGATTCAGAATAAACCTCTATACCATTTAAAGACAATATTCTGACTGTCTAACCTTGTCATATTTGGATAACCTGGCACGGGGCTCCTTCATGCAGTCACTTTGGGAAAATAACCCACCTCCTGCCAGTCCTTCAGAACAATGTCGAGCTGCATCAGAAGATTGTAAGTCTTGGATAGTATGGCCAGCACGACACCAGTATGTTTTGAGGGACGAATGACAGCCTCGAACCTCAGAGACCAGTCCTCCGGGGACTCAGAATCATTTTGGAAACCTGGAGGGGTGGAATACAGATACCACAAGGTCATCCACGTGGAGAGGATCTTAGACTGACCAACACACTTCTGGTGGGATGTCCCACAAATAGACAGTGGTAATAGTTACACCAATGGCTTTTAGGGCAGCAATGAATGTCTTCCAGCTCCATCTGTACCGGCAGTGTTCATTGTGCCTGTAGCTTCCTCTCAGTTTTCACTACTGTTGGTCATGCTAATTCCAGGTGGAAACTCAGGAATACCGCCACACATAGATATAAGATTCTTCATTGGTGTTTCTGTGACATTTTCTTTTGACCAGTCAGGATTGTTAGCCCTGAGCTGAACCCCTGAACCTGGAGGACCAGTGAAACAGTGACCTGATTGTCATGGGTGACCCTACCAAGAGCCAAAGCACAAAGCCCTGACTCCAGCCAACATAGCTCTCTGGGTCACTGAGGCACGCAAGCCTCCAATCCTCAGCAAGGTTGTCATCCAATCTTAATTACCCCTGAACTGGTTTGGAACGGACAAGGCTGGCAGGACTTCTTGCCAAAGGGTAAGAAATGAATAGTTAAGATAGTGTTTGGTGCAACACGTCACAGTGCTAATGATCAACAACTGGGCTTCCTTTCCTGCCGCTGTCTATTCTCCACATTTCCACGTGGGTTTCCTACAGGTACTCCAGCTTCCTGCCACGTTCCAAAGACGTTCCGTTAGGGTGAGTAAGTTGTGGCCATGTTATGTTGGCACCAGAAGAATGGTGACATTTTTTCCCAGGGTAAAAACGTCTAATACCAAAGAGCATGCGTTTAAGATGAGAGGGGGACGCTTGTTCAGAGGAGATATGTGGGGCTAGTTTGTCTTTACACAGAGAGTGGTGGCTGCCTGAAACGCACTACCAGGGGTTGTGATGGAGCCAAATACAATAAAGACATTTAAAGGCTCTCAGAGGCTCTTAAAAATAGAAGGGATTGGACATTGTGACAGCAGAAGGAATTGCTTCTCAGCACAACACTGGGGGCTGAATGTACTGTACTGTAGTATGTTATATGATCTAATTTCACACCAAAGAGGTACAAAATCCATATTTTCACATTATCACCCATGCTAGTCTAAATTACCTCAAGCTCGGACCCCTCCTGTGTGAGTGTGCCCCCCCCCCCACCCACTCCCGTGACCCCAGGCAGTCAACAGCTCATGGACATACAATTGGCCAACGGATAGAGAGAAGGTAATGTCCTTACTACCAGCCTGGAACACCACCACTCCCCCTCCCGGGAAGAAGGTTCCGGGCATGATGTCAGTCGGACATTGGATGTTGGGGTTCCTGGCCACTTTGTCAGCCAGCCATGAGGAGTTCTGCTGAAGCCAATTCCAGTTGGTGATGCAGGCGTCCAGTCGGTGCCTGAGCTGAGAGGGGTAATATTACAGTTCAGTCAATCAAGCTGTGACCACAGGCTCATCACTAGTCCCCTCTCACTCCCCACCCCCATTACCAACCTCGTCACTACCCCCCCAGCCCTCCCTCATGATCAACCTCAAAACTACCCCTCAAACACCCCCACTCACACCCCTCACCTGCACACATCCTATCATCAACCCCAAACTCAGTCTGCCACCCAACTTCACCCCTCCCTCAGCGCTACCCCCTCCCACTCACCCACACCCCAGTTCCTATCACTACTCCCTCCCACCCCATCACCTCACCTCCACCAACTCTCCACCCCACCATTCACTACACCTCGCTCCAACACCTTCACACCCCCATCACCACACCTCCACCAACACTCCACCCCTCCCTTCACTAAACCTCCCTCCAACTCCCTCATACCACATCACATCACCTCCACCAACACTCCATTCCCCCCTTCACTACAACTTCAACTCCCTCACACCCCCATCACCTCACCTTCCACCAAATCTCCATCCCTCGCTTCACTACCCCTCGCTCCAACACCCTCACACCCCCATCACCTCACCACCACCAACTCTCCACCCCGCCCTTCACTACCCCTCCCTCCAACTCCCTCACAACCCATCACGTCACCTCCACCAACTCTCCACCCCTCCCTTCACAACCCCTCCCTCCAACTCCCTCACACCCCATCACCTCACCTCCACCAACTCTCCATCTCTCCCTTCACTACCCCTCCCTCCAACTCACTCACACCCCATCACTTCACCTCCAACAATTCTCCATCCCTCCCTTCACAACACCTCCAACTCCCTCACACCCCCATCATCTCAACTCCACCAACACTCCATCCCTCCGTTCACTACCCCTCCCTCCAACTCCCTCTCACCCCCATCACCTCACCTCCACAAACACTCCATCCCTCCATTCACTACCCCTCCAACTCCCTCATGCCACCATCACCTCACCTCCACCAACACTCCATCCCTCCACTAACCCTCCAACTCCCTCAGACCCCCAGCAACTCACCTCCACCAACCCTCCATCTTTCCCTTCACTACCCCTCCCTCCAAATCCTTCACATCAAATCACACCTCCACCAAATCTCCACCACAGCCTTCACTACCCCTCCAGCTCCCTCACAACCCCATCACCACACCCACACCAACACTCCATTGCTCCCTTTACTACCCCTCCATCTCCCACACACCAGAATCACCTCACCTCCACCAATTCTCCACTCCACCCTTCACTACCCCTCCCTCCAACTCCCTCACACCCCTATCACCTCACCTCCAGCCACACTCCATCCCTCCCTTCTCTACCCCTCCAAGTCCCTCACAACCCCATCACTTGACCTCCACCAACACTCCATCCCACCATTCACTACCCCTCGCTCCAACACCTTCACACCCCATCACCACACCTCCACCAATACTCCATCCCTCCCTTCACTAAACCTCCCTCCAACTCCCTCACACCCCATCACCTCACCTCCACCAACACTCCTTCCCTCCCTTCACTACCCCTCCAACTCCTGTACAACCAATCACCGCACCTCCACCAACACTCCATTCCACCTTTCACTAGCCCTCCAACTCCCTCACACCCCCATCACCTAACCTCCAGCAACACTCCATCCCTCCCTTCACTACCCCTCCAACTCCCTCACACCCCCATCACCTCACCTTCCACCAACACTCCATCCCTCCCTTCACTTCCCCTCACTCCAACTCCCTCACACCCCCAGCACCTCACCTCCACCAACTCTCCACACCTCCCTTCACGACATCTCCCTCCAACTCCCTCACACCCCATCACCTCACCTCCACCAACACTCCATCCCTCCCTTCACTTCCCCTCGCTAGAACTCCCTCACACACCCAGCACCACACCTCCACCAACTCTCCACCCCTCCCTTCACTAACCCTCCAACTCCCTCACATCCCCATCACCTCACCTCCACCAACACTCCATCCGTCCCTTCGCTACCCTTCCAACTCCCTCATACCCCCATCACCTCAACTCCAGCAAATCTCCACCCCACCCGTCACTAGCCCTTCAACTCCCTCACAACCCCATCACCACACCTCCACCAACTCTCCAACCCTCCCTTCACTACCCCTCACACCAACGCCCTCACACTCCCATCTCCTCACCTCCACCAACTCTCAATCCCTCACTTCACTACCCCTCAAACTCCCACAAACCCCCATCACCACAACTCCACCAATGCTCCACCCCTCCCTTCACAGTCCCATCACCAAACCTCTACCAACTCTCCATCCCTCCACTACCCCTCAAACTCCCTCAAACCCCATCACCTCACCTCCACCAACCCTCCATCTTTCCCTTCACTAACCCTCCCTCCAAATCCCTCACACCCTATCACCACAGCACCACCAAATCTCAACCACACCCTTCAATACCCCTCCAACTCCCTCACACTCCCATCACCTCACCTCCACCAACACTCCATCCCTCCCTTCACTACACCTCACTCCAACTCCCTCACACCCCCATCACCACACCTCCACAAACTCTCCACCCCTCCCTTCACTATATCTCCCTCCAACTCCCTCACACCACCATCACCTCACCTCCACCAACACTCCAACCCTCCCTTCACTACCCCTCCAACTCCCTCACACCCCCATCACCTCACCTCTACCAACAAACAATCCCTCCCTTCATTACCCCTCAATCCCTGACACACCCATCACCTCACCTCCACCAACACTCCAACCCTCCCTTCACTACCCCTCCAACTCCCTCACACCCCCATCACCTCACCTCCACAAACTCTCCACCCCTCCCTTCACTATATCTCCCTCCAACTCCCTCACACCACCATCACCTCACCTCCACCAACACTCCAACCCTCCCTTCACTACCCCTCCAACTCCCTCACACCCCATCACCTCACCTCCACAAACTCTCCACCCCTCCCTTCACTATATCTCCCTCCAACTCCCTCACACCACCATCACCTCACTGCCACCAACACTCCATCCCTCCCTTCAATACCCCTCCAACTCCCCCACACACCATCACCTCACCTCCACCAACACACAATCCCTCCATTCATTACCCCTCAATCCCTGACACACCCATCACCTCACCTCCCCCAACTCTCCAACCCTCCCTTCACTACCCCTCCAACTCCCTCACACCCCCATTACCTCACCTCCACCAACACTCCATCCCTCCCTTCACTACACCTCCAACTCCCTCACACCCCGATCACCTCACCTTCCACCAACACTCCATCCCTCCCTTCAATTCCCCTCACTCCAACTCCCTCACACCCCCAGCACCTCACCTCCACCAACTCTCCACACCTCCCTTCACGACATCTCCCTCCAACTCCCTCACACCCCATCACCTCACCTCCACCAACACTCTATCCCTCCCTTCACTTCCCCTCGCTAGAACTCCCTCACACACCCAGCACCACACCTCCACCAACTCTCCACCCCTCACTTCACTAACCCTCCAACTCCCTCACATCCCCATCACCTCACCTCCACCAACACTCCATCCGTCCCTTCGCTACCCTTCCAACTCCCTCATACCCCCATCACCTCAATTCCAGCAAATCTCCACCCCACCCGTCACTAGCCCTCCAACTCCCTCACAACCCCATCACCACACCTCCACCAACTCTCCAACCCTCCCTTCACTACCCCTCACACCAACGCCCTCACACTCCCATCTCCTCACCTCCACCAACTCTCAATCCCTCACTTCACTACCCCTCCAACTCCCACAAACCCCCATCACCACAACTCCACCAACGCTCCACCCCTCCCTTCACAGTCCCATCACCAAACCTCCACCAACTCTCCATCCCTCCACTACCCCTCAAACTCCCTTCAAACCCCATCACCTCACCTCCACCAACCCTCCATCTTTCCCTTCACTACCCCCGCTCCAAATCCCTCACACCCTATCACCACAGCACCACCAAATCTCAACCACACCCTTCAATACCCCTCCAACTCCCTCACACTCCCATCACCTCACCTTCCACCAACACTCCATCCCTCCCTTCAATTCCCCTCACTCCAACTCCCTCACACCCCCAGCACCTCACCTCCACCAACTCTCCACACCTCCCTTCACGACATCTCCCTCCAACTCCCTCACACCCCATCACCTCACCTCCACCAACACTCTATCCCTCCCTTCACTTCCCCTCGCTAGAACTCCCTCACACACCCAGCACCACACCTCCACCAACTCTCCACCCCTCACTTCACTAACCCTCCAACTCCCTCACATCCCCATCACCTCACCTCCACCAACACTCCATCCGTCCCTTCGCTACCCTTCCAACTCCCTCATACCCCCATCACCTCAATTCCAGCAAATCTCCACCCCACCCGTCACTAGCCCTCCAACTCCCTCACAACCCCATCACCACACCTCCACCAACTCTCCAACCCTCCCTTCACTACCCCTCACACCAACGCCCTCACACTCCCATCTCCTCACCTCCACCAACTCTCAATCCCTCACTTCACTACCCCTCCAACTCCCACAAACCCCCATCACCACAACTCCACCAACGCTCCACCCCTCCCTTCACAGTCCCATCACCAAACCTCCACCAACTCTCCATCCCTCCACTACCCCTCAAACTCCCTTCAAACCCCATCACCTCACCTCCACCAACCCTCCATCTTTCCCTTCACTACCCCCGCTCCAAATCCCTCACACCCTATCACCACAGCACCACCAAATCTCAACCACACCCTTCAATACCCCTCCAACTCCCTCACACTCCCATCACCTCACCTCCACCAACACTCCATCCCTCCCTTCACTACACCTCACTCCAACTCCCTCACACCCCCATCACCACACCTCCACAAACTCTCCACCCCTCCCTTCACTATATCTTCCTCCAACTCCCTCACACCACCATCACCTCACCTCCACCAACACTCCAACCCTCCCTTCACTACACCTCACTCCAACTCCCTCACACCCCCATCACCTCACCTCCACAAACTCTCCACCCCTCCCTTCACTATATCTCCCTCCAACTCCCTCACACCACCATCACCTCACCTCCACCAACACTCCAACCCTCCCTTCACTATCCCTCCAACTCCCTCACACCCCCATCATCACACCTCCACAAACTCTCCACCCCTCCCTTCACTATATCTCCCTCCAACTTCCTCACACCACCATCACCTCACCTCCACCAACACTCCATCCCTCCCTTCAATACCCCTCCAACTCCCCCACACCCCCATCACCTCACCTCCACCAACACACAATCCCTCCCTTCATTACCCCTCAATCCCTGACACACCCATCACCTCACCTCCACCAACACTCCAACCCTCCCTTCACTACCCCTCCAACTCCCTCACACCCCCATCACCTCACCTCCACAAACTCTCCACCCCTCCCTTCACTAGATCTCCCTCCAACTCCCTCACACCACCATCACCTCACCTCCACCAACACTCCAACCCGCCCTTCACTACCCCTCCAACTCCCTCACACCCCCATCACCTCACCTCCACAAACTCTCCACCCCTCCCTTCACTATATCTCCCTCCAACTCCCTCACACCACCATCACCTCACTGCCACCAACACTCCATCCCTCCCTTCAATACCCCTCCAACTCCCCCACACACCATCACCTCACCTCCACCAACACACAATCCCTCCCTTCATTACCCCTCAATCCCTGACACACCCATCACCTCACCTCCACCAACTCTCCAACCCTCCCTTCACTACCCCTCCAACTCCCTCACACCCCCATCACCTCACCTCCACCAACACTCCATCCCTCCCTTCACTACACCTCCAACTCCCTCACACCCCCATCACCTCACCTTCCACCAACACTCCATCCCTCCCTTCAATTCCCCTCACTCCAACTCCCTCACACTCCCATCTCCTCACCTCCACCAACTCTCAATCCCTCACTTCACTACCCCTCCAACTCCCACAAACCCCCATCACCACAACTCCACCAACGCTCCACCCCTCCCTTCACAGTCCCATCACCAAACCTCCACCAACTCTCCATCCCTCCACTACCCCTCAAACTCCCTCAAACCCCATCACCTCACCTCCACCAACCCTCCATCTTTCCCTTCGCTACCCCTCCAACTCCCTCACACCCCCATCACCTCACCTCCACAAACTCTCCACCTCTCCCTTCACTATATCTCCCTCCAACTCCCTCACACCACCATCACCTCACCTCCACCAAAACTCCAACCCTCCCTTCACTACCCCTCCAACACCCTCACACCCCCATCACCTCACCTCCACAAACTCTCCACCCCTCCCTTCACTATATCTCCCTCCAAATCCCTCACACCACAATCACCTCACCTCCACCAACACTCCAACCCTCCCTTCACTACGCCTCCAACTCCCTCACACCTCCATCACCACACCTCCACAAACTCTCCACCCCTCCCTTCACTATATCTCCCTCCAACTTCCTCACACCACCATCACCTCACCTCCACCAATACTCCATCCCTCCCTTCAATACCCCTCCAACTCCCCCACACCCCATCACCTCACCTCCACCAACACACAATCCCTCCCTTCATTACCCCTCAATCCCTGACACACCCATCACCTCACCTCCACCAACACTCCAAACCTCCCTTCACTACCCCTCCAACTCCCTCACACCCCAATCACCTCACCTCCACCAACACTCCATCCCTCCCTTCACTACACATCCAACTCCCTCACACCCCCATCACCTCACCTTCCACCAAATCTCCATCCCTCGCTTCACTACCCCTCGCTCCAACTCCCTCACACCCCCATCACCTCACCTCCACAAACTCTCCACCCCTCCCTTCACTAAACCTCCCTCCAACTCCCTCACACCCCATCACATCACCTCCACCAACACTCCTTCCCTCCCTTCACTACCCCTCCAACTCCTGTACAACCAATCACCGCACCTCCACCAACACTCCATTCCACCTTTCACTAGCCTTCCAACTCCCTCACACCCCCATCACCTCAACTCCACCAAATCTCCACCCCACCCGTCACTAGCCCTCCAACTCCCTCACAACCCCATCACCACACCTCCACCAACTCTCCAACCCTCCCTTCACTACCCCTCACACCAACGCCCTCACACTCCCATCTCCTCACCTCCACCAACTCTCAATCCCTCACTTCACTACCCCTCCAACTCCCACAAACCCCCATCACCACAACTCCACCAACGCTCCACCCCTCCCTTCACAGTCCCATCACCAAACCTCCACCAACTCTCCATCCCTCCACTACCCCTCAAACTCCCTCAAACCCCATCACCTCACCTCCACCAACCCTCCATCTTTCCCTTCACTACCCCTCCCTCCAAATCCCTCACACCCTATCATCACAGCTGCACCAATCCCTCCCTTCATTACCCCTCAATCCCTGACACACCCATCACCTCACCTCCACCAACACTCCAACCCTCCCTTCACTACCCCTCCAACTCCCTCACACCCCCATCACCTCACCTCCACAAACTCTCCAACCCTCCCTTCACTATATCTCCCTCCAACTCCCTCACACCACCATCACCTCACCGCCACCAACACACCATCCCTCCCTTCAATACCCCTCCAACTCCCCCACACCCCATCACCTCACCTCCACCAACACACAATCCCTCCCTTCACTATATCTCCCTCCAACTCCCTCACACCACCATCACCTCACCGCCACCAACACTCCATCCCTCCCTTCACTACACCTCCAACTCCCTCACACCCCCATCACCTCACCTTCCACCAAATCTCCATCCCTCGCTTCACTACCCCTCGCTCCAACTCCCTCACACCCCCATCACCTCACTTCCACCAACTCTCCACCCCTCCCTTCACTACCACTCCCTCCAACTCCCTCACACCCCCATCACCTCACCTCCACCAACTCTCCATCCCTCCCTTCACTACCCCTCCAACTCCCTCACACCCCCATCACCTCACCTCCACCAACTCTCCACCCCTCCCTTCACTACCTCTCCCTCCAACTCCCTCAAACCCCCATCACCTCACCTCCACAAACACTCCATCCCTCGGTTCACTACCCCTCCAACTCCCTCACGCCACCATCACCTCACCTCCACCAACACTCCATCCCTCCACTACCCTTCCAACTCCTTCAGACCCCCATCACCTCACCTCCACCAACCCTCCATCTTTCCCTTCACTACCCCTCCCTCCAAATCCTTCACATCCCATCACCACACCTCCACCAGCTCTCCATAATTCCCTTCACTACAGCTCCAACACCTTCACACCCCCATCACCACACCTCCACCAACACTCCATCCCTCCCTTCACTAAACCTCCCTCCAACTCCCTCACACCCCATCACTGCACCTCCACCAACACTCCTTCCCTCCCTTCACTACCCCTCCAACTCCTGCACAACCAATCGCCGCACCTCCACCAACACTCCATTCCACCTTTCACTAGCTCTCCAACTCCCTCACACCCCCATCACCTCACCTTCCACCAACACTCCATCCCTCCCTTCACTTCAACTCACTCCAACTCCCTCACACCCCCATCACCTCAACTCCACCAACTCTCCACCACGCCCTTCACTACCCCTCCCTCCAACTCCCTCACACTCCATCACATCACCTCCAGCAACTCTCCACACCACCCTTCACTATCCCTCCTTTCAACTCCATCACACCACCGTCACCTCACCTCCACCCACACCATCCCTCCAACTCCCCAACACCCCCTTCACCTCACCTCCACCAACTCTCCATCCCTCCCTTCACTACCCCTCCAACTCCCTCACACCCCATCACCTCACCTCCACAAACTCTCCACCCCTCCCTTCACTATATCTCCCTCCAACTCCCTCACACCACCATCACCTCACCGCCACCAACACTCCATCCCTCCCGTCAATACCTCTCCAACTCACCCACACCCCATCACCTCACTTCCACCAACACACAATCCCACCCTTCATTACCCCTCAATCCCTAACACACCCATCACCTCACCTCCACCAACACTCCAACCCTCCCTTCACTACCCCTCCAACTCCCTCACACCCCATCACCTCACCTCCACAAACTCTCCAACCCTCCCTTCACTATATCTCCCTCCAACTCCCTCACACCACCATCACCTCACCGCCACCAACACACCATCCCTCCCTTCAATACCCCTCCAACTCCCCCACACCCCATCACCTCACCTCCACCAACACACAATCCCTCCCTTCATTACCCCTCAATCCCTGACACACCCATCACCTCACCTCCACCAACTCTCCAACCCTCCCTTCACTACCCCTCCAACTCCCTCACACCCCCATCACCTCACCTCCACCAACACTCCATCCCTCCCTTCACTACACCTCCAACTCCCTCACACCCCCATCACCTCACCTTCCACCAAATCTCCATCCCTCGCTTCACTACCCCTCGCTCCAACTCCCTCACACCCCCATCACCTCACGTTCCACCAACTCTCCACCCCTCCCTTCACTACCACTCCCTCCAACTCCCTCACACCCCATCACCTCACCTCCACCAACTCTCCATCCCTCCCTTCACTACCCCTCCAACTCCCTCACACCCCCATCACCTCACCTCCACCAACTCTCCACCCCTCCCTTCACTACCTCTCCCTCCAACTCCCTCAAACCCCCATCACCTCACCTCCACAAACACTCCATCCCTCGGTTCACTACCCCTCCAACTCCCTCACGCCACCATCACCTCACCTCCACCAACACTCCATCCCTCCACCACCCTTCCAACTCCTTCAGACCCCCATCACCTCACCTCCACCAACCCTCCATCTTTCCCTTCACTACCCCTCCCTCCAAATCCTTCACATCCCATCACCACACCTCCACCAGCTCTCCATAATTCCCTTCACTACAGCTCCAACACCTTCACACCCCCATCACCACACCTCCACCAACACTCCATCCCTCCCTTCACTAAACCTCCCTCCAACTCCCTCACACCCCATCACTGCACCTCCACCAACACTCCTTCCCTCCCTTCACTACCCCTCCAACTCCTGCACAACCAATCGCCGCACCTCCACCAACACTCCATTCCACCTTTCACTAGCCCTCCAACTCCCTCACACACCCATCGCCTCACCTCCACCAACTCTCCATCCCTCCCTTCTCTACCCCTCCAAGTCCCTCACAACCCCATCACCTGACCTCCACCAACACTCCATCCCACCATTCACTACACCTCGCTCCAACACCTTCACACCCCCATCACCACACCTCCACCAATACTCCATCCCTCCCTTCACTAAACCTCCCTCCAACTCCCTCACACCCCATCACATCACCTCCACCAACACTCCTTCCCTCCCTTCACTACCCCTCCAACTCCTGCACAACCAATCACCGCACCTCCACCAACACTCCATTCCACCTTTCACTAGCCCTCCAACTCCCTCACACCCCATCACCTCAACTCCACCAAATCTCCACCCCTCCCTTCACTAGCCCTCCAACTCCCTCACAACCCCATCACCACACCTCCACCAACTCTCCAACCCTCCCTTCACTACCCCTCACACCAACGCCCTCACACTCCCATCTCCTCACCTCCACCAACTCTCAATCCCTCACTTCACTACCCCTCCAACTCCCACAAACCCCCATCACCACAACTCCACCAACGCTCCACCCCTCCCTTCACAGTCCCATCACCAAACCTCCACCAACTCTCCATCCCTCCACTACCCCTCAAACTCCCTCAAACCCCATCACCTCACCTCCACCAACCCTCCATCTTTCCCTTCACTACCCCTCCCTCCAAATCCCTCACACCCTATCACCACAGCTGCACCAATCCCTCCCTTCATTACCCCTCAATCCCTGACACACCCATCACCTCACCTCCACCAACTCTCCAACCCTCCCTTCACTACCCCTCCAACTCCCTCACACCCCCATCACCTCACCTCCACCAACACTCCATCCCTCCCTTCACTACACCTCCAACTCCCTCACACCCCCATCACCTCACCTTCCACCAAATCTCCATCCCTCGCTTCACTACCCCTCACTCCAACTCCCTCACACCCCCATCACCTCACTTCCACCAACTCTCCACCCCTCCCTTCACTACCACTCCCTCCAACTCCCTCACACCCCCATCACCTCACCTCCACCAACTCTCCATCCCTCCCTTCACTACCCCTCCAACTCCCTCACACCCCCATCACCTCACCTCCACCAACTCTCCACCCCTCCCTTCACTACCTCTCCCTCCAACTCCCTCAAACCCCCATCACCTCACCTCCACAAACACTCCATCCCTCGGTTCACTACCCCTCCAACTCCCTCACGCCACCATCACCTCACCTCCACCAACACTCCATCCCTCCACTACCCTTCCAACTCCTTCAGACCCCCATCACCTCACCTCCACCAACCCTCCATCTTTCCCTTCACTACCCCTCCCTCCAAATCCTTCACATCCCATCACCACACCTCCACCAGCTCTCCATAATTCCCTTCACTACAGCTCCAACACCTTCACACCCCCATCACCACACCTCCACAAACTCTCCACCCCTCCCTTCACTATATCTCCCTCCAACTCCCTCACACCACCATCACCTCACCGCCACCAACACTCCATCCCTCCCGTCAATACCTCTCCAACTCACCCACACCCCATCACCTCACTTCCACCAACACACAATCCCTCCCTTCATTACCCCTCAATCCCTGACACACCCATCACCTCACCTCCACCAACACTCCAAACCTCCCTTCACTACCCCTCCAACTCCCTCACACCCCCATCACCCCACCTCCACAAACTCTCCACCCCTCCCTTCACTATATCTCCCTCCAACTCCCTCACACCACCATCACCTCACCTCCACCAACACTCCAACCCTCCCTTCACTACCCCTCCAACTCCCTCACACCCCAACACCTCACCTCCACAAACTCTCCACCTCTCCCTTCACTATATCTCCCTCCAACTCCCTCACACCACCATCACCTCAGCGCCACCAACACTCCATCCCTCCCGTCAATAGCTCTCCAACTCACCCACACCCCATCACCTCACTTCCACCAACACACAATCCCTCCCTTCATTACCCCTCAATCCCTGACACACCCATCACCTCACCTCCACCAACACTCCAACCCTCCCTTCACTACCCCTCCAACTCCCTCACACCCCATCACCTCACCTCCACAAACTCTCCAACCCTCCCTTCACTATATCTCCCTCCAACTCCCTCACACCACCATCACCTCACCGCCACCAACACACCATCCCTCCCTTCAATACCCCTCCAACTCCCCCACACCCCATCACCTCACCTCCACCAACACACAATCCCTCCCTTCATTACCCCTCAATCCCTGACACACCCATCACCTCACCTCCACCAACTCTCCAACCCTCCCTTCACTACCCCTCCAACTCCCTCACACCCCCATCACCTCACCTCCACCAACACTCCATCCCTCGGTTCACTACCCCTCCAACTCCCTCACACCCCCATCACCTCACCTCCACCAA
Organism: Mobula hypostoma; assembly: GCF_963921235.1. Classification (NCBI taxonomy): domain Eukaryota; kingdom Metazoa; phylum Chordata; class Chondrichthyes; order Myliobatiformes; family Myliobatidae; genus Mobula; species Mobula hypostoma. The sequence continues at coordinate 104,881,266 of NC_086101.1, read as the reverse complement.
ATCTCCATCCCTCGCTTCACTACCCCTCGCTCCAACTCCCTCACACCCCCATCACCTCACTTCCACCAACTCTCCACCCCTCCCTTCACTACCACTCCCTCCAACTCCCTCACACCCCCATCACCTCACCTCCACCAACTCTCCATCCCTCCCTTCACTACCCCTCCAACTCCCTCACACCCCCATCACCTCACCTCCACCAACTCTCCACCCCTCCCTTCACTACCTCTCCCTCCAACTCCCTCACACCCCATCACTGCACCTCCACCAACACTCCTTCCCTCCCTTCACTACCCCTCCAACTCCTGCACAACCAATCGCCGCACCTCCACCAACACTCCATCCCTCCCTTCACCAACTCACTCCAACTCCCTCACACCCCCATCACCTCAACTCCACCAACTCTCCACCCCGCCCTTCACTACCCCTCTCTCCAACTCCCTCACACTCCATCACATCACCTCCAGCAACTCTCCACACCACCCTTCACTATCCCTCCTTTCAACTCCATCACACCACCGTCACCTCACCTCCACCCACACCATCCCTCCAACTCCCCCACACCCCCTTCACCTCACCTCCACCAACTCTCCATCCCTCCCTTCACTACCCCTCCAACTCCCTCACACACCCATCACCTCGCCTCCACAAACACTCCATCCCTCCCTTCACTACCCCTCACTCCTACTCCCTCACACCCCCATCACATCACCTCCACCAACTCAGCACCCACCCTTCACTACCCCTCCAACTCCCTCACACCCCATCACCACACCTCCACCAACACTCCATCCCTCACTTCACTACCCCTCCAACTCCTGCACAACCAATCACCGCACCTCCACCAACACTCCATTCCACCCTTCACTGCCCTTCACTACAACTCCCTCACACCCCATCACCTCAACTCCACCAACTCTCCACCCCGCCCTTCACTACCCCTCCCTCCAACTCCCTTACACTCCATCACCTCACCTCCACCAACTCTCCACCCCTCTCTTCACCACCCCTCCCTCGTATTCCCTCACACCGCCATCACCTCACCTCCAGCAACTCTCCACACCACCCTTCACTACCCCTCCTTGCAACTCCCTCACACCACCGTCACCTCACCTCCACCAACACACCATCCCTCCAACTCCCCCACACCCCCATCACCTCTCCTCCACCAACTCTCCATCCCTCCCTTCACAACCCCTCCCTCCAACTCCCTCAGACCCCATCACCACACCTCCACCAACTCTCCATCCCTCCTTTCACTACCCCTCCAACTCCCTCACACACCCATCACCTCACCTCCACCAACTCAGCACCCCACCCTTCACTACCCCTCCAACTCCCTCACACCCCATCACCACACCTCCACCAACACTCCATCCCTCTCTTCACTACCCCTCCAACTCCCTCACACCCAATCACCACACCTCCACCAACTCTCCATCCCTCCCTTCACTACCCCTCCAACTCCCTCACACAACCATCACCTCACCTCCACAAACACTCCATCCCTCCCTTCACTACCCCTCACTCCAACTCCCTCACACCCCCATCATCTCAGCTCCACCAAATCTCCACTCCTCCCTTCACTACCCCTCCCTCCAACTCCCTCACACCCCCATCACCTGACCTCAACCAACACTCCATCCCTCCCTTCACTACCCCTCCAACTCCCTCACACCCCCATCGCCTCACCTCCACCAACACTCCACCCCTCAGTTCACTACACCTCCCTCCAACTCCCTCACACCCCCATCGCCTCACCTCCACCGACACTCCATCCCTCCCTTCACGACATCTCCCTCCAACTCCCTCACACCACCATCACCTCACCTCCACCAACACTCCATCTCTCCCTTCACGACATCTCCCTCCAACTCCCCCACACCCCATCACCTCACCTCCACCAACACTCCAGCCCTCCCTTCACTACCCCTCCATCTCTCACACTCCCATCACCTCACCTCCACCAACTCTTCATCACTACCCCTCACACCAACTCCCTCACACCCCCATCACCACACGTCCACCAACTCTCCATCCATCCCTTCATAACCCCTCCCTCCAACTCCGTCACACCCCCATCAACTCACCTCCAGCAACACTCCACCCCACCCTTCACTACACCTCCAATTCCCTCACACCCCCATCTCCTCACATCCACCAACTCTCCACACTTCCCTTCACTGACCCTCCCTCCAACTCGCTCACACCCCATCACCACACCTCCACCAACTCTGCATCCCTCCCTTCACTACCCCTCCTTCCAACGCCCTCACGCCCTTTCACGACACCTCCACCAACTCTCCATCCCTCCCATCACTACCCCTCCAAGTCCCTCAAACCCCCATCACCACAACTCCACAAACTCTCCACCCCTCCGACTTCACAGTCCCATCACCACACCTCCACCAACTCTCCATCCCTCCAAATCCCTCTCACCCCCATCACATCACCTCCACCAACACTCCATTCCTCCCTTCACTACCCCTCCCTCCAACTCCCTCAGACCCCATCTCCTCACCTCCACCAACTCTCCAACCCTCACTTCACTACACCTCCAACTCCCTCACACCCCCATCACCTCAACTCCACCTTCACTCTATCCCTCCTTTCACTTCCCCTCACTCCAACCCCCTCACACCTCCACCAACTCTCCACCACTCCCTTCACTAACCCTCCCTCCAATTCCCACACCCGCGCCATCACCTCACCTCCAGCAACACTCCATCCCTCCCTTTGCTACCCCTCTAACTCCCTAACACACCCATCGCTTCACCTCCACCACCACTCCATCCCTCCCTTCACTACCCCTCCAACCCCCTCACACCCATCACCTCACCTCCACCAACACCCCATCCCTCCCTTCACTTCCCCTCCCTCCTACTCCCTCACATCCCCATCACCTCACATCCCCCAACTCTCCACCCCACCCTTCACTATACCTCCCTCCAACTCCCTCACACCCCCACCTCACCTCCAGCAAATCTCCACCCCACCCTTCACTACACCTCCTTCCAACTCCCTCACACCACTGTCACCTCACCTCCACCAACACTCCATCCTTCCTTTCATTACCCCTCCAACTCCCCCACACCCCATCACTTCACCGCCACCAACTCTCAATCCCTCCCTTCACTACCCCTCCCTCCAACTCCCTCAGACCCAATCACCACACCTCCACCAACGCTCCATCCCTCCCTTCACTACCCCTCACTCCAACTCCCTCACACCCCCAACACTTCACCTCCACAAACACTCCATCCCTCCCTTCACTACCCCTCACTCCAACTCCCTGACACCCTCATCACCTCACCTCCACCAACTCTCAATCCCTCCCTTCACTACCCCCCCCTCCAACTCCCTCACAGCCCCATCACCTCACCTCCACCAACTCTTCATCCCCCCCTTCACTACCCTTCCCTCCAGCTCCCTCACACCCCCATCACCTCACCTCCAGCAACATTCCATCCCTCCCTTCACTGCCCCTCCAACTCCCTCACAAACCCATCATCTCACCTCCACCATCAATCCATCCCTCCCTTCACTACCCCTCCAACTCCTACATACCCCCATCACCTCACCTCCACCAAAGCTCCCTTCGCTACCCCTCCCTCCAACTCCCTCACACTCCCATCACCTCACCTCCACCAACCCTCCATCTTTCCCTTCACTACCTCACCCTCTAAATCCCTCACACCCCATCACACCTCCACCAAATCTCCACCACACCCTTCACTACCCCTCCAACTCCCTCACAACCCCATCACCTCACCTCCACCAACTCTCCATCCCACCCTTCACTACCCCTCCAACTCCTGCACACCCCCATCACCTCATCTCCAGCAACTCTCCACCCCACATTTCACTACCCCTCCAACACCCTCACAACCCCATCACCTCACCTCCACAAACTCTCCATCACTCCCTTCACTACTCCTCCAACTCCCACACACCCGCATCACCTCACCTCCACCAAATCTCCACTCCTCCCTTCACTATCCCTCCCTCCAACTCCCTCACACCCCTATCACCTCACCTCCACCAACACTCCATCCCTCCCTTCACTAACGCTCCAACTCCCCCACATCACCATCACATCACCTCCACCAACACTCCATCCCTCCCTTCACTACCCTTCCAACTCCCTCATACCCCCATCACCTCAACTCCACCATCACTCTATCCCTCCCTTCACTTCCCCTCACTCCAACTCCCTCACAACCCCAGCACCACACCTCCACCAACTCTCCACCACTCCCTTCACTAACCCTCCCTCCAAATCCCTCACACCCCCATCACCTCACCTCCACCAACTCTCCAACCCTCCCTTCAAAACCCCTCCAACTCCCTCACAACCCCATCACCTCACCTCCACCAACTCTCCATCCCTCACTTCACTACCCCTCCAACTCCTGCACAACCAATCACTGCACCTCCACCAACACTCCATTCCACCCTTCACTTCCCTTCACTACAACTCCCTCACACCCCCATCACCTCAACTCCACCAACTCTCCACCCCGCCCTTCACTACCCCTCCAACTCCCTTACACTCCATCACCTCACTTCCACCAACTCTCCACCCCTCTCTTCACCACCCCTCCAACTCCCTCACAACCCCAGCACCACACCTCCACCAACTCTCCACCACTCCCTTCACTAACCCTCCCTCCAACTCCCTCACACCCCCATCACCTCACCTCCACCAACTCTCCATCCCTCCCTTCACTACCCCTCCAACTCCCTCACAACCCCATCACCTCACCTCCACCAACTCTCCATCCCACCCTTCACTACCCCTCCAACTCCTGCACACCCCCATCACCTCATCTCCACCAACTGTCCACCCCACCCTTCACTACCCTTCCAACTCCCTCACAACCCCATCACCTCACCTCCACAAACTCTCCATCACTCCCTTCACTACTCCTCCAACTCCCACACACCCGCATCACCTCACCTCCACCAAATCTCCACTCCTCCCTTCACTATCCCTCCCTCCAACTCCCTCACACCCCTATCACCTCACCTCCACCAACACTCCATCCCTCCCTTCACTCACGCTCCAACTCCTGCACATCACCATCACATTAAATCCACCAACACTCCATCCCTCCCTTCACTACCCTTCCAACTCCCTCATACCCCCATCACCTCAACTCCACCATCACTCTATCCCTCCCTTCACTTCCCCTCACTCCAACTCCCTCACAACCCCAGCACCACACGTCCACCAACTCTCCACCACTCCCTTCACTAACCCTCCCTCCAACTCCCTCACAAACCCCATCACCTCACCTCCACCAACCCTCCATTTTCCCTTCACTACCTCACCCTCTAAATCCCTCACACGCCATCACACCTCCAGCAAATCTCCACCACACCCTTCACTACCCCTCCAACTCCCTCACACCCCTATCACCTCACCTCCACCAACACTCCATCCCTCCCTTCACTACCCTTCCAACTCCCTCATACCCCCATCACCTCAACTCCACCATCACTCTATCCCTCCCTTCACTTCCCCTCACTCCAACTCCCTCACAACCCCAGCACCACACCTCCACCAACTCTCCACCACTCCCTTCACTAACCCTCCCTCCAACTCCCTCACACCCCCATCACCTCACCTCCACCAACTCTCCATCCCTCCCTTCACTACCCCTCCAACTCCCTCACAACCCCATCACCTCACCTCCACCAACTCTCCATCCCACCCTTGACTACCCCTCCAACTCCTACACACCCCCATCACCTCATCTCCACCAACTGTCCACCCCACCCTTCACTACCCCTCCAACTCCCTCACAACCCCATCACCTCACCTCCACAAACTCTCCATCACTCCCTTCACTACTCCTCCAACTCCCACACACCCGCATCACCTCACCTCCACCAAATCTCCACTCCTCCCTTCACTATCCCTCCCTCCAACTCCCTCACACCCCTATCACCTCACCTCCACCAACACTCCATCCATCCCTTCACTCACGCTCCAACTCCCGCACATCACCATCACATCACCTCCACCAACACTCCATCCCTCCCTTCACTACCCTTCCAACTCCCTCATACCCCCATCACCTCAACTCCACCATCACTCTATCCCTCCCTTCACTTCCCCTCCCTCCAGCTCCCTCACAACCCCATCACCTCACCTCCACCAACTCTCCATCCCTCCCTTCACTACCCCTCACTCCAACTCACTCACACCCCCATTACCACACATCCACCAAAACTCGATCCCTCCCTTCACTACCCCTTCAACTCCCTCACGACCCAATCACCACACCTCCAACTCTCCACCACTCCCTTCACTCCCCTTCCAACTCCCTCATACCCCCATCACCTCAACTCCACCATCACTCTATCCCTCCCTTCACTTCCCTCACTCCAACTCCCTCACAACCCCAGCACCACACCTCCACCAACTCTCCACACCTCCCTTCACCGACCCTCCTTCCAACTCCCTCACACCCCCATCACCACACCTCCACCAACTCTGCATCCCTCCCTTCACTACCCCTCCTTCCAACGCCCTCACGCCCTTTCACGACACCTCCACCAACTCTCCATCCCTCCCATCACTACCCCCTAAGTCCCTCAAACCCCCATCACCACAACTCCACAAACTCTCCACCCCTCCGACTTCACAGTCCCATCACCACACCTCCACCAACTCTCAATCCCTCCCTTCACTACCCCTCCCTCCAACTCCCTCACAGCCCCATCACCTCACCTCCACCAACTCTTAATCCCTCCCTTCACTACCCTTCCCTCCAGCTCCCTCACACCCCCATTACCTCACCTCCAGCAACTCTCCACCCCACCCTTCACTACACTTCCTTCCAACTCCCTCACACCATCGTCACCTCACCTCCACCAACACCCCATCCCTCCCTTCATTACCCCTCCAACTCCCCCACAACCCCATCACCTCACCTCCAGCAACATTCCATCCCTCCCTTCACTGCCCCTCCAACTCCCTCACAAACCCATCATCTCACCTCCACCATCAATCCATCCCTCCCTTCACTACCCCTCCAACTCTTACATACCCCCATCACCTCACCTCCACCAAAGCTCCCTTCACTACCCCTCCCTCCAACTCCCTCACACTCCCATCTCCTCACCTCCAGCAACACTCCTTCCCTCCCTTCGCTACCCATCCAACTCAATCACACCCCATCACCTCACCTCCAGCAACACACAATCCCTCCCTTCGCTACACCTCCAACTCCCTCACACCCTCATCACCTCACCTCCACCAAAGCTCCCTTCACTACCCCTTCCTCCAACTCCCTCACACTCCCATCACCTCACCTCCACCAACCCTCCATCTTTCCCTTCACTACCTCACCCTCTAAATCCCTCACACCCCATCACACCTCCACATAATCTCCACCACACGCTTCACCACCCCTCCAACTCCCTCACAACCCCATCACCTCACTTCCACCAACTCTCCATCCCACCCTTCACTACCCCTCCAACTCCTACACACCCCCATCACCTCATCTCCACCAACTCTCCACCCCACCCTTCACTACCCCTCCAACTCCCTCAGAACCCCATCACCTCACCTCCACAAACTCTCCATCACTCCCTTCACTACTCCTCCAACTCCCACACACCCGCATCGCCTCACCTCCACCAAATCTCCACTCCTCCCTTCACTATACCTCCCTCCAACTCCATCACACCCCTATCACCTCACCCCCACCAACACTCCATCCCTCCCTTCACTACCCTTCCAACTCCCTCATACCCCCATCACCTCAACTCCACCATCACTCTATCCCTCCCTTCACTTCCCCTCACTCCAACTCCCTCACAACCCCAGCACCACACCTCCACCAACTCTCCACCACTCCCTTCACTAACCCTCCCTCCAACTCCCTCACACCCCCATCACCTCACCTCCACCAACTCTCCATCCCACCCTTCACTACCCCTCACTCCAACTCCCTCACACCCCCATCACCACACCTCCACCAAAACTCGATCTCTCCCTTCACTACCCCTCCAACTCCCTCACGACCCAATCACCACACCTCCACCAACTCTCAACACCTCCCTGCACAACCCCTCCCTCCAACTCCCTCACACCCCCATCACCTCACCTCCTCCAACACTCCATCCCTCCCTTCACTACCCCTCCAACTCCCTCACAACCCCATCACCTCACCTCCACCAACTCTCCACAGTTCCCTTCACAAGCCCTCTCTCCTACTCCCTCACAACCCCATCACCTCACCTCCACCAACTCTCCACCCACCACTTCACTACCCCTCTAACTCCCTCACCCCGCATCAGCTCACCTCACCAACACTCCATCCCTCCCTTCACTAACCCTCCCTCCTATTCCCACACACCCACATCACCTCACCTCCACCAACTCTCCACCCCACCCTTCACTACCCCTCCCTCCAACTCCCTCACACCCCCATTGCCTCACCTCCACCAACACTCCATCCCTCCATTCACAACCCCTCCAAATCCCCCACACCCCATCACCACACCTCCAACAACTCTCCACACCTCCCTTCACAACCCCTCCCTCCAACTCCCTCACTGCCCCATCACCACACCTCCACCAACTCTCCACACCTCCCTTCACAACTCGTCCCTCATACTCCCTCAAACCCCCATCACCTCACCTCCACCAACTCTCCACCCCACCCTTCACTACCCCTCCAACTCCCTCACATCCCCATCACCTCACCTCCACCAACACTCCATCCCTCCCTTCACTAACCCTCCCTACAACTCCCTCACACCCCATCTACTCACCTCCACCAACACTCCATCCCTCCCTTCACTACCTCTCCAACTACCCCACATCCCCATCACCTCACTTCCACCAACACCCCATCCCTCCCTTAACTACCCCTCCAACTCTCCTCCGGTCACTACCCCTCCAACTCCCTCAGACCACCTTCACCTCACCTCCACCAAATCTCCACCACACACTTCACTACCCCTCCAACTCCCTCACAACCCCATCACCACACCTCCACCAACTCTCCACCCCACCCTTCACTACCCCTCCAACTCCCTCACACCCCATCTACTCACCTCCACCAACACTCTATCCCTCCCTTCACTACCTCTCCAACTACCCCACATCCCCATCACCTCACTTCCACCAACACCCCATCTCTCCCTTAACTACCCCTCCAACTCTCCTACACCCCCATCACCTCACCTCCACCAACTCTCCACCCCTCCCTTCACAGTCCATCACCACACCTCCACCACCTCTCCAAACCTTCGGTCACTACCCCTACAACTCCCTCAGACCAGCTTCACCTCATCTCCACCAACCCTCCATCTTTCCCTTCACTACCCCTCCCTCCAAATTCCTCACACCCCATCACCTCAACTCCACCAACTCTCCATCCCTCCCTTCACTACCCCTCCCTCGAACTCCCTCAGACACCATCACCTCACCGCCACCAACTCTCAATCCCTCCCTTCACTACCCTCCCACCAACTTCCTCAGACCCAATCACCACACCTCCACCAACGCTCCATCCCTCCCTTCACTACCCCTCACTCCAACTCCCTCACACCCCCAACACCTCACCTCCACCAACTCTCCACACCACCCTTCACTACCCCTCTAACTCCCTCACACCTCACCTTCTCACCTCCACCAACTCTCAATCCCTCCCTTCACTACCCCTCCCTCCAACTCCCTCAGACCCCATCACCTCACCTCCACCAACATTCCATCCCTCCCTTCACTAACCCTCCCTTCAACTCACTCACACCCCCATCACCTCACCTCCAGCAACTCTCCACCCCACCCTTCACTACCCTTCCTTCCAACTCCCTCACACCACCGTCACCTCACCTCCACCATCAATCCATCCCTCCCTTCCTACCCCTCCAACTCCAACACACCCCATCACCTCACCTCCACCAAAACTCCCTTCACTACCCCTCCCTCCAACTCCCTCAGACTCCCATCTCCTCACTTCCAGCATCACTCCTTCCCTCCCTTCGCTACCCCTCCAACTCCCTCACACCTCAACGCCTGACCTCCACCAACACTCCATCCATCCCTTCACTACCCTTCCAACTCCCCCACATCCCCATCACCTCACCTCCACCAACACCCCATCCCTCCCTTCACTACCCCTCCAACTCCCCCACACCTCCATCACCTCACCTCCACCAACACTCCATCACTCCCTTCACTACCCCTCCAACTCCCTCACACCCCATCACCACACCTCCAGCAACACTTCATCCCTCCCTTTGCTACACCTCCAACTCCCTCACACCCCATCATCTCGCCTCCACCAACCCTCCATCTTTCCCTTCACTACCTCACCCTCTAAATCCCTCACACCCCATCACACCTCCACCAAATCTCCACCCCACCCTTCACTACCTCTCCAACTCCCTCACAACCCCATCACCTCACCTCCACCAACTCTCCATCCCACCCTTCACTACCCCTACAACTCCTACACACTCCCATCACCTCATCTCCACCAACTCTCCACCCCACCCTTCACTACCCCTCCAACACCCTCACAACCCCATCACCTCACCTCCACAAACTCTCCATCACTCCCTTCACTACTCCTCCAACTCCCACACACCCGCATCACCTCACCTCCACCAAATCTCCACTCCTCCCTTCACTATCCCTCCCTCCAACTCCCTCACACCCCTATCACCTCACCTCCACCAACACTCCATCCCTCCCTTCACTAACGCTCCAACTCCCACACATCACCATCACATCACCTCCACCAACACTCCATCCCTACCTTCACTACCCTTCCAACTCCCTCATACCCCCATCACCTCAACTCCACCATCACTCTATTTCTCCCTTCACTTCCCATCACTCCAACTCCCTCACAACACCAGCACCACACCTCCACCAACTCTCCACCACTCCCTTCACTAACCCTCCCTCCAACTCCCTCACAGCCCCATCACCTCACCTCCACCAACTCTCCATCCCTCCCTTCACTACCCCTCACTCCAACTCCCTCACATCCCCATCACCACACCTCCACCAAAACTCGATCCCTCCCTTCACTACCCCTCCAACTCCCTCACAACCCCATCACCTCACCTCCACCAACTCTCAACCCGCCACTTCACTACCCCTCAAACTCCCTCACCCCGCATCAGCTCACCTCACCAACACTCCATCCCTCCCTTCACTAACCCTCCCTCCTATTCCCACACACCCACATCACCACACCTCCACCAACTCTCCACACCTCCCTTCACAACCTGTCCCTCCTACACCCTCAAACCCCCATCACCTCACCTCCACCAACATTCCATCCCTCCCTTCACTAACCCTCCCTTCAACTCACTCACACCCCCATCACCTCACCTCCAGCAACTCTCCACCCCACCCTTCACTACCCTTCCTTCCAACTCCCTCACACCACCGTCACCTCACCTCCACCATCAATCCATCCCTCCCTTCATACCCCTCCAACTCCCTCACACCTCAACCCCTGACCTCCACCAACACTCCATCCATCCCTTCACTACCCTTCCAACTCCCCCACATCCCCATCACCTCACCTACATCAACACCCCATCCCTCCCTTCACTACCCCTCCAACTCCCCCACATCCCCATCACCTCACCTACACCAACACTCCATCCCTCCCTTCACTACCCCTCCAACTCCTTCACAACCCCATCACCTCACCTCCACCAACTCTCCATCCCACCCTTCACTACCCCTCCAACTCCTACACACCGCCATCACCTCATCTCCACCAACTCTCCACCCCACCCTTCACTACCCTTCCTTCCAACTCCCTCACACCACTGTCACCTCACCTCCACCATCAATCCATCCCTCCCTTCCTACCCCTCCAACTCCTACACACCCCCATCACCTCACCGCCACCAAAACTCCCTTCACTACCCTTCCCTCCAACTCCCTCAGACTCGCATCTCCTCACCTCCAGCATCACTCCTTCCCTCCCTTCGCTACCCCTCCAACTCCCTCAAACCTCAACGCCTGACCTCCACCAACACTCCATCCATCCCTTCACTACCCTTCCAACTCCCCCACATCCCCATCACCTCACCTCCACCAACACCCCATCCCTACCTTCACTACCCCTCCAACTCCCCAACACTTCCATCACCTCACCTCCACCAACACTCCATCCCTCCCTTCACTACCCCTCCAACTCCCTCACACCCCATCACCTCACCTCCAGCAACACTCCATCCCTCCCTTTGCTACACCTCCAACTCCCTCACACCCCCATCACCTCACCTCCACCAACCCTCCATCTTTCTCTTCACTACCTCACCCTCTAAATCCCTCACACCCCATCACACCTCCACCAAATCTCCACCCCACCCTTCACTACCTCTCCAACTCCCTCACAACCCCATCACCTCACCTCCACCAACTCTCCATCCCACCATTCACTACCCCTCCAACTCCTACACACCCCCATCACCTCGTCTCCACCAACTCTCCACCCCACCCTTCACTACCCCTCCAACTCCCTCACAACCCCATCACCTCACCTCCACAAACTCTCCATCACTCCCTTCACTACTCCTCCAATTCCCACACACCCCTATCACCTCACCTCCACCAACACTCCATCCCTCCCTTCACTAACGCTCCAACTCCCCCACATCACCATCACATCACCTCCACCAACTCTCCATCCCTCCCTTCACTACCCCTCCCTCGAACTCCCTCAGACCCCATCACCTCACCGCAATCAACTCTCAATCCCTCCCTTCACTACCCTCCCTCCAACTCCCTCAGACCCGATCACCACACCTCCACCAACGCTCCATCCCTCCCTTCACTACCCCTCACTCCAACTCCCTCAGACACCCAACACCTCACCTCCACAAACACTCCATCCCTCCCTTCACTACCCCTCACTCCAACACCCTCACACCCCCATCACCACACCTCCACCAAAACTCGATCCCTCCCTTCACTACCCCTCTAACTCCCTCACGACCTGATCACCACACCTCCACCAACTCTCAACACCTCCCTGCACAACCCCTCCCTCCAACTCCCTCACACCCCCATCACCTCACCTCCTCCAACACTCCATCCCTCCCTTCACTACCCCCCAACTCCCTCACACCCCCATCACCTCACCTCCACCAACATCTCTACCCCTCCCTTCACAACCCCTCCCTCTAACTGACTCACACCCCCATCACCTCACCTCCACCAACTCTCCACACTTCCCTTCACAACACCTCTCTCCTACTCCCTCACAACCCCATCATCTCACCTCCACCAACTCTCCACCCGCCACTTCACTACCCCTCTAACTCCCTCAACCCGCATCAGCTCACCTCACCAACACTCCATCCCTCCCCTCACACCTTCATCACATTTCCTCCACCAACTCTCCAACACTCCGTTCACTACCCCTCCAACTCACTCACACCACCATCACCTCACGTCCACCAACACTCCATCCCTCCACTACCCCTCCAACTCCCTCAGACAGACCCCCATCACCTCACCTCCAACAACTCTCCACCACACCCTTCACTACCCCTCCAACTCCCAGACACTCCCATCACCTCACCTCCACCAACACTCCATCCATCCCTTCACTACCCCTCCAACTCCAGCACAACACCATCATGACATCCCTACCAACCCTCCATCCCTCCCTTCACTACACTTCCATCTCCCTCACATGCCCATCACCACACCGCCACCAACTCTCCATCCCTCTCTTCACTACCCCTCCCTCCAACTCCCTCACACCACCATCATCTCACCTCCCCAACACTCCATCCCACCCTTCACTACCCCTCTCTCCAATTCCCTCACACCCCATCACCACATCTCCACCAAATCTCCACCCCACCCTTCACTGCCCCTCCAACTTCCTCACACCCCCATCCCCTCACCTCCACCAACACTCCATCCCTCCCTTCATTTCCCCTCAAACACACTCAAACCCCCATCACCACTGCTCCACCAACTCTCCATCCCTCGCTTCACTACCCCTTCCTCTAACTCCCTCACACCCCTATCACTACACTTCCACCAAACTCCATCCATCCCTTCACTACCCCACCAACTCCCTCACACCCCCATCATCACACCTCCACCAACACTCCATCCCTCCCTACACTACCTCTCCAACTCCCTGACAGCCCATTCACCACACCTCCACCAACTCTTCATCCCTCCCTTCACTACACCTCCCTCCAACTCCCTCACACCCCATCACGACACACAACCAACTCTACATCCCTCCCTTCACAACCCCATCACCTCACCTCCTGCAATACTCCATTCCTCCCTTCACTACACCTCATTCCAACTCCCTCACAACCCATCACCACACCTCCACCAACTCTCCATCCCTCCCTTCATTTCCCCTCAATCCAACTCCCTCACACCGCCATCACCACACCTCCACCAACTCTCCATCCCTCGCTTTACAACCCCTCCCATTAACTCCCTCACACCCCTATCACTACACTTCCACCAAACTCCATCCCTCCCTTCACCACCCCTCCAACACCCTCACACCCCCATCACCTCACCTCCACCAACTTTCCATTCCCCACTTCACTACCCCTCCCTCCAAAACCCTCACACCCTATCACCTCACCTCCACCAACTTTCCATTCCCCACTTCACTGCTCCTCCCTCCAACTCCTTCACAACCCCATCACATCACCGCCATCAACTCTCCACCCCTCCCTTCACTACCCCTCCAACTCCCTCACAACCCATCACCTCAGCTCTACCAACTCTCCACCCCTCCCTACACTACCTCTCACTCTAACTCCCTCACACCCTATCACCACACCTCCACCAACTCTCCATCCCTCCCTGCACTACCCCTCATTCCAACTCCCTCACACCCCCATCACCTCACCTCCACCAACTCTCCATCCCTCCCTTCACTACCCCTCCCTCCAACTCCCTCACACCCCCATCACCTCACCTCCACAAACTCTCCATCACTCCCTTCACTACTCCTCCAATTCCCACACACCCCAATCACCTCACCTCCACCAACACTCCATCCCTCCCTTCACTAACGCTCCAACTCCCCCACATCACCATCACATCACCTCCACCAACTCTCCATCCCTCCCTTCACTACCCTCCCTCCAACTCCCTCAGACCCGATCACCACACCTCCACCAACGCTCCATCCCTCCCTTCACTACCCCTCACTCCAACTCCCTCAGACACCCAACACCTCACCTCCACAAACACTCCATCCCTCCCTTCACTACCCCTCACTCCAACACCCTCACACCCCCATCACCACACCTCCACCAAAACTCGATCCCTCCCTTCACTACCCCTCTAACTCCCTCACAACCTGATCACCACACCTCCACCAACTCTCAACACCTCCCTGCACAACCCCTCCCTCCAACTCCCTCACACGCCCATCACCTCACCTCCTCCAACACTCCATCCCTCCCTTCACTACCCCCCAACTCCCTCACACCCCCATCACCTCACCTCCACCAACTCTCCATCCCTCCCTTCACTACCCCTCCCTCGAACTCCCTCAGACCCCATCACCTCACCGCAATCAACTCTCAATCCCTCCCTTCACTACCCTCCCTCCAACTCCCTCAGACCCGATCACCACACCTCCACCAACGCTCCATCCCTCCCTTCACTACCCCTCACTCCAACTCCCTCAGACACCCAACACCTCACCTCCACAAACACTCCATCCCTCCCTTCACTACCCCTCACTCCAACACCCTCACACCCCCATCACCACACCTCCACCAAAACTCGATCCCTCCCTTCACTACCCCTCTAACTCCCTCACGACCTGATCACCACACCTCCACCAACTCTCAACACCTCCCTGCACAACCCCTCCCTCCAACTCCCTCACACCCCCATCACCTCACCTCCTCCAACACTCCATCCCTCCCTTCACTACCCCCCAACTCCCTCACACCCCCATCACCTCACCTCCACCAACATCTCTACCCCTCCCTTCACAACCCCTCCCTCTAACTGACTCACACCCCCATCACCTCACCTCCACCAACTCTCCACACTTCCCTTCACAACACCTCTCTCCTACTCCCTCACAACCCCATCATCTCACCTCCACCAACTCTCCACCCGCCACTTCACTACCCCTCTAACTCCCTCAACCCGCATCAGCTCACCTCACCAACACTCCATCCCTCCCCTCACACCTTCATCACATTTCCTCCACCAACTCTCCAACACTCCGTTCACTACCCCTCCAACTCACTCACACCACCATCACCTCACGTCCACCAACACTCCATCCCTCCACTACCCCTCCAACTCCCTCAGACCCCCATCACCTCACCTCCAACAACTCTCCACCACACCCTTCACTACCCCTCCAACTCCCAGACACTCCCATCACCTCACCTCCACCAACACTCCATCCATCCCTTCACTACCCCTCCAACTCCAGCACAACACCATCATGACATCCCTACCAACCCTCCATCCCTCCCTTCACTACACTTCCATCTCCCTCACATGCCCATCACCACACCGCCACCAACTCTCCATCCCTCTCTTCACTACCCCTCCCTCCAACTCCCTCACACCACCATCATCTCACCTCCCCAACACTCCATCCCACCCTTCACTACCCCTCTCTCCAATTCCCTCACACCCCATCACCACACCTCCACCAAATCTCCACCCCACCCTTCACTACCCCTCCAACTCCCTCACACCCCCATCACCTCACCTCCACCAACACTCCATCCCTCCCTTCATTTCCCCTCAAACACACTCAAACCCCCATCACCACTGCTCCACCAACTCTCCATCCCTCGCTTCACTACCCCTTCCTCTAACTCCCTCACACCCCTATCACTACACTTCCACCAAACTCCATCCATCCCTTCACTACCCCACCAACTCCCTCACACCCCCATCATCACACCTCAACCAACTCTCCATCCCTCCCTTCACTACACTTCCATCTCCCTCACATGCCCATCACCACACCGCCACCAACTCTCCATCCCTCTCTTCACTACCCCTCCCTCCAACTCCCTCACACCACCATCATCTCACCTCCCCAACACTCCATCCCTCCCTTCACCACCCCTCCAACACCCTCACACCCCCATCACCTCACCTCCACCAACTTTCCATTCCCCACTTCACTACCCCTCCCTCCAAAACCCTCACACCCTATCACCTCACCTCCACCAACTTTCCATTCCCCACTTCACTGCTCCTCCCTCCAACTCCTTCACAACCCCATCACATCACCGCCATCAACTCTCCACCCCTCCCTTCACTACCCCTCCAACTCCCTCACAACCCATCACCTCAGCTCTACCAACTCTCCACCCCTCCCTACACTACCTCTCACTCTAACTCCCTCACACCCTATCACCACACCTCCACCAACTCTCCATCCCTCCCTGCACTACCCCTCATTCCAACTCCCTCACACCCCCATCACCTCACCTCCACCAACTCTCCATCCCTCCCTTCACTACCCCTCCCTCCAACTCCCTCACACCCCCATCACCTCACCTCCACAAACTCTCCATCACTCCCTTCACTACTCCTCCAATTCCCACACACCCCAATCACCTCACCTCCACCAACACTCCATCCCTCCCTTCACTAACGCTCCAACTCCCCCACATCACCATCACATCACCTCCACCAACTCTCCATCCCTCCCTTCACTACCCTCCCTCCAACTCCCTCAGACCCGATCACCACACCTCCACCAACGCTCCATCCCTCCCTTCACTACCCCTCACTCCAACTCCCTCAGACACCCAACACCTCACCTCCACAAACACTCCATCCCTCCCTTCACTACCCCTCACTCCAACACCCTCACACCCCCATCACCACACCTCCACCAAAACTCGATCCCTCCCTTCACTACCCCTCTAACTCCCTCACGACCTGATCACCACACCTCCACCAACTCTCAACACCTCCCTGCACAACCCCTCCCTCCAACTCCCTCACACGCCCATCACCTCACCTCCTCCAACACTCCATCCCTCCCTTCACTACCCCCCAACTCCCTCACACCCCCATCACCTCACCTCCACCAACATCTCTACCCCTCCCTTCACAACCCCTCCCTCTAACTGACTCACACCCCCATCACCTCACCTCCACCAACTCTCCACACTTCCCTTCACAACACCTCTCTCCTACTCCCTCACAACCCCATCATCTCACCTCCACCAACTCTCCACCCGCCACTTCACTACCCCTCTAACTCCCTCAACCCGCATCAGCTCACCTCACCAACACTCCATCCCTCCCCTCACACCTTCATCACATTTCCTCCACCAACTCTCCAACACTCCGTTCACTACCCCTCCAACTCCCTCACACCACCATCACCTCACGTCCACCAACACTCCATCCCTCCACTACCCCTCCAACTCCCTCAGACCCCCATCACCACACCTCCACCAAATCTCCACCCCACCCTTCAGTACACCTCCAACTCCCTCACAACCCCATCACCTCAACTCCACAAACACTCCATCACTCCCTTCACTACTCCTCCAACTCCCACTCACCCGCATCACCTCACCTCCACCAAATCTCCACTCCTCCCTTCACTATCCCTCCCTCCAACTCCCTCACACCCCTTTCACCTCACCTCCAGCAACATTCCGTTCCCTCCCTTTGCTAACCGTCCAACTCCCTCACAACACCATCGCATGACGTCCACCAACACTCCATCCCTCCCTTCACTAACCCTCCAACTACCCCACATCCCCATCACATCACCTCCACCAACACTCCATCCCTCCCTTCACTACCTCTCCAACTCCCTCACAACCCCATCATCTCACCTCCACCAACTCTCCATCCCACCCTTCACTACCCCTCACTCCAACTCCTTCACACCCCATCACCTCACCTCCTGCAACACTCCATTCCTCCCTTCACTACCCCTCCCTCCAACTCCCTCACACCCCATCACCACACCTCCACCAACTCTCCACCCCACCCTTCACCACCCCTCCAACTCCCTCACACCTCGATCCCCTCACCTCCACCAACACTCCATCCCTCCCTTCATTTCCCTTCAAACACACTCACACCCGCATCACCACAGCTCCACCAACTCTCCATCCCTCGCTTCACTACCCCTTCCTCTAACTCCCTCACACCCCTATCACTACACTTCCACCAAACTCCATCCATCCCTTCACTACCCCTCCGACTCCCTCACACCCCCATCACCACACCTCCACCAACACTCCATCCCACCCTTCACTACCTCTCCAGCTCCCTGACACCCCATTCACCACACCTCCACCAACTCTCCATTCCTCCCTTCACTACACCTCCCTCCAACTCCCTCATACCCCATCACGACACACAACCAACTCTACATCCATCCATTCACAACCCCATCACCTCACCTACTGCAATACTCCATTCCTCCCTTCACAACCCCTCATTCCAACTCCCTCCACCCCATTACCTCACCTCCACCAACACTCCATTCCCCACTTCACTACCCCTCCAACTCCCTGACACCCCCATCACGACATCTCCATCAATACTACATCCCTCCCTTCACTACCCCTCGCTCCAACTTCCTCACACCCCATCACCTCACCTCCACCAACACTCCATTCCCCACTTCGCTACCCCTCCAACTCCCTCACACCCCCATCACAACATCTGCATCAACACTTCATCCCTCCCTTCACAACCCCTCCCTCTAATTACCTCACATTCCCATCACCATACCTCCACCAAACTCCATCGCTTCCTTCACTACCCCTCCAGCTCCCTCACACTCCCATGACCTCACCTCCACCAATTCTCCATACCTCCCTTCACTACCCCTCCCACCAACTCCCTCACACCCTCATCGCCTCACCTCCACCAACTCTCCAACCCTCCCTTCACTACCCCTCCCTCTAACTCGCTCACACCCCTATCACTACACCTCCACCAAACTCCATCCATCCCTTCACTACCCCTCCAACTCCAGCACACCACCATCACGTCACCCCTACCAACCCTACATCCCTCCCTTCACTACACCTCCATCTCCCTCACATGCCCATCACCACACCTCCACCAACTCTGCATCCCTCCCCTCACACCCCCATCACCTCACCTCCACCAACTATCCATCCCACCCTTCACTACTCCTCACTCCAACTCCCTCACACCCCCACCACCTCACCGCCCCCAACACTCCATCCCTCCCTTCACTACACCTCCCTCCAACTCCCTCACACCACCATCACCTCACCTCCACCAACACTCCATCCCACCCTTCACTACCCCTCCCTCCAACTCCCTCACACCCCATCACCTCACCTCCTGCAACACTCCATTCCTCCCTTCACTACCCCTCACTCCAATTCCCTCACACCCCATCACCTCACCTCCATCAACTCTCCACCCCTCCCTACACTACCCCTCACTCCAACTCCCTCACACCCCCATCACCTCACCTCCCCAACACTCCATCCCTCCCTTCACTACCCCTCCCTCCAACTTCCTCACACCCCCATCACCTCACCTCCTGCAACATTCCATTCCTCCCTTCACTACCCCTCCCTCCAATTCCCTCACACCCCATCACCACACCTCCACCAACTCTCCACCCCACCCTTCACTACCCCTCCAACTGCCTGACACCCCCATCCCCTCACCTCCACCAACACCCCATCCCTACCTTCACTACCCCTCCAACTCCCCAACACTTCCATCACCTCACCTCCACCAACACTCCATCCCTCCCTTCACTACCCCTCCAACTCCCTCACACCCCATCACCTCACCTCCAGCAACACTCCATCCCTCCCTTTGCTACACCTCCAACTCCCTCACACCCCCATCACCTCACCTCCACCAACCCTCCATCTTTCTCTTCACTACCTCACCCTCTAAATCCCTCACACCCCATCACACCTCCACCAAATCTCCACCCCACCCTTCACTACCTCTCCAACTCCCTCACAACCCCATCACCTCACCTCCACCAACTCTCCATCCCACCATTCACTACCCCTCCAACTCCTACACACCCCCATCACCTCGTCTCCACCAACTCTCCACCCCACCCTTCACTACCCCTCCAACTCCCTCACAACCCCATCACCTCACCTCCACAAACTCTCCATCACTCCCTTCACTACTCCTCCAATTCCCACACACCCCTATCACCTCACCTCCACCAACACTCCATCCCTCCCTTCACTAACGCTCCAACTCCCCCACATCACCATCACATCACCTCCACCAACTCTCCATCCCTCCCTTCACTACCCCTCCCTCGAACTCCCTCAGACCCCATCACCTCACCGCAATCAACTCTCAATCCCTCCCTTCACTACCCTCCCTCCAACTCCCTCAGACCCGATCACCACACCTCCACCAACGCTCCATCCCTCCCTTCACTACCCCTCACTCCAACTCCCTCAGACACCCAACACCTCACCTCCACAAACACTCCATCCCTCCCTTCACTACCCCTCACTCCAACACCCTCACACCCCCATCACCACACCTCCACCAAAACTCGATCCCTCCCTTCACTACCCCTCTAACTCCCTCACGACCTGATCACCACACCTCCACCAACTCTCAACACCTCCCTGCACAACCCCTCCCTCCAACTCCCTCACACCCCCATCACCTCACCTCCTCCAACACTCCATCCCTCCATTCACTACCCCCCAACTCCCTCACACCCCCATCACCTCACCTCCACCAACATCTCTACCCCTCCCTTCACAACCCCTCCCTCTAACTGACTCACACCCCCATCACCTCACCTCCACCAACTCTCCACACTTCCCTTCACAACACCTCTCTCCTACTCCCTCACAACCCCATCATCTCACCTCCACCAACTCTCCACCCGCCACTTCACTACCCCTCTAACTCCCTCAACCCGCATCAGCTCACCTCACCAACACTCCATCCCTCCCCTCACACCTTCATCACATTTCCTCCACCAACTCTCCAACACTCCGTTCACTACCCCTCCAACTCACTCACACCACCATCACCTCACGTCCACCAACACTCCATCCCTCCACTACCCCTCCAACTCCCTCAGACCCCCATCACCTCACCTCCAACAACTCTCCACCACACCCTTCACTACCCCTCCAACTCCCAGACACTCCCATCACCTCACCTCCACCAACACTCCATCCATCCCTTCACTACCCCTCCAACTCCAGCACAACACCATCATGACATCCCTACCAACCCTCCATCCCTCCCTTCACTACACTTCCATCTCCCTCACATGCCCATCACCACACCGCCACCAACTCTCCATCCCTCTCTTCACTACCCCTCCCTCCAACTCCCTCACACCACCATCATCTCACCTCCCCAACACTCCATCCCTCCCTTCACCACCCCTCCAACACCCTCACACCCCCATCACCTCACCTCCACCAACTTTCCATTCCCCACTTCACTACCCCTCCCTCCAAAACCCTCACACCCTATCACCTCACCTCCACCAACTTTCCATTCCCCACTTCACTGCTCCTCCCTCCAACTCCTTCACAACCCCATCACATCACCGCCATCAACTCTCCACCCCTCCCTTCACTACCCCTCCAACTCCCTCACAACCCATCACCTCAGCTCTACCAACTCTCCACCCCTCCCTACACTACCTCTCACTCTAACTCCCTCACACCCTATCACCACACCTCCACCAACTCTCCATCCCTCCCTGCACTACCCCTCATTCCAACTCCCTCACACCCCCATCACCTCACCTCCACCAACTCTCCATCCCTCCCTTCACTACCCCTCCCTCCAACTCCCTCACACCCCCATCACCTCACCTCCACAAACTCTCCATCACTCCCTTCACTACTCCTCCAATTCCCACACACCCCAATCACCTCACCTCCACCAACACTCCATCCCTCCCTTCACTAACGCTCCAACTCCCCCACATCACCATCACATCACCTCCACCAACTCTCCATCCCTCCCTTCACTACCCTCCCTCCAACTCCCTCAGACCCGATCACCACACCTCCACCAACGCTCCATCCCTCCCTTCACTACCCCTCACTCCAACTCCCTCAGACACCCAACACCTCACCTCCACAAACACTCCATCCCTCCCTTCACTACCCCTCACTCCAACACCCTCACACCCCCATCACCACACCTCCACCAAAACTCGATCCCTCCCTTCACTACCCCTCTAACTCCCTCACGACCTGATCACCACACCTCCACCAACTCTCAACACCTCCCTGCACAACCCCTCCCTCCAACTCCCTCACACGCCCATCACCTCACCTCCTCCAACACTCCATCCCTCCCTTCACTACCCCCCAACTCCCTCACACCCCCATCACCTCACCTCCACCAACATCTCTACCCCTCCCTTCACAACCCCTCCCTCTAACTGACTCACACCCCCATCACCTCACCTCCACCAACTCTCCACACTTCCCTTCACAACACCTCTCTCCTACTCCCTCACAACCCCATCATCTCACCTCCACCAACTCTCCACCCGCCACTTCACTACCCCTCTAACTCCCTCAACCCGCATCAGCTCACCTCACCAACACTCCATCCCTCCCCTCACACCTTCATCACATTTCCTCCACCAACTCTCCAACACTCCGTTCACTACCCCTCCAACTCCCTCACACCACCATCACCTCACGTCCACCAACACTCCATCCCTCCACTACCCCTCCAACTCCCTCAGACCCCCATCACCACACCTCCACCAAATCTCCACCCCACCCTTCAGTACACCTCCAACTCCCTCACAACCCCATCACCTCAACTCCACAAACACTCCATCACTCCCTTCACTACTCCTCCAACTCCCACTCACCCGCATCACCTCACCTCCACCAAATCTCCACTCCTCCCTTCACTATCCCTCCCTCCAACTCCCTCACACCCCTTTCACCTCACCTCCAGCAACATTCCGTTCCCTCCCTTTGCTAACCGTCCAACTCCCTCACAACACCATCGCATGACGTCCACCAACACTCCATCCCTCCCTTCACTAACCCTCCAACTACCCCACATCCCCATCACATCACCTCCACCAACACTCCATCCCTCCCTTCACTACCTCTCCAACTCCCTCACAACCCCATCATCTCACCTCCACCAACTCTCCATCCCACCCTTCACTACCCCTCACTCCAACTCCTTCACACCCCATCACCTCACCTCCTGCAACACTCCATTCCTCCCTTCACTACCCCTCCCTCCAACTCCCTCACACCCCATCACCACACCTCCACCAACTCTCCACCCCACCCTTCACCACCCCTCCAACTCCCTCACACCTCGATCCCCTCACCTCCACCAACACTCCATCCCTCCCTTCATTTCCCTTCAAACACACTCACACCCGCATCACCACAGCTCCACCAACTCTCCATCCCTCGCTTCACTACCCCTTCCTCTAACTCCCTCACACCCCTATCACTACACTTCCACCAAACTCCATCCATCCCTTCACTACCCCTCCCACTCCCTCACACCCCCATCACCACACCTCCACCAACACTCCATCCCACCCTTCACTACCTCTCCAGCTCCCTGACACCCCATTCACCACACCTCCACCAACTCTCCATTCCTCCCTTCACTACACCTCCCTCCAACTCCCTCATACCCCATCACGACACACAACCAACTCTACATCCATCCATTCACAACCCCATCACCTCACCTACTGCAATACTCCATTCCTCCCTTCACAACCCCTCATTCCAACTCCCTCCACCCCATTACCTCACCTCCACCAACACTCCATTCCCCACTTCACTACCCCTCCAACTCCCTGACACCCCCATCACGACAATCAATACTACATCCCTCCCTTCACTACCCCTCGCTCCAACTTCCTCACACCCCATCACCTCACCTCCACCAACACTCCATTCCCCACTTCGCTACCCCTCCAATTCCCTCACACCCCCATCACAACATCTGCATCAACACTTCATCCCTCCCTTCACAACCCCTCCCTCTAATTACCTCACATTCCCATCACCATACCTCCACCAAACTCCATCGCTCCCTTCACTACCCCTCCAGCTCCCTCACACTCCCATGACCTCACCTCCACCAATTCTCCATACCTCCCTTCACTACCCCTCCCACCAACTCCCTCACACCCTCATCGCCTCACCTCCACCAACTCTCCAACCCTCCCTTCACTACCCCTCCCTCTAACTCGCTCACACCCCTATCACTACACCTCCACCAAACTCCATCCATCCCTTCACTACCCCTCCAACTCCAGCACACCACCATCACGTCACCCCTACCAACCCTACATCCCTCCCTCACTACCCTTCACTACACCTCCATCTCCCTCACATGCCCATCACCACACCTCCACCAACTCTGCATCCCTCCCCTCACACCCCCATCACCTCACCTCCACCAACTATCCATCCCACCCTTCACTACTCCTCACTCCAACTCCCTCACACCCCCACCACCTCACCGCCCCCAACACTCCATCCCTCCCTTCACTACACCTCCCTCCAACTCCCTCACACCACCATCACCTCACCTCCACCAACACTCCATCCCACCCTTCACTACCCCTCCCTCCAACTCCCTCACACCCCATCACCTCACCTCCTGCAACACTCCATTCCTCCCTTCACTACCCCTCACTCCAATTCCCTCACACCCCATCACCTCACCTCCATCAACTCTCCACCCCTCCCTACACTACCCCTCACTCCAACTCCCTCACACCCCCATCACCTCACCTCCCCAACACTCCATCCCTCCCTTCACTACCCCTCCCTCCAACTTCCTCACACCCCCATCACCTCACCTCCTGCAACATTCCATTCCTCCCTTCACTACCCCTCCCTCCAATTCCCTCACACCCCATCACCACACCTCCACCAACTCTCCACCCCACCCTTCACTACCCCTCCAACTGCCTCACACCCCCATCCCCTCACCTCCACCAACATCCCTCCCTTCATTTCCCCTCAAACACACTCACACCCCCATCACCACAGCTAAACCAACTCTCCATCCTTCGCTTCACTACCCCTTCCTCTAACTCCCTCACACCCCTATCACTACACTTCCACCAAACTCCTTCCATCCCTTCACTACCCCTCCAACTCCCTCACACCCCCATCACCACACCTCCACCAACACTCCATCTCTCCCTTCACTACCTCTCCAACTCCCTGACACCCCATTCACCACACCTCCACCAACTCTCCATCCCTCTCTTCGCTACACCTCCCTCCATACCCCATCACGGCACACAACCAACTCTACATCCCTCCCTTCACAACCCCATCACCTCACCTCCTGCAATACTCCATTTCTCCCTTCACTACCCCTCATTCCAACTCGCTCACGCCCCATCACCACACCTCCACCAACTCTCCATCCCTCGCTTTACTACCCCTCCCTCTAACTCCCTCACACCCCTATCACTACACTTCCACCAAACTCCATCCCTCCCTTCACTACCCCTCCAACACCCACACACTCCCATCACCTCACCTCCACCAACTCTCCACCCCTCCCTACACTACCCCTCACTCCAACTCCCTCACACCCCCATCACCTCACCTCCACCAACTCTCCATCCCTCCCCTCACACCCCCATCACCTCACCTCCACCAACTATCCATCCCACCCTTCACTACTCCTCACTCCAACTCCCTCACACCCCCACCACCTCACCACCACCAACACTCCATCCCTACCTTCACTACACCTCCCTCCAACTCCCTCACACCACTATCACCTCACCTCCCCCAACACTCCATCCCACCCTTCACTACCCCTCACTCCAACTCCCTCACACCCCATCACCTCACCTCCACCAACTCTCCACCCCTCCCTACACTACCCCTCACTCCAAATCCCTCACACCCCCATCACCTCACCTCCTGCAACACTCCATTCCTCCCTTCACTACCCCTCCCTCCAATTCCCTCACACCCCATCACCACACCTCCACCAACTCTCCACCCCACCCTTCACTACCCCTCCAACTCCCTCACACCCCCATCCCCTCACCGCCACCAACACTCCATCCCTCCCTTCACTACCGCTCGCTCCAATTCCATCACACCCCCATCACCTCACCTCTACCAACTCTCCACCCCTCCCTACACTACCCCTCACTCCAACTCCCTCACACCCCCATCACCTCACCTCCACCAACTCTCCATCCCTCCCCTCACACCCCCATCACCTCACCTCCACCAACTATCCATCCCACCCTTCACTACTCCTCACTCCAACTCCCTCACACCTCCACCACCTCACCGCCCCAACACTCCATCCCTACCTTCACTGCACCTCCCTCCAACTCCCTCACACCACCATCACCTCACCTCCCCCAACACTCCATCCCACCCTTCACTACCCCTCACTCCAACTCCCTCACACCCCATCACCTCATCTCCTGCAACACTCCATTCCTCCCTTCACTACCCCTCCCTCCAATTCCCTCACACACCATCACCACACCTCCACCAACTCTCCACCCCACCCTTCACTACCCCTCCAACTCCCTCACACCCCCATCCCCTCACCTCCACCAATACTCCATCCCTCCCTTCATTTCCCCTCAAGCACACTCACACCCGCATCACCACAGCTCCACCAACTCTCCATCCCTCGCTTCACTACCCCTTCCTCTAACTCCCTCACACCCCTATCACTACACTTCCACCAAACTACATTCCTCCCTTCACTACCCCTCCCTCCAATTCCCTCACACCCCATCACCACACCTCCACCAACTCTCCACCCCACCCTTCACTACCCCTCCAACTCTCTCACACCCCCATCACCACACCTCCACCAACACTCCATCCCTCCCTTCACTACCTCTCCAACTCCCTGACACCCCATTCACCACACCTCCACCAACTCTCCATCCCTCCCTTCACTACACCTCCCTCCAACTCCCTCATACCCCATCACGACACACAACCAACTCTGCATCCCTCCCTTCACAACCCCATCACTTCACCTCCTGCAATACTCCATTCCTCCCTTCACTACCCCTCATTCCAACTCCCTCACACCCCATCACCACACCTCCACCAACTCTCCATCCCTCACTTTACTACCCCTCCCTCTAACTCCCTCACACCCCTATCACTATACTTCCACCAAACTCCATCCCTCCCTTCACTACCCCTCCAACACAATCACACCCACATCACCTCACCTCCACCAACTCCCCATGCCTCCCATCACTACCCCTCCCCCAAAACCCTCACACCCTATCACCTCACCTCCACCAACTCTCCATTCCCCACTTCACTACTCCTCCCTCCAACTCCTTCACACCCCCATCAAATCACCACCATCAACTCTCCACCCCTCCCTTCACTACCCCTCTAACACCCTCACACTCCCATCACCTCACCTCCACCAACTACCCACCCCTCCCTACACTACCCCTCACTCCAACTCCCTCACACCCCCATCACCTCACCTCCACCAACTCTCCATCCCTCCCCTCACACCCCCACCACCTCACCGCCCCCAAAACTCCATCCCTACCTTCACTACACCTCCCTCCAACTCCCTCACACCACCATCACCTCACCTCCCCCAACAATCCATCCCACCCTTCACTACCCCTCACTCCAACTCCCTCACACCCCATCACCTCACCTCCACCAACTCTCCACCCCTCCCTACACTACCCCTCACTCCAAATCCCTCACACCCCCATCACCTCACCTCCTGCAACACTCCATTCCTCCCTTCACTACCCCTCCCTCCAATTCCCTCACACCCCATCACCTCACCTCCACCAACTCTCCACCCCTCCCTATACTACCCCTCCAACTCTCTCACACCCCCATCCCCTGACCTCCACCAACACGCCACCCCACCCTTCACCACCCCTCCAACTCCCTCACGCCCCGATCCCCTCACCTCCACCAACCCTCCATCCCTCCCTTCATTTCCCTTCAAACACACTCACACCCCTATCACCACAGCTCCACCAACTCTCCATCCCTCGCTTCACTACACCTTCCTCTAACTCCCTCACACCCCTATCACAACACTTCCACCAAACTCCTTCCATCCCTTCACTATCCCTCCAACTCCCTCACACCCCCATCACCACACCTCCACCAACACTCCATCCCTCCCTACACTACCTCTCCAACTCCCTGACACCCCATTCACCACACCTCCACCAACTCTCCATCCCTCTCTTCGCTACACCTCCCTCCAACTCCCTCATACCCCATCACGACACACAACCAACTCTACATCCCTCCCTTCACAACCCCGTCACCTCACCTCCTGCAATACTCCATTCCTCCCTTCACTATCCCTCATTCCAACTCCCTCACACCCCATCACCACACCTCCACCAACTCTACATCCCTCACTTTACTACCCCTCCCTCTAACTCCCTCACACCCCTATCACTACACTTCCACCAAACTCCATCCCTCCCTTCACTACCCCTCCAACACACTCACACCCTATCACCTCACCTCCACCAACTCTCCATTCCCCACTTCACTACTCCTCCCTCCAACTCCTTCAGACCCCCATCACATCACCGGCATCAACTCTCCACACCTCCCTTCACGACCCCTCCAACTCCCAAACAACCTATCACCTCAGCTCCACCAACTCTCCAGCCCTCCCTACACTACCCCTCACTCCAACTCCCTCACACACCCATCACCTCACCTCCACCAACTCTCCACCCCTCCCTACACTACCCCTCACTCCAACTCTCTCACACCCCCATCACCTCACCTCCACCGACACTCCATCCCTCCCTTCACTACCCCTCCCTCCAACTCCCTCACACCCCATCACCTCACCTCCTGCAACACTCCATTCCTCCCTTCACTACCCCTCACTCCAATTCCCTCACACCCCATCACCTCACCTCCATCAACTCTCCACCCCTCCCTACACTACCCCTCACTCCAACTCCCTCACACCCCATCACCTCACCTCCTGCAACACTCCATTCCTCCCTTCACTACCCCTCACTCCAATTCCCTCACACCCCAACACCTCACCTCCATCAACTCTCCACCCCTCCCTACACTACCCCTCACTCCAACTCCCTCACACCCCATCACCTCACCTCCACCAACTCTACATCCCTCCCTACACTGCCCCTACTCCAACTCCCTCACACCCCCATCACCTCACCTCCTGCAACACTCCATTCCTCCCTTCACTACCCCTCCCTCCAACTTCCTCACACCCCCATCACCTCACCTCCTGCAACACTCCATTCCTCCCTTCACTACCCCTCCCTCCAATTCCCTCACACCCCATCACCACACCTCCACCAACTCTCCACCCCACCCTTCACTACCCCTCTAACACCCTCACACTCCCATCACCTCACCTCCACCAACTACCCACCCCTCCCTACACTACCCCTCACTCCAACTCCCTCACACCCCCATCACCTCACCTCCACCAACTCTCCATCCCTCCCCTCACACCCCCACCACCTCACCGCCCCCAAAACTCCATCCCTACCTTCACTACACCTCCCTCCAACTCCCTCACACCACCATCACCTCACCTCCCCCAACAATCCATCCCACCCTTCACTACCCCTCACTCCAACTCCCTCACACCCCATCACCTCACCTCCACCAACTCTCCACCCCTCCCTACACTACCCCTCACTCCAAATCCCTCACACCCCCATCACCTCACCTCCTGCAACACTCCATTCCTCCCTTCACTACCCCTCCCTCCAATTCCCTCACACCCCATCACCACACCTCCACCAACTCTCCACCCCACCCTTCACTACCCCTCCAACTCTCTCACACCCCCATCCCCTGACCTCCACCAACACGCCACCCCACCCTTCACCACCCCTCCAACTCCCTCACGCCCCGATCCCCTCACCTCCACCAACCCTCCATCCCTCCCTTCATTTCCCTTCAAACACACTCACACCCCTATCACCACAGCTCCACCAACTCTCCATCCCTCGCTTCACTACACCTTCCTCTAACTCCCTCACACCCCTATCACAACACTTCCACCAAACTCCTTCCATCCCTTCACTATCCCTCCAACTCCCTCACACCCCCATCACCACACCTCCACCAACACTCCATCCCTCCCTTCACTACCTCTCCAACTCCCTGACACCCCATTCACCACACCTCCACCAACTCTCCATCCCTTCCTTCACTACACCTTCCTCCAACTCCCTCATACCCCATCACGACACACAACCAACTCTACATCCCTCCCTTCACAACCCCGTCACCTCACCTCCTGCAATACTCCATTCCTCCCTTCACTATCCCTCATTCCAACTCCCTCACACCCCATCACCACACCTCCACCAACTCTACATCCCTCACTTTACTACCCCTCCCTCTAACTCCCTCACACCCCTATCACTACACTTCCACCAAACTCCATCCCTCCCTTCACTACCCCTCCAACACACTCACACCCTATCACCTCACCTCCACCAACTCTCCATTCCCCACTTCACTACTCCTCCCTCCAACTCCTTCAGACCCCCATCACATCACCGGCATCAACTCTCCACACCTCCCTTCACGACCCCTCCAACTCCCAAACAACCTATCACCTCAGCTCCACCAACTCTCCAGCCCTCCCTACACTACCCCTCACTCCAACTCCCTCACACACCCATCACCTCACCTCCACCAACTCTCCACCCCTCCCTACACTACCCCTCACTCCAACTCTCTCACACCCACATCACCTCACCTCCACCGACACTCCATCCCTCCCTTCACTACCCCTCCCTCCAACTCCCTCACACCCCATCACCTCACCTCCTGCAACACTCCATTCCTCCCTTCACTACCCCTCACTCCAATTCCCTCACACCCCATCACCTCACCTCCATCAACTCTCCACCCCTCCCTACACTACCCCTCACTCCAACTCCCTCACACCCCATCACCTCACCTCCTGCAACACTCCATTCCTCCCTTCACTACCCCTCACTCCAATTCCCTCACACCCCATCACCTCACCTCCATCAACTCTCCACCCCTCCCTACACTACCCCTCACTCCAACTCCCTCACACCCCATCACCTCACCTCCACCAACTCTACATCCCTCCCTACACTGCCCCTACTCCAACTCCCTCACACCCCCATCACCTCACCTCCTGCAACACTCCATTCCTCCCTTCACTACCCCTCCCTCCAACTTCCTCACACCCCCATCACCTCACCTCCTGCAACACTCCATTCCTCCCTTCACTACCCCTCCCTCCAATTCCCTCACACCCCATCACCACACCTCCACCAACTCTCCACCCCACCCTTCACTACCCCTCCAACTGCCTCACACCCCCATCCCCTCACCTCCACCAACATCCCTCCCTTCATTTCCCCTCAAACACACTCACACCCCCATCACCACAGCTAAACCAACTCTCCATCCTTCGCTTCACTACCCCTTCCTCTAACTCCCTCACACCCCTATCACTACACTTCCACCAAACTCCTTCCATCCCTTCACTACCCCTCCAACTCCCTCACACCCCCATCACCACACCTCCACCAACACTCCATCCCTCCCTTCACTACCTCTCCAACTCCCTGACACCCCATTCACCACACCTCCACCAACTCTGCATCCCTCTCTTCGCTACACCTCCCTCCAACTACCTCATACCCCATCACGACACACAACCAACTCTACATCCCTCCCTTCACAACCCCATCACCTCACCTCCTGCAATACTCCATTCCTCCCTTCACTACACCTCATTCCAACTCCCTCACAACCCATCACCACACCTCCACCAACTCTCCATCCCTCGCTTTACTACCCCTCCCTCTAACTACCTCGCACCCCTATCACTACACTTCCACCAAACTCCATCCCTCCCTTCACTACCCCTCCAACACCCTCACACTCCTATCACCTCACCTCCACCAACTCTCCACCCCTCCCTACACTACCCCTCACTCCAACTCCCTCACACCCCCATCACCTCACCTCCACCAACTCTCCATCCCTCCCCTCACACCCCCATCACCTCAACTCCACCAACTATCCATCCCACCCTTCACTACTCCTCACTCCAACTCCCTCACACCCCCACCACCTCACGCCCCCAACACTCCATCCCTACCTTCACTACACCTCCCTCCAACTCCCTCACACCACTATCACCTCACCTCCCCCAACACTCCATCCCACCCTTCACTACCCCTCACTCCAACTCCCTCACACCCCATCACCTCACCTCCGCCAACTCTCCACCCCTCCCTACACTACCCCTCACTCCAAATCCCTCACACCCCCATCACCTCACCTCCTGCAACACTCCATTACTCCCTTCACTACCCCTCCCTCCAATTCCCTCACACCCCATCACCACACCTCCACCAACTCTCCACACCACCCTTCACTATCCCTCCAACTCCCTCACACCCCCATCCCCTCACCGCCACCAACACTCCATCCCTCCCTTCACTACCGCTCGCTCCAATTCCATCACACCCCCATCACCTCACCTCTACCAACTCTCCACCCCTCCCGACACTACCCCTCACTCCAACTCCCTCACACCTCCATCACCTCACCTCCACCAACTCTCCATCCCTCCCCTCACACCCCCATCACCTCACCTCCACCAACTATCCATCCCTACCTTCACTGCACCTCCCTCCAACTCCCTCACACCACCATCACCTCACCTCCCCCAACACTCCATCCCACCCTTCACTACCCCTCACTCCAACTCCCTCACACCCCATCACCTCATCTCCTGCAACACTCCATTCCTCCCTTCACTACCCTTCCTTCCAATTCCCTCACACCCCATCACCCCACACCTCCACCAACTCTCCACCCCACCCTTCACTACCCCTCCAACTCCCTCACACCCCCATCCCCTCACCTCCACCAATACTCCATCCCTCCCTTCATTTCCCCTCAAGCACACTCACACCCGCATCACCACAGCTCCACCAACTCTCCATCCCTCGCTTCACTACCCCTTCCTCTAACTCCCTCACACCCCTATCACTACACTTCCACCAAACTACATTCCTCCCTTCACTACCCCTCCCTCCAATTCCCTCACACCCCATCACCACACCTCCACCAACTCTCCACCCCACCCTTCACTACCCCTCCAACTCTCTCACACCCCCATCACCACACCTCCACCAACACTCCATCCCACCCTTCACTACCCCTCCAACTCCCTGACACCCCATTCACCACACCTCCACCAACTCTCCATCCCTCCCTTCACTGCACCTCCCTCCAACTCCCTCACACCCCCATCACCTCACCTCCACCAACTCTTCATCCCTCCCTTCACTACCCTTCCCTCCAGCTCCCTCACACCCCCATTACCTCACCTCCACCAACACTCCATCCCTCCCTTCACTACACCTCGCTCCAATTCCATCACACCCCCATCACCTCACCTCTACCAACTCTCCACCCCTCCCTACACTACCCCTCACTCCAACTCCCTCACACCCCCATCACCTCACCTCCACCAACTCTCCATCCCTCCCCTCACACCCCCATCACCTCACCTCCACCAACAATCCATCCCACCCTTCACTACTCCTCACTCCAACTCCCTCACACCCCCACCACCTCACCGCCCCCAACACTCCATCCCTACCTTCACTGCACCTCCCTCCAACTCCCTCACACCACCATCACCTCACCTCCCCCAACACTCCATCCCACCCTTCACTACCCCTCACTCCAACTCCCTCACACCCCATCACCTCATCTCCTGCAACACTCCATTCCTCCCTTCACTACCCCTCCCTCCAACTCCCTCACACCCCATCACCTCACCTCCTGCAACACTCCATTCCTCCCTTCACTACCCCTCACTCCAATTCCCTCACACCCCATCACCTCACCTCCATCAACTCTCCACCCCTCCCTACACTACCCCTCACTCCAACTCCCTCACACCCCCATCACCTCACCTCCCCAACACTCCATCCCTCCCTTCACTACCCCTCCCTCCAACTTCCTCACACCCCCATCACCTCACCTCCTGCAACACTCCATTCCTCCCTTCACTACCCCTCCCTCCAATTCCCTCACACCCCATCACCACACCTCCACCAACTCTCCACCCCACCCTTCACTACCCCTCCAACTGCCTCACACCCCCATCCCCTCACCTCCACCAACATCCCTCCCTTCATTTCCCCTCAAACACACTCACACCCCCATCACCACAGCTAAACCAACTCTCCATCCTTCGCTTCACTACCCCATCCTCTAACTCCCTCACACCCCTATCACTACACTTCCACCAAACTCCTTCCATCCCTTCACTACCCCTCCAACTCCCTCACACCCCCATCACCACACCTCCACCAACACTCCATCTCTCCCTTCACTACCTCTCCAACTCCCTGACACCCCATTCACCACACCTCCACCAACTCTCCATCCCTCTCTTCGCTACACCTCCCTCCAACTACCCATACCCCATCACGACACACAACCAACTCTACATCCCTCCCTTCACAACCCCATCACCTCACCTCCTGCATACTCCATTCCTCCCTTCACTACCCCTCATTCCAACTCGCTCATGCCCCATCACCACACCTCCACCAACTCTCCATCCCTCGCTTTACTACCCCATCCTCTAACTCCCTCACACCCCTATCACTACACTTCCACCAAACTCCATCCCTCCCTTCCTCCCTCCACCACTACCCTCACTACCCCTCCACCACTACCCTCACACTCCCTCACCTCACCTCCATCCAACTCTCCACCAACTCTCCACCCCTCCCTACACTACCCCTCACTCCAACTCCCTCACACCCCCATCACCTCACCTCCACCAACTCTCCATCCCTCCCCTCCCACCCCCATCACCTCAACTCCACCAACTATCCATCCCACCCTTCACTACTCCTCACTCCAACTCCCTCACACCCCCACCACCTCACCGCCCCAACACTCCATCCCTACCTTCACTACACCTCCCTCCAACTCCCTCACACCCCTATCACCTCACCTCCACCAACACTCCATCCCACCCTTCACTACCCCTCACTCCAACTCCCTCACACTCCATCACCTCACCTCCACCAACTCTCCACCCCTCCCTACACTACCCCTCACTCCAAATCCCTCACACCCCCATCACCTCACCTCCTGCAACACTCCATTCCTCCCTTCACTACCCCTCCCTCCAATTCCCTCACACCCCATCACTCCACACCTCCACCAACTCTCCACCCCACCCTTCACTACCCCTCCAACTCCCTCACACCCCCATCACCACACCTCCACCAACTCTCCACCCCACCCTTCACTACCCCTCCAACTCTCTCACACCCCCATCACCACACCTCCACCAACACTCCATCCCTCCCTTCACTACCTCTCCAACTCCCTGACACCCCATTCACCACACCTCCACCAACTCTCCATCCCTCCCTTCACTGCACCTCCCTCCAACTCCCTCACACCCCCATCACCTCACCTCCACCAACTCTTCATCCCTCCCTTCACTACCCTTCCCTCCAGCTCCCTCACACCCCCATTACCTCACCTCCACCAACACTCCATCCCTCCCTTCACTACACCTCGCTCCAATTCCATCACACCCCCATCACCTCACCTCTACCAACTCTCCACCCCTCCCTACACTACCCCTCACTCCAACTCCCTCACACCCCCATCACCTCACCTCCACCAACTCTCCATCCCTCCCCTCACACCCCCATCACCTCACCTCCACCAACAATCCATCCCACCCTTCACTACTCCTCACTCCAACTCCCTCACACCCCCACCACCTCACCGCCCCCAACACTCCATCCCTACCTTCACTGCACCTCCCTCCAACTCCCTCACACCACCATCACCTCACCTCCCCCAACACTCCATCCCACCCTTCACTACCCCTCACTCCAACTCCCTCACACCCCATCACCTCATCTCCTGCAACACTCCATTCCTCCCTTCACTACCCCTCCCTCCAACTCCCTCACACCCCATCACCTCACCTCCTGCAACACTCCATTCCTCCCTTCACTACCCCTCACTCCAATTCCCTCACACCCCATCACCTCACCTCCATCAACTCTCCACCCCTCCCTACACTACCCCTCACTCCAACTCCCTCACACCCCCATCACCTCACCTCCCCAACACTCCATCCCTCCCTTCACTACCCCTCCCTCCAACTTCCTCACACCCCCATCACCTCACCTCCTGCAACACTCCATTCCTCCCTTCACTACCCCTCCCTCCAATTCCCTCACACCCCATCACCACACCTCCACCAACTCTCCACCCCACCCTTCACTACCCCTCCAACTGCCTCACACCCCCATCCCCTCACCTCCACCAACATCCCTCCCTTCATTTCCCCTCAAACACACTCACACCCCCAACACCACAGCTAAACCAACTCTCCATCCTTCGCTTCACTACCCCATCCTCTAACTCCCTCACACCCCTATCACTACACTTCCACCAAACTCCTTCCATCCCTTCACTACCCCTCCAACTCCCTCACACCCCCATCACCACACCTCCACCAACACTCCATCTCTCCCTTCACTACCTCTCCAACTCCCTGACACCCCATTCACCACACCTCCACCAACTCTCCATCCCTCTCTTCGCTACACCTCCCTCCAACTACCTCATACCCCATCACGACACACAACCAACTCTACATCCCTCCCTTCACAACCCCATCACCTCACCTCCTGCAATACTCCATTCCTCCCTTCACTACCCCTCATTCCAACTCGCTCATGCCCCATCACCACACCTCCACCAACTCTCCATCCCTCGCTTTACTACCCCTCCCTCTAACTCCCTCACACCCCTATCACTACACTTCCACCAAACTCCATCCCTCCCTTCACTACCCCTCCAACACCCTCACACTCCCATCACCTCACCTCCACCAACTCTCCACCCCTCCCTACACTACCCCTCACTCCAACTCCCTCACACCCCCATCACCTCACCTCCACCAACTCTCCATCCCTCCCCTCACACCCCCATCACCTCAACTCCACCAACTATCCATCCCACCCTTCACTACTCCTCACTCCAACTCCCTCACACCCCCACCACCTCACCGCCCCAACACTCCATCCCTACCTTCACTACACCTCCCTCCAACTCCCTCACACCACTATCACCTCACCTCCCCCAACACTCCATCCCACCCTTCACTACCCCTCACTCCAACTCCCTCACACCCCATCACCTCACCTCCACCAACTCTCCACCCCTCCCTACACTACCCCTCACTCCAAATCCCTCACACCCCCATCACCTCACCTCCTGCAACACTCCATTCCTCCCTTCACTACCCCTCCCTCCAATTCCCTCACACCCCATCACTCCACACCTCCACCAACTCTCCACCCCACCCTTCACTACCCCTCCAACTCCCTCACACCCCCATCCCCTCACCTCCACCAATACTCCAACCCTCCCTTCATTTCCCCTCAAGCACACTCACACCCGCATCACCACAGCTCCACCAACTCTCCATCCCTCGCTTCACTACCCCTTCCTCTAACTCCCTCACACCCCTATCACTACACTTCCACCAAACTACATCCCTCCCTTCACTACACCTCCCTCCAACTCCCTCACACCCCCATCACCTCACCTCCACCAACTCTTCATCCCTCCCTTCACTACCCTTCCCTCCAGCTCCCTCACACCCCCATTACCTCACCTCCACCAACACTCCATCCCTCCCTTCACTACACCTCCACCAACACTCCATCCCTCCTTTCGTCACCCTCCAACATCCTCACACCCCCATCACCTCACCTTCCACCTCGTCCTCTATCACCAACCCCATCGCCTCCGTCATCCCCATCCCTCCCCCATATCACCTCCCTCCCTCTGGGTGGGCAATTTGAGTCAGGCAACTGGGAGACCATTTGGCCCTGAAACATTGAATGTGGGTGTCTCTACAAATCTCATGATGTATTTTAGTTAGGTAAAGGGTTAACATCTGAGCCTCTTCTTCCAGAATGGGTCTCCACCTTTTGTGAGACAGGTGAGCCCTTCAGCCTCCCCTCTCTCACTTTAAACCGACCCCTTCTGGTTTCAAATTCCCTTCCCCTGGGGGAAAGACCTTATCCACAGCTCTCATAATTTTATCAGCTTCTCGGACATCACCTCACAGCTGACTCTGGGTGTCTGTGGAGGACTGTGTCCAATTCTGGTCACAGCCTCAGCAGTTGGGGCAGAGAGGAAGTGGCTGGAGATTGGATGGGGTGGTTTAGGAAGGGAAAAGAGGATTGGCAATAACTGGATTCAGTGCACTGGGAATTCCAGGAAGAGCCATTGATCTGGTAAAGTGGAGGAAGCCTTGATACAATCACAGAGAAGGCACGACTACCGTGATACTTCATTGGGAATTTGAGAGGACTTGCTATGCCTCCAAAGGCTCTGGCAAATATATTGGGGAGAGCATCCTGACTGGTCTGGTATGGAGGCCGCTCTGCAATGGGTGAAACAAGTCTGCAGACTTAGCCAGCTCCATCACCCTCCCCACCATGAAGGACATCTTCTAAAGGTGATGCCTCAAGAAGGTGGCATTAATAATGAAGGATCGTCACCACCCAGGACATTGCGTCATTACTACCATCAGGGGAAGTACAGGAGCTTGGGAACCCACAGTCAAGGTTTTAGGAACAATTTCTTCCTCTCTGCCATCAGATTCTGAATGGTCCTTCAATACTATTTCACAATTCCTCTTTGAAATATTAATTTATTTTATTATAATAACGAGGACTCTTTTATGTCTTGCACTATACTGCAGCCTCAGATACAACAAATCTCATGACGTATTTTAGTCAGATAAAGGGTTAACATATGAAGAGAATTTGACAACTCTGGGCCTGTACTCATTGGAGTTTAGAAGAATGAAGGGTGATTTCATTGAAATCTATCAAATATTGAAACGCCTTGATAGAGTGGATGTGGAGGGAATGCTTCCTGTAGTGGGGGTATCTGGGACCTAAGGGCACCACCCAATAATTCAAGGGCAACCCTTTAGAACAGAGATGGGAGGGATTTCTTTAGCCAGAGGGTGTGAATTTGTGGAATCGATTGCCACAGATGGATGTGGAGGCCAAACCCTTGGGATATTGAAAGTATCATTGACAGGTTCTTGATTAGTCAGGGAATCAAAAGTTATGGGGGGAAGGTAGGAGAATGGTAATGAAACAGCAGTGTGGAGCAGACTGATGGGCTGAATGGTCTTATGGTATGTCAGAGATAATAAACCAGATTCTGATTCTGACACATTGGAGAAGTGGGTGGGTGCTTTGGGGACAATCTCACACACGGGCATCCACCACTGGGAGGCTGCTAGGTTGGCACCTGAGGCATGGTGAGTGTGATGGTCATTGACATAAATGAAGCATTTCACTGTACATTATGATGTACATGCGACAAATAAAACTAAACTTTAAATCTTCATCTTTCAGTCCCTGCTTCTATTGTCAACTGAATGATCCCACTTGTCAGGCTCCCAGATCTCACGGTGAATTCCAGGAAACTCACTGGGAGGATAAACTCGGACTCGTTGATGAGGGATTTCCCCAGGGAGATGTGCACAGTGGACAGGTTCTCAAGAAAGCCAGTGTTGGGAAGGATGTTGATGACCAGGCTGGGCTTCCCGTCCACCAGGAGCCTGATGCTTTTGCTCTCACTCTGCACCATTATCTGTAGGGGACAGGGATCAAGGAGAGAGAGAGAAACACACAGCACACATGAATACAAGTATAGATGGGGCATCTTTCCAACACTGGCCAACAGCATCCTGTGCTTCAAGAGGGGTCAAATTTCTACGGCTATGTGGTGGAAAACATTTTGACTGGTTGCATCAATGGAAGATCCAATGTATAGATGCAGAGGGTTATAGACTCGTCCAGCTCCATCATGGACAACCATCCTCTTAATCAAGAACGTCTTCAAAAAACAGTGTCTTGAGAAGGTAGCATCCATCATGAAGGACCCTCACCATCAGGCAGGAGCCTTCTTCTCATTACTACCATCAGGGAGGAGCTGCAGGAGCCTCAGGCTCCATACATTTCATTTGGTGTTTGGGAAGATTTGGTATGTCACCAAAGACTATTGCAAATTTCTACAGATAGACTGTACAGAGCAGTCTGGCTGGCTGCATTACCTTCTGCTCTGGAAGTGCTAATACAAAGGGTCAGAAAAAGTTGCAGACAGTTGTAAACTCAGCCAGCTCCATCATGGGCACTAGCGTCCCAACCACTGAGGATATCTTTAAAAGGGGATGCCTCACCACCAGGACATGCCCTCTTCTAATTGTCACCATCAGGGAAGAGGCACACACTCAACGGTTCAGGAACAGCTTCTTTCAGCCCTCCATCTGATTTCTGAATGGTCCGCGAACCCATCAACACTACCTCACTATCCCTTTTTCTCACTATTATTTATTTTGTAATTCATGATAATTTTACGCCTTTGCTGCCACACAACAAATTTCACATCATATGAGGTGTTGCAGTTGTTAAAATACATTAGGACGGAAAGTCCCCGGGGCCTGACGGAATATTCCCCAGGCTGCTCCATGAGGCGAGGGAAGAGATTGCTGAGCCTCTGGCTAGGATCTTTATGTCCTCGTTGTCCACGGGAATGGTACCGGAGGATTGGAGGGAGGTGAATGTTGTCCCCTTGTTCAAAAAAGGTAGTAGGGATAGTCCGGGTAATTATAGACCAGTGAGCCTTACATCTGCGGTGCGAAAGCTGTTTGAAAAGATTCTTAGAGATAGGATCTATGGGCATTTAGAGAATCATGGTCTGATCAGGGACAGTCAGCATGGATTTGTGAAGGGCAGATCCTATCTAACAACCCTGATGGAGTTCTTTGAGGAGGTGACCAGGCCTATAGATGAGGGTAGTGCAGTGGATGTGATCTATATGGATTTTAGTAAGGCATTTGACAAGGTTCCACATGGTAGGCTTATTCAGAAAGTCAGAAGGCATGGGATCCAGGGAAGTTTGGCTAGGTGGATTCAGAATTGGCTTGCCTGCAGAAGGCGGAGGGTCGTGCTGGAGGGAATACATTCAGATTGGAGGATTGTGACCACTGGTGTCCCACAAGGATCAGTTCTGGGACCTCTACTTTTCATGATTTTTATTAACGACCTTGATGTGGGGGTAGAAGGGTGGGTTGGCAAGTTTGCAGACAACACAAAGGTTGGTGGTGTTGTAGATAGTGTAGAGGATTGTCAAAGATTGCAGAGAGACATTGATAGGATGCAAAAGTGGGCTGAGAAGTGGCAGATGGAGTTCAACCTGGAGAAGTGTGAGGTGGTACACTCCAAGGCAGAGTACAAAGTAAATGTCAGGATACTTGGTAGTGTGGAGGAGCAGAGGGATCTGGGGGTACATGTCCCCAGATCCCTGAAAGTTGCCTCACAGGTGGATAGGGTAGTTAAGATAGCTTATGGGGTGTTAGCTTTCATAAGTCGAGGACAGAGTTTAAGAGTCGCAATGTAATGTTGCAGCTCTATAAAACTCTGATTAGGCCACACTTGGAGTACTGTGTCCAGTTCTAGTCACCTCACTATAGGAAGGATGTGGAAGCATTGGAAAGGGTACAGAGGAGATTTACCAGGATGCTGCCTGGTTTAGAGAGTATGCATTATGATCAGAGATTAAGGGAGCTAGGGCTTTACTCTTTGGAGAGAAGGAGGATGAGAGGAGACATGATAGGGGTGTACAAGATAATAAGAGGAATAGATAGAGTGGATAGCCAGTGCCTCTTCCCCAGGGCACCACTGTTCAATACAAGAGGACATGGCTTTAAGGTAAGGGGTGGGAAGTTCAAGGGGGATATTATAGGAAGGATTTTTACTCAGAGAGTGGTTGGTGCGTGGAATGCACTGCCTGAGTCAGTGGTGGAGGCAGATACACTAGTGAAGTTTAAGAGACCACTAGACAGGTATATAGAGGAATCTAAGGTGGGAGGTTATATGGGAGGCAGGGTTTGAGGGTCGGCACAACATTGTGGGCCGAAGAGCCTGTACTGTGCTGTACTATTCTATGTTCTATGTTCTATGTTCCATCCTTGTAAATTTTCTCTGCACTCTTTCAACCTTATTGATATCTTTCCTGTAGGTATGTGATCAGAGCTACACTTAATACTCCAAATTCGGCCCCATCAACATGTTGTACAACTTATAACCATATAACAATTACAGCACAGAAAGAGGCCATCTCAGCCCTTCGAGTCCATGCCAAACACTTACTCTCACCTAGTCTCACCGACCTGCACTCAGCCCATAACCCTCCATTCCTTTCCTGTCCATATAGCTATCCACTTTTACTTTAAATGACAATATTGAGCCTGCCTCTACCACTTCTACTGGAAGCTCGTTCCACACAGCTACCACTCTCTGAGTAAAGAAGTTCCCCCTCGTGTTACCCCTAAACGAGAGGCATATGACAAGATAAGCAGAACTCAGCATGGATTCCTTAAAGGAAAATCCTGCCTGACAAACCTATTACAATTTTTTGAGGAAATTACAAGTAGGCTGGACATGGGAGATGCAGTGGATGTTGTATATTTGGATATTCAGAAGGCCTTTGACAAGGTGCCACACATGAGGCTACTTAACAAGATAAGAGCCCATGGAATTACGGGAAAGTTACATACGTGGATAAACCATTGGCTGATTGGCAGGAAACAGAGAGTGGGAATAAAGGGATCCTATTCTGGTTAGCTGCCGGTTACCAGCGGTGTTCCACCGGGGTCCGTGTTGGGGCCGCTTCTTTTTACATTTCACATCAACGATTTGGATTATGGAATGGATGGCTTTGTGGCTAAGTTTGCTGACGATACAAAGATAGGTGGAGGGGCCGGTAGTGCTGAGAAAACGGAGAGTCTGCAGAGAGACTTGGCTAGATTGGAAGAATGGGCAAAGAAGTGGCAAATGAAATACAATGTTGGAAAGTGTATGGTTATGCACTTTGGCAGAAGAAATAAACAGGCAGACTATTATTTAAATGGGGAAAAAATTCAAAGTTCTGAGATGCAACAGGACTTGGGAGTCCTCGTACAGGATACCCTTAAGGTTAACCTCCAGGTTGAGTCAGTGGTGAAGAAGGCGAATGCAATGTTGGCATTCATTTCTAGAGGAATAGAGTATAGGAGCAGGGATGTGATGTTGAGGCTCCATAAGGCGCTAGTGAGACCTCTCTTGGAGTTCTGTGGGCAGTTTTAGTCTCCTTATTTAAGAAAGAATGTGCTGATATTGGAGAGGGTACAGAGAAGATTCACTAGAATGATTCCGGGAATGGGAGGGTTAACATACGAGGGACGTTTGTCCGCTCTTGGACTGTATTCCTTGGAGTTTAGAAGAATGAGGGGAGACCTCATAGAAACATTTCGAATGTTGAAAGGCATGGACAGAGTGGATGTGGCAAAGTTGTTTCCCATGATGGGGGAGTCTAGTACGAGAGGGCATGACTTAAGGTTTGAAGGGCGCCCATTCGGAACAGAAATGCAAAGAAATTTTTTCAGTCAGAGGGTGGTGAATCTATGGAATTTGTTGCCACGGGCAGCAGTGGAGGCCAAGTCATTGGGTGTATTTAAGGCAGAGATTGATAGGTATCTGAGTGGCCAGGGCATCAAAGGTTATGGTGAGAAGGTGGGGGAGTGGGACTAAATGGGAGAATGGATCAGCTAATGATAAAATGGCAGAGTAGACTCGATGGGCTGAATGGCCGATTTCTGCTCCTTTGTCTTATGGTCTTATAGTCTTAAACTTTTGCCCCCTAACTCTCAACTCATGTCCTCTTGTTTGAATCTCCCCTACTCTCAATGGAAAAAGCCTATCCACATCAACTCTATCTAACCCC
Organism: Mobula hypostoma; assembly: GCF_963921235.1. Lineage (NCBI taxonomy): Eukaryota > Metazoa > Chordata > Chondrichthyes > Myliobatiformes > Myliobatidae > Mobula > Mobula hypostoma. The sequence goes on along the minus strand of NC_086101.1, from coordinate 104,836,353 downwards.
CTAATAATTTTAAATACCTCTATCAAGTCCCCCCTCAACCTTCTATGCTCCAAAGAATAAAGACCCAACTTGTTCAACATTTCTCTGTAACTTAGGTGCTGAAACCCAGGTAACATTCTAGTAAATCTTCTCTGTACTCTCTCTATTTTGTTGACATCTTTCCTATAATTCGGTGACCAGAATTGTACACAATACTCCAAGTTTGGCCTTACTAATGCCTTGTACAATTTTAACATTACATCCCAACTCCTATACTCAATGCTCTGATTTATAAAGGCCAGCATACCAAAAGCTTTCTTCACCACCCTATCCACATGAGATTCCACCTTCAGGGAACTATGCACCATTATTCCTAGATCCCTCTGTTCTACTGCATTCTTCAATGACCTACCATTTACTATGTATGTCCTATTTTGATTAGTCCTACCAAAATGTAGCACCTCGCATTTATCAGCATTAAACTCCATTTGCCATCTTTCAGCCCGCTCTTCTAACTGGCCTAAATCTCTCTGCAAGCTTTGAAGACCTACTTCATTATCCACAACGCCACCTATCTTAGTATCATCTGCATACAGTACTTATTAATCCAATTTACCACCCCATCATCCAGATCATTAATGTATATGACAAACAACATTAGACCCACTACAGATTCCTGAGGCACACCACTCGTCACCGGCCTCCAATCTGACAACCAGTTATCCACCACTACTCCCTGGTGTCTCCCATCCAGCCACTGTTGATTCCATTTTACTACTTCAATATTAGTATCTAACTATTGAACCTTCCTAACTAACCTTCCGTGTGGAACCTTGTCAAAGGCCCTACCGAAATCTATATAGACAACATCCACCACTTTACCCTCATCAACTTTCCTAGTAACCTCTTCAAAAAATCTCCCCCACCTCTTTTGGTTCCACACATAGCTGTCCACTCTGATTCTCTAAAGGACCAATTTTATCCCTCACTATCCTTTTGCTATTAATATAACTGTAGAAACCCTTTGGATTTATTTTCACCTTACTTGCCAAAGCAACCACATATCTTCTTTTAGCTTTTCTAATTTCTTTCTTAAGATTCTTTTTACATTCTTTATATTCCATTTACTCCATGCTGCCTACATTTATTGTAGATCTCTTTCTTTTTCTGAACCAAGTTTCCAATATCCCTTGAAAATTTTCTCAAACTTTTAACCTTTCCTTTCAACCTAACAGGAACATAAAGACTCTGTACCCTCAAAATTTCACCTTTAAATGACCTCCATTTCTCTATTACATCCTTCACATAAAACAAATTGTCCCAATCCACTCCTTCTAAATCCTTTTGCATCTCCTTAAGGTTAGCCTTTCTCCAATCAAAAATTTCATCCCTGGGTCCAGTCCTATCCTTCTTCATAATTATATTGAAATTAATAGCATTGTGATCACTGGACCCGAAGTGCTCCCCAACACATACCTCCATCACCTAACCTATCTCATTCCCTAACAGGAGATCCAACACTGCTCCTTCTCTAGTTGGTACCTGTATGTATTTCTGCAAAAATCTATCCTGCACACATTTTACAAACTCCAAACCATCCAGCCCTTTTACAGTATGGGCTTCCCGGTCTATGTGTGGAAAATTAAAATCTCCCACAATCACAACCTTGTGCTTACTACAAATATCTGCTATCTCCTTACAAATTTTTCTCCTCCAATTCTTGCTCCCCATTAGGTGTTCTATAATACACCCCTATAAGTGTTACTACACATTTCCCATTCCTCAATTCCACCCAAATAGCCTCCCTAGACAAGCCCTCTAATCTATCCTGCTAGAGCACCGCTGTAATATTTTCTTTGACAAACAATGCAATACCTCACCCCCCCCACCCCGTCCCTCTGATTCTATCACACCTGAAGCAACGAAATCCAGGAATATTTAGTTGCCAATCACACCCCTCCTGCAACCATATTTCACAAAGAGCTACAACATCATACTTCCAGGTATCAGTCCATGCTCTAAGCAAATCCACCTTTCTTACAATGCTCCTAGCATTAAAATAAATGCATTTAAGAAATTTTCCACCCCTTACTCTCTGTTTATCACTAACGGAGCAAACAACTTTACTATCTCCTTCTTCTTCTTTCTTCCCTACATCTGTTCCTACACTCTGGTTCCCCTCCCCCCTTGTATCTAGTTTAAATCCTCTGGAGCCTCTCTGGCAAACCTACCTGCAAGAATATTTGTCCCCCTCCAGCTCAGATGTAAACCATCCTGCCAGAACATGTCCCATCTTCGTTGGAACACTGCCCAAATATCTATAAATCTGAAGCCCTCCCTCCTGCACCATGTCTTCAGCCACATGTTGATGTGCGCTGTCTTACTATTTCTAAACCCGCCTGCACGTTGCACTGGTAGCAATCTTGAGATTGCTGTCCTGGAGGTCCTGTCCTTTAACTTGGCACCTAACTCCCTAAACTCGCCTTTCAGGACCTCCTCACTCTTCCTACCCACATCATTGGTCCCTACATGGACCACGACATCTGGCTGCTCACCCTCCCTCTTGAGAATACCAAGGACTCGATCCGAGATATCGCGGACATTGGCACCAGGGAGGCAACAGACCATCCGGGATTCTCAATCTCTTCCACAGAACCTCTTATCTGTCCCTCTTACTATCAAAACCCCTATCACTACTGCTCTCCTCTTTTCCCTCCTTCCCTTCTGAGCTGAGGGTCCCATCTCTTCAACATGATAATCCCAACTCCTGTACTCAGTACTCTGATGTATGAAGGCTAATGTGCCAAAAGTCCACTTTACCACTCTATCCACTGATGATACTACCTTCAAGGAATTATGGATTTCCATATGGAGTTATGGACCAGTTGGTCTGAGGGCCTGAATGGATTCCGTGACTCTGTCTATCCATGGAAAGTACAGGTGTAGAGCGTTGGAATCACTTTCATCCAGGAGGTGATGAGGCTATGCAATGAGCTGCCAGAGGAAGTAACTGAGACAGGTAGAATACCATTTAAAGACACTTGGATAGGTACATGGATAGGGTATAGATCAGAGGTAACCAACCTGGGGTCCAAGGACTCTTTGCTTAATGATATTGGTCCATGGCATAAAAAAGGTTGGAAACCCCTGGTTTATAGGGATAGGGTCCAAATGTGGGCAACTGGCATAGATGGGAATGTTGGTTAGCACGGATGATTTGGGCCGAAAGGCCTGTCACTGACTGAATGACTCAATAACTCACAGTGAGTCAGTACGGGTTCAATGTTCAATGGGTGGAATAGCCTTAATTACTTATTAATATTTCAATAATATTGAGTGATGCTGTAAATATATTATTTGATTAATCATACTTTATTCACTATGGGTTATGTACAATGTACATGAATGGCATACGTCATTACATCATCATGTCATGTATGTGCACATCACTTCAAGTGAAAATGAAATGTACCCACATCTCCCAGTTCCACATGGTTTTCTTTCGATTAGTTTTATGCTTTGGAGTTACAAATCATAACAGTGGCGATGATGGAGTTTTAAACAACCCCAAGATGACTACCTACCCTTTGAAGCACAGCGAGAGGTTTGAGTTTTAAAAAAGATTATAGTGCAACATTCATGTTTTAAAAAACAGCACATTTTCTTCCTTTGCAAAATGACAGAAATGGTCAAGTTTAAAAAAAGGTAGAAAGTAGATACATTCTTGGGTTCATAAACAGTGAGTACCAAGTGATAATAATTATAAATGAAAAAAAAGAAGAAAAAATTGCTGACTACTTTAAGGTGGCTGGGGTCCTGTTGGAGTCCATGATCTACAACTGCACTCAAACTGCGGTTATTCATGGTGGTGGGTTCTCATTCTTGGAGCTCACGATCAGTCGCATTTCAACATCTCCAGGAGCATCCTGGATGACAAGCACCTTCGGAGTGCTGCCTTGTGCAGTCCTGTGGACCCGATTCCTCACCGCTGTTGCCAGGAGATTGAAACATCGAGACTGCGGGTGCAACATCAGAGGCTTCTGTACTCTCTCTCTCTCTCTCGAAAGGAGAGTGAGAGTTTACTGCCGATTCTCGAGTTGAGGAACTCAAAATAAAAGCAGTGCTACAGACTGTAACATCAAAATACTGAGCCATTCATCTCCCCTCTTGCTGTGGAAAGAGTAATGCCTCTCTCTCCATTATTAGGGAGAGCATGTGGCATGTCGAACTGTTTGGTGAACAGTGGTTTTTGATCATGCTCTCTGTTTGGGGGCTTTGCTGTTGCTTGCATAGTGGGTGGTGGAGGTGCTGGTGCATTCTACTGGAATAAGTGAGGAGGGGTAGTGTCGATACTTCTGGGAGGGGAGGGATCTTTTGGGTTCTTGTATTTTTTTGTCATTCATTCTTTGGACTTTTTCTTTTGTTTCATGGATGTCATGGTATGTCATGTTTCGTGGCACTTATACTAGTGAAATGTAAGGGACTACTAGACAGGTATATGGAGGAATTTAAGGTGGGGGGTTATATGGGAGGCAGGGTTTAAGGGTCAGCACAACATTGTGGGCCGAAGGGCCTGTACTGTGCTGTACTATTCTATGTTCTATGTTCTATGTCTGCGGAGAGTGAGGATTTTGGGTAGTATGCTGTATACATTCTCTGATATCAAATGGAATCACTGAGCCATTGAAAGATAGATGCATTCAATTGCACAACAGATAATTGGTTGATGTATACTGAGTGAATTGAGCAGTATTTTGAAGCAAATAAAATGACTGATGAGAAACAAGTGCTAGTTTTACTGAGTGTAATAGGTGGAACATACAGTTTGCTTAGAAGTTTAACTGCTCTAACCAAACCAGCTGAAATGAGCTTTGCTGATATTGTGAAAGTAATGCAGGAACATTTAGAACCAAAGCCATTCCTGACTGCAGAATGCTTTAGGTTTCATAAATGGAATCAAAAAGAGAGGGAGTCCATTTCAACCTACATGGCTGAATTGAAGAGATTGTCTGAGCATTGTCAGTTCAGAAATGGGCTTAATTAAGTACTGAAAGATCATTTAGTTTGTGGAATCTTAGAAGAAAGTATTCAAAAATGGCTCCTAACTGAAGTACAACTCTCATTGAAAAGAGTAGTTGAAATTGCTGTCTCAATGGAAACAGCAGCCAGAGACACAACTGAGTTGCAGACAGAAATGAAAGTGATTGTGAACAAAATAACAACATCTAAACAGGAACCTGCCAGATTAAACAAGTTGTGTTACTGTTGTGGCAGGGCCTCATGTACACCAGACCAATGTAGGTATAAAGGCAAAACTTGAAGAAAGCATAACAAAGCAGGACACATACAAAGAGTGTGTTGGGCAGGCAAAAATATATGGACTGCACAAGGAGGAGAAAAAGATAAAAGGTCAAGTTGCAGTTTCAGAAAGAGCAGTAATCTGCATGCTGTTGATGAAAAATCTGATAATTCAATTCAAGTCTAATGATGACAGTGACACAGGACTGGGTAAGCTTGAGATTACCATGTGGAAACTAACAATATGAAACATGGCTGACACCAGAAGTGAATAGAAAATTAATTAAAATGAAATTGGACACTGGGTCAGCTGTTTCAGTTATTCCACAAAAAGAGTTTAAATGGCATTTCAAAGCCTGTAGATACCCATATAAGAACCTAAACTGGAGAAAAGCTAACTCCTGTGCGAATGACATTTTAACAGTAAAATATAACAAAGAAGCCACATTGGATGTGTGTAGCAAAAACAGGAGGGCCAACATTGTGGGACTGTGATTGGCTGAGCCAACGTGATTGGAGACCCATCCACTATTTGCATGCCACATACCCTGCAATATTGTCACTGAAGGAAAATTAAGAAAGGTACTGGATGATGCCAGAGCAGTTTTCAAGGATGGCATTGGAAAACTCAAGCATATCAAGGGTTAAATAGTGTTAAATGGAAATGCCGCTGCCAATTTTACAAAGTCCATCTGGTTCCTTATTCTATCAGTGACAAAGTAGCCAGTGAGCTAGATCACATGGAGGCTGAAGGAATTATTTCCAAGATTTAGTGGAGCTAAATTTTAGCTCCAAAATTTCAAGACAATATTAAAAAGATTAGAAGATTATGGGTTCAGAGCACGATGCAACATGTGTGAATTCTATAAACCAAGCATTACATGTTGTGGTCACACCATTCATATACAAGGATTACACAAGTATGCTGAGAAAAGTCAAGCAGTGGTGGATGCCCCAAGGACAAAGGATACGTGTCAGTTGTGGTCCTTTTTAAGATTTGTCAATTACTGTAATAGGTTCCTGCCAAAACTGGCTACTGTGCTCCACCCCCTGAACTCATTACTGCAAATTGGGAAGAAATAGCAATGGACAAAACAGTGTGAGGTGGTTTTCCAAAAGGCAAAGGAAATTGTGACATCTGACACTGTACTCACATATTATGATCCACAGTGTCCAGTGAAGCTTGCCAATGACTCCTCGCCTTATGGTATAGCAGTCATGCTATGAGTGTTGGAAATGAACGCCGCACAGCCTTTGCATCACGTTCCCTTATCGCTGCAGAGAAAAATTATGCAGATTGACGGAGAGGCTCGAGTCTGGTTTAGGAGGTAAAGCATTTCAACCAGTACCTGTATGGGAGGGATTTTACCCTCATTACTGATCATCAACCACTGGCGTACATTTTCAATCCACAAAAGGGTGTTCCACTAAGAGCAGAACAGGAATGCAGAGATGGGCTCTGTTTCTTGGAGGACACAAGATCAAATTCAAGAGGATGATAAATCATGGAAATGCTGATGGATTGTCCCGTTTCCCCTTGGAAAAGAAAATACGTGAAAGATTTACAAAAGGGGGCTCTCCTCTTGATGTATTCTCCCTAATGCAAATTGAAAGTCTCCCTATTACAGCAAAGATGATCCAAAGAGAGACCAGAAAAGACCCCATACTCTCTCAGGTCTACATAACCCCCAAATGGCTGGGAAGCGCAGCAGGAACTCTAGATCCCCTATTTTTATCAGCACTGGGATCAACTTGCCCTTGACGGAGATTGCTTTGTGGGGATTGAGAGTTGTGGTTCCATCCAAGCTAAAAGCTGAAGTGTCAGTCATCTAGGTGTAGTCAAAGTGAAAGCGTAGGCTCTGGCGGCCTGGGTAAATCAGCAGATCAAGCAGCTTGCCATTCACTGTACGGGATGCCAACGCGGCTAGGAGAAAGCTGTCCAGAACTGTCCAAGGGTCAACTCCTACAAGCACCACGGAGGAGGCCCCAGAGCCTGAGATTGTTTCACAGCCACAAGTCTCACCTGACAAGCAGAGTGACCCCCTTGTCAGGGAAGACATTATCCCACAAGGGTAAGAAATCCTCCACAGCGATTAAATCTTTAGGCCTGAATGAGACAATTTTAAATTGACTATGCTATGGATTTCTATGTAGTGGCTATATTATCTGGTATACTGTATTTCTACAGTAGTGTGCAAAAGTCTTAGACACATATATATTGCTAGGGTGCTTAAGACTTTTGCACAGTACTGTAGTAATTGTATGTATTGCACTGTACTGCTGCAAAAAAAAACTAATTACATGACATATTTGAGTGAAATGCTTTGAGAGGTTGGTTATGACTAGGCTGAACTCTTGCCTCAGCAAGGACCTGGACCCATTGCAATTTGCCTATCATCACAATAGGTCAACAGCAGACGCAGTCTCCATGGCTCTTCACACGGCCTTAGACCACCAAGACAACACAAACGCCTACGTCAGGATGCTATTCATCGACCTTAGCTCAGCATCTAATACCATCAGTCCCACAAACCTGATTGAGAAGTTGCAGAACCTGGGCCTCTGTACCTCCTTCTGTAACTGGATCCTCGACTTTCTAACCAGAAGACCACAGTCTGTGTCTTGGTGATAACATATCCTCTGTGCGGATTGGTGATAACATATCCTCTTTGCTGACGATCAACACTGGCGCACCTCAGGGGTGTGTGCTTAGCCCACTGCTCTACTCTCTGTATACACATGACTTTGTGGCTAGGCAAAGCTCAAACACTATCTGCAAATTTGCTGGCGATACAACCATTGTTGGTAGAATCTCAGGTGGTGACGAGAGGGTGTACAGGAGTGGGATATGCCAACTAGTGGAATGGTGCTGCAGAAACAATCTGGCACTCAACGTCAGGAAGACAAAAAGGCTGATTGTGGACTTCAGGAAGGGTGAGACAAAGGAACATATACCAGTCCTCATAGAGGAGTCAGAAGTGGAGAGAGTGAGCAGCTTCAAGTTCCTGGGTGTCAAGATCTCTGAGGATCTAACCTGGTCCCAACACATAAAGAAGGCAAGACAGCCGCTATACTTTATTAGGAGTTTGAAGAGGTTTGGCATGTCAACAAATACACTCAAAAACTTGATCCCTACCGATGCTGCCCGACCTGCTGAGTTCCTCCAGCGTGTTGTGAGTGTTCCAAAAACTTCTATAAATGTACCGTGGAGAGCATTCTGACAGGCTGCATCACTGTCTGGTATAGAGGGGTTACTGCACAGGACCGAAAGAAGCTGCAGAAGGTTGTAAATCTAGTCGGCTCCATCTTGGGCACTAGCCTACAAAGTACCCAGGACATCTTTGGGGAGCGGTGTCTCAGAAAGGCAGCGTCCTTTATTAAAGACCTCCAGCACCCAGGGCATGCCCTTTTCTCACTGTTACCATCAGGCCTGAAGGCACACACTCAGCAATTCAGGAACAGCTTCTTCCCCTCTGCCATCAGATTCCTGAATGGACTTTGAAGCTTTGGACACTACCTCACTTTGTTTAATATACAGTATTTCTGTTTTTGCACATTTTTTAACAATCCATTCAATATTTAACCTTGGATAAGATGGCACCGATATCTGGTGACTCTGCATGTGCTCTCTCGAGCAAACTGTCCTCAACACTATCCTATACCCAAGAAACCCTTCTGAACCTCCAATCTGCTACATTTAGCAAGATCAACAACACCCTGGCGAAGCTACTGACCCAGCTGGAGACCACCACGCCAGAACTGCTTCTTAAACACCGGACCGCACCTGGACCTGACCAGTGAGGCCTGGTCCGAGGCCCACCACGTTCTGGGAGACCGGCGGTCCGTTACTGTACTGGAGCGCTTGGAGACACGGCCCATTCCGACCAGCACCTCTCCGGAGCAGACGACCACATGGAAGTGACGTCGGAGACCTCACGGTGCCCCAGCCGCTTCCCCGGAGTGACCACCGTAAAGCCCCGTTCCACGGTTGCCAGAAGTGAGGCCTCCGCCGCCAACCTCAGAAATCGAGCCAGAGGCTCGACTGGAGCAGAGGCCTCCGCAACCATGACTCAGTTTACGGACTTGTTTCAGCCAGGAGACCAGCCATCCGGGATTAAGTGTTGGCTTCGGGGCCCGACCCAATCGACAGCCCGGGCCCCTGGCAGCTGGAAGTGGCAGCAGAGCCTCCCCCGTTACTCGGCCCGACCCGGAGCGCCCGACGACGTGACCAGCCGATCGATCCCCGCGGGACGCATCCACCTATCACAATGAGCTGACAACAACACACTGCATCGATGGAAACCTGGAAAGATGCACTATTTACCGAGGAAGCGTGCCACACGGAATCCAGGCGTGAACTCCGGAAAGCCATTAAGGGCGCCAAGAGGCAATATCGAGCCAAGTTGAAAGCCCAGGCTAACCAGAGGGATGCCAGTAGACTATGGCAGGGTCTAAATGAGATCACTGGGTGCAAAGAAAAGGCTGGGAATATCAATAACTGTGGCACTTCTCTTCCTGACGAACTTAACGTATTCTACGCAAGATTCGAACAGAAGAGGAGCATCCTGCTCCCTCCGGATGAACCGGACCTGGTGGCATCGAGATTCATCGTCAAGGAGGAGGACGTTAGAAGGGCCTTCCTGAAGATAAATCCAAGGAAGGTGACGGGCCCAGATGGCGGCCTGGGATGGGTTTTCCGGGCCTGTGCAAGTGAGCTAGCTGGAGTGTTTGCTGACATCTTCAACTGCTCCTTGCTTCAGTCTAAGATCCCTTCGTGTTTTAAGAAGGCAACGATAATCCCGGTGCTGAAGAAGAGCAAGCTGGCATGCCTGAATGACTATCGACCTGTGGCTCTGACGTCAATTGCTATGAAGTGCTTCGAGAGATTGGTTATGGCACACATCAACCACAGCCTACAGGTCAACCTCGATGCTTTGCAATTCACCTACCGGAGCAACAGGTCAATGGCAGATGCAATCTCTCTGGCCCTACATTCCTCCTTAAAACACCTGGAGAATAAAGACGCATATGTAAGGCTCCTTTTCATTTACTACAGCTCTGCCTTTAATACCATCATTCCAAATAAACTGATTTCTAAGCTCCGGAACCTGGGCTTTAGCACTCATATCTGCAGCTGAATCTTCAACTTCCTCACAGACAGGACCCAGGCTGTAAAAATAGGGGACAAGCTCTCCCCTACAATCATAGAAACCATAGAAACTACAGCACAGAAACAGGCCCTTTGGCCCTTCTTGGCTGTGCCGAACCATTTTCTGCCTAGTCCCACTGACCTGCACACAGACCATATCCCTCCATACACCTCCCATCCATGTATCTGTCCAATTTATTCTTAAATGTTAAAAAAGAACCCGCATTTACCACCTCATCTGGCAGCTCATTCCATACTCCCACCACTCTGTGTGTGAAGAAGCCCCCCCTAATATTCCCTTTCAACTTTTCCCCCCTCACCCTAAACCCGTGTCCTCTGGTTTTTTTCTCCCCTTGCCTCAGTGGAAAAAGCCTGCTTGCATTCACTCTATCTATACCCATCATAATTTTATATACTTCTATCAAATCTCCCCTCATCCTTCTACACTCCAGGGAATAAAGTCCTAACCTATTCAACCTTTCTCTGTAACTGAGATTCTCAAGTCCCGGCAACACCCTTGTAAACCTTCTCTGCACTCTTTCAACCTTATTTATATCCTTCCTGTAATTTGGTGACCAAAACTGATCACAATACTCCAGATTCGGCCTCACCAATGCCTTATACAACCTCATCATAACATTCCAGCTCTTATACTCAATACTTTGATTAATAAAGGCCAATGAACCAAAAGCTCTCTTTACGACTCTATCTACCTGTGACGACACTTTTAGGGAATTTTGTATCTGTATTCCCAGATCCCTCTGTTCCACTGCATTCCTCAGTGCCTTACCATTAACCCTGTATGTTCTACGTTGGTTTGTCCTGTTACGTACCCCGTAACTGGGTTGCCAAACCAGCAGAAATGGATCACTCAGTTGGAGTCTGGATTACTAGAACTAAGAAAGTTTTATTAAAGAAACAAGCAACACAGTAATCGAAAGGATAATAAATGCAACAGTTCAGCAATGATAAACACACATGTGCACAGAATTAAGATAACAGCATCAATCAAGCTCTATCGTTGTCTAGGGGTAAATGACCAATTTCAAAGTGACACAAAAGTCCAGTTCGATTTAGTCCAGTTCGCAGTAATCGTTGCCATGGTGATGGACAACGTGGGGGGAGAGAGAGAGAACGGGAACGACTGATCATTCAGAAACGGCTTCTACTCACAGACCGGCGATATTGCTCACAAACAGCTTTCGGGCGGGTCCTTTGTGATGTCACCGACTGTGACCCCTCCTCCAGATGCGGTCGATCCTCTGCAGTGAACCTGGCACCCAAGCGAGGGTGGACACACACCGGGTTCCCGCTGATCGTACTTTTCCACCCTGTGTGTTTAAGGTCCGATACTTCCCACCGACTCGTGAGAGGCGCACCGCTTCCAGGGTCTCGTTACCTCGGGTGTCGTGTGTCTCGCCTTAGCGAACCTGTCCCTTTTTATCCCCCTGCTGGGGTATCGCCTGTCCATCACTTCAAACAGTTCAGGGTTCAAAGGGGGAGCCGCTCCAGACAGCTCTCTCTCCCGTCCCTTCATTACACATCTCCAGATCGCCTGTCCACCACTTCAAACAGTTCAGGGTTCAAAGGGGGAGCCGATCTTGGCAATACCCAGACTGATGGCTCCTTCATTAACATCTCCACATGCTGCTTCACTGTTCCTTATCTCTCCCTCCCCTGAGGACAGGTGGCAGACCAACTGCTGATGCTACTGGTGCAAGCCCAGGCCAGCAAACATCTTAATTTATGTGTATTCTCGGCACACTTCCCCCCTTTAAGGATTTTTACCGGGAGGTAAAAATTGCAAACATGAATACATTATTTGATACACACAAATATACATCTTTATCAGCTATTTGGCTAACACAGCGAGTTTGAAGTTGTCAACAGCTTGACAGACAGTCATCATATTTTCTGTTCCTTTTATATGTGTTATTAATAATCCCTTAGACCAGGCTCCAACTCAGCAAACTTCATAGTGGCCAAAAACACTGATGAATTGCGATCAATGTAACCTCTCATTTGGTTTCGTCCCGGACCACAATAACAAGGGTCGTCCCATTCCGACTCAATTTTCTCTCGCAAGGGCTTAATAGGAGGGGGTGGGTAGTGACTGCAGAGTTATCGCAAAACTTCCTACAGTACCCCACCATCTCCAAGAGCCTTCTGAGGGCCCTCTTGTCTGTCGGGGTTGGGAGGTCAGCGATAGCCTGCACTGTAGCTTGCATCGCTGCCAGCTCCCCCCTGTCACCACAATTCCCAGGTAAGTGACCTTCGTGTGGCCGAACTCATTTTTTTCCAAGGTTCACTATCAAGCTGGCTTCAGACAGCCGTATTAAATACACACCTCTGTGTTCATCAGCCCTTTAGTCACTGAATTACTCATTATATATGACTGTTGTTTACTAGGCTAGCCTATTGTAACAGACACCCCCCAACGTCCCAGTTCTTTGCATTGCCTCGGGACAATCAAACCCACGGGTGCGAGTCGTTTAATTACTTCTAAAGAGCCGCTTTGTTCGGGGATTAAGGGAGAGACCTTAACAGCAGACCTGGCCAAAACAATAGCCTTCTCCCATCTGATCGATCCCATACTAATCTTTTCAAAATGTTTTTTTTCTCTTATCAGGGGGCCCCTAGCTTCATTGATTTCCACGCTAACACCGACTAGGTTTGTTAGCATATCAAAAGCCGGTGACCGTCTCAGTTCGCGTCGGTCATGATCAATAACATTCTTCCCCCTGGGCAGCCGGTAAATCTCTTTCATGATTCCACCAACTGTTTCCTCCAGCACCGCAAAATGTCCACCGGGGGGTACCTCGTGGGCCATGTTAAAAACCTCATCCCCATAACTCTTTTGCACCACCCCCCACTCCTCATCTGCGGGTACGGTACTTGGTCTCCCCTTCTTCCTTAGCACTTCCTCCTCCACACAATAGCCTACTGCTTCCCTTGTTAAAGCTGTGTCAGAGAGAGCGGTCTCTGCCAAAACCATCAGCCCCTCGTCTCGCTCCCGCGTCTGCACAAATTCTTTCCTGGCTACTGCTACGTCCGTCCCAGCTCCCTCACTACCTCTTGTCTCACTAAACTCCTTTTCATTTTCTACCCCCGTCTCATACAAGGTTGGCAGAAACGTTTCAGCTAAATTCACTATCGCGGTCCCGTGATGAACCTGTGAGTCCATGGGCGGGGCCTCACTGCTGGCAGGCTGACCTGTCAATCTCACGACTGGGAACACGATTCCCCCGGCGATGTCATTACCGAGCAAGACTTCCACGCCTTTCATCGGTAATTCGGACTTCACCCCGATCGTGACTAGTCCAGAGACCAGGTTGCTTTGTAAGTGTACCTGGTGCAAAGGGACTGACTCTGTCCCTTCCCCAACACCTTTGATCTCTACCTCCCCAGTCTGGGTCTCTGAGCTAAACTCTAATACACTCTTCAGTATTAGTGACTGACACGCTCCCGTGTCTCTCCAGATCCGCACTGGAACTGGTTTTAACCCCTCCTTCACTGACACCAATCCGGCCGAGATAAACTTCTCGCGCCCTTCCTGAACTTTGGCAGACCTGTCCTTCCCTAGCGGTTCGCTTAACAGCTCGATACAGCCATTCAAAATTGCCGTTTTCCCTTTTCCCGTCTCCTTCTTTGGGGCAAAGCACCTGGACGCAAAGTGTCCGGCTTTCCCACAATTATAACAGATGACCCCAGGGGACTTCCTATCAGACTGCTCCCGGTCTACCTTATCCTTTTCACTAGTCCCCAGCTTACTTTCTGACTTTTCCGGCGGACTCTCCCCGCCGTCCTGACTACCCTTCTGGTAGCCTTTACTCGGGGCAAACTTCATTTTATGCGTCATCGCATACTCATCCGCTAACTTAGCAGTTGCGGCTAACGTGGCTGCCTCTTTCTCATCTAGGTAGGGTTTCATACCCTCAGGGACACAACCTTTAAACTGCTCAATCAGGATCAGCTGCAGCATTCTGTCATAATCCCCCTCTACCCCCTTTGAGGCACACCAACGCTCACAATATGTCTGCATCTCACGGGCAAACTCCAAATACGTGCGGTCCCACTGCTTCCTCGCATTCCGGAACCTCTGTCGGTATGCCTCCGGGACCAACTCATAAATCCTGAGGATGGCCTCTTTCACCACCTCATACCTCTGGGCATCTTCCGCAGACAAAGCGGAGTAAGCTTCTTGGGCTTTCCCTTTCAGTACACTCTGAAGTAACACAGCCCACTTATCCCTCGGCCATTCCTGACTTATAGCCACTTTTTCGAAATGGAGGAAGTACCGATCCACGTCGGTATCGTCAAATGGGGGAACCAGCCTAACCTCCTGGGTCGCCCGGAACCCTCCACCTTGGTTCGGCACGAGCCCCTGCTCGGCCCTTATCTTTAACTTCTCCAGCTCAAATTCCCTTTCCCTCTGTTTCCCTCTCTCTTCTCGCTCCCATTGCCTCTCTTTCTCCTCTCTCTCCAACTGTCTCTCTCTCTCTTTCTCTTCTCTCTCTCTCTTTCTCTTCTCTCTCCAACTGTCTCTCTCTCTCTCTTGCCTTTCTACCTCTTTCTCTTTCTCCTGCCTTTCTAACTGCTTCTCTTCGTGTTCTAACTGCCGTACCCGGAACTCGTGCTCGAGTCTCAGTTTTTCAAGCTGCACCTGTACCGTGTCTCCAGCAGGTTTTTCAATAGACACCACCCCCAGCTCGCCTTGGGGAAACACACCTTTAGATACATAGTGCTCTACGATAGCTCTGTGTATCTCCTCTCTCCTCATTGTCGACTTCCCCTTAGCAAGATTCAACCATTTGGCCACAGCTACCAATTCCGATTTCCTGGCATCCTCTAATGCCTCCAGGTCGGCGCCTTTATAAATTCCTCAGCCTCCATTTCTGCTGTTTGTCTTTTCTTTCTTTGGGGAATTTTAACCCAATCAATTTAGTCCGTCCCAAATTTAGCGTTCAAAATCGCGGACGAGAACCCCACTTATGTTACGTACCCCGTAACTGGGTTGCCAAACCAGCAGAAATGGATCACTCAGTTGGATTCTGGATTACTAGAACTAAGAAAGTTTTATTAAAGGAACAAGCAACACAGTAATCGAAAGGATAATAAATGCAACAATTCAGCAATGATAAACACACATGTGCACAGAATTAAGATAACAGCATCAATCAAGCTCTATCGTTGTCTAGGGGTAAATGACCAATTTCAAAGTGACACACAAAGTCCAGTTCAATTTAGTTCAGTTCGCAGTAATCGTTGCCATGGTGATGGACAACGTGGGGGGAGAGAGAGAGAGAACGGGAACGACTGATCATTCAGAAACGGCTTCCACTCACAGACCGGCGATATTGCTCACAAGCAGCTTTCGGGCGGGTCCTTTGTGATGTCACCTGAGGTCACCAACTGTGACCCCTCCTCCAGATGCGGTCGATCCTCTGCAGTGAACCCGGCACCCAAGCGAGGGTGGACACACACCGGGTTCCCGCTGATCGTACTTTTCCACCCTGTGTGTTTAAGGTCCGATACTTCCCACCGACTCGTGAGAGGCGCACCGCTTCCAGGGTCTCGTTACCTCGGGTGTCATGTGTCTCGCCTTAGCGAACCTGTCCCTTTTTATCCCCCTGCTGGGGTATCGCCTGTCCATCACTTCAAACAGTTCAGGGTTCAAGGGGGGAGCCGCTCCAGACAGCTCTCTCTCCCGTCCCTTCATTACACATCTCCAGATCGCCTGTCCATCACTTCAAACAGTTCAGGGTTCAAAGGGGGAGCCCATCTTGGCAATACCCAGACTGATGGCTCCTTCATTAACATCTCCACATGCTGCTTCATTGTTCCTTATCTCTCCCTCCCCTGAGGATAGGTGGCAGACCAACTGCTGATGCTACTGGTGCAAGCCCAGGCCAGCAAACATCTTAATTTATGTGTATTCTCGTCACAGTCCTCCCAACGTGCAATACCTCACACTTGTCAGTATTAAACTCCATCTGCCATTTTTCAGCCCATTTTTTCCAGCTGGTCCAAATCCCTCTGCAGGCTCTGAAAACCTTCCTCACTGTCTACTACACCTCCAATCTTTGTATCATCAGCAAACTTGCTGATCCAATTTACCACATTATCATCCAGATCATTGATATAGATGACAAATAACAATGGACCCAGCACTGATCCCTGTGGCACACCACTAGTCACAGGCCTCCACTCAGAGAAGCAATTCTCTACCACCACTCTCTGGCTTCTTCCATCGAGCCAATGTCTAATCCAATTTACCACCTCTCCATGTATACCTAGCGACTGAATTTTCCTAACTAACCTCCCATGCGGGACCTTGTCAAAGGCCTTACTGAAGTCCATGTAAACAATATCCACTACCTTCCCTTCATCCACTTTCCTGGTAACCTCCTCGAAAAACTCCAACAGATTGGTCAAACATGACCTACCACGCACAAAGCCATGTTGACTCTCCCTAATAAGCCCCTGTCTATCCAAATGCTTGTAGATTCTGTCTCTTAGTACTCCCTCCAATAACTTACCTACTACTGACATTAAACTCACCGGCCTATAATTTCCCGGATTACTTTTCGATCCTTTTTTAAACAATGGAACAACATGAGCCACTCTCCAATCCTCCGGCACTTCACCCGTAGACAGCAGCATTTTAAATATTTCTGCCAGGGCCCCCGCAATTTCAACACTAGTCTCCTTCAAGGTCCAAGGGAACACTCTGTCAGGTCCCGGGGATTTATCCACTTTAATTTTCCTCAAGACAGCAAGCACCTCCTCCTTTTCAATCTGTACAGTTTCCATAGTCTCACTACTTGATTCCCTCAATTCCATAGATTTCATGCCAGCTTCCTTAGTAAATATAGATGCAAAAAACCTATTTAAGATCTCCCCCATTTCCTTTGGTTCCACACAAAGCCGACCACTCTGATCTTCAAGAGGACCAATTTTATCCCTTACAATCCTTTTGCTCTTAATATACTTGTAAAAGCTCTTTGGATTATCCTTCACTTTGACTGCCAAGGCAACCTCATGTCTTCTTTTAGCTCTCCTGATTTCTTTCTTAAGTATTTTCTTGCACTTCTTATACTCCTCAAGCACCTGATTTACCCCCTGTTTCCTCACTCTGAGCACCGGTGCCCCACAAGGCTGTGTACTCAGCTCCCTGCTGTACTTACTGTACACACATGATTGTGTAGCCAAGTTTCCATCAAACTCAATATATAAGTTTGCTGATGACACAACAATTGTCAGCCGTATCTCAGGTAATGATGAGTTTGAGTACAGAGAGGAAATTAAGAACCGGGTGGCATGGAGTGAAGACAATAACCTATCCCTCAATGTCAGCAAGACGAAGGAATTGGTTGTTGACTTCAGAAGGAGTAGCGGACCGCACGACTCAATTTTCATCGGTGGTGTGCAAGTGGAACAGGTCAAAAGCTTTAATTTCCTCAGGGTCAATATCACAAATGACCTGACTTGGTCCAACCAAGCAGAGTCCACTGCTAAGAAGGCCCACCAGCGCCTTTACTTCCTGAGAAAACTAAAGAAATTTGGCCTGTCCCCTAAAACCCTCACTAATTTTTATAGAGGCACTGTAGAAAGCATTCTTCTAGGGTGCAGCACAACCTGGAGTGGAAGTTGTCCTGTCCAAGACCGGAAGAAGCTGCAGAAGATCGTGAACACAGCACAGCACATCACACAAACCAATCTTCCGTAATTGGACTCACTTTACAACGCACGCTGTCGGAGCAGTGCTACCAGGATAATCAAGGACACGACCCACCCAGCCAACACACTTTTCGTCCCTCTTCCCTCCGGGAGAAGGCTCAGGAGCTTGAAGACTCGTACGGCCAGATTTTGGAACAGCTTCTTTCCAACTGTGATAAGACTGCTGAATGGATCCTGACCCGGATCTGGGCCGTACCCTCCAAATATCCGGACCTGCATCTTAGTTTTTTTGCACTACCTTACTTTCCATTTTTCTATTGTTACGAGAATACACATAAAATTAAGATGTTTGCTGGCCTGGGCTAGCATCAGTGGCATCAGCAGTTGGTCTGCCACCTGCCCTCAGGGGAAGGAGAGATAAGGAACAATGGAGCAGCGTCTGGAGATGTGTAATGAAGGGATGTGGGAGGAAGAGCTGTCTGGAGCGGCTCCCCCCTTTGAACCCTGAACTGTTTGAAGTGATGGACAGGCGATACCCCAGCAGGGGGATAAAAAGGGACAGGTTCGCTAAGACAGACACACACGCCACCCGAGGTAACGAGACCCTGGAAGCGGTGCGCTTCTCACGAGTGGGTGAGAAGTACCAGACAACGACAAGGGTGGAAAGGTACGATCAGCGGGAACCCGGTGTGTGTCCGCCCTTGCCTGGGTGCCGGGTTCACTGCAGAGGATCGACCGCATCTGGAGGAGGGGTCACAGTCGGTGACCTCAGGTGACATCACCAAGGACCTGCCCAAAAGCTGTTTGTGAGCCATCTCGCTGGTCTGTGAGCCATCCCGCTGGTCTGTGAGTGAAGCAGTGTTCTGAATGATCAGTTGTTCCTATTCTGTCTCTCTTCCCCCACCTTTTCCATCGCCATGGCAACGATTACTGCGAACTGAACTACAAACTGGACTGAACTTTGAGTCATTTTGAAATTGGTCATTTACCCCTAGACAACGATAGAGCTTGATTGATGCTGTTATCTTAATTCTGTGCACATGTGTGGTTATCATTGTTGAATTGTTGCATTTATTATCCTTTCGATTACTGTGTTGCTTGTTTCTTTAATAAAACTTTCTTAGTTCTAGTACTCCAGACTCCAACTGAGTGATCCATTTCTGCTGGTTTGGCAACCCAGTTACGGGGTACGTAACATAAGTGGGGTTCTCGTCCGCGATTTTGAACGCTAAATTTGGGACGGAGTAAATTGTTTGGGTTAAAATTCCCGAAAGAAAGAAAAGACAAACAGCAGAAATGGAGGTTGAGGAATTTATAAAGGCGCCGACCTTGGAGGCATTAGAGGATGCCAGGAAATCGGAATTGATAGCTGTGGCCAAACGGGTGAATCTTGCTAAGGTGAAGTCGACAATGAGGAGAGAGGAGATACACAGAGCTATTGTAGAGCACTATGTATCTAAAGGTGTGTTTCCCCAAGGTGAGCTGGGGGTGGTGTCTATTGAAAAACCTGCTGGAGACGCGGTACAGGTACAGCTTGAAAAACTGAGACTCGAGCACGAGTTCCGGGTACGGCAGTTAGAACACGAAGAGAAGCAGTTAGAAAGGCAGGAGAAAGAGAGAGAGTTAGAAAGGCAGGAGAAATAGAGAGAGTTAGAAAGGCAGGAGAAAGAGAGAGAGTTAGAAAGGCGGGAGAAAGAGAGAGAGTTAGAAAGGCGAGAGAGAGAGAAAGAGGTAGAAAGGCAAGAGAGAGAAAGACAGTTGGAGAGAGAAGAGAGAGAGAGGGACAGACAGTTGGAGAGAGAGGAGAAACAGAGGGAAAGGGAATTTGAGCTGGAGAAGTTAAAGATAAGGGCCGAGCAGGGGCTCGTGCCGAACCAAGGTGGAGGGTTCCGGGCGACCCAGGAGGTTAGGCTGGTTCCCCCATTTGACGATACCGATGTGGATCGGTACTTTCTCCACTTCGAAAAGGTGGCTATAAGTCAGGAATGGCCGAGGGATAAGTGGGTTGTTTTACTTCAGAGTGTACTGAAAGGGAAGGCCCAACAAGCTTACTCCGCTTTATCCGCGGAAGATGCCCAGAAGTATGAGGTGGTGAAGGAGGCCATCCTCAGGATTTATGAGTTGGTCCCGGAGGCATACCGGCAGAGGTTCCGGAATGCGAGGAAGCGGTGGGACCGCACGTATTTGGAGTTTGCTCGTGAGATGCAAACATATTGTGAGCGTTGGTGCGCCTCGAAAGGGGTAGAGGGGGATTATGACAGACTGCTGCAGCTGATTCTGATTGAGCAGTTTAAAGGTTGTGTCCCTGAGGGTATGAGACCCTACCTCGATGAGAAAGAGGCAGCCACGTGAGCCGCAACTGCTAAGTTAGCGGATGAGTATGCGTTGACGCATAAAATGAAGGTTGCCCCGAGTAAAGGCTACCAGAAGGGTAGTCAGGACGGCGGGGAGAGTCCACCGGAAAAGTCAGAAAGTAAGCCGGGGACTAGTGAAAAGGATAAGGTAGACCGGGAGCAGTCTGGTAGGAAGCCTCCTGGGGTCGTCTGTTATAATTGTGGGAAAGTCGGACACTTTGCGTCCAGGTGCTTTGCCCCAAGGAAGGAGACGGGGAAAGGAAAAGCGGAAATTTTGAATGGCTGTATTGAGCTGTTAAGCGAACCGCTAGGGAAGGACAGGTCTGAAAAAGTCCAGGAAGGGCGCGAGAGGTTTATCTCGGCCGGACTGGTGTCAGTGAAGGAGAGGTTAAAACCAGTTCCAGTGCGGATCTGGAGAGACACGGGAGCGTGTCAGTCACTAATACTGAAGAGTGTATTAGAGTTTAGCTCAGAGACCCAGACTGGGGAGGTAGAGGTCAAAGGTGTTGGGGAAGGGACAGAGTCAGTCCCTTTGCACCAGATACATTTACAGAGCAACCTGGTCTCTGGACTAGTCACGATTGGGGTGAGGTCCGAATTACCGATGAAAGACGTGGAAGTCTTGCTCGGTAATGACATCGCCGGAGGAATCGTGTTCCCAGTCGTGAGATTGACGGGTCAGCCTGCCAGCATGGAGGCCCCGCCCGCGATGGTGAATTTGGCTGAAACATTTCTGCCAACCTTGTATGAGACAGGGTGTAGTGAGATAAGAGGTAGTGAGGGAGCTGGGACGGACGTAGCAGTAGCCAGGAAAGAATTTGTGCAGACGCAGGAGCGAGACGAGGGGCTGATGGTTTTTGCCGAGACAGCTCTCTCTGACACAGCCTTGACAAGGGAACTAGTAGGCTATTGTGCGGAGGAGGAAGTGCTAAGGAAGAAAGGGAAATCAAGTACAGTACCCGCAGATGAGGAATGGGGGGTGGTGCAAAAGAGTTATGGGGATGAGGTTTTTAACATGGCCCACGAGGTACCCCCCGGTGGACATTTTGCGGTGCTGGAGGAAACAGTTGGTGGAATCATGAAAGAGATTTACCGGCTGCCCAGGGGGAAGAATGTTATTGATCATGACCGACGCGAACTGAGACGGTCACCGGCTTTTGATATGCTAACAAACCTAGTTGGTGTTAGCGTGGAAATCAATGATGCTAGGGGCCCCTTGATAAGAGGAAAAAACCATTTTGAAAAGATTAGGATGGGATCGGTCAGATGGGAGAAGGCTATTGTTTTGGCCAGGTCTACTGATAAGGTCTCTCCCTTAATCCCCGAAGGAGTAATTAAACGACTCGCACCCATGTGTTTGATTGTCCCGAGGAAATGCAAAGAACTGGGACGTTGGGGGGTGTCTGTTACAATAGGGCAGCCAAGTAAACAACACCCATATTTTTCGAGTAATTCAGTGACTAAAGGGCTGATGAACACAGAGGTGTGTATTGGCAATTTAACACGGCTGTCTGAAGCCAGTTTGATAGTGAACCTTGAAAAAAATGAATTCGGCCACACGAGAGTCACTTACCTGGGAATTGTGGTGACACAGGGGCAGCTGGCAGTGATGCAAGCTACAGTGCAGGCTATCGCTGACCTCCCAACCCCGACAGACAAGAGGGCCCTCAGAAGGCTTTTGGAGATGGTGGGGTACTGCAGGAAGTTTTGCAATAACTCTGCGGTCAATACCCGTCCCCCTCCTACTAAGCCCTTGCGAGAGAAAATTGAGTCGGAATGGGACGACCCTTGTTATTGTGGTCCGGGACAAAAACCAAATGAGAGGTTACATTGGTCGCAATTCATCAGTGTTTTTGGCCACTATGAAGTTTGCTGAGTTGGAGCCTGGTCTAAGGGATTATTAATAACACGTGTAAAAGGAACAGAAAATGTGATGACTGTCTGTCAAGGTGTTGACAGCTTCAAATTCTCTGTATTAGCTAAATAACTGTTAAAGATGTATATTGTGTATGTATCAGATAATGTAGTCATGTTTGTAATTTTTACCTCCCGGTAAAAATCCTTAAAGGGGGGAAGTGTTACGAGAATACACATAAAATTAAGATGTTTGCTGGCCTGGGCTAGCATCAGTGGCATCAGCAGTTGGTCTGCCACCTGCCCTCAGGGGAAGGAGAGATAAGGAACAATGGAGCAGCGTCTGGAGATGTGTAATGAAGGGATGTGGGAGGAAGAGCTGTCTGGAGCGGCTCCCCCCTTTGAACCCTGAACTGTTTGAAGTGATGGACAGGCGATACCCCAGCAGGGGGATAAAAAGGGACAGGTTCGCTAAGACAGACACACACGCCACCCGAGGTAACGAGACCCTGGAAGCGGTGCGCTTCTCACGAGTGGGTGAGAAGTATCAGACAACGACAAGGGTGGAAAGGTACGATCAGCGGGAACCCGGTGTGTGTCCGCCCTTGCCTGGGTGCCGGGTTCACTGCAGAGGATCGACCGCATCTGGAGGAGGGGTCACAGTCGGTGACCTCAGGTGACATCACCAAGGACCTGCCCAAAAGCTGGTTGTGAGCCATCTCGCTGGTCTGTGAGCCATCTCGCTGGTCTGTGAGTGAAGCAGTGTTCTGAATGATCAGTTGTTCCTATTCTGTCTCTCTTCCCCCACCTTGTCCATCGCCATGGCAACGATTACTGCGAACTGAACTACAAACTGGACTGAACTTTGAGTCATTTTGAAATTGGTCATTTACCCCTAGACAACGATAGAGCTTGATTGATGCTGTTATCTTAATTCTGTGCACATGTGTGGTTATCATTGTTGAATTGTTGCATTTATTATCCTTTCGATTACTGTGTTGCTTGTTTCTTTAATAAAACTTTCTTAGTTCTAGTACTCCAGACTCCAACTGAGTGATCCATTTCTGCTGGTTTGGCAACCCAGTTACGGGGTACGTAACACTATTTTTCTATTTTTCTATTTATGATTTATAATTTAAATTTTTAATATTTACTATCGATTTGTAATCCAGGGAGTGGGAAGCGCAGAATCAAATATTGCTATGATGATTGTACGTTCTAGTATCAATTGTTTGGCGACAATAAAGTATAAAGTATATATGTAATTGATTTACTTGTTTATTTATTGTTATGTTTTATTTTATTTATTATTGTTATTATTTTTCTCTCTGCTAGATTCTGTATTGTATTGAACTGCTGCTGCTAAGTCAACAAATTTCATGTCACATGCCGGTGATAATAAACCTGATTCTGATGATAAATCTGATTCTGACCTGGGTCTCTATTGTGGACTGAGAGTGAGAAGGGGGCAAGGAGAGGGGAATCATGGTTGGGAAAAGGGGAAGGGAGAGGGAAGGGATTGGGAAGCACCAGAGAGACATTCTGTAACGATCAAAAAGCAACTGTTTGGAATCAAATGCCCTTGCCTGTGTCTCAGGGTTGGGTAAGTCTGCACCCGCACCACCCCCTACCCCTGTCATTCCTTCTCTGCCACCTGTCCCACGCCCCTCCCATGGCACTCCACCCTCATCATTCCCAGCATCCTTTCCTCCCACCATTTACAATCTTGGCCTCTGCTCCACGTTGTCAAACACAGTACTGTGCAAAAGTCTTAGCACCCTGCTGTAGTCGTGTGCACTTTCTGTGTGACATACATCATTACACCACCACGTTATGCATGCACACCTCACTGAAAGTAAAAATGAAGTGTATGTGCAGCTCCTGGATCCCCCCGTTTTTCTTTTGGATTTACAAAACATGACAAGGCTCCTTCATCCTTCTGCAACCCATGCTGTGCTACAGAACCTTGCCCACTCTGGGCCAGAGTCCTCTCATCATGGGGTGCAGGGTGTGGAGTTCTGGGGCTGTCATAGTGGGAGGGGTCAGTGATGAGAGATTGGTCACTAAGCCCCATCCTGGCAGGTCCTCACCCCATGGGTAAGGTGGGGCAAATGCCCCACTGCCAGCAGCAAATGCTAGCACAGTCACAGTGGTCCCAAGCGGGAGGGGCAGAGATTTGGGGAAGGGAACAGGGTGGGCGGTCACCAACGGACAGGACCAGCCCAGAGGGGTGAAGGGCCTTGTCCGGGCCCTGGATTAGGGCTGCAATCTGTGATTGGCTGAATGGGCCTGTCAGCCCTTTCTGACTCACCCTCCTCCATTTGCCATCGTTGAGGACATCTCCAGATAAGGCAGCGGTGAGGCAATGCTGGTTACTCAGCTGGATCTCGGGGTGGCCGTCCCTCAGAGCCAGCAGGAACCAATTTATTCCATCCCCTTTGTCTCCATAGAAGATCACTCCCTCAGGGTCCAGGGTCCGCAGGTCAAATTCTGACTGGTGGGTCCCACTGTAGAGGGAGGGAGCATGGATGGTTCGACAGTCGTATAGAGATCCCCTGAAATACGCCTCCCCCACTGACTGCCCCCCCCATCAGCTTCACCCCACCCCTCCCCATCCCTCGATCTGCAACAGCCCCCCAGTACTGGCCCTGAAACACTCCCTCAGGACTGTCCCTCTCACAGTGCAATTCTCCTTTACCCCTGACAGGATGTCTCCCCCCACTCCCCCTCCAACAGATCACAGACTCTGTCTACGGACTATTACACAGCTGCCTATCGACACAGTGACACGATGCGTGTGCGTACATACCTGTGTAAATAATCCAAGTTTATCTTCAGCATAAAGGCTTGACTGCCAATGTGGGACAGGGACATAATGCTTGAATCTTTGGCACCGTCCCAGAAGAAGCAAGATTTGTATATCTAAAGGGATTCAGATAGAAATGTATTTTTTTTTATAATTTAGAGATACAGCCTAACAAGCCCGCGCCACCAAATTACCCCAATGTGACCAATTAACCTACTAATTCAAGATCACATGATAGCTTTGAGGTTAGGATAATGCTAGATCGTGTTGGGGGTTCAGTTCCCTCCTGATGTCTGTAAGGAGTTTGGATATCTTCCCCGTGATGATGTGGTTTTCCTCTGGGTGTTCAGGTTTCTTCCCACATTCCAGAGACATACAGGTTAGGGTTAGTGAGCTGTGGACGTGCTCTGCTGGTGCTGAGGGTGTGCTGACCCCCAGCACATCCTCACACTGTGTTGGTCATTGATACAAATGACACATTTCACTGTATGTTTCAATGTCTCAATGGACCTGTGACAAATAAAGCTCATCTATAAACCTGTGTGCCCTGGAGTGGCACCCGGAGGAAAGGCACGCGGTCACAGGGAGAACATGCGAAATCCTTAGAGACAGCAGTGGGAATTGAAGCTGCATTGCTCACAGTGTCATTATGTTACACTAACTACTACGTTATTGTGCTGTCCCACCATCTTCCATGAAAAGCAACTTCAACACGGCAATACAAGCCAACACCTCCCTTGACCCCGTGTGGGAGCAGGGGTCTAACTGGACTTGGCATGTCAATTGCAAGGTCATGTTGCAACTCTGTAAAACCCTGTTTAGACCACACTTGAAGCATTGTGTTCAGTTCTGGTTGCTTCATTATAGGAAGGATGTGGAAGCTTTAAAAAGAGTGCAGAGGAGATTTATCAGGATGCTGCCTGGATTAGGGAACATCTTGTGAGGATAGGTTAAGCAAACTAAGGCTTTTCTCTGGACCGAAGGAGGATGAGAGTTGACTTGATAGAGGTGCACAAGATAATAAGAGGCAGAAATCGAGTGGATAATCAGAGACATTTTCCATGGGCGGAATGACTAGAAGATAGATACTTTAATGATCCCAAAGGAAATTACAGTGTCACAGTAGCATTACACAAGTATACAAGTATATGGATATTAGAAGAGAAGCAAGAAAGAATAAAAAAATAAGTTACCTTAAATATTAGGTGTACAAGATTTATAAGTCGAAGGTTACAAGATTTCCAAGTTCACACTGATAAGATGGTGGTGCAAAGTTACCGTAATATTATATAGTATTGGGCGCACATTCACACCTTCCAGATAAGAAGTGGTGGTAATATTGCATAGTAATACTGGGGGGGGGCGTAATTTTGAGGTGATGGGTGGGGGGGATGTCAGAGGTAGTTCTTTTACACAGAGAATGGTAGATGTATTGAATGTGGTAGAGGTAGAAACATTAAAGGCATTTAAGAGACTCTTAAACAGGTACAGTATATGCATGAAAGAAAAATGGAGGACTATGTGTGAGGGAAGGGTTACATTGATCCTAGAGTACGTTGAAAGGTCGGCACAACATTGTGGCCTGAAAGGCCTGTACTGTGCTGTAATGTTCTATGTTCTATATTCTTCCTGATCGTCTCCAAAACCTGTTAAGATGAGCAGAGGCCAATGGCCAATAGCCTTTTCACAGATTCCTAGTTGGGGCTTCACCACAACAGATGGACCAACAAGTTGAGCCATGGATGGGATGGTGCTAACAATCAGAATAGGCAAAGGTGCGTCAGTAGATGTTGTTTACTTGGATTTTCAGAAGGCCTTTGACAAGATCTTGCACGTGAGGCTCCTTAACAAGGTAAGAGCCCTTGGTATTTCAGGGAAGATACTATCATGGCTAGAAGATTGCCGGCTGGCAGGAGGAAAATTGTGAGAATAAAGGGGCCTCTTTTGGTTTGCTGCTGGTGACTAGAGGTGTTCCAGAGGGGTCATTGTTGGGACTGCTTCTTTTCATGTTATACGTCAATGATTTGGATGAAGAAACAGTTGGCTTTTTGGCCATGTTTGCAGATGATACAAAGATAGGTGGTGGGGCAGGCAGTGTTAAAGAAGCAGGGAGTCTGCAGAAGGACATAGACAGATTAGGAGAATGGGCAAAGAATTGGCAGTGGAATATAGTGTCGCGAAGTGTATGGTCATGTACTTCAGTAAAAGAAATAAAAGGTGCAGACTATTTTTTAAACAGGAAGCAAATTCAGAAATCAGATGTGACCTTGGGAGTCATTGTGCAGGATTTCCTAAAGATTAACTTGCAGGTTGAGTCTGTAGTGAGGAAGGCAAGTGCAATGTTAGCATTCATTTTGAAATGACTAGATTATAAAAACAAGGATGTAACGCTGAGAATTTACAAGGCTTTGGTCGGACTGCATTTAGACTATTGTGAGAAGTTTAGAGCCCCATATCTCAGAACGGATGTGCTGACATTGGAGAGGGTCCAGGTAGGGATCACGAGAATGATCCCGGGCATGACAGACTTAATGGATGAGGAGCATTCGATGGCTTTGGCCTTGTGCTTGCTGGAGTTTAGAAGATTGAGGGGGAGACCTCATTGAAAGGCTCAGGTAGAGTAAATGTGGAGAGGATGTTTCCTACAGTGGGGAGTCGAGGACCAGAGGATACAGCCTCAGAATAGAGAGACATCCCTTTAGAACAGAAAGAGGAGGAGTATCTTTTGCAAGAAGTTGATGAATCTGTTGAACATATTTCCACAGATGGCTGCAGAGGCCAAATCATTGGACATATCTAAATTGAAGTCTGATAGGTTCTTGATTAGTAAGGGTGTCAAAGGTTATGGGGAGAAGGCAGAAGAATGGGGTTGAGAAGGATAATAAATCAGCCATGATGGTATGGCCAAGCAGATTAGATAGGCTAAATGATCGAATTCTGCTCCGATGACATGGTTTTATGGTCAGGTCTTTAGACTGCCTTGATTGAGATTCACATTGCCTGGCACTCCTGTGGCCTGAACATTGTCCATTGTGCAGACCAGGGTAAGTCCACTCAACCAATGAGCTGGGAGTGGGGCTGAACATTATCCAATTATCAACAAACATACAACATAGAATAATACAGTCCAGTACAGGTCTTGTGGCTCACAAAGTTTTGCCCACACTTTAACCTACTGTAAGATCAATCTAACCCTTGACCTCCCACATAGCCCTGCATTTTTCTTTCATCCATGCCCCTATCTAAGAGCCTCTTAAATCTCTCTACTATATCCGCCTCTACCTCCACCTCTGGCAGGGCACGCCATGCACCCTCCATAAGACCATAAGACATAGGAGCAGAATTAGGCCATTCAGCCCATCGAGTCTGCTCCGCCATTCCATCATGGCTGATCCTGGATCCCACTCAACCCCATACACCTGACTTTTCACCACATCCTTTGATGCCCTGACTGATCAGGAACTACCAATTTTCACTTTAAATATACCCAAGGATTTGGCCTCCACTGCAGTTGTGGCAGAGCATTCCACAAATTTACTACTCTCTGGCTAAAAAGAAATTCCTCCTTACCCAGTCTCTGTTCTAAAGGGCCACCCCTCAATTTTGAAGCTGTGCCCTCTAGTCTGGACATCCCCACCATAGGAAACATCCTCTCCACATCCACCTTATCTAGTTATTTCAACATTTGGTAGGTTTCAATGAGACAACCCCCCCCCCCCCAACTCCGCATTCTACTAAATTCCAATGAGTACAGGCCCAAAGCTGCCAAATGCTCATATTAACCCCTTCATTCCTGGAACCATCCCCATGAACCTCCTTGGACTCCCTCCAATGACAACAAATCCTTTCTGAGATATGGGGCCCAAAACTGTTGACAATACTCCAAGTGCAGCCTGACTAGTGTCTTATAAAGGCTCAGCATTATCTCCTTGCTTTTATATTCTATTCCCCTTGATATAAATGCCAACATTACATTTGCCTTCATTACCACAGACTCAACATGTAAATTAACCTTCTGGGAGTCTTGCACAAAGACTCCTAAGTCCCTCTGCACCTCTGATGTTTGAAATTTCTCCCCATTTAAATAATAGTCTGCACTATTATTCCTTTTACCAAAATGCACTATCATATATTTCCCAACACCGTATTCCATCTGCCACTGTTTTGCCCATTCTTCCAATTTGTCTAAGTCCTACGCAATCGCATTGCTTCCTCAGCACTACCTACCCCTCCGCCTATCTTCACATCATCTGCAAAATTTGTCACAAAGCCATCAATTCAATTATCTAAATCATTGACAAACAGTGTGAAAAGTAGCGGTCCCAATACTGACCCCTGAGGAACACCACTAGTTTCTGGCAGCAAAAAAGAAAAGGCCCCTTTTATTGCCACTCACTGCGTCCTGCCTGTCAGCCGTTCCTCTATCCATGCCATATCTTTCCTGTAACACCATAGGATTTTATCTTGTTAGGTAGCCTCATGTGTGGCACTTTTTCAAATGCCTTTTGGAAATCCAAATAAATGACATCCACTGGCTCTCCCTCATCCACCCTGCTTGTTACTTCCTTGAAGAACTCCAACAGATTTGTCAGACAAGATTTCCCTTTACAGAAACCCCGCTAACTTTGACTTATTTTATCATTAGTCTCCAATTACCTCGAAACCTCATCCTTAGAAGGCTCCAACACTTTCCCAACCAGTGAGATTAGGCTAACTGGCCTATAATTTTCTTTCTTTTGCCTTCCTCCCGTCCTAAAGAGTGGAGTGACATTTGCAATCTTCCATCCACCAGGACCATGCCAGAATCAAGTGATTCTTGAAAGATCATGACCAATGCATCTGTTACCTCTCCAGCAATCTCTTAGGACTCTGGAATGTAGTCCATCTGGTGCAGGTGACTTATCCACCTTAAGACCTTTCAGTCTGTCTGCCACGCATTTTACCCTTTGTAATAGCAATGGCACTCACTCCTGCTCCCTGACACTCACAGACCTCTGGCACACTGCTAGTTTCTTCTACAGTGAAGACTGGTGCAAAGTCCTTATTAAGTTCATCCATCTCCTCTTTGTTCCCCATTACTACCTCACCTGTATCATTTTCCAGTGGTCCAATATCTTGCTTTATATTATTGGCTAGTGTTCCCTCATATTTCATCTTTTCTTGTCATAGTCCGGTCCGAACTCCGCATTCTGGTTCACAGTCCAGTCCGCGGACTCTGGGTCTTCCGGCTGTCCCTGGTTTCAGTTGGACTTAACCATAAGCACCTGATTCTCATCTTGGGGCTGGGAATATAAGTGGCCCTGGAATTGAGTGTGGGTGCTGGTTTGTCTTGTCAGTTTCCCCCTTGGATCAACCCACTGGTGGAAGACTAGTGCAGTCATTGAGATATGGATTTGGCTGTTCCTTAGCCTGCTGAGGTTACCGGCCGCCTTGAGTGTTGGAGCCACCCTGGACCTAGCTCCCTTCCTGTCCCTTGCCTCTGTCAGGTAAGCCAGGCCATTTGTCATTACCCTGTGGTTGTTTCTGCCCCTTCCTGTCCGTTGCCTCTGTTGGGTAAGCCAGGCCAATTGTTGTTAACCTGTGGTTGGGTCTGTCCCTTCCTGCCCCTTGCCTCTGTGGGGTGAGTCCAGCTTCCTGCCCAGGAGTTGCCTCAAAGTACCCTTGCCCCATCATATCCTTGTCTAGCCTCCAGGAGCCTGAGCCTCACCATGCCTTCGCCCGGCCTCCAGGAGCCCGGGCCTCGCCATGCCTTTGCCGAGTTTTGGGGTCCAAGCCCGAAGCAAGACTCAGATTCTGGGTCCTTGTCCAGTCTCTGGCTTGGAGTCCACACCCAGGGTCCTAGTTCCCAGTCCCTTGTCCTGGTCCTGCTTCCCTAGCCTTGTCTGTGTTCCCGTCCCTACTCCTAGTCTGCGTCCTGACTGTCATTTAGTTTTGTCTGTTCCTGTTCCTAGTACTTCAGTGTCTATGTCTTGCTTTTGGGTCCATTCCCAACGCCACCCATCATGACATTTCTCCCCTTATGGGTTTTTTTGGTTGCCTTTTGTTGAATTCATCCAACTTGCCACTCACTTTTGCTACCTTGTATGTCCTTTCCTTAGCTTTTATGTAGTCCTTAGCCTCCATCATCAGGCACAGTTGCACAGCCTGCTTGTGTTCCGCCTTGCCTGAGAAATTGGACCGTTGAATCAACTGACTCTGAAGACTAGTGGTATTCATTTTATATTTAGTTATTCCTTTCAGCTGCAGTGTTGGCTTTGTTTACCATTTGAGAGTTTTAGTTAATGGCCCTGTTCAGCCTAGAGTTTATTGTTTTCTTTTCCCTCTAATTCTGTTTGCATTAAAGTTTGTGAATTATCAACCCGCCTCGGTGTCTCTTGCTCCGCACTTGGGCCATATCCAAATGTGGTGACACTTGCATATTGAAGTCCCCCATTACAATTGCACCATTACTCTTATTAAAGCCCTTGCAGCTCCCTTTGCAATCTCAATCCCACATCTTGGCTAATATTTAGAGCTGCAACATTACCACCTTTAGTCGGGGGATTACTTGTGGCTCTTGAACTCAATCCCCCAACTAAAGAAGTCCAACAGCCTCTGTAACCACCCTAACATCACCACCAACCTCAGCTTCCCCCTTCCAGTCACCACCCTTCGCCCCCTCCCACCCCCCAATTCCTTCAGTTCTACTGATACACGGTTAGCTCCCCAGGGCAGTTCATCTGATCAGCCAAAGTTAGTTCCCCCAAACCTGCCCCTTTCTCTCTATTACCCCGTTAACACTTCAAACCACTTTTTATAATGCTGTTTATATTGCTGATATTTATGTATTTAAACACTTTTTATATCATTCTATATTCATTACAATTGTTGAATGCTGTATTCTAATGTGTGTCACACTCTGACCAACCCACCACAGCAAACTCCTAATACACGTAAATGTATATGGTGAATAAAGTTGATCTTTGTTGCTGTGTAATGATCTGATCTGTGTGAAAAGTATGCAGGACAGGTTTTTCACTGTATCTCGTTACACGTGGCAACGTTACCCTCATTGGCCCCCATCTTTGAAACTGTTTGATTACTGTTGGAGACTGGGAGCAGACACCAGCTTCAGTGGGTCCATGGTCACATGCACACAGCTGAGTGTTTTTTGTTGCATGTTCCCCCTGACCAACACATCTCTAATCCATGTAAGTGTAGATGGCCAATAAAGTTGCACTGTGTAATGATCTGATCTGTGTGGACAGTGTGTACTGTACAAGTTTCTCAGTATGTGTGACAATAATGAACCAGTTCCGGTCTACATTACCCTCTCTGAAGTCACCGGCCCCGTTCTCTGGAACAGCGTTTGGTCAGCGTAGATGGCGGAGAGGATGCTGAGGGCAGACACCAGTCTCAGAGCACCCATGGTCACAGGCACACAAGCAGTCTTCCCCTGGGTTAGAACTGTGTCCTTATATCAGCATGAAAGCCATTTCCCAACCGCTGAATGTTGGACATTGACCGGTAAATATGAGCCTTGAACTGCCGACAACTCGGTGGGACAAAGGCTAAAGGTTTTTGCATTGGAGGCTGGTGTCCTCAGGGGCCAAACAACTGGCACACTGACTGAGACCCAGGGGGCGGTGGGAGGTGGAGACGGGTTGTAGTTGGGCAGGGGTGTCAGGAGGCCTCAGAATACAAGGACATCCCTTCAGAACAGGGATGGGGAGGAATTTCTTTAGGCCAGAGGGTAGTGGATCTGTGGAATTCATTGTCACAGATGGCTGTTCAGGGCAAATCCTTGGGTATATTTGAAATGGAGGTCGATAGCTTCCTGATTAGTCAGGGCTTCAAAGATTACAGGGAGAAAGCAGTAGAATGGGATTGAGAGGGACAGTAAATCAATCATGGTGGAGGTGACTTGATGAGCAGTATAGAATAAATCTGCTCCTATGGTCCCCTCTCCACCCTCTTGGGGAGAGGGGTGGGGCAAACCTGTGTGAGGTGAAGGGAGAGGCCCCAACCACACACACCCCTCCCACTCTCCCTCCTAACTATTGATCACCCCTCTGTCAGGAGAGGGCTGAGTGGGGGGAGGCGGAGGTGGGTGCAGATGGGATCCCTGAATGTGGGAAGGGTCTTGTGGTTTGAGTGGGGGGAGGGAAATATGTCCTGGATTAGGAGAAGTTCATAAGTTTTGGATGGGGGGAAGGAAGAAGAGGGTTCTGGGTTGTGGAGTGGGAGAAGCTTGTGCTGGGGTTCAGATGAGGGAGGGTTAGTGTACAGGGATGGGGGCAAGGGGAGGTGGGAGATGGGAGTAGGGGTGGGGCACTGGGGGTTGAGTTGGAGAGGGATTGGGAGAAGTCCCTGGGTTTAAGGTGGGGCAGGTGTAGAGAAAGTGTCCTGGAGTTGAGGATTGGGAGGGGGAGTTGAATGGGTCCTGGGATGGGGAAGGGTCCTAGACTTTGGGTGGGGAGAGGGTGTGTCCTGGGTCTAGATTCAGATGGGGTAGGTAGATAGTCCGAGGATGGAAGAGGGGTGTGGAGAAGCAGGAGCATTGGATGGGTGGGTGGGGGTAAGTGTCCTGGGAGAGAGAAGGAGTGGAGCAAGTTCCTGGGGTCTGGTGGGGGTGGGAGGAGAATGTCCTGGAATTAGATTGGGGAGGTGAGGACGGGTCAAGTTGGTAGAGGGGGTGGGAGACTTCTGCAGTGAGGGGAGAGGAGGGTGGGGGGAGGTCAGATGGATGGGTTGAAGGGTGGGGTGGGCGATGTTTGGGATCAAGCTGAGAACCGTGTATGAGCCCTGGACACGTCCTGGATTATGTTGCCAGGGGCCGTCACGGCCCTGGACCCCCACCTACCCATGTATCCCACTGCAGATTCTGCCCATGGGAGGCTCTTGGGGGTATGCCGAGCTTAGGTCCCTCCCTGAGCAGTACAGCATCAGGGTAGAGTTATCTGAGAAGGGAGTGAAAGTAGGCTAGCACAACATTGACAGGCAGTAGCATTTCTGCTGTCCAAAGCATCGGGGACCAGAGGATGAATTGCTGAGGGTGGGGGAAAGCCAGGGGTAGCAATTACAAGGAGGCAGTGTAGGGCCAGGTCATGCTTGATGGGCTAAATGGCCTCCTCTCGTGTTGTAATTGTGCAGTGAGTCTGGTTAGTGTAACACTTCACAGCAACAGCACCATTCAGTTTGTACATTCTCCCCATCACCAGGTGGGTTTCCTCCAGGGGCTCTGGTTTCCTCCCAGATTCCAAAGACGTACAGTGCGGTAGGTAGTTATGACCATTCAATGTTGGCTCCAGAAGCACGGTGGAACTTCTGGGCTGTCACCAGCACATCTTTGAACTGTGTTGGTCGTTGATGTAAATAGCACTGTACGATTCAATCTTTTGATGTACATGTGACAAGTAAAAATAATCTCCCTGGTGGATGGGAGGCAGCTTGGAGAGAGCCATCAATCTCATTCCATCAAATATTAACCACCAGGTAGAGTGTGTTTGTCCTCAGATACACAGCCATCGAGGGAAATTACCACCGGAGAGTTGTTCAACTGCAAATGTTTGTCCAACGGTTGCAAAACTAGGTGAAGTGAACTCATTATCCCACATGGGGAGAGGAGTGGGACACAGCAAGGCAATGAACCTCAGGATTGGTATCACTCCGGAAATACCCCACTCCCACACTCACAACTAGTGCTTTACTCCAGAAAAACCTACCTAATACCATCCCATTCCCCCAGAAACATCCACCTGTCCCTGTTCCATTCCCCCAGAAACACCCACCTGTCCCTGTTCCTTTGCCCCAGGAACACCCATCCACCCCTGTTCCATACCCCAGAAACACCCATCGTTCCCTGTTCCATCCCCCCCGGGGACGCCCACACGCCCCTGTTCCATCCCCCCCGGGGACGCCCACACGCCCCTGTTCCATGGCCCTGGGGACGCCCAGCCGACCCTGTTCCATCCCTCCCGGGACGCCCACCCGACCCTGTTCCATTCCCCAGGGACAGCTTTCCAGCCCTATTGCATTTTCCCAAGGACATCCAGCCACCTCATCCCATTGTCCAAAGAACACCCACTCATCCCTGTCCCAGTCTCCATGAACTGCTATTCGAATTCTGTTGGTCATTTGAGAGATGGACAATTGACATTGTTGGTTGCTCCCATTCACCTGAATCTGCAAATGGTCCCGACCTGAAATGTCAAGTGTTCATTTTGCTCCGCTGGTATTGCCTGACCTGCTGATTTCTTTGCCCCGATTCCAGTAGCCATTCTCCCTTGTGAAGATAAGATCTGTCCCGCTGTCTGCCCTGGTCCTTGGGGCAAACTGGAGACATTTTCTCTGGGAGCCGATCCCACACAGCCTGACATGTTTTTCATCGACACCTTATGTCTCATTGAGAGAGGCAGGTGGGAGATATCTGTATGGGCTGCTGCTCCACACCTTCCATTACCTCGCCCCTTCCACTGATCTGATACGCCTTTGCAGATGGTTTATCCAATAGAGACGTGTGTTCCCAGTGGATGACCCTTTTATGAGGGTGACCTCCTCTTGTATCTCAGGTTCCTGGAGTCAAGGGTGCTGAATAGAGAGGTGCCCTGTAACAGGTTCAAGAGTTTGGACATGGATCTCCCCAGTGTCTGTCCTGTCACTTCTGTGGACTAGAAGAGACAGTATATCATACATACATGGATAGTGCAAAGCTGCAGCCCCTATTGCATACCTGCAGGGGCTGCTTCTCAGCTTCTGGTTGCATTTTAGCCCTACCCTATCCAGTATGGAGAGTGAGGATGTCCGAAGAAACTCGCTGGTATGGCAGGCAGAGCTAGCTTTCCCTGGGTGCGTGAAGCTGGCAGCAGAGGGTTTTCCTGAGTGGCAATGCTCCGGGGGTATATCCATTCCCGGGTAACGATGGAAACAGAACACGCGGTATCCACGGGCACCACAGAGACGTTCCGGGACTGACGTGCACTGAATGGGATTAATGTCATCCTAGACTGAATAATGTGTTCAGTTCTGATCCCTCATTAGTCAGGGGATTGAGTTTGAGAGCTGTGAGTTACTGTTGCAGCTCTACAACACACTGTCAGAACACACTTGAAGCACTGTGTTCAGTTCTGGTCACCTATTTATAGGAAGGATGTGGAAGCTTTAGAGAGGAAGCAGAGGAGATTTACCAGGATGCTGCCTGGATTAGTGGGTGTGTCCAATGAGGAAAGGTCGAGCAGGCTAGGGCTTTTCTCTTTGGAGCCAATTAGGAAGAGAGGTGACTTGAAAGGGGTGTACAGGATGATAAAAGGCACAGACGGAGTAAACAGCCAGAGACTTTTTCCCAGGGTGGAAATGTCTAATACAGGAGAATGTCATTTTAAGGTGATTGGAAGAAAGTATTTACACAGAGAATAGTGGGTGTGTGGAACCTGCTGCCAGGGGTACTGATAAAGACAGGTACATTTTGGACATTTAAAAGACTCTTAGATGGGCACATATCTTGGATGATAGAAACTGGAGGGCTATGTGGGAGGGAAGGATTGGATTGAGTGGGTTAAAAGATTGGCACAACACCGTGGGCTGAAGGGCCTGTACTGTGCTGAAGTACTCTATGCTCTGTGTCAAATGGGGCTGGTAACGAAGTGCTGAAAGAAAGCTGTGGGTTGAGCAGCATCTGCGAGGGCACAGGATTGGACTCAAATAACCTAAGTTCCCTCTAAGCTGTGCGCGTGTGCACGCGCACATTTTTCAACCAGCGCACAAAAGGCAATCAATGTGCGCACGAAAGGTTAGTTACCTAAAATAATGTAGTAATTAATAATTATACTTATTGAAAATAATCTTTT
Organism: Mobula hypostoma; assembly: GCF_963921235.1. Classification (NCBI taxonomy): domain Eukaryota; kingdom Metazoa; phylum Chordata; class Chondrichthyes; order Myliobatiformes; family Myliobatidae; genus Mobula; species Mobula hypostoma. The sequence continues at coordinate 104,799,408 of NC_086101.1, read as the reverse complement.
AGCTAAATGCTTCTGTTAACTAGTTAGTTGGTTTTTCAAATACCACAATGCACGTTACTAATTTACGTTACATCACCTCACCTCACCTTTCCTGTTCTGGGATCTGGGAGACAATGTTTCGTGGAGTGACGAAGTTGAAGTTTTGCTAAGCCAACAACGTGAAGAAAGCGTCACAGTAGATACAAGCAACACACATCAAAGTTGCTGGTGAACGCAGCAGGCCAGGCAGCATCTCTAGGAAGAGGCGCAGTCGACGTTTCAGGCCGAGACCCTTCGTCAGGACTAACTGAAGGAAGAGTGAGTAAGGGATTTGAAAGCTGGAGGGGGAGGGGGAGATGCAAAATGATAGGAGAAGACAGGAGGGGGAGGGATGGAGCCAAGAGCTGGACAGGTGATTGGCAAAAGGGGATACGAGAGGATCATGGGACAGGAGGTCCGGGAAGAAAGACGGGGGGGGGGTGACCCAGAGGATGGGCAAGAGGTATATTCAGAGGGACAGAGGGAGAAAAAGGAGAGTGAGAGAAAGAATGTGTGCATAAAAATGAGTAACAGCTGGGGTACGAGGAGGAGGTGGGGCCTAGCGGAAGTTAGAGAAGTCGATGTTCATGCCATCAGGTTGGAGGCTACCCAGACGGAATATAAGGTGTTGTTCCTCCAACCTGAGTGTGGCTTCATCTTTAGAGTAGAGGAGGCCGTGGATAGACATGTCAGAATGGGAATGGGATGTGGAATTAAAATGTGTGGCCACTGGGATACACAGTAGATACAAGTTCGCTGTTGACTTCTATAAATAGTCTTTGTGTTCATTTAGAAGAAAGGTTTCCTGAAGATGAGGTACAAGAATGGTCAGCTTTTGATTTCTCCACAATTGCAGATCGTGACTTCACATTTAGCGATGAAAAAGTTAATGCCTTATGTCTAAAATATCATGATTTTCTAGCAGAAAATACTGTAATAGACGGTTTAATGATTTCAAATTTTCCGTCCAAGAAAAAATTAAATCCAAACTTATTTCAAACTTTGCTCAAATGGTGGCATTTGTACTTCAAAATGAACAGTTTTGCGACCTTGCACAGTTGATGGACATTGGGGGAACCTTTCTTGCGTCAAGTGCGGACTGTGAGCGAGGTTTTGGCCTAATAAATCAACTCAAAAACAAGCTGAGAAACCGTTTAGGTGAATGTTATTTGGATATGTTAATGAGAATCAAAAACTATCAATTGGATGAAAGTTCTATTAATCTAGACAGAGTTTACAAAGAATGGGTAAATGCCAAAGACAGGAGAGAGAAAAAATAACTGACTTGACTTAAATATGTATGTAATTTTGTTGTTATTCTGTGCAGTTTTATGTCAAGTATTTTGTAAACCTACATAAACTGTCTCATGTGTGCATTCAGTGCACACATACTTCTGTCACAGGAAAAAAACTTGCACAACATAAGATTTTTGCACACACTACTAAAAATTAGAGGGAATATTGCTCACAACAGTGGCCATCTGTCAGTTTCTACAGAGGCTGCCTGAGTCACTGAGTTCCCCTAACATTTTGCAGTTTGCAGTGAGGGATGGGCAGTGGGAAGGGGGAAATGGAGAGGGTCATCCCTGGTCTAAGTGGTGTGGTGCCTTCTCCAGAAGAACAGCTTGAGAACCTACCCCCTGCAGACAATATCCAACCCTGACCAACAGCCCGGCCCTGGCACACATTTCCTCCAGAGGGCACAGCCTTGGAATAGGACTTCGCTTTAGAACAGGGATGAGGAGGAATTTTCTTAAGCCAGAGGGTGGTGAATCTGTGGAATTCATTGCCACAGATGGTTGTGGAGGCCATGTCATTGGGTGTATTTAAAGTACAGTTCTTGATTAGTAAGGTTACAGTGAGAAGACAGGAGAATGGGGTTGAGAGGGATATAGTCTTTTCCCCAGGGAGGGTGTGCTCAAAATATGAGGGCACCAGTTTAATTTCAGAGATGGGAGATTTAAAAGGAACATCGGGGGCAGCTTCTTCACACAAAGGGTGGTACGTATTTGAAATGGGCTGCCAGAGATAGTCATTGAAGCAGACACATTAGCAATGTTTAAAGGCCATCTAGAGAAGACCATGAATAGGAAAGGTTCTGACCAAACACAAGGAGGTGCAACTAACTGAGCAATACACTCGGCAAGGCTGAGATGGGCCTATCTGCACAGTATAAGAATCTGGGACTGTGACTATGAATCAGCCATGATGAAATGGTGGAGCATGCTCAATGGGCCAAGTGGCCTCACTCTGCTGCACGGCTTATGATACTTTCCGAACCGACGGCTCCTTCGATCTTCTGGAAGAGTGGGAAGAGCTCCTGCTGTTCCGGAGGAGGTAACGTGGAGAGCTCCCAATAGATAGCAGAAGAGGCAACTGCAATATCATGTTGATTATACTTTATTTCCAGATGTTTATTTATAGTATTGCACTCTCTCTCTCTCTCTCTCTCTCACACACATACATATATTATATATATATTTATATATATATATATAAGCAATCCATTCGTTTGCTCTATACACAGGTTTAACACAGACACACGTCTCGTTGGGCACAGACCAGAAGCCGCGGCTAATAATTGCCAAGTAATAAGAGACAGCGTCTAAAATACCAGATACATTCAGTAGCAAATAGTAGGCTTCAGTACAAAGTGCAAGTTACTTCGATTTTTAAAACAAACTTTTAAAAAAATAAAAGGAACAGATGGAAGTTATTCAACTACGGTCTATTTCTGCACGCACGGAAGGCTAGATAGGTGACGATTAGGTGATCCAGTAGTCACTCTTGTTGTGTTCTTGGTGTCCGTGGACACTTTCAATCCTGGGGGCAGCTATCCCTAGCAAGTGCACGTATGGAAGTTGCCTCCCTCCCTCAGTACACCCCTTCCACGGTGTGACTCTCCCTCAGTACCACCCCTCCCAGTGTGACTCTCCCTCAGTACCACCCCTCCCTCAGTATCGCCCCTCCCTCAGTACCACCCCTCCCACAGTGTGACTCTCCCTCAGTACCACCCCTCCCACAGTGTAACTCTCCCTCAGTACCGCCCCTCCCAGTGTGACTCTCCCTCAGTACAGCCCCTTTCACAGTGACCCACCCTCAGTACCACCCCTCCCTCAGTACAGCCCCTCCCACAGTGTGACCCTCCCTCAGTGCCACCCCTCCCACAGTGACCCTCCCTCAGTGCCACCCCTCCCACAGTGTGACCCTCCCTCAGTACCACCCCCCCCACAGCGTAACCCACCATCAATACCATTCCTCCCACAGCGTGACTCTCCCTCAGTACCACCCCTCCCACAGTGTGACCCTCCCTCAGTACCACCCCTCCCACAGTGTGACCCACCCTCAGTACCACCCCTCCCTCAGTGGGTACATCAGAGCGGTCAATTCAAGTAGAGTTCAAAAAGTGACCCCATAAGACTTAATCAGTCTAGAATAACCAGTGTCCATGGGTTTCAGGCTGGAAACTAACTGATGGTTTGGGAGGGGTAATCTATAGTTTACCAGATAACTGAGAAGCTGGGAATCAGTTAGGGCTGGGATCTAATCGACAGGTTCACGGTTGTAACTATTGAATAATAGATACCTGGGCAAGAAGCATGGACCCTAATGAACCCCACAAAGCGGACAGGTAGGGCTCCATCATAAAAAACTATTGGAAAGTTCATTCAGTGAAGTTTCTGAAAGTACTGAGTTCAGGAGTTACTGATGGAAATTCCTGTTCTGTACATTCCAGTAGAAAAATTTTCATTCAGACACAGAGTGAAGCTCCCTCCACACTGTCCCATCACACACTCCTGGGGTCAGACACAGAGTGAAGCTCCCTCCACACCATCCCATCACACACTCCTGGGGTCAGACACAGAGTGAGACTCCCTTTAAATAGTCCATCACACACTCCTGGGTCAGACACTGAGCGAATCTCCCTCCACACTGTCTCGTCACACACTTTCAGGATCAGACAGAGTGAAACTCCCTCCACAGTGTCCCAATACACACTCCCGGGGTCAGGCACAGAGTGAAACTGTTTGGTATACTCTGCACCACCCCATCAAACCTCTCCCAGGATTCAGCTCTGAGGAAGTCTCTGTCTAGTTGATCCTAAGAATTTATTTCCACCTGTTCCCTGCCCCACTCTGGAGACCCATCCTTAGCTGCTAGCCTGGCCCGTGGTGACAGGGAGTAGAGGGATAACCAGCAGATTCTCTGGGTCAGAAGGTGAGGAGGTTGTTATGGAGTGAACATGGCCTGGCTTCTAATCCGAAACTCGGATCAACCACACAGGGAAATGGCCGCACCTGTACCACAACCCTTTGGAAACATTTACTGAAATGGTATCGGAATCGATCATTCAAAGGGGCATGCTCGATGGACAGCAGGAGCCTGTGCACAGACTGCATTCAAACTGGCTTCCCCCTGTCCAGCCAACAGAGCATCCAACGATTGGACACTCATAAAGTGCTTCATTGAAACATGGCGACATGGCTGGGATGAGGGGTTCCAAGTGGAGTCTCTCCTCTAGTCCTCCCAATTAATGGCAGAACACCGGGGTAGGATCACTGTGTTAACATTGGGCGGGGAGGGGCTTGGACAGGAGTCTTATTGGGTAGCATCAGGTTCCCCTTCCCAATATCCCCCAGTAGCACTTCCCTCTAACTGCTCACCCACCCATCCAGCCCCAGGGAAATGGGGACACCTCCTTTCCTGAAACAGGCACAGCCATCAGCAGAGCAGCACATTTTAGCAATAAATCACTACTATCACAGCCAATCTCTAATAGTGCAGTGACTCTAAACTACAAAAATAAACTCTTAATCATCTTTGTATATACAAAAATAAAAAAAATCTTTAACCCATCCTCTGTATACGTTACGTTCCTATCCTGCATGGACCCATGTACTCACTCCCTTACAGCTGGTCTGTTAACATTTCTACCGTTTATTTACATTCCTACCCAGTTTGTTTACATTCCTACCCAGTTTGTTTACGTTTCTACCCCATTTGTTTACGTTCCTACCCTATTTGTTTACATTTCTACCCAGCTTGTTTACACTCCTACCCTGATGGTTCATGTTTCTACCGATTGTTTACATTCCTACCCCATTTGTTTATGTTCCTACCCAGTTTGTTTATGTTCAAACCCCATTTGTTTACATTTCTACCCTGTCTGTTTACGTTCCTACCCCGTTTGTTTACATTCCTACCCTATTTGTTTATGCTCATAACCCATTTGTTTACATTCCTACCCTATTTGTTTACGTCCCTACCCAATTTGTTTACAATCCTATCCAGTTTCTTTATGCTTCTACCCAGTGTTTATGTTCCTACCTCATTTGTTTACATTCCTACCCCATTTGTTTACATTTCTACCGTTTATTTACATTCCTACCCCATTTTGTGTACATTTCTACCCTGCTTATGTATGTTTCTACCCCATTTGTTTACTTTCCTACCCCATTTGTTTATTTTTCTACTCAGTTTATGTTCCTACCCCATTTGTTTACATTTCTACCGCATTTGTTTACTTTTCTACTTCATTTGTTTATGTTCCTACCCAGTTTGTTTACGTTCCTACCCAGTTTGTTTACGTTCCTACCTCATTTGTTTATGTTCCTACCCAATTTGTTTACAATCCTACCCAGTGTTTATGTTCCTACCTCATTTGTTTACATTCCTACCCCATTTGTTTACATTTCTACCCTGTTTATTTACATTCCTACCCCATTTTGTGTACATTTCTACCCTGCTTATGTATGTTTCCACCCCATTTGTTTACTTTCCTACCCCATTTGTTTATTTTTCTACCCAGTTTATGTTCCTACCCCATTTGTTTACTTTGCTACTTCATTTGTTTACGTTCCTACCCAGTTTGTTTACGTTCCTGCCCCGTTTGTTTACGTTCCTGCCCCATTTGTGTATGTTTCTACCCAGTTTGTTTACATTTCTACCCCATTTGTTTACGTTTCTACCCCACATGGACCCACATACTCTCTTCCTTACAGCCAGTTTGTTGCTGCAATTTCTTTCACTTACGCAATAAAAAGAGCAACACCTCATGTTCCATCTGGGTAACCTCCAACCTGATGGCATTAACATTGATTTCTCTAATTTCTCTCCCTTCCCCTTCTCTCTTTTTTACCGTTCGTCCATCTGGCTCCCCTCTTCCTTCCCTTTCTCCCATGGTCCACTCCCTTCTCCTATCAGATTCCTTCTTCTTCAGCCCTTGTCCTCTTCCTCCTATCCCCTCCCAGCTTCTTACTTCATCCGCCCTCCTGCACCCACCCACCTGGTCTCAATTATCACCTGCCAGCTTGTGCTTCTTCCCCCTCTCCCCACCTTCTTATTCTGCTTTCTACCCACTTCTATTTCAGTCCTGCAGAAGGGTGTTGGCCAGGAACATTAACTGCTTATTCCCCTCCATAGATGCTGCCTGACCTGATGAGTTCCTCCAGCATTTTGTGAGTTTTCTAGCATCTGCAAAATATCTTGTGTTTATGACAAGAATTCAATCAACTTCTGGACTGCTGTGTGTACAATTGCCCTCATCGGGCTTTCTATGGTCATTTTATGAATTATATTACCTCATATTAGACCATCAGCCAGGGCTGGTAGGTCAGTAACCCAATTGCTTCCTAAGTTAGATCTGCACCTCCTCCAGACAGTGTGTTTCCTCCACTCCTCCCTAATTCCCTACCCCTCCATTCCTTTAGCCTCCAAAGAATAATCATTCTGATCCTTTAATAAAGGATCCCAGTCCCAGGATAAAGGGGCTTTAGAATGGAGTTGAAGAAGAATTTCTCCAGCCAGAGGACAGTGTGAATCTATGGAATTAATTGCCACTGACAGTGGAGCCCCAGTCATTGGGTGTATTTAAGGCAGAGATTGAAAGGTTCTTGATTGCTAAGGGGCTTAAGGATTACAGGGAGAAGGGGCTTGGGAAAAACAGCCCAAGATGGTGGAGCAGCCTTCAAAGGGTGAATGATCAAATTCCACTCCAAGAGCTGAGAAGTGGCAGATGGAGTTCAACCTGGAAAAGTGTGAAGAGATTCACACTGGAGCATCAAACTTGAAGGCAGAGTACAGGGGCAGGGTGGCTTCATTAGATAGGGAATTGAGTTCGGAGTCACAAGTAATGTTGCAGTTCTGTAAAACTTAGACCACACCTAGAGTAGTCCACTTCTGGTTGCCTCACTATAGGAAGGCTGTAATATAGACCATAGCACAACACAGGCCCTTCAGGAAGATCAATCTCACCCTTCCCTCCCCCATTTTTCTACCATCCATGTACCTATCTAAGAGTTACTGAAACTTTCCTAATGTATCTGCTACGTGGATCTGATATATAGATGTGGAAGTTTTAGAGAAGGTGCAGAGAAGATTTACCAGGACGCTGCCTGGCTGAGAGACCATGACTTATGAGGATAGGTTGAGTGAGCTAGGGCTTTTTTCTCTGGAGCGAAGGAGGATGAGAGGTGACGTGAGAGATGTGTACAGATGATAAGAGTCATAGTCGGGGCAGAAATATCTAACACCAGAGGGCATAATTTTAAGGTGATTTTAGGAAAGTATCAGGGAGATGACAGAAGTAGTTTTTTTTACACAGAGATAGGTGGGTGTGTAGAATGAAATCTATGAGATGAGGAAATCTACCAACCTCTGCTGAAGCATGTTCCCCAGAAAACCTACAAGGTGTGTGGTCATCTGGCTGAGTACCTGCTACTTGGTACCAGGTTTACAATGAGAGCTTTCACCCGCTGGGTTAGATAGAGAAACTGGGGCTGTTCTTGGAGTACAGGAGGCAGCAGGTAGGAATCTGCTTGGAGTGCACAGGATCTCGGGAGGTGGGGTGATTAGGAAAGGTACGGCTAGGGGTGCATTTTTCCCGTTGGTTTGTGGAGTATGGCTCAGAGTCCAGGAGCAAAGGGGTGGAGGAGAGGGGGCAAGCAAGAATCTTGTTCTCATTTTACAGAAGGTGAGGTGCACCCAGGGACTGATGGTTGGCAAAGGTGGTGGAATACAATCACATCAGGCAGTCACATCGTATTTGGAAAAGGATTTACAAGGCTGTGGGGAGCGGGGATATGTGTGTGTGTGTGTGTGTATGTGTATAGGTGTGTGGAGAGTGTGTGTGTGCTTATGTGAGAGAGTGTGTGTGTGTGAGTGTGTCTGTGCATGCGACAGTGTGTGCAAGCACTTACAACTGCATGCATGTGACATGCATTTGGTGTGTGTGCTTGTATGTGTGTGTGTTGAGTATGCGACCAGGCACCTGTGCATATGTGTGTTTCTCTGTGTGCACGTGTGTATCTGACAGGCTGTGTCATGTAGTATGAGTATCTCTGAATGCATAGTATGTGTGTGTCCCAATGTGCAAATCTATGAGTGTGTGCAAGCACTTATATGTGCAGACATGTGCACGCGTGCATGTCTGTGTGTGTGCACGTGCATGTGTGTGTGTGTATGCGCGTGCATGTGTGCACATGCATGTGTGTGTTTGTATATGTACGTATGTGTGTGCACATGCATGTGTGTGTTTGTATATGTACGTATGTGTGTGCATGTGTGCGTGCGCATATGTGTATGTATGTGTGTATTTGAATGTGTGTCTGTGCACATGACAGTTTCTCTGATCAACATATAGAAGTCCCAATTAGAAAGCGTGTGATTCAGGATCTCCTATCCCCTCCTATTAGGGAACAAGAAGGGCAGGTGCCAGGGGAACACTTTGTATCTAGAGATCATAATTGCATTATTTCCAAGATAATTATGAAAAAGATAGGTCTGGTCCTCAAACTGAGATTCTAAGTTGGAGGAACACCGATTTTGATGATATCAGAAAGGACAGCATCAAAGTTGGTATCCTTCCACCAGTGGATTGGGGCAGGTTGTTTTCTGGCAAAGGGATACTTGGTAAGTAAGAGTCATTCAAAAGTGAAATAGTGAAAGTACAGAGTTTTCATGTCCCTGTCAGAATAAGCCAAAGCTAACAGGTTTAGGAAAATATCCCTGGAAAACTTTCATGTGCTCTCTTCAGGCAAGTTGTGTTAAATAAATCCACAGGGCCTGACAAGGTGGCCCGAAATCACAGGGACCCTGGCAAAGAGATTTCAAACCTCCTTAGCCACTTGAGGGGTGGCCAAGGACTGGAGGGTAGTCAGTGCTCTTCCTTTGTTTAAGAATAAGCTGGGAAATTATAGGCTAATGAGCCTTGTGTCAGTAGGGTAAAATATTGGAAGGTTTTGTAAGAAACCGGGTATATATATATTTGGAGAGACAGGGACTTATTAGGGATAGTCATCATGGCTTTGTGTGTGGTAGGTTATGCCTAACTAATCTTCTAGAGATTTTTGAGGTGGTTACCGGAAATGATGAAGGCAGTGCATGCGTCTTCAAGGACGAGGTCTTGCATGGGAGGTTGGTCAAGATGGCTCAGTCACTCGGCGTTCAAGATGAGATAGTAAATTGGATTAACGTTGGGTTATCAGAAGAAACCGGAGAGTGGTTTGCCTCTCTAACTGGTGTGCCATGGGGATTGGGGCTGGGTCCTTTGTTGTTTGTCATCTATATCGATGATCTGGATGATAACGTGGTTAACTGGATCAGCAAATTTGCGGATGACACCAAGATTGAGGGTGTAGTGGAGAGTGAGGAAGACTATCTGAGCTGGCAGTGGGATCTGCACCAGATGGAAAAATGGGCTGAGAAATGGCTGAAGGAATTTAATGTAGACAAGTGTGAGATGTTGCACTTTGAGAGGACTAACCAGGGTAGGTCTTACACAGTGAATGGTAGGACACTGAGGAGTGCAGGAGAACAGAGGGATTGGGAATGTAGATCCACAATTCATTGAAAGTGATGTCACTTTCAAAATAGGGTCACAAAGAGAATTTTAGACATATTGGCCTTCATAAATCAAAGTATTGAGTACAGGATTTGGGATGTTACATTTAAGTTGTATAAGACATTGATGAGGTCTAATTTGGAGTACTGTGTGCAGTTCTGGTCACATACCTACAGGAAAGAGATCAATGAGATTGAAAGAGTGCAGAGAAAAATTGGAAGGACATTGTTGGGACACGAGGACCTGAGTTTTCGGGTAAGTTTGAATCAGTTCGGACTTTATTCCCTGCAGTGTAGGAGAATGAGGGGAGATTTGATAGAGGTATACAAAATTATTAGGGATAAATACAAACTTGTTTTTGCTAGTGAGGTTGGGTGAGATCAAAACTAGAGGTCATGGGTTAAGGGTGAAAGGTGAAATGTTTAAAAGGAACCTGAACGGGAACGTCTCCACTCAGTGTGGAACAAGTTGTTAGTGAAAGTGGTGGATGTGAGTTCGATTTCAACATTTAAGAGGAGTTTGGATAGGTAGATGGATGGGTGGAATATGGAGCACTATGGTCTGGGTGTAGGTCGATGGAAGTAGGCAGAATAACACTTTGGAATGGACTAGACGGGTCGAAAGGCCTGTTTCTGTGCTGTAGGGTTCCATGAGTCCATCTGCATTTCTGGGAATGGGTAGGTCTGCCCATGTGGATTTCTCTGTGGGCATTCAATTGTATACAGCTGTGTGTCAGTCTGCAACTTCATATCTGACAGTGTCACAATGTGTGAGTGCCTCTGAATTTGGGGTATGTGTGTCTGTGAGAGATCATTTGCCAGTGAGGGTCACTCTGTGTGTGTGTGTGTGTGTGTGACCACCCCCCCCCAGGGTCTGTGTGTGTGTGTAGGACCGTCCCCCAGTGAGGGTCAGTGTGTGTGTGGGACCGTCCCCCAGTGAGGGTCAGTGTGTGTGTGTAGGACCGTCCCCCAGTGAGGGTCAGTGTGTGGGTGGGACCGTCCCCCAGTGAGGGTCAGTGTGTATGTGTAGGACCGTCCCCCAGTGAGGGTCAGTGTGTGTGTGTGTAGGACCGTCCCCCAGTGAAGGTCAGTGTGTGGGTGGGACCGTCCCCCAGTGAGGGTCAGTGTGTGTGTAGGACCGTCCCCCAGTGAGGGTCAGTGTGTGTGTGTGTAGGACCGTCCCCCAGTGAAGGTCAGTGTGTGTGTGTAGGAACCGTCCCCCAGTGAGGGTCAGTGTGTGGGTGGGACCGTCCCCCAGTGAGGGTCAGTGTGTGTGTGGGACCGTCCCCCAGTGAGGGTCAGTGTGTGTGTGTAGGACCGTCCCCCAGTGAGGGTCAGTGTGTGGGTGGGACCGTCCCCCAGTGAGGGTCAGTGTGTGTGTGGGACCGTCCCCCAGTGAGGGTCAGTGTGTGTGTGTAGGACCGTCCCCCAGTGAGGGTCAGTGTGTGGGTGGGACCGTCCCCCAGTGAGGGCCAGTGTGTGTGTGGGACCATCCCCCAGTGAGGGTCAGTGTGTGTGTGTAGGACCGTCCCCCAGTGAGGGTCAGTGAGTGTTGGGACTGTCTCCAGTGACAGTCAGTGTGTGTGGGACCATCAGTTCCTGTGTGTATGTGTGTGTGTGTCTGTCTGTTTGTAAATGTGTCTCTGTGTGTCTGTGTTTGTGTATGTGTGCATGTCTTGTGAGTGTGTCTGTGTGTGTGATTGTGCCTGGATCTGTATCCATGTGTGGGTGTGTCTGTGTCCGTGTGATTCACAAAATGTTACAGGGAAAGTCATTAACAGTAGGGAGACGGCAGAGGGAGTCTCTGAGCAGGGAGGAGAGAGCGTTATGCAATGACTGGGATGAGAGGGCAAGAAATGGGTGGCAATAAAGAAATCATGTAAAAAAACGCAGAGTATAAGGACCAGAAGCAGGGTTTACAGAGACATGAGGGATGTAGGGGCTGGTGAGGGTTACAGAGATAGGGAGGGGTGTAGGGGCTGGTGAGGTTTACAGAGATGGGGAAGGGTTTATGCACTGGAGGGGATTACAGAGATGGGGAGGGGTGTAGGGACAGGACTGGGTTACAGAGATGGGGAGGGGTGTAGGGACTGGTGGGGTTTACAGAGATGGGGAGGGGTGTAGGGACTGGTGGGGGTTACAGAGATGGGGAGGGGTGTAGGGACTGGTGGGGTTTACAGAGATGGGGAGGGGTGTATGGACTGGAGGGGATTACAGAGATGGGGAGGGGTGTATGGACTGGAGGGGGTTACAGAGATGGGGCGGGGTGTATGGACTGGTGGGGGTTACAGAGATGGGGAGGGGTGTAGGGACTGGACTGGGTTACAGAGATGGGGAGGGGTGTAGGGACTGGAGGGAGTTACAGAGATGGGGAGGGGTGTAGGGACTGGTGGGGGTTACAGAGATGGGGAGGGGTGTAGGGACTGGTGGGGTTTACAGAGATGGGGATGGGTGTATGGACTGGAGGGATTTACAGAGATGGGGAGGGGTGTATGGAGTGGTGGGGTTACAGAGATGGGGAGGGGTGTAGGGATGGGACTGGGTTCAGAGATGGGGAGGGGTGTAAGGATTGGACTGGGTTACAGAGATGGGGAGGGGTGTATGGGCTGGAGGGGTTACAGGGATGGGGAGGGGTGTAGCGACTGGAGGGGGTTACAGAGACGGGGAGGGGTGTATGGATTGGACTGGGTTACAGAGATGGGGAGTGTTGTATGGATTGGTGGGGGTTACAGAGATGGGGAGGGGTGTATGGATTGGTGGGGGTTTCAGAAATGGGGAGGAATGTATGGGCTGGAGGGGTTTACAGAAATGGGGAGGGGTGTAGGGACTGGAGGGGGCTACAGAGATGGGGAGGGGTGTATAGAATGGTGGGGGTTACAGAGATAGGGAGGGTGTATGGGCTGGAGGGGTTTACAGAAATGGGGAGGGGTGTAGGGACTGGAGGGGGCTACAGAGATGGGGAGGGGTGTATAGAATGGTGGGGGTTACAGAGATAGGGAGGAGTGTATGGGCTGGAGGGGTTTACAGAAATGGGGAGGGGTGTAGGGACTGGAGGGGGCTACAGAGATGGGGAGGGGTGTATAGAATGGTGGGGTTTACAGAGATGGGGAGGTGTGTAGGTGCCAGAGGGGGTTACAGAGATGGGGAGGGGTGTAGGGGCTGGTGGGGTTTACAGAGATGGGGAGGGGTGTATGGATTTGGACTGGGTTACAGAGATGAGGAGGGGTGTAGGAACGGGAGTGGGTGTGGTAATTGACCGTTCCAGGTTTCTGTCCAACCAGGAACAGCCCCTGATGTCTCCTGTGGCCTTGTTCTGACAATGGTTCAGGAAATGTTCACTCCACACCCCACAGCCTGCTGTGCCCATCTCCCCCACACCCCACAGACAGGTGTGCCCATCTCCCCCACTCCCCCACAGCCGGCTGTGCCCGTCTCCCCCACACCCCACAGACAGGTGGGAAAGGGAGATCAGGCTGCTCCCAGCCAGCCACTGAACTCTCACCTCTCGGAATTGCCTGTACTTTCCTGCCTGCTCAGGCCACTGTGCCTCTGGAAGAAAGAGCCAGTGTTTTCTGTGGCACCCTTGGTCAAGCAGGGCACTTTGACGTGATCCACAGGAGGTGCCAGCGTTGGGTAGTGGACAGGAAGGGTGTCTCTGGGAGTGGGGTATGCATGGTTGTGAGGTTGAGTGTGGTGTGGGGGTATGGGGGTATGGGGATGTGGGGGTGTGTGGGGTGTCAGGGATAAGTGGGGGTGTGGGGGATGTAGCAGGTGTGTGGGGTGTGGCAGACGTGTGTGTTGGGAGTGTGGGGGATGTTGTGGATGTGGGGTATATGGAGTTGTCAGGGGTTGTGGGGGTGTGTGGGGTGGGGGGGGGTGAAACAAACAGAGAGGAGTCAGCAGTGTAGGTGGACAGATGGTGAGAGACAATCCCCAATCTTCTCAACAGCATTTAACGTGTCTTTATAAGAACTTTAGGAGTTTAAACTAAGAGCAGGAAAAGTATTACGAGAGGGTAATGTGCAGCTGGGGCTAGCACTGGCCAGATGGGCTGAAGGGTTCCCTTTCTGTGCTGTGTCTCCTTCCAAGTATTGAAGGCCTAGATAGAGCACCTGCAGAGAGGATGTTTCTCCTAGTGGAAAAGTCTAAAATGAGAGGCCATAGCCTCAGAGTAGGATGTCCCTTTGGAACAGAAATGAGGACGAATTTCTTTAGCTAGAGGGAGTGAATCTGTGGAAGTGATTGCCACAGGCAGCTGTGGAGTCTAAGGTTTATTGGTTATATTTAAAGTAGGGTTTGATAGGTTCTTGATTAGAAAGGACATCAGATTACCGGGAGAAGGCAGGAGAATGGGGTTGAAAGGGAAAATAAATCAGCCATGATGGAATGGCAGAACAGACTTGATGGGCTGAATGGCCTATTTCACCTCCTATCTCTTATGGTTTTATGGTTTCCAGACTACCCTCAATCCCTAAATTCAAAGGACATCCTCACCATTTTAATCTAATGTTTCCTGTTCACTGAGGTTGGTCTCAGCAGGAGTCCTCCCCCCATTCACATCCTCAGAGCGGAGTGAAGGTGTCTATCCCGATCAGGGCAGAAGAGCCCACACCTCCCCCTTCTCCACAGCTGCTGTTTTCAATGATAAACACACCTCACTCACCCACAGCCAGGCCCGCTGTCACCCAGACACTGGAGTGGGGTAGTCCCCACCCAGCTGCAGGTTGGAGATGGGAAGAGGAGGGTGAAGGGCACCAAGTGCCACTCATGAGATCCACTCTGAGGTAAACAATCTCTCACGCTTGCTTCCTACTCTCTGAGCTCTTAGATGTTCCTCAAGACCAATTCACCTGGAATTCATCAGGCAGAGTCTCTGCTCCGTACCAGCCTCTTACCAATAGCTTCTTCCAACCCAACCCTGTGTCCAGCTTCCCAAACCCATTCTCTCCTATCAACAAATTCCCTGCAGTTAAAACGTCTCAAGGCACTCTGCAGGAATCCTTCTCAGATACGAGCAAGGAGAGGCTTGGGTTGGCTGACTAGTTAGAGGTTGGAGGGGTGGGGTTGCTGTGATGAGAGAGGGAGAGAGATCTGGAAGATCAAAGGAAACTGGAATATGGAATAAAAAGTTGGAAAGGCTCTGAAACCTGGAGGGTGAGACATTTCTCTACACAGAGGCTGCCTGGCCTGTTGAATGTTACAAGTTTTGGTTTGTTCGTCCCTGGAGGGGCGTGAAGTTTAGGGAGAGGATTTTGAGGCTCAGGGCTCAGGTGGCTGAAGGCACATTTCGGTTGGGAATGAGGGAATGTTGCTGAAGAAGTTGGAACTGGAGGAGCTCAGAGGGACGTGGAGGTGGGTGATCGGGGAGGGCTGAGGAAAGCTATCAGGAGGTGCAGTTAGGGGGCGGGGGAATAGGCTCCTTGTTTCCCCAGCACTTCATGAATTCCTTTGCCAGAAGGTGGTGAATCTGTGGAATTCATTGCCACAGACAGCTGTGGAGGCCAAGTCATTGAGTGGAAGTTAATCAGTTCTTGATTAGTCAGTGTTAAAGGTTACAGGGAGAAGGCAGGAGAATGGGGTTGAGAGGGATAATAAATCGGTCTCAATGGAGCAGACTCGATGGGCTGAATGGTCTAATTCTGCTCCTATGTCTTATAGACTAATTAGGTTTAGGGGTGATAAAATTGGGTCAAGGGTGTGAGCAGACCTGAGGGAGGTCACTATCTAAGAGCTAGTGTACGAAGGAGTGGAGATTGAGAGGGTGAAGGGTGAGGATATGGGAAATCAGGAACCTCAGAGAGATGGAGAACATTGAGTGGCTGCATATGAAGCAATGTTGTATTGGTCAAACAAGACCCTTTGGGGCACTACTGTCAACAGTGTTAGTTCTGAGTGTAGAGGGGGGTCCAAATGAATGTTCACATCTCTCATCCAGCCTCAGAGTTGGAAGAGGTAGGACAGGACTCTTTCTCCTTGCCCCACCCCCCAGCTTCAGGAATGGGGTCCACCTCTGCTTCAACCCAGAGACTGACTTCCATGTCCAGAGCTGACTGTTTCTCAGCTTCTGTGTAGCAGGAGCCATTTTGTGCATAGTAAGCTCCCACGATAGCCAGCTAACCTGGGGGGTTGTTGAGGAAGACGGGAGGATGGATGATCTTGGGGTTGGAGGGGGGTTATAAGAAGAGAATACAGAATGGGGCCAAGAGGGGCTGGCATGGAGAAGAGACATCAACATTGGAAGGGGCCAAATAGCCTCTTCTCTGTGCTATGGCATTTTATGGAATGTCTCTGGCCTTGAGAGATGCTGATTCATGAATAGGACATACCAAGTGCTGGAACCTGAGGCAAAAAATAAACTACTGGAAGAACTCAGAGGGTCAGGTAGCATCTGTGGAGGGAAATGGAAGGTTGACATTTTGGGTTGAAACCCTTCATCTGACCCAAATAAAAGGTCTCGGCCTAAAACGCTGGCTCCATTTCACAAGGTTGTACTTGTCTGGATTTTAAGAGATTGGTCCCTGGAGGCAGGTGCAGGCCTGGCAGGCAGTCTTCCTATGAAATGCTTTGGATTCAATAAGGAGGTGCTGAGGTCCAATCCTATGTCAAAGTCAGTCGCCGTGGGCAACTGGCCCTCACTCCCAAGTGGGGAGGCTTTCTGGAGATGGAATGGGAGACATTGGGCCTGCCCCTTGTAGGATCATGGATAGACTGCTCTGGGCCACAGCTGGAAGGTTCAGACTTGACAGAGGGGTTTTGCAGGAAGGTTTGGGGGGGGAGGGGTGACCCCAATATGCCTGTCACTAATACCACTCCTCCCACACCACCTCTCAGGGAGGAAGAGCAGGGTTATTGGAACAAATTAAATTGGTCTTCAAAGTGCAAACAGGTTGCCTCAGGCCTGGCCTGGGGGCTGGAGAGAGAGAGGACACAACCAGATCTCTTTGGCAGGTGACCACAGGCAGGGCCATGGATGTCAGAAAATTGCCCTGTGAACGCTCAGCTTAACCAACGTGCACCATAAAATCAGGTCAATGAACCCTGTACCTCAGCCAGTGACCCTGTAACCTCGGCCAGTGACCCTGTAACCTCAGGTCAGTGATTCCATAACCTTGGCCAGTAACCCCATAGCCTTGGCAATCAACCCTGTAACCTCAGGGCAACAACCCCAAAGCCTTGGCCAGCGACTGTGAAACCTCAGCTGGTCTAGCTCCATAATTTTCAGCGAGATTGCCCAGGATCTTGAGCAAGCCGGGCCCCTGACCTGTCCACCGCCCCTGCACAGCGCAATACCTGGAACACGAAGTTCAATGTGCCCCCCCACTCCACTGTGCCCCTGGCCACGACCCGAGGGGAGAGGTGGATGGGAGGAAAGTGGAGGTGAGATGGAAGGGAGGGGGAATGGACAAGGGCAGAAAGGAGGGAAGAGAGGTAGAGTGAGAGGGAGAGAGGGGAGGAAGGGAGGGCGAGGACCAGAGCAAGGGGGAAGAGAGGAGGGGGGAGAGTAGGAGGGAGGGGGAGGGGGAGAATGAATGGAAAGAAGGGGAGGACGGAGTAGAGACCAGGCAAGGAGGCTGGAGGAGAGAGGGCAATGGAGGGGTGGCGAGCAGCCTCAGTACATGGGGCCAGCCTGGTCCCCGGCCAGTACCTGCCGCCCGGCCTCATCGTGATTGCTGCCTGTGCTGCTGGCGCCAAGGGGCAGCGGGATCGTTAGCGGGAGCGGCGGGGCCTGGGGCAGGGGGTGAGCCTGCTCGCGGCAGGGGCTCGGGTAGATGAACATCCGGTGCAGGAGGGGCAGTCGCTGGGCCTTATGGTCGATCACCATGTCCAGGGCCACGGGCAGGGGCGGTCCCGGGCCCAGGCCGTAGGCGCCGGCCAGCAGCGGGTGCCTGCCACACACCAACGGGCACGGCTCCGGGTACAGGCCGCCCTCCCCCTCCACCGCATCAGCTCCTGTGAAGTGCAGAGTGCTGGCTTGTAGGTCCAGTACCTCGTGCCGGAGCCCAGGCTGGGAGCGGCCACTGCCCACAGTCACCAGCGGCAGTGGGAATTCCTGCACCGGGTAATCCGGCTGGCTGGGACGGCCATGACCTTCGAAGGCCGCCGACCCTTCCTCATCCACCTGCTGGGACGCAGCCTCTGGTTCATCGAGCCCAAAGACTCCCTCCCCACCTCTCGAGAGTAGCTCTGTCTCCGCCTCCTGGACCGCGGTGATGGCCGACGGCTCCTCCTCAGGCGGGGAGGGGTCGCTGATCGCCCGGGACGATGCTTCCGGTGCTCCAGCATACGGCATCCTTGCCTGCAGTGGGGCAGCAGCGGTAGGGTAGGGTTGGGCTTCTGGGGAACTGGGGCCTGGGGTCTCCCCTCCCCCCATGGCCTGCGAGTCACTGTAGGCCACACTCTGATTCCAGCCTGGCCTTGCCTCACTCTCTTCCTCCTCTTCCTCCACCTCGGACTGGAGTTCAAGGTACTGGCCGGTCCCCTCCCCTGGAACCTCCCCTGGTCTGGTCCTGGGCCCGGGCCTGCCCCCACCCACCCCCTCATGCCCTCCTCCAGCCCCCAGCTGCAGGCCACTCATCCCAACCTGTTGGCGCCTTCGCTGCCGGCCCAGGGCCTTGGTGCGCCAGGTGGGGGCTTTCTTTCTGGGACTCGGTGGGGTTGATGTCCCGGCAGGGGGGCCTGCAGCTCTGTCGCAGGATGAAGGTGAGGCCAGGCCTCGCTCCCCAGGGCTCACCAGCCCCTCACAGGCCATGCAACCCGGGCATTCCTTTCCCTCGGGCCGGCAGGAGCACAGGCAGTCACCAGCGGAAGCTTCAGCCTCAGGGCCTCCCTGCCGGCGTGGGGCTAGTCCCGGGGCCTCGGCCTCAGCAGACTTGGCGGCCCGGTGGAGGAAACGGCCAGGTGGCCTGAGGCTCAGCTTCCTCCTCCAGCCTGCCCTCTTAGCCCGCTGGAGGCCAGCACCCCGCCGCTTGGGCTTGTATGAGTAGTATGGCCGCCAGAGATTGTCGTCTGTATCCTGGTCGCTCAGCTCATCAGCCGACTCTCCCACCAGGAAGTCATCGGGCCTGGGCTGACAGCCTTGATCATCCTCCTCAGCCACTCGCAACTTCTTCGCTGTCAGGCCAGGTGGCAGGGCTTCAGGACGCCGGCCCTTGGCTGGGCCCAGTCCTGGACTTGTTCCTGGTCCTGGGCAGGGAGTGAGCGCCTTATCCCGGATTAGGTCCGACTCAGAGATTCTCCTCTTGACGATCGCCTCCTCACCGATGCGGACGGTGATCTGGCAAAGTGGCCCGGGCCTGCTGCCCAAGGAGCTGGACGAAGGGCAGGCAGGCTTCGCCATATAGGTCAGAGTCTTGGGCCGGCCCAGGGCCACAGGCCTCTTTGGCTTCTGGGGCCTAGGCTCCTGTCTTTGGTCAGTAGCAGCTGGGGAGCCATGGTCCTCAGATGGCGGCCTGGGCGTCAGGGGCAGGAGGCTGGTGTCCCGGGATGGTAGGTCAGGGTCCTGAGCCATAGGTTCTGCATCCTGGAGCAGTGGGCCAGGTTCCTGGAGTGTGGGACCGAGTGTCTGGGGCAGAAGGCCTGTGTCCGGGGCCAGGGGCTCAGCGTCCTGGGACAAGGGTCCAGGGATCTGGGGTGGGGGTGATGGCAGGGCCGCAGGGTCCAGAGTTGAGTCTGAGGCCCCCATCTCCTCCCGGCCGGTGCAGCGGCCATTGTAGGCGATGACCGAGGAGGGGATGGCAGGCGGCAGGGCCTTGCTATGAACGATGACCGAGGACTTGGCCGTCCTCCCATATGTGATGACGGAGGAAGGGGCAGCAGGGGTGCTGGGCCCCGGTGGGCCCGCAGGTGTTGGGTGGCTTTCGGCCCCTGGCAAGGGGCAGCCCGAGGCCCCTTGCCCCAAGCGGCTGTACGTCTTGTAGGGCCGCTTCTGGGAGCGCATGGGCAGCAGGCGGTAGAGCTTGAAGGCGTTGAGTTTGGGCTTGTAGCCACCATTGGGAGTCTTCTGGCTGATGCCGAGGCCGGGGTCGACACCGTGGAAGGCCTTCTGATGGGTTTTGAGGTTGTAGTAGGTGACAAAGGTGTCCCAGCAGAAGATGCACTGGTAACGGCGCTCACCGGTGTGCCATACCTCGTGCTTAGTGCGGTACTCGGCCAGGGCGAAGACCTTGTCACAGTAGCGGCACGGATACCTGCGTCGCCATGAGTGCACGTTGGCATGGCGCTTGAGACTGGACAGGGTCATGTAGGAGCGCTGGCAGACAGCGCAGAAGTAGAGGAGATGGCCGTCAACCACTTTGACGAAGTGCTCCTCCTCGGCCCTTGGGTCCGGGAGACTCCTGCCGGACCCTGGCTCTTCAGGCAGACACTGGATCTGGTGCCCGGCAGAGGGCAGGCCCCCGGCCCGCCGGCTACACAGGGCCTGGTGGGTCTGCAGCCGCTTGACATGCACGAAGGTCTTGTGGCAGTGGGAGCAGCTCAGGGTCCGGCCCTCTCGCTGCAGCCTGAGATGGAGATCGAGGGCTGGGGGACGGCCCAGGGTGGGGGTTGTGGTCTCGGTGGTGACTGGGCCCTCGCCCTCCCTTTGCTCCTGCTGCTGCTGTCGCTGGTCCTGTCCATCCCCCTCCTCCTCTGCCGCTGCCCCCTCCTCCTCCTCCTGGGGCCTCCTCCTGTCTCCTCCCAGCCCAGCCTCACTCTCCTCCTCCACACTGAAGCCCAGCCCTTGGAAGGCCACGGTGCTCAGGGTGTAGAGCTTCTGGCTCTCCTCCATTGATCCTGCTTCTCCTCCTCCATCTTCCTCCTGTTCCTCCTCAGCGTGGCTGGGAGAGACCCGGGGCCCCACTGCCTCATCCACCGAGCCCTCCTGCCGGTTGCCTGGAGACGTTAGGTCAATGGGGAAGGTAGGGAAGGGTCGCTCCGGCCTCCACAGCGGGGCGGGAAGTACGTCCTCAGCCCCCGGGAGGAGGCTGGGCGAGGGGGTGGCCAGTTCTTCCAGAAAGGGGATTCCCAGGTGGGTGCCGGCTGCCGCCAGCTCACAGGCTTGCTCTAGTCGCTCCACCACCAGGCGTGAGCTGTACATGAAGCCCAGGATCTTGGCGAAGACCTCGGCCCTCACCTCCCGCAGTTCAAGCACAGGCTGCAGGCCGCAGGGGCCCCAGCTGGACAGCCGCTCCTTGAAGTAGAGGCTGGAGGCGGCCAGCACATTCTTGTGCGCCCTGAACTTGCTCTCCTCCACCACGATGGTGACATCGCAGAAGGCCCCCTGGATCCGCTGCTGGTCCAGACAGTTCAGAAGGGTCTGGCTGTGGGCTCGGTCTGTCACCTCAAAGCCGGAAGTCATCCTCGTCGCTGGAGCTGAAAGAAAACGGGAGTGAGATGGGTCAGCAGCAAGGAACTAAACTACTGAAGCCGAGGGTGAGGTGAGGGAGGGAGCAGAACACTACTGAGGCCGAGGGTGAGGTGAGGGAGGGAGCAGAACACTACTGAAGCAAATGATGCTTTTGATGTACAGAATGTGACAAATAAAGTGACCCTTCCTTAAGGGTCGTGCCATTCTTGTTTGTCCAGCACTAATCCCATTTGCCAGCACTAGGACCGTATCCCTCTGTACCTCACCAACCTGGCTGCCTCAGAAAAGCAGCCAGTACAGTATCGTCGAGGAGCACTCCCACCCACACCTTCCCCATACATCCCCTTGCCTCCCACTGGAGCTAGAAATCACAAACCACCAGGCTGAAAGACACTTTGTCCCACTGCTGTCAGCCTGTCAAACACCGAAGATGATCTCTCATTTACCTCATGTGGCCCTTACAGTCTATCTGTCTGCTCACCAAGGCACTCCCTCTGCAACTGCAACACTCTATTCTGCATTCTGTCTTTTTATTGATTCGTTGACTGCGATCCAACGCAGAATAGGTCAGTCTGGCACCACCCAGCCACCCCACTACATCTCCAGCCTGACCATGGGACCATTTACAATGACCAATTCACATACCGACCCGTACATCTTTGCACAGCGGAGGAAAGCAGAGCAGCCAGAGAAAGCCAACATGGTCCCGGGGAGAACTCGGGTCACTGGTACTGTGCTAATTGTGCTGCCCCACGAGGGGAACATATAAACTCCTTACAATTGACTCGAGTCGCTGGTACCAGAAACAATTGTGCTAACCATACCACCCACAATCTTTCCCGTTTGTGATTAAAAAATCAGCCGTGCTTTGCGTTAACAACTAACACAGTCGGGGGGTGTACTGGGGGCAGCCCGCATGCCTCGCAGTGTTTCCAGTGCCAGCATATCACGCCCACAACTCAACAACCCTAACCTGGACATCTTTGGAACGTGGTGGACACTGGAGCAGCTAGAGGAAACCAAAGTGGTTCACACTTGATGACACAGGACAAGATA
Organism: Mobula hypostoma; assembly: GCF_963921235.1. NCBI lineage: Eukaryota > Metazoa > Chordata > Chondrichthyes > Myliobatiformes > Myliobatidae > Mobula > Mobula hypostoma. The sequence goes on along the minus strand of NC_086101.1, from coordinate 104,777,150 downwards.
AGACAAAGTCAGCATGGTTTCCTTAAGGGAAAATCTTGCCTGATGAACCTGTTGGAATTCTTTGAGGAGATTACAAGTAGGATAGATAAAGGGGATGCAGTGGATGATGTATATTAAGAAGCCATGGCACTACAGGAAAGTTACAGGCATGGTTAGAGGTAGGAGGCAGCAAGTGGGAATAAAAGGATCACTTTCTGGTTGGCTGTTGGGACCGCTTCTTTTTATGCTGTATATAAATGATTTAGATGATGGAATAGATGGCTTTGTTGCCAAGTTTGCAGATAATACGAAGATTGGTGGAGGGGCAGCTAGTGTTGAGGAAACAGGTAGGATGCAGAAGGAGATTAGGACAGATTAGGAGAATGGGCAAGGGAGTGGCAAATGAAATAAAATGTTGGAAAATGCATGCTCATGCACTTTGGTTATAGAAATAAATATGCAGGTTGGTGCCAGACCCAGGAGTGGAGGTTCCCGGCTTTGAAACCAGTCGGGTCTGCTCCCAAGTACGCTTTCCATCCGTGCTGGGTTGAATGTCGAGATCGCAACTCGACCTCGTAAAATAAAGGGTAAAATACTGCAAAAATGTCTGTGTGAGGAGTGGCCACACAGTGTGTGTGTGTGTGTCTCTCTCTCTGCGCTTTGTCAAAAGCCATGAAAAAGACATCATGACAGACACACACATGCACACGCAGACACACACGGACGCGGGCACATGCCCATAAATAAATAAATATGCAGACTATTTTCTAAACGGGAGAAAATCCAAAAATGTGAGATGCAAAGGGACTTGGGAGTCCTTGTGCAGAACACCCTAAAGGTTAACTGGAAGGTAGAGTCGCGGTGAGGAAGGCAGATGCCATGTTAGCATTCATTTCCAGAGATCCGGAATACGAGAGCAGGGATGTGATGCTGAGGTTTTAAAAGGCACTGGTGAGGCCTCAAATTGAGTATTGTGAACAGTTTTGGGCTCCTTATCTAAGAAAAGATGTGCTGGCATTGGAGAGGGTCCATAGGAGGTTCACAAGGATGATTACGGGAATGAAAGGGTTCTCATATGAGGAACGTTTGATGGCTCTGGCTCTGTACTCACTAGAATTTAGAAGGATAAGGAGGGATCTCATTGAAACCTTTTGAATGTTAAAAGGCCCATACCGAGTAGATGTGGAAAGGATATCTCCCATGGTGGGAGAGTCTAGGACAAGAGGGCACAGCCTCAGGATAGAGGGGTGTTCATTCAAAACAGAGATGCAGTGAAATTTCTTTAGGCAGAGGGTGGGCAGCTGTGGAGGCCAGGTCGTTGGTGTACTTAAGGCAGAGCTTGATAGGTTCTTGATTGGACATGGCATCAAAAGTTACGGGGAGAAGGCCAGGGAGTGGGGCTAAGGAGGGGAAAAGAGGATCAGTCATGATTGAATGGCAGAACAGACTCGATGGGCCAAATGGCCTAATTCTGCTCTTGTGTCTTATGGTCTTAGGTCTAATTGCTGGCACTGTAACAGCTACGCTACTGTGCTGTCCTGATCTGGGTGGGAATCTAGTTAATGTACTTACAACAGACTTGTGAGTCTGTTGGGGTCATCTGTTGCATCCGGTGCTCCTGGTGCGGCCTCCTCAACATCGGTGAAACCCAACGCAGATTGGGGGACCGCTTCGTCGAGCACCTCCGCTCTGTCCACCACAACAGACAGGATCTCCCAGTTGCCACCCACTTCAACTCTGCTTCCCATTCCCATTCGGATATGTCCATACATGGCCTCCTCTACTGCCATGATGAGGCTAAACTCAGGTTGGAGGAGCAACACCTCATATACCGTCTAGGTAGTCTCCAGCCCCTTGGTATGAACATAGAATTCTCCAACTTCTGGTAATTCCCTCCCCCTCCCTACCTCTATCCCTATTTCACTCTGTCCCCTCCCCCAGCTGCCTTTCACCTCCCTCATGGTTCCGCCTCCTTCTACTACCCATTGTGTTTTGCCCTATTCCTTCTTCACCTTTCCTGCCTGTCCCCTCCCTGCTTCCCTTCCCCCACCCCTTTATCTTTCCCCTTACTGGTTTCTCACCTGGAACTGACCAGCCTCCTCCTTCCCACCCTCCCCCCACCTTCTTTATAGGGACTCTGCCCCCTCCCTCCTCAGTCCTGACAAAGGGTTCCAGCCCTAAACGTTGACTGATCGTTTCCACGGATGCTGCCCGACCTGCTGAGTTCCTCCAATGTGTTGTGAGTGTTGCTTTGACCCCAGCATCTGCAGAGTATTTTGTGTTTATAATGTACTTATGATCTGTCTGCAAACAAAGTATTTTCAGGCTATCTCAATACAAAGCAGTTTCCAATATAAATGAATGTCTAATTGCCTGGTAAATGTAATAATTGTATCTGATACTGCCACCTCCTCTGGCAGCAAAGTCCAGATATCCACAACTCTGTAAAAACAAAGTTACCCCTCATTCCCCCTTTAGAAACCTTTGATACCCCTCCTGCTGGGAAAGGATTCACCTGTACTAGTCCTAAATGTGAAAATTGGATGATCCCCTTCGGAGCTGCACACAAAGAATTGCCACTATCCAGCGCCATCTTTTTATAAACCTTATCGGGGATCGGCAGGGGAAAGGGTGAGCAGTTTCAGCTTCCTGGGTGTCAACATTTCTGACGATCTATCCCGGGCCAACATATTGATGCAGCTACAAAGAAGGCACACCAACGGCTATATTCCATTAGGAGTTTGAGGAAATCTGCTACGTCACCAAAGGCTGCAGCAAATTTCTACAGGTACTGTGGAGAGCATCCTGACCGGCTGTGTCACTGTCTGGAGGTGCCATTGCACTGGATCAGAAAATCTGCAGCTCTGTCATGGGCACTAGACTCCCAAACATTGAGGGCATCTCTGAAGGGTGATGTCACAAGAAAGTAGCACCCATCCTGAAGGATCTTCCCCACCCAGAACACGCCCTCTTCACATTACTAGCATAAACTAAAAGGGCCGAAAGGCTTGTTTCTGTTCTGTAGTGCTCTATGGATCTAAATCTCAAAGCACCACCATTCACTGTCTTCATTTGTTTATCGTCTTTCAGTGACCAGGGCTAGGTTCCACCTGCCTTTCCTCTGTCCATTTTACCAACAGACAAGTACTATCCCCCACCCTCATCGCTATAAACATGATCACAAACTAGTTTATTTACAGCATTCACAGTGTCCTGATCCCCGTAGAACCGTCCACCAAAGTTCAATGTAAATTTATCATTAAGGTACATATATGTCATCATATACCATCCTGACATTCATTTTCTTACAGGCATTCACAGTAAAACCAAGAAATACAAATAAAATCAATGAAAAACTACAGACAGTGACTGACAAACAACCAACATGCAAAAGATTAACAGTGCAAATACAAAAAAACGGTAATAATAATAATAAAAGTATTCCCCCCCCCCGGAAGTTTTCATGTCTTATTGTTTTACAACATTGAATCACAGTGGATTTATTTTGGCTTTTTTGACACTGATCAACAGAAAAACTCTGTCGTGTCAAAGTGAAACCAGATCTCTACAAAGTGATCTAAATTAACTACAAATATAAAACACAAAATAATTCACCCCCCCCCTTTGAAATGACACACTAAATCATCACTGGTGCAGCCAAATGGTTTTAGAAGTCACATAATTTGTTAAATGGAGATCACGTGTGCAATCAAGGAGGGTCAGAGGGATCTTGGGGTCTGAGTCCATAGGACACTCAAAGCTGCTGCGCAAGTTGACTCTGTGGTTAAGAAGGTATACGGTGTATTGGCCTTCATCAATTGTGGGATTGAGTTCAAGAGCCGAGAGGTAATGTTACAGCTATATAGGACCCTGGTCAGACCCCACTTGGAGCACTGTGCTCAATTCTGGTCACCTCACTACAGGAAGAATGTGGAAATCATAGAAAGGATGCAGGGGAGATTTACAAGGATGTTGCCTGGATTGGGGAGCATGCCTTATGAGAATAGGTTGAGTGAACTCGGCCTTTTCTCCTTGGAGCTGCAGACGAGAGGTGACCTGATAGAAGTGTATAAGATGGTGAGAGGCAGTGATCATGTGGATAGTCGGAGGCTTTTCTCCAGGGCTCTAATGGCTAACACGAGAGGGCACAGTTATAAGGTGCTTGGAAGCAGGTACAGAGGGGATGTCAGGGGTAAGTTTTTTTACTCAGAAAGTGGTAAATGCGTGGAATGGGCTGCCGGTGACGGTGGTGAAGGTGGATACCATAGGGTCTTTTAAGAGACTCCTGGATGGGTACATGGAGCTTAGAAAAATAGAGGGCTTTGGGTAACTCTAGGTAATCTCTACAGTACATACATGTTGGGCACAGCATTGTGGGACGAAGGGCCTGTATTGTGCTGTAGGTTTTCTATGTTTCTATGTTTCAATTGATTGTAGTAAAAACACACCAGTATCTGGAAGTCCAGCTGCTGGTGAGTCAGCATCCTGGCAAAAACTATACCATGAAGACAAAGGAACACTCCAAGCAACTCCGTGAAAAAGCTATTGAAAAGCACAAGTCAGGAGATGGATACAAGAAAATTTCCACGTCACTGAATATCCCTCGGAGTACAGTTAATTCAATTATCAAGAAATGGAAAGAATATGGCACAGCTGTAAATCTGCCTAGAGCAGGCCGTCCTCAAAACCTGAGTGACTGTAAAAGAAGGGGACTAGTGAGGGAGGCCACCAAGAGACCTATAACATCTCTGGAGGAGTCACAAGCTTCAGTGGCTGAGATGGAAGAGACTGCGCATACAACAACTGTTGCCCGGGTGCTTCAGCAGTCACAGCTTTATGGGAGAGAGGCAAAGGGAAAGCCACTCTTGGGTGGGGGGGGGGGGATGCTCAAATGAAATTTCAGCTAGGGTTTGCCAGAAGGTATGTAGGAGACTCTAAAGTCAACTGGAAAAAGGTTCAATGGTCAGATGAAACCAAAAGTGAACTTTTTACCCATCAAACTAAATGCTATGTTGATCTTTATGCGATTTCTAAAGCCACTTGGCTGTACCAGTGATGATCTGGTGTGTCATATTAATGGGAGTGAATACTTATGCAATCAATTTTTCTGTGTTTTATATTTGTACTTAATTTGGGTGTATATAAAGTGGAGATTGATGCCCCTTGATTGGAGAATGTGGTTCAGAGGGGTAATAAATTGTAAAGGAACAGCAGACCATGCTTCTTTCTTTTTGTATTCTAATCCTCTCAAATTGAATGCAAACATTACGTTTGCCTTCCTTACTCAACCTGAAAGTTAACCTTTAGGAAATCGTGGACAAGGACTCCCAAGTTAGATAGATAGATAGATAGATATACTTTAATAATCCCGAGGGAAATTTGGTTTCGTTACAGCCGCACCAACCAAGAATATAGCGTAAATATAGCAATACAAAAAACCCCAACAATCAAACAACAAAATGCAAACTATGCCAGATGAAAACTAATTCCAGGACCAGTCTATTGGCTCAGGGTGTCTGACCCTCCACGGGAGGAGCTGCACGTTTGATGGCCACAGGCAGGAACGACCTCCCGTGCCGCCAAGTGTTGTATCACGGTGGAATGTGGCCGAAGTCCAACAGTAAAAAGTTCAATATCCGGTCTACAAACGTGTTCCTCGATTGTAATATACCCCGGATTGCACCATCCGTTGTTAACCAGATCAGTAAGCACGCAACTCCTTTACGCTTACCGCTCTTGGTGCACTTCTGGTCAGCCGGAACAGTATTACCCACCGTACTCCTCTTCTCATAAGCCTCTGTTGTCTCAACCCGGTCCTCTTTCCTCGGTTTTGTGATCCCTCTCTGCATCCTCTGTGTGTTTTCCTCTGGATTTCAGCAGGGGTGTCCACAACTCTGTTAGCTAAGCCAAGTTCCCTTGCACCTCAGATTTTTGAATTTTCTCCTCATTTAGAAAATAGTCTGTCTTTATTCCTTGTGCCAAAGTGCATGACCATACACTTCCTGACACTGTATTCCATCTGCCACTTCTTTGCCCAATCTTCCAATCTGTCCAAGTCCTTCAGCAGACTCTGTGCTTCCTCAATACCACATGCCCCTCCACCTATCTTCAAATCACACTTGTCAAAGGCCTTCTGAAAATCCAAGTAAACAGCATCCACTGAATCTCCTTTGTCTATCGTGCTTGTTATTTTCCAAAGAGTTCCAACTGATTTATCAGACAAGATTTTCCCTTAAGGAAACCATGCTGACTTTAGCCTATTTTACCAACTGCCTCCAAATACCCCAAAACCTCATCCTTAGTAATAGATTTCAACATCTTTCCAACCACTGAAGTCAGGCTAACTGGCCTATAATTTCCTCTCTTTTGCCTCCCTTCCTCCTTAAAGAGTGGATCAACGTTTGTAATTTTCCAGTCCTCCTGAACCATTCCAGAATCTAATGTTTCTTGAAAGACCATTACTAATTCCTCCACAATCTCCTCAGCTGCTTCTTTCAGAACCCTTGGGTGTAGTGCATCTGGTCCAGGCAACTTATCCACATTCAGACCTTTCACTTCACAAACATCTTCTCCTTAGTAACAGAAATTATACTCACTTCTACCCCCTGACACTCTTGAATTTCTGGCAAATTATTAGCGTCTTCCACAGTAAAGTCTGACAAAAAATAGTTATTAAATTTGTCTACCATTTCTTTCTTCCTCATTACTACCTCTGCAGTGTCATTTTCCAGCAGTCCAATATCCATTCTCGCTAACAACAGGAATTCTGCAGATGCTGGAAATTCAAGCAACACACATAAAAGTTGCTGGTGAACGCAGCAGGCCAGGCAGCATCTCTAGGAAGAGGTGCAGTCGACGTTTCAGGCCGAGACCCTTCGTCCTGGCCTGAAACGTCCATTCTCGCTGCTCTTTTACTCTCTATATATCTGAACAGTATTTTGTATCCTGATTTATACTATTGGCTAGCTTATAACCATATAACAATTACAGCAGGTAAACAGGCCATCTCGGCCCTTCTAGTCCATGCCGAACTCTTACTCTCACCTAGTCCCACCGACCTGCACTCAGCCCATAACCCTCCATTCCTTTCCTGTCCATATAGCTGTCCAATTTAACTTTAAACGACAACATCAAACCTGCCTCAACCACTTCTGCTGGAAGCTCGTTCCACACAGCTACCACTCTCTGAGTAAAGAAGTTCCCTCTCATGTTACCCCTAAACTTTTGCCCTTTAACTCTCAACTTATATCCTCTTGTTTGAATCTCCCCCCTTCTCAATGGAAAAACCCTATCTATGTCAACTTTATCTATCCCTCTCATAATTTTAAATACCTCTATCAAGTCCCCCCTCATCCTTCTACATTCCAAAGAATAAAGACCCAACTTGTTCAACCTTTCTCTGTAACTTAGGTGATGAAACCCAGGTAACATTCTAGTAACCCTTCTCTGTACTCTCTATTTTGTTGACAGCTTGCCTTCATAGTTCATCTTTCTCCCCTTGTGGTTTATTTAGTTGCCACCCTTTGTTGTTGTTTTTTTTTAAAGCTTCCAAATCCACTAACTTCTCGCTAACTTTTGCTATATGTCCTCTCTTTTGCTTTTATGTTGGCTTTGATTCTCTTGTCAGCCATGGTTGCATCATCCTTCCATTAGAATATTTCTTCTATTCTGTGCCTTCCAAATTGCTCCCAGAAACTCCAGCTACACCTGCTCTGTCATTATCCCTGCTAGAGTCCCCTTCATGAACGACTGGCATCCTGTCACACTCACCTCAATAATAAGCAAATGATTTGAGAGGCTGGTCAAGGATTACATCTGCAGCTTGCTACCACCCAAAGTAGACCCCCTACAATTTGTCTACCGACACAGCTGATTGACAGACGACTCAATAGCCACTGCTCTACATACCATCCTTACACATCTGGAGAAGAAGGATGCTTATGTGAGAATGCTGTTCTTGGACTATAGTTCATCATTCATTCAACACCATAATTCCATTCAGGCTTGACAAAATCCTCAGAGACCTCGGCCTTGATCCTGCCTTGTGCAGTTGGATCCTGGACTTAAATGGATCTGGGGTTGAGAGGGATAACACCTTCAAGTTCCTCGGCATCCACATCACCGAGGACCTCATGTGGTCTGTACACACCAGCTGTGTGGTGAAAAAGGCACAAAAGCGCCTCTTTCACCTCAGATAGTTGAGAAAATTTGGTATGGGGCTCCCAGATCCTAAGAACTTCCTACAGGGACACAATTGATGGCATCCTGACTGGCTGCATCACTGCCTGGTATGGGAACCGTACCTCCCCTAATCGCAGGATTCTGCAGAGAGCGGTGCAGACAGCCCAGTGCATCTGTGGTTGTGAACTTCCCATGATTCAGGACATTGACAAAGACAAGTGTGTAAAAAGGGCCCATAGGATCACTGGGGACCCGAGTCACCCCAACCACAATCTATTCCAGCTGCTACCATCCAGGAAACGGTACCGCAGCATAAAAGCCAGGACCAACAGGCTCCAGGATAGCTTCTTCCACCAGGCCATCAGACCGATGAACTCACACTGATTTGAGTGCATTTCTATGTTACATTGACTGTTCTATTTATTATAAATTACTATGATTGCACATTTAGATGGAGACGTAACACAAAGAATTTTACTCCTCGTATGTGAAAGATGAAAGAATAAAAGGTCTCACTACACACTGCATCTAGTTGTATACCAACTGACCCATCCTCGGACCTATCACTCTAGTTCTCATCCCCTCCAAATTAGCTTAAACCCTCCCAACATCTCCAGGGAACCTGCCCACAAGTATATTGGTCCCCCTTGGGTTCAGGTGTAACCTGCCCATCCCTTTTGTACAGGCCATACCTTCCCTAGAAGAGATTCCAATGATCCAAAAATCTGAAGCGCTGCCCCCTCCACCAGTTCCTCAGCCACACATTCACCTGCCAAATTATCCTATTCTTAGTCTCTCTGACATGTGGCACAGGCAGCGATCCTGTTTACCACTCTGCTTTCCACCTCCCTGTATTCTCTCTTCAGGACTGCCACTTGTTTCCTACCCATGTCTTTGATGCCAATATGTACCATGGCTCATCATCCCTCTCTACACTTAAGGTCGTATAGCTGTACACCAGTTTACCAGGAACCTGTTCTCCCGGTATTCCTGTAAACGCGCCCCAGATTCCACCCACACACTGGAGAGCAATTTACAGCGGCCGATTACTCTACTGACCCCACATGCCATTGGGATGTGGGAGAAACCACCCTCTGGCTAAAGAAATTCTTCTCCACTCTATCGAGGCCTTTCAATACTTAATAGGTTTCAATGAGATTCTCCTCATTCTTCTAAACTCCAGTGAGTACAGGCCCAGAGCCAGCAAACGTTCCTCATATGTTAACCCTTTCATTCCTGGGATCATTATATGGCTAGGCACAGCTCAAACAGCATCTATAGAGTTGCTGATGATACAACCATTGTTGGTAGAATCTCAGATGGTGACAAAAGGGCATACAGGAGCGAGATATAGCAGCTAGTTAAGTGGCATCACAGTAACAACCTTCTACTCAATGTCAGTAAGACCAAAGAGCTTCCTGTGAACTTCAGGAAGGGTAAGACGACGGAACATGAAACAATCCTCATAGAGGGATCAGAAGTAGAGAGAGTGAGCAATTTCAAGTTCCTGAGTGTCAATAACTCTGAGGACCTAACCTGGATACAACATATTGATGCAGCTATAAAGGAGTAAAGGAGGCAAGACAGCAGCTATATTTCATTAGGAGTTTGAAGAAATTTGGTTTGTCAACTAAAACACTCGAAAACCTCTACAAATGTACCGTGGAGAGCATTCTAACTGGCTGCATCACCGTCTGGTATGGGTGGGGGGGCTACTGCACAAGATCAAAATGGTGCAGAAACTTGTCAAATTTGTCAGCTCTATCATGGGTACCAGCCTCCATAGTATTCAAGACACCTTCAAGGAGCGGTGCCTTGGGAAGGCGACATCCATCATTAAGGATCCCCACCACCCAGGATGTGCCCTCGTCACATTGTTACTGTCAGGAAGGAGGCACAGAAGCCAGAAGGCACACACTCAGCGATTCAGGAACAGCTTCTTCCCCTCTGCCATCCGATTTCTGAATGGACATTGAACCCATGAACACCACCTCACCACTTTCTATTTCAGCCTCCCTTTGACACCAGGCATTTGCTGAATAGAGGTCTGGCCCAGGCAGCATACTGACGATGCACGAACACAGTTCCTAATAATAAGCATATCTTGTATCCGGCCCACTGCCCTCTAAACCAGCCCTTTGAGAGCCTTTCTGATGGGGTTGTTAAGAAGGTGGATGGTATGTTGGTCTTTATTAGCTGAGATATTGAGCTCAAGAGCCGTGAGGTAATATTGCAGCTCAACAAAACCCTGGTTGGACCACACTTGGACTATTGTTAGTCCTGATGAAGGGTCTCGGCCCAAAACATCGACTGTACCTCTTCCTAGAGATGCTGCCTGGTCTGCTCCGTTCACCAGCAACTATGATGTGTGTTGCTTGGACTATTGTGCTCAGTTCCGGTTGCCTCATTGTAGGAAGGATGTGGAGGCTTTAGAGAGGGTGCAGACAGATTGACCAGGATGCTACCTGGGTCAGAGCATGGGTTATGAGGAAAGGTTGAGTGAGCTAGGGCTTTTCTCTGTAGAGTGAAGGAGGAAGAGAGGTAACTTCAGAGAGGTGCATAGAATGATAACAGGCATAGGAAGAGTGGGCACCCGGCTTCCTTTCCCAGGGTGGAAATGGCTAACATCAGGAGACATAATTTTAACGTGATTGGAGGAAAGTATAGGGGGATGTCAGAGATAAGTTTTGTGCACAGAGAGAGGTGTGTGGAACACAGAGTGGTGTGTGTGTAAGTAACACACTGCCAGGGTGGTGGTAAAGACAGATACATTAGGGACATTTATGCACATGGATGACAGTAAAATAGAGGACTATGAGAGAGGGAAGGGTTAGATCGTGGAGTCGGCATTAAGGTCAGCACAACACTGTGGGCTGAAGGGCCTGTACTGTTCCATCAACTCACAAACAAGAGAAAATCTGCAGATGCTGGGAATCCAAATAACACACACAAAATTCTGGAGGAACTCAGCAGGCCAGGCAGCATCTATGAGATTTATGATTTTATGTTTACTTTATGTTTTGGGCCAAAACCCTTCGGCAGGACTGAGGGACTGTCTCCGCTCGAAACGTCAACTGTACTCTTTTCCATAGATGCTGCCTGGCCTGCTGAGTTCCTCCAGAATTTTGTGTGTGTTGCTGTACTGTTTTATCTAAGTTCCACACTCTATGATCTCTTCCCCTCTTGCACAGTCACAGACCCCAAAACCAGGGGAAAGGCCCCGGGATCATTTACCAGCATGTCTTTGGGGAGAAGGGAATTCAGTATCATGGGGCAGAGCTGGGTTGGGGCCGCTCAGGGGCATTTAGGGTCATAGACGTACTGCCCAGTAAGGGGTCCTTTCATCCACCTAGACTGTGCCAAAAACATTTAAACTGCCTCCTTCTGAAGGAGGTGTTGGGAGGGGTGGAACGGATTGGGTTCCCAGCGGACACAGATTGAAGAGGGTCGGTTTAAAAACCAGATGGAGAGGAAGGAAAGGTTTTGCCATAATGAGTTGTTGTCGGGAATGTGCTGCCTGGAAGCACGGTGGGAGCAGGGAATTCCAGAAGGAATGGCGGGGGAGGGCTGGGAATACTGAAAGGGAAAAAGTACTCTCTCAACCTGCACCGCTCCAGAGAAAATAGCCCCTGGTTGTCTGAGCTCATACCCTCTAATCCAGGACAGGGTACAGAGGGGAAGCTCCTCTGTACCCTGTCCAAAGGCCCACACTCTCCCTGTAAAGAGCAACTGGAACTGCATATTAAAGGGGCGGGCTCTGTGGGGGAGGGTATTAAAGGGCTGGGCTCTCTGGGGAGATGGTATTAAAGTGGCAGACTCTCTGGGGAGGGTATTAAAGGGATGGGCTGTCTGGGGAGACATATTAAAAGGGTGGGCTCTGTGAGGGAGGCTAATTAAAGGGATGGGCTCTCTGGGGGAAGATGGTATTAAAGGGGCGGTCTCTCTGGGGAGACAGTATTAAAGGGGTGGCCTCTCTGGGGGAGACGGTATTAAAGGGGCGGGCTGTCTGGGGGAGACAGTACTAAAGGAGTGGACTCTCTTGGGTGACGGTATTAAAGAGGCAGGCTCTGTGAGGGAGGCTAATTAAAGGGGTGGGCTCTTTGGGGAAGATGGTATTAAAGGGGTGGTCTCTCTTGGGGAGACGGTATTAAAGGGGCGGGCTCTGTGAGGGGGGCTAAGTAAAGGGGTGGGCTGTCTGGGGGAGATGGTATTAAAGGGGCAGGCTCTCTGGGGAAACGGTATTAAAGGAGTGGGCTCTCTGGGGAGGATATTAAAGGGGCAGGCTCTCTGGGGGAGACGGTATTAAAGGGGTGGACTCTGTGGGGGGGAGACAGTATTAAAAGGGTGGGCTCTGTGGGGGAGATGGTATTAAAGGGGCGGGCTCTGTGAGAGAGGCTAATTAAAGGGGTGGGCTCTGTGGGGGAGACAGTATCAAAGTGGTGGGCTTCATTGGAAAATCAGGTCAGCGTCAGATCACAAAAGAAGAAATCTGTTGAATGCCTACAAGATGTCTTTTTAGAGCATTTTGTGCTTAAGCCTACTCTGGGAAAAGACATCTTAGATTGGTTGTTGTGTAATAACCCAGATCTTATTAGGGGGTTCAACATAAAGGAACCCTTAGGAGGCAGTGATCATAATATGATTGAATTCATACTGCAATTTGACAGGGTGAAGCACAAATCACAAGTATCAGTATCACAATGGAATAAAGGGAATTACAGAGGCATGAGAGAGGAGCTTGCCCAGGTGGATTGGAGGGGGATACTGGTGGGGATGATGGCAGAGCAGAGGTGGCTGAAGTTTCTGGGAGTAGTTCACAAGGTGCAGGATAGATATGTTTCACAGAGGAAGAACTTCTCAGATGGCAGGGGTAGGCAACCGTGGCTGGCAAAGGAAGTTAAGGACTACATAAAAGCCAAGGAAAGGCTGCAGAAGTGAGTGGAAGTTGAATGATTGGGAAGCTTTTAAAATCCAACAAAAACTATAAGAAGGGAAAAGATTAAATATGAGGATAAGCTAGCCAATAATATACAGCAGGATACTAAAAGATTTTTTCAGTTATATAAAGAATGAAAAGGAGGTGAGAGTTGATATTGGACCACTGGAAAATGATGCTGGTGAGGTAGTAATGTGGGACAAAGAAATGGCAGATGAACTTAATGAATGGGCACTTTGCATCTGTCTTCAATGTGGAAGACACCAACAGTGTGCCAGAGGTCCGTGAGTGTCAGGGAGCAGGAGTGATGCCATTGGTATTACAAAGAAAAAAGTGCTAGGCAAAATGAAAGGTCTTAAGGTGGATAAGTCATCTGGACCAGATGGACTACATCCCAGAGTCCTGAAAGAGGTTGCTGAAGAGATAACAAATGCATTGGTCATGATCTTTCAAGAATCACTCCATTCTGGCATGGTCCCAGATGACTGGAAAATTGCAAATGTCACTCCACTCTTTAAGAATGGAAGAAGGCAAAATAAAGGAAATTATAGCCCCGTTGGCCTAACCTCAGAGGTTGGGAATGTGTTGGTATCTACTATTAAGGATGAGGTTTTGGGGTACTTAGAGACTAAAGGTAAAATAAGTCAAAGTCAGCATGGTTTCTGTAAAGAGAAATCTTGCCTGACAGATCTATTAGAGTTCTTCAAGGAAGTACCCAGCAGGGTGGACAAAGGAGAGGCAGTGGATATCATTTACTTGGATTTTCAGAAGGCGTTTGATAAGGTGCCACACATGAGGCTGTTTAACAAGATAAAATCCTGTGGTGTTACAGGAAAGATACTGGCATGGATAGAGGAACGGCTGACAGGCAGAAGGCAGTGAGTGGGAATAAAAGGGGCCTTTTGGCTGGTTGGCTGCCGGTGACTAGTGGTGTTACTTAGGGGTCAGTATTGGGACCGCTACTTTTCACGTTGTTTGTCAATGATTTAGATAATGGAATTGATGGCTTTGTGGCAAAGATTACGATGATACAAAGATAGGTGGAGGGGTAGGTAGTGCTGAGGAAGCAATGCGATTAGAGCAGGACTTAGACAAATTGGAAGAATGGATAAAAAGGTGGCAGACAGAATACAGTGTTGGGAAATGTATGATAATGCATTTCGGTAAAAGGAACAATAGTGTAGACTATTAACTAAGTGGGGAGAAATTTCAAACATCAGGGGTGCAGAGAGACTTTAGAGTCTTTGTGCAAGACTTCCAGAAGGTTAATTCACAGGTTGAGCCTGTGGTAAAGAAGGCAAATGCAATGTTGGCATTTATATCAAGGGGAATAGAATATAAAAGCAAGGAGATAACGCTGAGCCTTTATAAGACACTAGTCAGGCTGCACTTGGAGTATTGTCAACAGTTTTGGGCCCCATATCGCAGAAAGGATGTGTTGTCACTGGGGAGAGTACAGAGGAGATTCACAAGGATGATTCCGGGAATGAAGGGGTTACCATGAGCGTTTGGCAGCCTTGGGCCTGTACTCACTGGAAGTTAGAAGAATGCTGGGGGGGAATCTCATTGAAACCTACTGAATGTTGAAAGGACTAGATAGGGTGGATGAGGAGAGGATGTTTCTTACGGTGGGGGTATCCAGAACTAGAGGGCACAGCCTCAAAATTTTAGAACAGAGGTAAGGAGGAATTCTTTTAGACAGAGTAGTAAATTTGTGGAATGCTTTGCCACAGACTGCAGTGAACAGCAGGTCTGTGGGTATATTATATTTAAGGTGGAAGTTTATTGTTTCCTGATTTGTCGGGGCATCAAAGGATATGGTGAGAAGTCAGGTGTATGGGGTTGATTGGGATCCGGGATCAGCCATGATGGAATGGTGGAGCAGACTCGATGGGCTGAATGGCCTAATTCTGCTCATATGTCTTATGGTCTTATGGTGTTCTGGTCCCGGATTTGCTGTAATTCAGAGCTATTTCTGCCGCCTGAATTTTTTCCCTTAGGCCTGTTCTGCTGTGGGGGATAATGCTGTCCCCCACAGTGGGTGCTAAAGCAATGGGCTGAATCTCCCACCCAGCTGACATTGACATATGATTTGCTGCTAATGGCACAATTCCCAGAAATCTATGTCATTCCCTTTGGTTCCTATTCTTATCGGGAAGAGCTGCTTCCAACTGCCCACTTCCTGTGGTGGGTCCAGCTCCGGCAACACTGAATATAAATGGAGTTTCCATGGCTACAGCAGTTCCATTATCACTTGAGGGAGCTCGTGAGACAGAGAGACGGAGGGGGGTGGGGAGACAAAGAGACAGAGAGGGTAGGGAGACAGAGAGACGGCGGGGGAGTGGGAGAGAGAAAGTGGAAGGGGCAGTGAAAGCGAGAGGGTGGGGGGGGCTGAAGGAGGGAAGCAAAGGGTGTGTGAGAGAGAGAGAGAGAGAGAGAGAGGGTGGAACATCCAAACTGAGGGACAGAGAGAGAAATGGGAAGACAGAGAAATAGAAATGGAGACAGGCAGCTCCGAAGGTCGCAAACGAGAAAATCTGCAAATGCTGGAAATCTGAGCAACACACACAAAATGCTGGAGGATTTCAACTGGTCAGGCAGCATCTATGAAAAAAAGTATAAACGGTGTTCCAGGCTGAGACCCTTGGACAAGACTGGAAAAAGAAACTTCTGGTAATGCACCCCCCCCACCATCCCTTTTTCCCTCTCTCACCTTATCTCCTTGCCCACCCATCGTCTCTCTCCAGTGCTCCTCCCCTTTTTTCCCCTCCATTGCCTTCTGTCCTCTTCTATCAGACTCCCCCTTCTCCAGCCCTGTGCTCTTTACTTCATCCCTCCCTGTCCCGGATTCATCTATCACCTTGTGTTTCTCTTTCACCACCCCCCACAACTTTCAAACCTTCTCCTCAGCTTTTTTCCTCCAGTCCTGCTGAAGGGACAAAAGCAGTGATAAGAGTCCAGATCTAACAGGGCAGACATACCAGAGTAAACATATCACAGTGATTCAAACTTGGATTCAGAGAATGAAAATCTGAAACAAAAATTAAAACTGGTGGGGCAGCACTCATAGAAAGAAGCAGTTAACTTTGGGCAGATGGTGTCCTGAAACATTATCTCTGGTGCCTGACCCACTGAGAGTTCCCTGATTTGGGGTATAAAAATCAGAGGGCACGTTGTAGTTGGTTAGGCCACACTTGGGGCACTGTGTGCAGTTCGGGTTCCTCCATTACAGGAAGGGTGAGGGAACAGAAGGGCTTCACCAGGATGCTGCCTGGATTAGAAGGCATTTGCTATAAGGAGAGGTTGGACAAACTTGTGTTGTTTTCTCCGGAGCAGCAAAGACATGGTAGAGGTATATAAGATTACGAGAGGCAGAGACAGAGTAGAGAGTGGCTCAAGTTCGGAGTGCCCCGGCTAGAGTAAGTGGCAGCTTGAAAGCCAGTGTGCGCAGGTCAGCTTCTGATTGCTGGATGCATAGTGAAAAGTTCAAAGTAAAATGATTATCAAAGTATGCCTACAGTGCGTTACCAAATACTACCCTATGATTCATTTTTGTGCAGGCATTCACAGTAGAACAAAGAAGTACAATAGAACCAATGAAAAATCACACACAAAGACTGACAAAATGTGCAAATACAAAAAGAAACTAGAATAATAATAATAAACAAACAAAATAAATGAAACTGAGAACATGAGTTGTAAGGCATCTAAAACTTTGACAAACTTCAATATTTCTGTGGTGGAGATTATATCAACTGGCTTCATCACAGCCTGGTATGCATCCACCAGTGCCCTTGAATGGAAAATCCTACAAAAAGTAGCGGATACAGCCCAGTCCATCACGGATAAAGCCCTTCCAACTATCGAGCACATCCACATGAAACACTGTCACCGGAAAGCAGCATCCATCGTCAGAGACCCCCACCACACAGGTCACGCTCTCTTTTTGCTGCTGTCATCATGAAGGAGATACGGGAGTCTCAGGATCCACTTCAACACATTCAGGAACAGTTATTACCTGTCAACCATCAGGGTCTTGAACAAAATCACTCACTGGTCCCATCATTGAAATGTTCCCACAACCAGTGATTTCACTTTCAGGACCTGTTATCTCATTATCTCATGTTCTCGTTATTTATTGCTATTTATTTATATTTGTATTTGCACGGTTTGTTGCTTGATCTTTCATTGATCCTGCTGATGTTACTATTCTATAGATTTGCTGACTATGCCCACAGGAAAAGAATCTCAGTTTTATTGTATATGGTAACATACGTGTACTTTAAAGTTCAAAGTAACTTTTATTATTATTAGAGTCTGTGAAAGTGTGTCCGTAGTTTGTGTTTAGCGATCAGTTCAGAGTTGACCACACTGCTTCGGGAGCTGATGGTTGAAGAGTAATAACTGCTCCTGAACCTGAGGAGATTTGGAGGGGAGATGAGGGAAAGGCTTCCCTTGAAAAGTATTGAGGGTCTGGAATTTACTGCCAGAGGGAGAGGGAGGGAATCAAAAATATCTCCCCCTATACACGGAACCTGGAAATCAGAGACCATGGTCTGGTAGGGCTGGCATGTGGGCTAGCCTGGCACAGGCACAATGGGCTGAATGGCCTTTTGCTATGCCACACAATGGCAAGTAGCCTGAATGCTACAACACTTCAAAGGCAACAAGTAAAGGTGTCAAAAGGGGTCAGCATTTAAAGAGTTAAACCCTCTACAGTTCAGTGCTCACTCCTGAAGTAGACACTCCCTCTGCTACAACCTGGCACAGTCTCTGTCTCAGCATTGAAGGGGTTAAACACAGTTGATGCCTCAGCTCAGAAGGGGTTAAACACTGGCACTATCAGCACAGGAAGGGTTAAATTTGGTCACCTCAGCATGTAAGGGATTAAACCCTGATTGAATCAGAATGGAAGGGGTTAAACAAAGAAATTAATTCAGGATAGAAGAGGTTAAATTGACGCTAAGAATGTAAAGGGTTAAATATTGGCTGCCTCAAGATGTAAGGGGCGAAATACTGTGAGCAGGTCAAGTATGGAAAGAGTTAAACACTGAGAGCTTTATGATTGCAATAACACTGAGACAAAGGGTGACATTCTACCAAGCTGACAGTTGTGAGGAGCTACAAAAACACCACACTAGCTTTGTAATAAAAATAAGGGTTGGTCTGAGAATGACTACGTTAATAAAGTGATTAAAATGTCCTAAACTTGGACTTATTATGAAGGTTTTCATATCTGAATTGAACTCCCCACTACTGCCATGGGATTGAATGGGTTAAACAGGAATATACCTACTTGACTGAAAGGGTTAAACCTACCCTTATTGACTTGGAAATGAAACAATTAACTATCTTACGATTTAAGGATTTTAAACATTTATACTGGCTCATCACTGAAAGAGTTAAACAGTCTTAACACCAGCTTGTGGTTTAAGGGGTTAAATTGGTTCATACCAGCTTTCGAACAAGGGGTTAAAAAGCAAATACTGGCAGAAACTGGAATTAAAAACAGAACCCTGTGGAAATGGATATGGGTCTCAGCCCAAAACGTGTGCTGTTTATTTGCAATGATAGACGCTGCCTGACCCGCTGAGTTCCTCCAGCATTTTGTGTGTGTTGCTCTAGATTTCCAGCATCTGCAGTTTCTGTCTTGTGTCAGGGTGTTCGATGGCTCTGAGCCTGTACACACTACAGTTTAGAAGAATGGTTGGGTGCAGAATCTCATTCCCCTGTTGAATATTGAAAGGTGTAGATAGAATGGATGTGGAGAGGATGTTTCCTATCATGGAAAAATCTAGGACCAGAAGGAACAGCCTCAAAACAAAGGGGATGCCATTCTGGAACAGAGATGAGGAGGAATTTCTTCAGCCAGAGGGTGGTGAATCTGTGGAATTCATCGCCACAGATGGCTGTGGAGGACAAGTCAGTGAGTATATTGAAAGTGGAGATTGATAGGTTCTTGATTAGTAAAGCGCCAAAGGTTATGGGGAGAAAGCAGGAGAATGGGGTTGAGAGGGAAAATAAATCAGCCACGATCGAATGGTGGAGGAGACTTGTTGGGCCAGAAGTTCCCATGACCTATGGTGTGTCAGTCTAAAGGGGTAAGTACAATACAATTGGCTCAGAGGGTTAAACAAAAGGACTTTGCTTTAGCATTGAAGATGACCAGGTAGAAGGGGTGTCCAAATGCAACATCTCGGCACTCAAAGGCTGGTTCAGGAGCTGGAAAAGAGCCACTGATGTCCACCACCTCCCAGTGATGATGGAACAAACAACAGCGAACAATCCATAAAACTGTCTCAACCTCCCACGGTACATCGAGTGTAACAAAAGGCTGCTTTATTCACATGCTCCTATGACATGCCTGACATATGAATATTAATTAATCCCAAACCAAACAGACGAGAGGTCTCTCGTAGAAGGGAGCACAGGAGAGTGATTCAAGGCAGTGGGAGACAGTCACAGTGTCACATCCCATTTTAACGCACAGGTAAAGAACTGATGGGAATCTGCGACGGGTCACAGTCTGACGCGGCAAAACCTCCCTATAGAGATGGTCATAGTGGGAGCAAAAAAGAGAAAAATGGCCAGAAAATATCCAAATATCGAAGGGATGGTTTGGTCACCGTAAAAGTACAAAGGTAAGGTATCAGTGGGGATGGGTCTGTCACTGTATAACACTGGGGTACAGTACCAGTGGGGACGGGTCTGTCACTGTATAACACTGGGGTACAGTACCAGTGGGATGGTCTGTCACTGTATAACACTGGGGTATAGTACTGGTGGGGACGGGTCTGTCACTGTATAACACTGGGGTACAGTACTGGTGGGGATGGGTCTGTCACTGTATAACACTGGGGTACAGTACCAGTGGGGACTGGCCTGTCACTGTATAACACTGGGGTACAGTACCAGTGGGGACTGGCCTGTCACTGTATAACACTGGGGTACAGTACCAGTGGGGACTGGCCTGTCACTGTATAACACTGGGGTACAGTACCAGTGGGGACGGGTCTGTCACTGTATAACACTGGGGTACAGTACCAGTGGGGACTGGCCTGTCACTGTATAACATTGGGGTACAGTACCAGTGGGATGGTCTGTCACTGTATTACACTGGGGTACAGTACTGATGGAATGGTCTGTCACTGTATAACACTGGGGTACAGTATCAGTGGGAATGGGTCTGTCACTGTATAACAATAGGTACAGTACCGGTGGGGCCGGGTCTGTCACTGTATAACACTGGGGTACAGTACCAGTGGGGATGGGTCTGTCACTGTATAACACTGGGGTACAGTACCAGTGGGGACTGGCCTGTCACTGTATAACACTGGGGTACAGTACCAGTGGGGACTGGCCTGTCACTGTATAACACTGGGGTACAGTACCAGTGGGGACGGGTCTGTCACTGTATAACACTGGGGTACAGTACCAGTGGGGACTGGCCTGTCACTGTATAACACTGGGGTACAGTACCAGTGGGATGGTCTGTCACTGTATTACACTGGGCTACAGTACTGATGGAATGGTCTGTCACTGTATAACACTGGGGTACAGTATCAGTGGGAATGGGTCTGTCACTGTATAACAATAGGTACAGTACCGGTGGGGCCGGGTCTGTCACTGTATAACACTGGGGTACAGTACCAGTGGGGATGGGTCTGTCACTGTATAACACTGGGGTACAGTACCAGTGGGGACTGGCCTGTCACTGTATAACACTGGGGTACAGTACCAGTGGGATGGTCTGTCACTGTATTACACTGGGCTACAGTACTGATGGAATGGTCTGTCACTGTATAACACTGGGGTACAGTATCAGTGGGAATGGGTCTGTCACTGTATAACAATAGGTACAGTACCGGTGGGGCCGGGTCTGTCACTGTATAACACTGGGGTACAGTACCAGTGGGGATGGGTCTGTCACTGTATAACACTGGGGTACAGTACCAGTGGGGATGGGTCCGTCACTGTATAACAATGGGTACAATACCGGTGGGGACTGGTCTGTCACTGTATAACACTGGGTACAGTACTGATAGGATGGTCTGTCACTGTATAACACTGGGGTACAGTACCGGTGGGGATGGGTCTGTCACTGTATAACACTGGGGTACAGTACCGGTGGGGATGGGTCTGTCACTGTATAACACTGGGGTACAGTACTGGTGGGGATGGGTCTGTCACTGTATAACACTGGGGTACAGTACCGGTGGGGACTGGTCTGTCACTGTATAACACTGGGGTACAGTACTCATGGGGATGGGTCTGTCACTGTATAACACTGGGGTACAGTACCGGTGGGGACTGGTCTGTCACTGTATAACACTGGGGTACAGTACTCATGGGGATGGGTCTGTCACTGTATAACAATGGGTACAGTACCGGTGGGAACTGGTCTGTCACAGAATCTTTCCTCCAAGACAACCACTTGAAAAGTTGGTCGCCAAGGCACTGGTAGAGTATGGTATGGCACACGGTGTCTATCACTGTGCAAAACGATGGTACTCTACACATAAGGATAGGTCCATCATTGCATAACAGAGGAACAGTATGGGTGACAGGTCTGTCACTGGATAACACCGGGGTATGGTGCTGGTGGGGATGGGTCTGACACTGTATAACACTGGGTTACAGTCCTGGTGGGCACAGGTCTCTCCGTGTAGAATGCCGGGGTACATTACCAGTGAGCATGGGTTTGACACTGTACAACATTGAGGTACAGTAGCAGTGGGGACGGGTCTGTCACTGTATAACACTGAGTACAGTACCGGTGGGGACGGGTCTGTCACTGTATAACACTGAGTACAGTACCGGTGGGGACGGGTCTGTCACTGTATAACACTGGGGTACAGTACCAGTAGGTTGGGTCTGTCACTGTATAACACTGGGGTACAGTACTGGTGGGGATGGGTCTGTCACTGTATAACACTGGGGTACAGTACCGGTGGGGATGGGTCTGTCACTGTATAACACCAAGGTACAGTACTGGTGGGCACAGGACTCTCCCTGTATAACGCTGGGGTACAGTACCAGGGGGCCAGGTCTGTCACTGTACAACACTGGGGTACGGTACTACTGCTGATGGGTCTCTCTCTGTATAAAACAAGGGTACTGTACCAGTGGGGATGGGTTTGTCACTGTAAAACACTGGGGTACAGTACCGGTGGGGAAGTGTATGTCACTACATAACACTGTGGAACAGTATTGGTGGGGGTGGGCCTGTCACTGTATAACACTGGGGTACTGTTCCATTGGATATAGGTCTGTCACTGTATGACGCTGACATACTGTAGAGCTGGAGATAGATCTGTCATTGGATAACACAGGGGTATAGTATCAGGAGTGGAGGTTCTGTCACAGTCTAACGCCGGGGTACAAAACCGATGGGGTAGTGTACAAAATGGTACTGTACCCATAAGGATAGGTCCATCACTGCATAATAATGCTATAGTAAGGGTGAGTCAGGGTCTGTCACTGGATAACACCGGGGTACATTGGGTTACATTAGCAGTGAGCATGGGTCAATCACTGTATAACACTGGGGTACAGTACTGGTGGGGATATGTCTGTCACTGTATAACATTGGGGTACGGTACCAGTGGGGGAGGGTCTGTCACTGTATAACACTGGGGTACAGGACTGGTAGGGATGGGTCTGACACTAAATAACACTGGGGTACAGTCCAGCTAGAATAGATCAGTCACTGTATAACACTGGGGTATGGTATTGGTGGGGACCAGTCTGTCACTGTATAACACTGGGGTACAGTACCTGTGGGGACCAGCCTGTCACTGTACAGCACAGGGCTACAGTACTGGTGGGGATGGGTCTGACACTGTACAGCACTGGTGTACAGTTCCGGTGGTGACGGGTCTGACATTGTGGTTCCTTTGGAGGTGTTTGTCACTATACAACACTTGGTTGCAGTATCGGGGAGGATTAATCTGTCACTTTATAACATTGGGCTACTGTACTGGTGGGGATGGGTCTGTTGCTGTATATCACCAGGCTACAGTACTGGTGGGGATCAGTCCGACACTGTATAATTGGTTACAGTACTGGTGGTGATCAGTCCGACACTGTGTAACATTGGTTAAAGTACTGGTGTGGGGACGGTCTGACACTGTGTAACACTGGTTACAATACCAGCGGGGATGGGTCTAACACTGTACTATAAAGAAGAAGAAAGCCTTTGACTTCGAGTGGGGTCATCAGGATGCCATCATGACCGCGTTTTTTTTAGCAGGCTTTCTTATTTTTACGAGGCCGAGTTGCTAGCTCGACGCTCAACCCAGCATGGATGGAAAGCGTGCAAGGGAGCTGGCTGGATTCGGACTTGGGAACCTTCACTCCGAAGTCCAGCGCTGATGCCACTAAACCACCAGCAAGCTAGACACTGTACTATACTGATGTACAATTCCAGTGGGGATGGGTCTGACATTGTATAACACTGGGGTATGGTTCCCATGGGGTTATTTGTCACTGTAGACCACTAGGTTACAGTACCAGGGGAGGATCAATCTGTCACTGTATAACACCGGGGCACAGTACTGCTGGGGATGGGTCTGTCACTATATAACACGAGGGCACAGTACCATCGGGCATGGTTTGAGACTGTATAACACTGGGATACCTTACCACAGGGGCTGGGTCTGTCACTGTATAACATGAGGGTACGGTACTGGTGGGGACAGGTCTGTCACTGTATAACATAAGGGTACAGTACTGGTGGGGATAGGTCTGTCACTATATAACACCAGAGTACAGTCCGGTGGGGATGGGTCTGTCACTGTATAAGAACAGAGTACAGTACGGTGGGGATGGATCTGTCACTGTATAACACCGGGGTATAGTACGGTAGGGATCAGTCTGTCACTGTATAACACTGGGGTACAGTACAGGGTTGGGGATGGGTCTGTCACTGTATTACACTGGGGTACAGTACAGCGTTGGGGATGGGCCTGTCACTGTATAACACCAGAGTACAGTCCGGTGGGGATGGGTCTGTCACTGTATAACACCAGAGTACAGTCCGATGGGGATGGGTCTGTCACTGTATAAGAACAGAGTACAGTACCCGTGGGGATGGATCTGTCACTGTATAACACCGGGGTATAGTACGGTAGGGATCAGTCTGTCACTGTATAACACTGGGGTACAGTACAGGGTTGGGGATGGGTCTGTCACTGTATTACACTGGGGTACAGTACAGCGTTGGGGATGGGCCTGTCACTGTATAACACCAGAGTACAGTCCGGTGGGGATGGGTCTGTCACTGTATAACACCAGAGTACAGTCCAGTGGGGATGGGTCTGTCACTGTATAAGAACAGAGTACAGTCCAGTGGGGATGGGCCTGTCACTGTACAACACCAGAGTACAGTCCAGTGGGGATAGGACTGTCTCTGTATTACACCACAGTACAGTATTGTGGGGATGGGTCTGTTACTGTATAACACTGGAGTACAGTACAGGGTTGGGAATGGGTCTGTCACTGTATAACACCAGAGTACAGTACGGTGAGGATGGATCTGTCACTGTATAACACTGGGGTACAGTACGGTGGGGATGGATCTGTCACTGTATAACACCAGAGTACAGTCCGGTGGGGATGGATCTGTCACTGTATAACACCAGAGTACAGTCCAGTGGGGATGGATCTGTCACTGTATAACACCAGAGTACAGTCCGGTGGGGATGGATCTGTCACTGTATAACACCAGAGTACAGTCCGGTGGGGATGGGTCTGTCACTGTATAACACCAGAGTACAGTCCAGTGGGGATGGATCTGTCACTGTATAACACCAGAGTACAGTCCAGTGGGGATGGATCTGTCACTGTATAACACCAGAGTACAGTCCGGTGGGGATGGGTCTGTCACTGTATAACACCAGAGTACAGTCCAGTGGGGATGGATCTGTCACTGTATAACACCAGAGTACAGTCCAGTGGGGATGGATCTGTCACTGTATAACACAAGAGTACAGTCCGGTGGGGATGGGTCTGTCACTGTATAACACCAGAGTACAGTCCGGTGGGGATGGATCTGTCACTGTATAACACCAGAGTACAGTCCGGTGGGGATGGGTCTGTCACTGTATAACACCAGAGTACAGTACGGTGGGGATGGGCCTGTCACTGTATAGCACCACAGTACAGACTGGTGGGGATGGGTCTGTCACTGTATAACACCAGAGTACAGTCCGGTGGGGATGGGCCTGTCACTGTATAACACCAGAGTACAGTCCAGTGGGGATGGATCTGTCACTGTATAACACGAGAGTACAGTCCAGTGGGGATGGATCAGTCACTGTATAACACGAGAGTACAGTCCGGTGGGGATGGGTCTGTCACTGTATAACACCAGAGTACAGTCCGGTGGGGATGGGTCTGTCACTGTATAACACCAGAGTACAGTCCAGTGGGGATGGGTCTGTCACTGTATTACACCACAGTACAGTATTGTGGGGATGTGTCTGTTACTGTATAACACTGGAGTGCAGTACAGGGTTGGGGATGGGTCTGTCACTGTATGAAACCAGAGTACAGTCCAGTGGGGATGGGTCTGTCACTGTATAACACCAGACTACAGTCCAGTGGGGATGGATCTGTCACTGTATAACATGAGAGTACAGTCCAGTGGGGATGGATCAGTCACTGTATAACACGAGAGTACAGTCCGGTGGGGATGGGTCTGTCACTGTATAACACGAGAGTACAGTCCAATGGGGATGGATCTGTCACTGTATAACACGAGAGTACAGTCCAGTTTGGATGTGTCTGTCACTGTATAACACCAGAGTACAGTACGGTGGGGATGGGTCTGTCACTGTATAACACCAGAGCACAGTACGGTGGGGATGGGTCTGTCACTGTATAACACCAGAGTACAGTTCCCGTGGGGATGGATCTGTCACTGTATAACACTGGGTACAGTACCATGTGGGGATCGATCTCTCACTGTATAACACCAGAGTACAGTAGGTGACGATGGATATGTCACTGTATAACACCAGATTACAGTCCGGTAGGATGGATCTGTCACTGTATAACACCAGAGTACAGTTCCGTGGGGATGGATCTGTCACTGTATAACACCAGAGTACAGTACCAGTGGGGATGGATCTGTCACTGTATAACACCAGAGTACAGTCGGTGGATGGATCTGTCACTGTATAACACCAGAGTACAGTCCGGTGGGATGGATCTGTCACTGTATAACACCACAGTACAGTCCAGTGGGGATGGGTCTGTCACTGTATAACACCAGAGTACAGTCCAGTGGGGATGGGTCTGTCACTGTATAACACCAGAGTACAGTCCAGTGGGGATGGATCTGTCACTGTATAACACCAGAGTACAGTACGGTGGGGATGGGTCTGTCACTGTATAACACCAGAGTACAGTACGGTGGGGATGGGTCTGTCACTGTATAACACCAGAGTACAGTACCGTGGGGATGGATCTGTCACTGTATAACACCAAAGTACAGTACCGTGGGGATGGATCTGTCACTGTATAACACCAGAGTACAGTACGGTGGGGATGGATCTGTCACTGTATAACACCAGAGTACAGTACGGTGGGGATGGATCTGTCACTGTATAACACGAGAGTACAGTTCAGTGAGGAAGGATCTGTCACTGTATAGCACCACAGTACAGACTGGTGGGGATGGATCTATCACTGTATAACACCAGAGTACAGTATGGTGGGGATTAGTGTGTCACTGTATAACACCAGAGTACAGTCCAGTGGGAATGGATCTGTCACTGTATAACACCAAAGTACAGTCCGGTGGGGATGGGTCTGTCACTGTATACCACCAGAGTACAGTCCAGTGGGGATGGGTCTGTCACTGTATACCACCAGAGTACAGTCCAGTGGGGATGGGTCTGTCACTGAATATACCAGAGTACAGTACGGTGCAGATAGATATGTCACTGTATAACACCAGAGTACAGTCCGGTGGGGAGGGGTCTGTCACTGTATAACACCAGAGTACAGTACCCGTGGGGATGGTTCTGTCACTGTATAACACCAGAGTACCGTCCGGTGGGGATGGGTCTGTCACTGTATAACACCAGAGTACAGTCCAGTGGGGATGGATCTGTCACTGTATAACACTGGGATACAGTACCGGTGGGAATGGGTCTGTCACTGTATAACACGAGAGTACAGTCCGGTGGGGATGCGTCTGTCACTGTATAACACGAGAGTACTGTCCGGTGGGGATGGGTCTGTCACTGTATAACACCAGAGTACAGTCCAGTGGAGATGGGTCTGTCACTGTATAACACTAGAGTACAGTCCGGTGGGGATGGGTCTGTCACTGTATAACACCAGAGTACAGTCCAGTGGGGATGGATCTGTCACTGTATAACACCAGAGTACAGTACGGTGGGGATGGGCCTGTCACTGTATAACACCAGAGTACAGTACGGTGGAGATGGGTCTGTCACTGTATAACACCAGAGTACAGTACGGTGGGGATGGGTCTGTCACTGTAACACCAGAGTACAGACGGTGGGGATGGGTCTGTCACTGTATAACACCAGAGTACAGTACGGTGGGGATGTCTGTCACTGTATAACACCAGAGTACAGTCCGGTGGGGATGGGTCTGTCACTGTATAACACCAGAGTACAGTCCAGTGGGGATGGGCCTGTCACTGTATAACACCAGAGTACAGTACGGTGGGGATGGGTCTGTCACTGTATAACACCAGAGTACAGTACGGTGGGGATGGGTCTGTCACTGTATAACACCAGAGTACAGTCGTGGGGATGGATCTGTCACTGTATAACACCAGAGTACAGTATGGGGATGGCTGTCACTGTATACACCAGAGTACAGTACGTGGGGATGGGTCTGTCACTGTATAACACCAGAGTACAGTCGGTGGGGATTAGTCTGTCACTGTATAACACTGGGTACAGTACCGGTGGGGATCGATCTGTCACTGTATAACACCAGAGTACAGTACGGTGACGATGGATATGTCACTGTATAACACCAGAGTACAGTCCGGTAGGATGGATCTGTCACTGTATAACACCAGAGTACAGTTCAGTGAGGATGGATCTGTCACTGTATAGCACCACAGTACAGTCTGGTGGGGATGGATCTGTCACTGTATAACACCAGAGTACAGTCGTGGATGGTTGTCACTGTATAACACCAGAGTACAGTCCAGTGGGGATGGGTCTGTCACTGTATAACACCAGAGTACAGTCCAGTGGGGATGGGTCTGTCACTTAACGCGTGGAGGCCGGTGGGGATGGGCCGGTCACTGTATGACACCAGAGTACAGTCCAGTGGGGATGGGTCTGTCACTGTATAACACCAGAGTACAGTACGGTGACGATGGATATGTCACTGTATAACACCAGAGTACAGTCCGGTAGGATGGATCTGTCACTGTATAACACCAGAGTACAGTTCAGTGAGGATGGATCTGTCACTGTATAACACGGGGATACAGTACCGGTGGGAATGGATCTGTCACTGTATAACACGAGAGTACAGTCCCGTGGGGATGGGTCTGTCACTGTATAACACGAGAGTACAGTCCAGTGGAGATGGGTCTGTCACTGTATATCACCAGAGTACAGTCCGGTGGGGATAGGTCTGTCACTGTACAACACCAGAGTACAGTCCTGTGGGGATAGGACTGTCTCTGTATTACACCACAGTACAGTATTGTGGGGATGGGTCTGTTACTGTATAACACTGGAGTACAGTAGAGGGTTGGGAATGGGTCTGTCACTGTATAACACCAGAGTACAGTCCAGTGGGGATGGGTCTGTCACTGTATAACACCAGAGTACAGTCCGGTGGGGATGGGTCTGTGACTGTATAACACCAGAGTGCAGTACGGTGGGGATGGGTCTGTCACTGTATAACACTAGATTACAGTCTAGTGGGGATGGGTCTGTCACTGTATAACACCAGAGTACAGTCCAGTGGGGATGGGCCTGTCACTGTACAACACCAGAGTACAGTCCAGTGGGGATAGGACTGTCTCTGTATTACACCACAGTACAGTATTGTGGGGATGGGTCTGTTACTGTATAACACTGGAGTACAGTACAGGGTTGGGAATGGGTCTGTCACTGTATAACACCAGAGTACAGTACGGTGGGGATGGATCTGTCACTGTATAACACCAGAGTACAGTCCGGTGGGGATGGGTCTGTCACTGTATAACACCAGAGTACAGTATGGTGGGCATGGGTCTGTCACTGTATAACACCAGGGTACAGTCCGGTGGGGATGGATCTGTCACTGTATAACACCAGAGTACAGTCCGGTGGGGATGGGTCTGTCACTGTATAACACCAGAGTACAGTACGGTGGGGATGGATCTGTCACTGTATAACACCAGAGTACAGTCCGGTGGGGATGGGTCTGTCACTGTATAACACCAGAGTACAGTACGGTGGGCATGGGTCTGTCACTGTATAACACCAGAGTACAGTACGGTGGGCATGGGTCTGTCACTGTATAACACCAGAGTACAGTCCGGTGGGGATGGGCCTGTCACTGTATAACACCAGAGTACAGTCCAGTGGGGATGGATCTGTCACTGTATAACACGAGAGTACAGTCCAGTGGGGATGGATCAGTCACTGTATAACACCAGAGTACAGTCCGGTGGGGATGGGTCTGTCACTGTATAACACCAGAGTACAGTTCAGTGGGGATGGGTCTGTCACTGTATAACACCAGAGTACAGTCTAGTGGGGATGGGTCTGTCACTGTATAACACCAGAGTACAGTCCAGTGGGGATGGGCCTGTCACTGTATTACACCACAGTACAGTATTGTGGGGATGGGTCTGTTACTGTATAACACTGGAGTACAGTACAGGGTTGGGAATGGGTCTGTCACTGTATAACACCAGAGTACAGTACGGTGGGGATGGATCTGTCACTGTATAACACCAGAGTACAGTCCGGTGGGGATGGATCTGTCACTGTATAACACCAGAGTACAGTCCGGTGGGGATGGGTCTGTCACTGTATAACACCAGAGTACAGTACGGTGGGGATGGGTCTGTCACTGTATAACACCAGAGTACAGTCCGGTGGGGATGGGTCTGTCACTGTATAACACCAGAGTACAGTACGGTGGGGATGGATCTGTCACTGTATAACACCAGAGTACAGTCCGGTGGGGATGGGTCTGTCACTGTATAACACCAGAGTACAGTACGGTGGGCATGGGTCTGTCACTGTATAACACCAGAGTACAGTACGGTGGGCATGGGTCTGTCACTGTATAACACCAGAGTACAGTCCGGTGGGGATGGGCCTGTCACTGTATAACACCAGAGTACAGTCCAGTGGGGATGGATCTGTCACTGTATAACACGAGAGTACAGTCCAGTGGGGATGGATCAGTCACTGTATAACACCACAGTACAGTATTGTAGGGATGTGTCTGTTACTGTATAACACTGGAGTGCAGTACAGGGTTGGGGATGGGTCTGTCACTGTATAAAACCAGAGTACAGTCCGGTGGGGATGGGCCAGTCACTGTATAACACCAGAGTACAGTCCAGTGGGGATGGGTCTGTCACTGTATAACACCAGAGTACAGTCCAGTGGGGATGGATCTGTCACTGTATAACATGAGAGTACAGTCCAGTGGGGATGGATCAGTCACTGTATAACACGAGAGTACAGACCGGTGGGGATGGGTCTGTCACTGTATAACACGAGAGTACAGTCCAGTGGGGATGGGTCTGTCACTGTATAACACGAGAGTACAGTCCAGTGGGGATGGATCTGTCACTGTATAACACGAGAGTACAGTCCGGTGGGGGTGGGTCTGTCACTGTATAACACCAGAGTACAGTATGGTGGGGATTAGTCTGTCACTGTATAACACCAGAGTACAGTCCAGTGGGGATGGATCTGTCACTGTATAACACCAGAGTACAGTCCAGTTTGGATGTGTCTGTCACTGTATAACACCAGAGTACAGTACGGTGGGGATGGGTCTGTCACTGTATAACACCAGAGCACAGTACGGTGGGGATGGGTCTGTCACTGTATAACACCAGAGTACAGTTCCCGTGGGGATGGATCTGTCACTGTATAACACTGGGTACAGTACCAGTGGGGATCGATCTGTCACTGTATAACACCAGAGTACAGTACGGTGACGATGGATATGTCACTGTATAACACCAGAGTACAGTCCGGTAGGATGGATCTGTCACTGTATAACACCAGAGTACAGTTCAGTGAGGAAGGATCTGTCACTGTATAGCACCACAGTACAGACTGGTGGGGATGGATCTGTCACTGTATAACACCAGAGTACATTCTGGCGGGGATGGGCCTGTCACTGTATAACACCAGAGTACAGTCCAGTGGGAATGGATCTGTCACTGTATAACACCAAAGTACAGTCCGGTGGGGATGGGTCTGTCACTGTATACCACCAGAGTACAGTCCAGTGGGGATGGGTCTGTCACTGAATATACCAGAGTACAGTACGGTGCAGATAGATATGTCACTGTATAACACCAGAGTACAGTCCGGTGGGGAGGGGTCTGTCATTGTATAACACCAGAGTACAGTACCCGTGGGGATGGTTCTGTCACTGTATAACACCAGAGTACCGTCCGGTGGGGATGGGCCGGTCACTGTATGACACCAGAGTACAGTCCAGTGGGGATGGGTCTGTCACTGTATAACACCAGAGTACAGTCCAGTGGGGATGGATCTGTCACTGTATAACACTGGGATACAGTACCGGTGGGAATGGGTCTGTCACTGTATAACACCAGAGTACAGTATGGTGGGGATGGATCTGTCACTGTATAACACCAGAGTACAGTCCGGTGGGGATGGGTCTGTCACTGTATAACACCAGAGTACAGTATGGTGGGCATGGGTCTGTCACTGTATAACACCAGGGTACAGTACGGTGGGGATGGATCTGTCACTGTATAACACCAGAGTACAGTCCGGTGGGGATGGGTCTGTCACTGTATAACACCAGAGTACAGTCCGGTGGGGAGGGGTCTGTCAATGTATAACACCAGAGTACAGTCCGGTGGGGATGGGTCTGTCACTGTATAACACCAGAGTACAGTACGGTGGGGATGGATCTGTCACTGTATAACACCAGAGTACAGTCCGGTGGGGATGGGTCTGTCACTGTATAACACCAGAGTACAGTACGGTGGGCATGGGTCTGTCACTGTATAACACCAGAGTACAGTACGGTGGGGATGGGTCTGTCACTGTATAACACCAGAGTACAGTCCGGTGGGGATGGGCCTGTCACTGTATAACACCAGAGTACAGTCCAGTGGGGATGGATCTGTCACTGTATAACACGAGAGTACAGTCTAGTGGGGATGGGTCTGTCACTGTATAACACCAGAGTACAGTCCGGTGGGGATGGGTCTGTCACTGTATAACACCAGAGTACAGTCCAGTGGGGATGGATCTGTCACTGTATAACACGAGAGTACAGTCTAGTGGGGATGGGTCTGTCACTGTATAACACGAGAGTACAGACCGGTGGGGATGGGTCTGTCACTGTATAACACGAGAGTACAGTCCAGTGGGGATGGGTCTGTCACTGTATAACACCAGAGTACAGTACGGTGGGCATGGGTCTGTCACTGTATAACACCAGGGTACAGTCCGGTGGGGATGGGCCTGTCACTGTATAACACCAGAGTACAGTCCAGTGGGGATGGATCTGTCACTGTATAACACGAGAGTACAGTCTAGTGGGGATGGGTCTGTCACTGTATAACACCAGAGTACAGTCCAGTGGGGATGGGTCTGTCACTGTACAACACCAGAGTACAGTCCAGTGGGGATGGATCTGTCACTGTATAACATGAGAGTACAGTCCAGTGGGGATGGATCAGTCACTGTATAACACGAGAGTACAGACCGGTGGGGATGGGTCTGTCACTGTATAACACAAGAGTACAGTCCAGTGGGGATGGGTCTGTCACTGTATAACACGAGAGTACAGTCCAGTGGGGATGGATCTGTCACTGTATAACACCAGAGCACAGTACGGTGGGGATGGGTCTGTCACTGTATAACACCAGAGCACAGTACGGTGGGGATGGGTCTGTCACTGTGTAACACCAGAGTACAGTTCCCGTGGGGATGGATCTGTCACTGTATAACACTGGGTACAGTACCAGTGGGGATCGATCTGTCACTGTATAACACCAGAGTACAGTACGGTGACGATGGATATGTCACTGTATAACACCAGAGTACAGTCCGGTAGGATGGATCTGTCACTGTATAACACCAGAGTACAGTTCAGTGAGGAAGGATCTGTCACTGTATAGCACCACAGTACAGACTGGTGGGGATGGATCTGTCACTGTATAACACCAGAGTACATTCTGGCGGGGATGGGCCTGTCACTGTATAACACCAGAGTACAGTCCAGTGGGAATGGATCTGTCACTGTATAACACCAAAGTACAGTCCGGTGGGGATGGGTCTGTCACTGTATACCACCAGAGTACAGTCCAGTGGGGATGGGTCTGTCACTGAATATACCAGAGTACAGTACGGTGCAGATAGATATGTCACTGTATAACACCAGAGTACAGTCCGGTGGGGAGGGGTCTGTCACTGTATAACACCAGAGTACAGTACCCGTGGGGATGGTTCTGTCACTGTATAACACCAGAGTACCGTCCGGTGGGGATGGGCCGGTCACTGTATGACACCAGAGTACAGTCCAGTGGGGATGGGTCTGTCACTGTATAACACCAGAGTACAGTCCAGTAGGGATGGATCTGTCACTGTATAACACTGGGATACAGTACCGGTGGGAATGGGTCTGTCACTGTATAACACGAGAGTACAGTCCGGTGGGGATGCGTCTGTCACTGTATAACACGAGAGTACTGTCCGGTGGGGATGGGTCTGTCACTGTATAACACCAGAGTACAGTCCAGTGGAGATGGGTCTGTCACTGTATAACACCAGAGTACAGTCCGGTGGGGATGGGTCTGTCACTGTATAACACCAGAGTACAGTTCAGTGGGGATGGATCTGTCACTGTATAACACCAGAGTACAGTACGGTGGGGATGGGTCTGTCACTGTATAACACCAGAGTACAGTCCAGTGGGGATGGGCCTGTCACTGTATAACACCAGAGTACAGTCCAGTGGGGATGTGTCTGTTACTGTATAACACCAGAGTACAGTACGGTGGGGATGGGTCTGTCACTGTGCAACACCAGAGTACAGTACGGTGGGGATGGGTCTGTCACTGTATAACACCAGAGTACAGTACGGTGGGAATTAGTCTGTCACTGTATAACACTGGGTACAGTACCGGTGGGGATCGATCTGTCACTGTATAACACCAGAGTACAGTACGGTGATGATGGATATGTCACTGTATAACACCAGAGTACAGTCCAGTGGGGATGGGCCTGTCACTGTACAACACCAGAGTACAGTCCAGTGGGGATAGGACTGTCTCTGTATTACACCACAGTACAGTATTGTGGGGATGGGTCTGTTACTGTATAACACTGGAGTACAGTACAGGGTTGGGAATGGGTCTGTCACTGTATAACACCAGAGTACAGTACGGTGGGGATGGATCTGTCACTGTATAACACCAGAGTACAGTCCGGTGGGGATGGGTCTGTCACTGTATAACACCAGGGTACAGTACGGTGGCGATGGATCTGTCACTGTATAACACCAGGGTACAGTACCAGTGGGGATGGATCTGTCACTGTATAACACCAGAGTACAGTCCGGTGGGGATGGGTCTGTCACTGTATAACACCAGAGTACAGTATGGTGGGCATGGGTCTGTCACTGTATAACACCAGAGTACAGTACGGTGGGCATGGGTCTGTCACTGTATAACACCAGAGTACAGTCCGGTGGGGATGGGTCTGTCACTGTATAACACCAGGGTACAGTACGGTGGGGATGGATCTGTCACTGTATAACACCAGAGTACAGTCCGGTGGGGATGGGTCTGTCACTGTATAACACCAGAGTACAGTACGGTGGGGATGGATCTGTCACTGTATAACACGAGAGTACAGTCCAGTGGGGATGGATCTGTCACTGTATAACATGAGAGTACAGTCCTGTGGGGATGGATCAGTCACTGTATAACACGAGAGTACAGACCGGTGGGGATGGGTCTGTCACTGTATAACACGAGAGTACAGTCCAGTGGGGATGGGTCTGTTACTGTATAACACGAGAGTACAGTCCAGTGGGGATGGATCTGTCACTGTATAACACCAGAGCACAGTACGGTGGGGATGGGTCTGTCACTGTATAACACCAGAGCACAGTACGGTGGGGATGGGTCTGTCACTGTATAACACCAGAGTACAGTTCCCGTGGGGATGGATCTGTCACTGTATAACACTGGGTACAGTACCAGTGGGGATCGATCTGTCACTGTATAACACCAGAGTACAGTACGGTGACGATGGATATGTCACTGTATAACACCAGAGTACAGTCCGGTAGGATGGATCTGTCACTGTATAACACCAGAGTACAGTTCAGTGAGGAAGGATCTGTCACTGTATAGCACCACAGTACAGACTGGTGGGGATGGATCTATCACTGTATAACACCAGAGTACAGTACGGTGACGATGGATATGTCACTGTATAACACCAGAGTACAGTCCGGTAGGATGGATCTGTCACTGTATAACACCAGAGTACAGTTCAGTGAGGATGGATCTGTCACTGTATAGCACCACAGTACAGTCTGTTGGGGATGGATCTGTCACTGTATAACACCAGAGTACCGTCCGGTGGGGATGGGCCGGTCATTGTATGACACCAGAGTACAGTCCAGTGGGGATGGGTCTGTCACTGTATAACACCAGAGTACAGTACGGTGACGATGGATATGTCACTGTATAACATAGAAACATAGAAACATAGAAAATAGGTGCAGGAGTAGGCCATTCGGCCCTTCGAGCCTGCACCGCCATTTATTATGATCATGGCTGATCATCCAACTCAGAACCCAGCCTTCCCTCCATACCCCCTGACCCCTGTAGCCACAAGGGCCATATCTAACTTCCTTTTAAACATAGCTAATGAACTGGCCTCAACAGTTTGCTGTGGCAGAGAATTCCACAGATTCACCACTCTCTGTGTGAAGAAGTTTTTCCTAACCTCGGTCCTAAAAGGCTTCCCCTCTATCCTCAAACTGTGACCCCTCGTTCTAGACCTCCCCAACATCGGGAACAATCTTCCTGCATCTAGCCTGTCCAATCCCTTTAGGATCTTATACGTTTCAATCAGATCCCCCCTCAATCTTCTAAATTCCAACGAGTACAAGCCCAGTTCATCCAGTCTTTCTTCATATGAAAGACCTGCCATCCCAGGAATCAATGTGGTGAACCTTCTTTGTACTCCCTCTATGGCAAAGATGTCTTTCCTCAGATTAGGGGACCAAAACTGCACACAATACTCCAGGTGTGGTCTCACCAAGGCCTTGTACAACTGCAGTAGTACCTCCCTGCTCCTGTACTCGAATCCTCTCGCTATAAATGCCAGCATACCGTTCGCCTTTTTCACCGCCTGCTGTACCTGCATGCCCACTTTCAATGACTGGTGTATAATGACACCCAGGTCTCGTTGCACCTCCCCTTTTCCTAATCGGCCACCATTCAGATAATAATCTGTTTTCCTATTTTTGCCACCAAAGTGGATAACTTCACATTTATCCACATTAAATTGCATCTGCCATGAGTTTGCCCACTCACCCAACCTATCCAAGTCACCCTGCATCCTCTTAGCATCCTCCTCACTGCTAACACTGCCACCCAGCTTCGTGTCATCCGCAAACTTGGAGATGCTGCATTTAATTCCCTCATCCAAGTCATTAATATATATTGTAAACAACTGGGGTCCCAGCACTGAGCCTTGCGGTACCCCACTAGTCACCGCCTGCCATTCTGAAAAGGTCCCAGTATGTCACTGTATAACACCAGAGTACAGTCCGGTAGGATGGATCTGTCACTGTATAACACCAGAGTACAGTTCAGTGAGGATGGATCTGTCACTGTATAACACGGGGATACAGTACCGGTGGGAATGGATCTGTCACTGTATAACACGAGAGTACAGTCCCGTGGGGATGGGTCTGTCACTGTATAACACGAGAGTACAGTCCAGTGGAGATGGGTCTGTCACTGTATAACACCAGAGTACAGTACGGTGGGGATGGGTCTGTCACTGTATAACACCAGAGTACAGTCCGGTGGGGATGGGCCTGTCACTGTATAACACCAGAGTACAGTCCAGTGGGGATGGATCAGTCACTGTATAACACCAGAGTACAGTACGGTGGGCATGGGTCTGTCACTGTATTACACCACAGTACAGTATTGTAGGGATGTGTCTGTTACTGTATAACACTGGAGTGCAGTACAGGGTTGGGGATGGGTCTGTCACTGTATAAAACCAGAGTACAGTCCGGTGGGGATGGGCCTGTCACTGTATAACACCAGAGTACAGTCCAGTGGGGATGGGTCTGTCACTGTATAACACCAGAGTACAGTCCAGTGGGGATGGATCTGTCACTGTATAACATGAGAGTACAGTCCAGTGGGGATGGATCAGTCACTGTATAACACGAGAGTACAGACCGGTGGGGATGGGTCTGTCACTGTATAACACGAGAGTACAGTCCAGTGGGGATGGGTCTGTCACTGTATAACACGAGAGTACAGTCCAGTGGGGATGGATCTGTCACTGTATAACACCAGAGTACAGTACGGTGGGGATGGGTCTGTCACTGTATAACACCAGAGCACAGTACGGTGGGGATGGGTCTGTCACTGTATAACACCAGAGTACAGTTCCAGTGGGGATGGATCTGTCACTGTATAACACTGGGTACAGTACCAGTGGGGATCGATCTGTCACTGTATAACACCAGAGTACAGTACGGTGACGATGGATATGTCACTGTATAACACCAGAGTACAGTCCGGTAGGGATGGATCTGTCACTGTATAACACCAGAGTACAGTTCAGTGAGGAAGGATCTGTCACTGTATAGCACCACAGTACAGACTGGTGGGGATGGATCTGTCACTGTATAACACCAGAGTACATTCTGGCGGGGATGGGCCTGTCACTGTATAACACCAGAGTACAGTCCAGTGGGAATGGATCTGTCACTGTATAACACCAAAGTACAGTCCGGTGGGGATGGGTCTGTCACTGTATACCACCAGAGTACAGTCCAGTGGGGATGGGTCTGTCACTGAATATACCAGAGTACAGTACGGTGCAGATAGATATGTCACTGTATAACACCAGAGTACAGTCCGGTGGGGAGGGGTCTGTCACTGTATAACACCAGAGTACAGTACCCGTGGGGATGGTTCTGTCACTGTATAACACCAGAGTTCCGTCCGGTGGGGATGGGCTGGTCACTGTATGACACCAGAGTACAGTCCAGTGGGGATGGGTCTGTCACTGTATAACACCAGAGTACAGTCCAGTGGGGATGGATCTGTCACTGTATAACACTGGGATACAGTACCGGTGGGAATGGGTCTGTCACTGTATAACACGAGAGTACAGTCCGGTGGGGATGCGTCTGTCACTGTATAACACGAGAGTACTGTCCGGTGGGGATGGGTCTGTCACTGTATAACACCAGAGTACAGTCCAGTGGAGATGGGTCTGTCACTGTATAACACCAGAGTACAGTCCGGTGGGGATGGGTCTGTCACTGTATAACACCAGAGTACAGTACGGTGGGGATGGGTCTGTCACTGTGCAACACCAGAGTACAGTACGGTGGGGATGGGTCTGTCACTGTATAACACCAGAGTACAGTCCAGTGGGGATGGGTATCTGTCACTGTATAACACCAGAGTACAGTCCAGTGGGGATGGATCTGTCACTGTATAACACCAGAGTACAGTACCAGTGGGGATGGATCTGTCACTGTATAACACCAGAGTACAGTCCGTGGGGATGGTCTGTCACTGTATAACACCAGAGTACAGTCCAGTGGGGATGGGTCTGTCACTGTATAACACCAGAGTACAGTACAGTCTGTCACTGTGAGGGATGGGTCTGTCACTGTATAACACCAGAGTACAGTCCGGTGGGGATGGGTCTGTCACTGTATAACACCAGAGTACAGTACCGGTGGGGATGGGTCTGTCACTGTATAACACCAGAGTACAGTCCAGTGGGGATGGGTCTGTCACTGTATAACACCAGAGTACAGTACGGTGACGATGGATATGTCACTGTATAACACCAGAGTACAGTCCGGTAGGATGGATCTGTCACTGTATAACACCAGAGTACAGTTCAGTGAGGAAGGATCTGTCACTGTATAGCACCACAGTACAGTCTGGTGGGGATGGATCTGTCACTGTATAACACCAGAGTCCAGTCCGGTGGGGATGGGCCTGTCACTGTATAACACCAGAGTACAGTCCAGTGGGAATGGATCTGTCACTGTATAACACCAAAGTACAGTCCGGTGGGGATGGGTCTGTCACTGTATACCACCAGAGTACAGTCCAGTGGGGATGGGTCTGTCACTGAATATACCAGAGTACAGTACGGTGCAGATAGATATGTCACTGTATAACACCAGAGTACAGTCCGGTGGGGAGGGGTCTGTCATTGTATAACACCAGAGTACAGTACCCGTGGGGATGGTTCTGTCACTGTATAACACCAGAGTTCCGTCCGGTGGGGATGGGCTGGTCACTGTATGACACCAGAGTACAGTCCAGTGGGGATGGGTCTGTCACTGTATAACACCAGAGTACAGTCCAGTGGGGATGGATCTGTCACTGTATAACACTGGGATACAGTACCGGTGGGAATGGGTCTGTCACTGTATAACACGAGAGTACAGTCCGGTGGGGATGCGTCTGTCACTGTATACCACGAGAGTACTGTCCGGTGGGGATGGGTCTGTCACTGTATAACACCAGAGTACAGTCCAGTGGAGATGGGTCTGTCACTGTATAACACCAGAGTACAGTCCGGTGGGGATGGGTCTGTCACTGTATAACACCAGAGTACAGTTCAGTGGGGATGGGTCTGTCACTGTGCAACACCAGAGTACAGTACGGTGGGGATGGGTCTGTTACTGTATAACACCAGAGTACTGTACGGTGGGAATTAGTCTGTCACTGTATAACACTGGGTACAGTACTGGTGGGGATCGATCTGTCACTGTATAACACCAGAGTACAGTACGGTGACGATGGATATGTCACTGTATAACACCAGAGTACAGTCCGGTAGGATGGATCTGTCACTGTATAACACCAGAGTACAGTTCAGTGAGGATGGATCTGTCACTGTATAGCACCACAGTACAGTCTGGTGGGGATGGATCTGTCACTGTATGACACCAGAGTACCGTCCGGTGGGGATGGGCCGGTCACTGTATGACACCAGAGTACAGTCCAGTGGGGATGGGTCTGTCACTGTATAACACCAGAGTACAGTACGGTGACGATGGATATGTCACTGTATAACACCAGAGTACAG
Organism: Mobula hypostoma; assembly: GCF_963921235.1. Taxonomy (NCBI): domain Eukaryota; kingdom Metazoa; phylum Chordata; class Chondrichthyes; order Myliobatiformes; family Myliobatidae; genus Mobula; species Mobula hypostoma. The sequence continues at coordinate 104,736,491 of NC_086101.1, read as the reverse complement.
TCCGGTAGGATGGATCTGTCACTGTATAACACCAGAGTACAGTTCAGTGAGGATGGATCTGTCACTGTATAGCACCACAGTACAGTCTGGTGGGGATGGATCTGTCACTGTATAACACTGGGATACAGTACCGGTGGGAATGGATCTGTCACTGTATAACACCAGAGTACAGTTCAGTGAGGATGGATCTGTCACTGTATAGCACCACAGTACAGTCTGGTGGGGATGGATCTGTCACTGTATAACACCAGAGTACCATCCGGTGGGGATGGGCCGGTCACTGTATGACACCAGAGTACAGTCCAGTGGGGATGGGTCTGTCACTGTATTACACCAGAGTACAGTCCAGTGGGGATTGATCTGTCACTGTATAACACGAGAGTACAGTCCCGTGGGGATGGGTCTGTCACTGTATAACACGAGAGTACAGTCCAGTGGAGATGGGTCTGTCACTGTATATCACCAGAGTACAGTCCGGTGGGGATGGGTCTGTCACTGTATAACACCAGAGTACAGTACGGTGGGGATGCGTCTGTCACTGTATAACACCAGAGTACAGTTCCCGTGGGGATGGATCTGTCACTGTATAACACTGGGTACAGTACTGGTGGGGATCGATCTGTCACTGTATAACACCAGAGTACAGTACGGTGACGATGGATATGTCACTGTATAACACCAGAGTACAGTCCGGTAGGATGGATCTGTCACTGTATAACACCAGAGTACAGTTCCGTGAGGAAGGATCTGTCACTGTATAACACTACAGTACAGTCTGTTGGGGATGGATCGGTCACTGTATAACACCAGAGTACAGTCTGGCGGGGATGGGCCTGTCACTGTATAACACCAGAGTACAGTCCACTGGGGATGGATCTGTCACTGTATAACACCAGAGTACAGTCCAGTGGGGATGGGTCTGTCACTGTATATACCAGAGTACAGTACGGTGCAGATAGATATGTCACTGTATAACACCAGAGTACAGTCCGGTGGGGAGGGGTCTGTCACTGTATAACACGAGAGTACAGTCCGGTGGGGATGGGTCTGTCACTGTATAACACGAGAGTACTGTCCGGTGGGGATGGGTCTGTCACTGTATAACACCAGAGTACAGTCCAGTGGAGATGGGTCTGTCACTGTATAACACCAGAGTACAGTCCGGTGGGGATGGGTCTGTCACTGTATAACACCAGACTACAGTCCAGTGGGGATGGATCTGTCACTGTATAACACCAGAGTACAGTACGGTGGGGATGGGTCTGTCACTGTATAACACCAGAGTACAGTCCAGTGGGGATGGGCCTGTCACTGTATAACACCAGAGTACAGTCCGGTGGGGATGTGTCTGTTACTGTATAACACCAGAGTACAGTACGGTGGGGATGGGTCTGTCACTGTGCAACACCAGAGTACAGTACGGTGGGGATGGGTCTGTCACTGTATAACACCAGAGTACAGTCCAGTGGGGATGGATCTGTCACTGTATAACACCAGAGTACAGTTCCCGTGGGGATGGATCTGTCACTGTATAACACTGGGTACAGTACCGGTGGGGATCGATTTGTCACTGTATAACACCAGAGTACAGTACGGTGACGATGGATATGTCACTGTATAACACCAGAGTACAGTCCGGTAGGATGGATCTGTCACTGTATAACACCAGAGTACAGTTCAGTGAGGATGGATCTGTCACTGTATAGCACCACAGTACAGACTGGTGGGGATGGATCTGTCACTGTATAACACCAGAGTACAGTCCGGCGTGGATGGGCCTGTCACTGTATAACACCAGAGTACAGTCCAGTGGGAATGGATCTGTCACTGTATAACACCAGAATACAGTCCGGTGGGGATGGGTCTGTCACTGTATACCACCAGAGTACAGTCCAGTGGGGATGGGTCTGTCACTGTATATACCAGAGTACAGTACGGTGCGGATAGATATGTCACTGTATAACACCAGAGTACAGTCCGGTGGGGAGGGGTCTGTCATTGTATAACACCAGAGTACAGTCCGGTGGGGATGTGTCTGTTACTGTATAACACCAGAGTACAGTCCGGTGGGGATGGGTCTGTCACTGTATAACACCAGAGTACAGTCCGGTGAGGATGGGTATGTTGGGGATGGGTCTGTCACTGTATAATACCAGAGTACAGTTCCCGTGGGGATGGATCTGTCACTGTATAACACTGGGGTACAGTACCGGTGGGGATGGATCTGTCACTGTCTAACACCAGAGTACAGTACCTGTGGGGATGGATCTGTCACTGTATAACACTGGGGTACAGTACTGGTGGGGATGGGTCTGTCACTGTATAACACCAGAGTACAGTCCGGTGAGGATGGATCTGTCACTGTATAACATTGGGGTACAGTACTGGTGGGGATGGATCTGTCACTGTATAACACCAGAGTACAGTACGGTGGCGATGGATACGTCACTGTATAACACCAGAGTACAGTCTGGTGAGGATGGATCTGTCACTGTCTAACACCAGAGTACAGTCCGGTGGGGATAGGTCTGTCACTGTATAACACCAGAGTACAGTCCAGTGGGGATGGGTCTGTCACTGTATAACACCAGAGTACAGTCCAGTGGGGATGGGTCTGTGACTGTATAACACCAGAGTGCAGTACGGTGGGGATGGGTCTGTCACTGTATAACACTAGATTACAGTCTAGTGGGGATGGATCTGTCACTGTATAACACCAGAGTACAGTCCGGTGGGGATGGGTCTGTCACTGTATAACACTAGATTACAGTCCAGTGGGGATGGATCTGTCACTGTATAACACCAGAGTACAGTCCGGTGGGGATGGGTCTGTCACTGTATAACACCAGAGTACAGTCCGGTGGGGATGGGTCTGTCACTGTGTAACACCAGAGTACAGTCCAGTGGGGATGGGCTTGTCACTGTATAACACCAGAGTACAGTCCGGTGAGGATGGGTATGGTGGGGATGGGTCTGTCACTGTATAACACTAGAGTACAGTTCCCGTGGGGATGGATCTGTCGCTGTATAACACTGGGGTACAGTACCGGTGGGGATGGACCTGTCACTGTCTAACACCAGAGTACAGTACCCGTGGGGATGGATCTGTCACTGTATAACACTGGGGTACAGTACTGGTGGGGATGGATCTGTCACTGTATAACACCAGAGTACAGTCTGGTGGGGATGGGTCTGTCACTGTATAACACCAGAGTACAGTACGGTGGGGATGGGTCTGTCACTGTATAACACCAGAGTACAGTCCGGTGGGGATGGGTTTGTCACTGTATAACACCAGAGTACCGTTCTGGTCAGGATGGATCTCTCACTCTATCTCACCAGGATACAGGGCTGATGTGGAAGACTCTCTCTGTGTATAACACTGGGTTACAGTACCGGTAGGGATGGCTCTATCACTGTATAACACTGGGTTACAGTACCAGTGGGGATGGCTCTGTCACTGTATAACACTGGGGTACCATACCGGTGGGGATGGATCTGTCACTGTATAACACCAGAGTACAGTACGGTGGGGATGGGTCTGTCACTGTATAACACCAGAGTACAGTCTGGTGGGGATGTGTCTGTCACTGTATAACACCAGAGTACCGTTCTGTTCAGGATGGATCTCTCACTCTAACTCACCAGGATATAGGGCTGGTGTGGACGACTCTCTCTGTGTATAACACTGGGTTACAGTACCGGTGGGGATGGCTCTGTCACTGTATAACACTGGGGTACAGTACAGGTGGTGATGGCTCTGTCACTGTATAACACTGGGGAACAGTACCAGTGGGGATGGTTCTCTCACTGTATAGCACTGGGGTACCTTGACAGTGGGGAATGGTATGTCACTGTATAGCACTCTGGTACAGTGCCGGTGGGGGGTCAGGTCTGTCACTATATAACACTGGGGTACAGTACTGGAGGGGATGGATCTGTCACTGTATAACACCAGAGTACAGTCCGGTGGGGATGGGTCTGTCACTGTATAACACCAGAGTACAGTACGGTGGGGATGGGTCTGTCACTGTATAACACTGGGGTACAGTAGAGGGTTGGGGATGGGTCTGTCCCTGTATAACACCAGAGTACAGTCTGGTGGGGATGGGTCTGTCACTGTATAACACCAGAGTACAGTCCGGTTGGGATGGGTCTGTAGCTGTATAACACCAGAGTACAGTACTGGAGAGGATGGATCTGTCACTGTATAACACCAGAGCACAGTCCAGTGGGGATGGACCTGTCACTGTATAACACTGGGGTACCGTACCAGTGGTGATGGATATGTCACTATATAACACTGGGGTACAGTACAGGGTTGGGGATGGGTCTGTTACTGTATAACACCAGAGTACAGTCCAGTGGGGATGGGTCTGTCACTGTATAACACCAGAGTACAGTCCGGTGGGGATGGATCTGTCACTGTATAACACCAGAGTACAGTCCGGTGGGGATGGATCTGTCACTGTATAACACCAGAGTACAGTCCGGTGGGGATGGATCTGTCACTGTATAACACCAGAGTACAGTCCGGTGGGGATGGATCTGTCACTGTAGAACACCAGAGTACAGTTCTGTTCAGGATGGGTCTCTCACTCTGTCACACCAGGATACAGGGCTGGTGGGGACGAGCCTCTCTCTGTAGAACACTGGGGTACAGTACCGGTGGGGGTGGCTCTGTCACTGTATAACACTGGGGTACAGTACAGGTGGTGATGGCTCTGTCACTGTATAACACTGGGGCACAGTACCAGTGGGGATGGATCTCTCACTGTATAACACTGGGGTACCATGACAGTGGGGTCTGGTATGTCACTGTATAGCACTGTGGTACAGTGCCGGTGGGGTCAGGTCTGTCACTATATAACACTGGGGTACAGTACTGATGGGAATGGGTTTGTCACTGTTAACATCAGGGTACAGTACTGGAGGGGATGGGTCTGTCACTGTATAAAACAGCGGTACAGTACGTGGGGGGGGAATGGGTCTTACACTGTATAGCACCAGGGCACAGTACTTTTTGGCATGTGTCTGTTACTGTATAACACTGTGGTGCAGTACCAGTGGGGTACAGGTCTGTCACTGTATAACACTGGGGTAAAGTACTGTATCCTGGTGTTATACGGTGACAAACCCATCTCCACTGGTACTGTACCCCAGTGTTATACAGTAACAGACCCATCCCCACCAGTACTGTACCCCTGTGTTATACAGTGACAGACCCATCCCCACCAGTACGGTACCCCAGTGTTATACAGTGACAGACCCATCTCCACTGTTACTGTACTCTGGTGATTTTTTTAAAAAGTCATTTAAGGGATGTGGGTGTCACCAACTAAGCGAGCATTTACTGCCCATCCCTGGTTGTCCTTGAGAAGGTGGCGATGAACTGCTGCAGTCCCTGAGGTGTAGGTACACCCACGGTGCTGTTAGGGAGGGAATTCCATGATTTTGACCCAGTGACAATGAAGGAATGGCGATATGTTTCCAAGTCAGGATGGTGATTGACTTGGAGAGGGATTTCCAAGTGGTGGTGTTCTCAGGTATCTGCTGTTCTTGTCCCTCTAGATGGTGGTGGTCGTGGGTCTGGAAGGTGCTGCCTTAGGAACTTTGGTGTGTTGTTGCAGTGCATCTTGTAGTAGTACACACTATTGCAACTGTTCATCGATGGTGGAGGGATTGGATGATGGTGGAGGGATTGGATGATGGAGGAAGGATTGGATGCTTGTGGAAGGGGCACCAATCAAGTGGGCTGCCTTGTACTGGATGGCGTCAAGCTTCTTGAGTGTTGATGGAGCTTCACTCATCCAGGGGAGTGGTGAGTATTCCATTACACTCCTGACCTGAGCCTTGTAGATGGTGGACAGGCTTTGGGGAGCCAGGAGGTGAGTTACACCCTGCAGGATCCCTAGCCTTTGACCTGCTCTGGTAGCCACGGAGTTTATATGGCTAGACCGGTTCAATTTCCTGTCAATAGTAACCTCCAGGATGCTGATATTAGGGGATTCAGTGATGGTGACGCCACTGAATATCAAGGAATGATGGTTAGAATATCTCTTGTTGGAGATGGTCATTGCCTGGCTTGAATGTTACTGGCCACTTGTCAGCCCAAGCCTGGATATTGTCCAGGTCCTGCTGCATTTGGGGATGAACTACTTCACTATCTGAGGAGTCACAAATGGTGCAGAACATTGTGCAGTCATCTACAAACATCCTCACTTCCGACCTTATGACGGAATGAAGGTCATTGATGAAGCAACTGAAGATGGTTGGTCTGAGGACACTTCCCTGAGGAACTCCTGCAGTGATGTCCTGAGGATGAGATGATTGACCTCTAACCACAACCATCTTCCTTTGGGTCAGGTACGATTCCAACCAGCAGAGGGGTTTCCCCCTAATTCCCATTGACTCCATTTTAGGTAGGGCACCTTGATGCCATACTCGGTCAAATGCTGCCTTTATGTCGAGGGCTATCACTCTCACCTCATGTCAAAGAGTATTTAGCTCTTTGGACAATGTTTCAACTGAGGAGGTGATGAGGTCAGGAGCTAAGTGGCCTGATGGAACCCAAACTGGGTATCCGTAAGCAGGTTATTGCCGAGTAGGTGCTGCATGATAGCGCTGCTGATGACCCCTTCCATCACTTTGCTGATGACTGAGAGAAGGCTGAGTTGGACTTGTCCTGTTTCTTGTGTACAGGACATACTTAGGCCATCCACACTGCTGGGTAGATGCTGGTGTTGTAGCTGTACAAAACAGCCTGGCTAATGGCACGGCAAGTTCTGAGGCACAAGTCTTCAGGACTATTGCTGGAATTTTGTCTGGACCCATGGCCTTCGCAGTATCCAGTGCTTTCAGCTGTTTCTTGATATCACATGGAGTGAATCAGACTGGCTGCATACTGTCATGTGGGATGCTGGAGACTTCTGCGGGAGGCTGAGCTACTTGGCTGTTCTGACTGCAGATCATTGCAAAATCCTCAGCCTTATCTTTTGCACAGGTGTGCTGGGCTCCTCTATCATTGAGGATGGGGATAGTTGTGAAGCCTCCTCCTCCAGTGAGTTGTTTGATTGTCCACCACCATTCACAGCTGGATGTGACAGGGCTACAGAGCTTAGATCTGATCGGTTGGTTGTGGGACCACTCAGCTCTGTTTATTACTTGTTGCTCATGGTGTTTGACATGAGAGTAGTCCTGTATTGTAACTTCACCAGGGTGACGCCTCATATTGAGGTATGCCTGATGTTGCCCTCCTGCACTCTTCATTGAACCCCGGCCGGCTGGTAATGTTAGAGTGGGGATATGCTGGGCCATGAGGTTACAGACTGTAGTTGAGGACAGTTCTGCTGCTGCTGCTGGCCCACAACACCTCATAGATGCCCAGTCTTGGGCTGCTAGATCTGTTCAAAGTCATTTTGCACTATTCAGCATAGTGGAAGTGCTACACAATGCAGTGGAGGGTTTCTTCAATGTGGAGATGAGATTTAGTCTCCTCAAATACTGTGTGGTGGTCACTTCTACCAATGCTATCATGGACAGATGCTTCCATGGCAGTAGCAGATGCATCCCCTTTGGTACTGTAGCCCAGTGACAGACCTGTGCACTGGTACTGTGCCCCAGTGTTATACAGTGACAGACCCATCCCCACCGGTACTGTACATTGGCATTATACAGCGACATACCCATCCCGACCGGTACTGTACACTGGTATTATACAGTGACAGACCTGTCCACTGGTACTGTCCCCAGTGTCATACAGTGACAGACCAGTCCCCACTGGTACTGTAACCCAGAGTTACACAGTGACAGACCAGTCTCCACTTGGTAGTGCTCCCCAATGGTATAGAGTGACAGACCCATCCATAACCCTGCTGTACCCCAGTGTTATACGGTGACAGACCCATCCCCACCGGTACTGTACACTGGTATTATACAGTGACAGACCTGTCCACTGGTACTGTCCCCAGTGTCATACAGTGACAGACCAGTCCCCACTGGTACTGTAACCCAGAGTTACACAGTGACAGACCAGTCTCCACTTGGTAGTGCTCCCCAATGGTATAGAGTGACAGACCCATCCATAACCCTGCTGTACCCCAGTGTTATACGGTGACAGACCCATCCCATTGGTACTGTACCCCAGTGTTGTACAATGACAGACACATCCCCACCGATACTGTACCCCACAGTGTTATACAGTGACAGATCTATCCCCAGTGGTACTGTACCCCAGTGTTGTACAATGACAGACCCATCCCCAGTGTTATACAGTACAGACCTCTTCCTACCAGTACTGTACGCCAGTGTTATACAGTGACAGATTCATCCCCACTGGTGCTGTTATGGGGGAATGATCATACTCCCTCCCATATGGACACACATATTCTGATAAATACACATAACACTATGAGACCAAGGAGCAGAATTAGGCCATTTGGCCCACCGAGTCTGGTCCACCATTCTATCATACTGATCTATTTTCCCTGTCAACCCCATTCTCCTGCCTTCTTCCTGTTACCTTTGACATCCTGACTAATCAAGAACCTATCAACCTCTGCTTTAACTATATCCAATGACTCGGCCTCCATAGCTGTCTGTCACAATGAATTCCACAGATTCACCATCCTCTGGCTAAAGAAACTCCACCTTATCACTGTTCAAAATGGACCCCACTCTATTCTGAGACTGTGCCCTCTGGTCCTGAACTCCCTCTCTATCGGAAATATCCTTTCCACAACCAGTCTAGCCCTTTCAATATTCATTAGGTTTCAGCGAGTACAGGCCCAGAGCCAGCAAATGTTCCTCATAAATTAACCCTTTCATTTCCAGAATTATTCTTGTAAACCACCTATGGATATTCTCCAATGCCAACTCATCTTTTCTTAGACAAGGGGCCCAGAACTGTTCACAGTACTCCAAGTGCAGTCTGACTGATACTGCACCTTACAAAGCCTCAGCATCTCATCCTTGCTTTTATATTCTAGTCCTCTCGAAATGGATGCTAACATTGTATTTGCCTTCCTCACCACTGGCTCAACCTACAAGTTAAACTTCAGAGAATCCTGCACAAGGACTCCCAAGCCCCTTTGCATCTCCAATTTCTGAATTTGTTCCGTTTAGAAAATAGTCTACACTTTTATCTCTTCTACCAAAGTGCAAAACCATACACTTCCCTACACTGTGTTCCATCTGTCACTTCTCCTAATCTGTCTAAATGCTTTTGTAGACTCCCTGCTTCCTCAACACCACCTGCCCCTCCACCTATCAATGTATCGCCTGCACACACACACACACACACACACACACACACACACACACACTCTCACATAAACACACATACACACTCTCACACACACACATACACTCTCTCTCACACACACACTCTCTCTCTCTCACACACACACTCCCTCACCCCCACACACATTCTCTGACACACACACTCTCTCTCTCACACACACACTCTCTCACACACACACACACACACACACACACACACACTCTCTCTCTCACACACACACACTCTCTCACCCCCACACATATTCTCTCTCACACACACTCTCTCTCTCACACACACACAGAGTCAGTAGTATAATGATTCAAGCTGCTGTGGCATTTACTGACTTTTGGTTGAGGGACTGGGATGGGTGTGTGTCTGTCACACCCTCCTGAGGCAGGGGATGGAGGAATGGGAACAGGGATGAAATCCCTGCAGGTGGACAATGGTCACCAACCTGCAACCCTCCACTCGACTCTGTTCCTCCTTCCTCCCTTGCAGCACCCCCACCCCATCCAAACATCGCTCATCCCCAGGGCCCAACACTGGGCAAAGGAGGTGAGTGATAATGTCACAATAGTCTATTGTCAGTGTGGGTGTCACTGCCTCTGTGTGTGTGTGTGTGTGTGTGTGTGTCTGTCTGTCTGTCTGTCTGTGTGTTTGTGTGAGTGTGCGAATATGTGTCTGTGTATGTGTGTGTGTGACTCTGTGTGTGGGTGTCTGTGTGTGTGTTTCTGTGTGTGTGCGACTGTATGTATTGTGTGTGTGTCTGTGTGTTTGAGTGTGCGTGTGTGTCTGTCTATGTGTCTGTGAGTGTGTGACTGTGTGTGTAACTGTATGTTTGTGGGAGTGTGTGTGGGTGACCATATGAGCATGTGAGTCTGTCTGTGTGATTGTGTGTGTGTCTGTCTGTGTGTTTGTGCGAGTTTGTGTGTGTGT